>NC_091699.1:89338946-89970484 GCF_041296265.1 Equus caballus
ATTACCTGCCATAGAAGTTATGTATTATGTATTCATATGAGTGAGCTTGTTTCCCCGCATCCTCCTTGACAGAGAATGTTGTCAAACGTTCAGATTTTAATAACAGGCAAAATTAACAAAGTTACACATCTAGAATGTAACTTGTTAAAAGTTGAATTGTCCGAACCAAAAGGAAATGTGCACACAAGTTTTGCAGGTGGTGAAACTCTCTCCTTCCTGTCCTTATTAAACTGAAACTCCTAACAAGGACTTAAGAAACACACACACACACACACACACACACAGTGCCATTAAACTCTCTATAACATTAAATACAGGAATTATTGGAATAGTTTCTTCAAAGTTTTATGGGGATAATCATCACCAAAGCATTGTATAACCTATGAATTTATATTTCTTTTTTTTTTACATTAGCTATTATTGTCATGTAGTTTTTTATTTGTTTTAAAGATTGGCACCTGAGCTAACATCTGTTGCCAATCTTCTTTCTTTTTTTGTTTTCTTCTTCTCCCCAAAGCCCCTTGGTATATAGTTGTACGTGCTGGTTGTGAGTGCCTCTGGTTGTGCTATGTGGGATGCCGCCTCAGCATGGCCTGATGAGCGGTGACGTGTCCATGCCCAGGATCTGAACTGGAGAACCCTGGGCTGCTGAAGTGCAGCATGCAAACTTAACCACTTGGCCATGGAACCAGCCCCTGAATTTGTATTTCTTAAGTGAATGCTTTATAAAGAAATTTTAGACAGGCAATGATTTAGAAAGTAGATAAACCCAGATAGACTTCTTGGAAAAAAATTGCTAGAAAACTTTCTCTAGCTACTTAATAAATGAAACCGAATATCTAAATTATACAAAAAATATGTTTTTCAAAAAAAAATTATTAACATACTTAAGAAAGCATAAGAGTCAAAATACTTTTAAAGAGAGGACACAACAGGGGCTGGCCCTGTGGCCAAGTGGTTAAAGTTCTGTGTGCTCCACTTCGGCAGCCCAGGTTCACGAATTAGGATCCTGGGTACAGACTCCCACCTATCAGCCATAATGTGGAGGCATCCCATACACAAAGTAGAGGAAGATTTGCACAGATGTTAGCTCAAGGCTAATCTTCCTTAGGCAAAATAAGTGGAAAGTTGGCAATGGATGTCACCTGAGGGGGAACCTTCCTCACCAAAAAAAAAAGGCAAGAGAGAGAGAAGATACAATAAGAAAAAAATAAAATAATCTAGCTATAAAACTTCCAGAGTTTTTTTTCCCCCTGAGGAATAATTAGCCCTGAGCTAACATCTGTGCCAATCTTCCTGTACTTTATATGTGGGATGCCTCCACAGCGTGGCTGTTGAGCGGAGTAGGTCCACACCTGGGATCTGAACCTATGAACTCAGGCCACTGAAGCAGAGCGTGCAAACTTTAACCCTTGACCACGGGGCCAACCCCTCTAGATTATTTGAATGAAAACTATGAGTTGAGAGTGTGGAATAAAAGAAGTAAATATTGGTGAAATTTCTTATCCTGCTGATGGGAGATTTATTTTCTTTGATTGTAATAGAGAAATAATAGCTCAGTTTTTAAAAGTTAATTTAATGGGAAACACTAAGAGCAAAAATTTTAAACCACTTGACAAAAAATGTTAGGAAAACTTAAGTAATACAGCAATATTAGAAAAGAGAAACAAAGCAATGAAGTGAAAGAAAACAAACACCAAAAAACTAAATAAGACCAAAGAAAGAAGACTTTGTATGATTTATATCCAACATACTTAAGACAAAAATTATCTACAGAGGAAGATGAAAAATAAAAGAGTACACATCAGTAATAGTGAATATCTTACATTTTCTGGTTACCTAGCATTTTTGGAAACTTTCCTATGTTTGGAGAATTTCCTGCTTATGTGTTCAGCATCTTCAAAGTGGAAACTGGAAAATTCATTTTGTCAGCCTCTCTTGCGCTTAAGGCACACGTGTGTGACCCAGGTAAATTCGATTAAGCTCGCTGGTCTCAGACTGTGGTTCAGAAGTGAGCAATGTAAGAAAGGAGGTTCCATGAAGAATCCATTTGACTAGTCATACTAGTTGGTACAGTACTTAAGCATTTGGCTCTCAGGGGTAAATTGCCTCTGGGACTGAATTCCCGGCACAGAAGTGTCATCAGTATCAGATGCAAATAAAGTCTTATGACTGACAGTCGTATAAACTCAAGTCTCAAGTGCTCAGTATTGGTGGCAGTGACCATTACCTCATTGGGTCAGTTCTGTGATTTGGTTGTGGTCATTATTCTGGAACCTTAACCTTTAGCCTGTTCCTCCATCCCTCTTAAAATTTGATCAGCTGTCCATATCTTTGTAATAAACTCATTTTCTGTGTAAACTATCAAAATTAGCTTCTTCTGCTTACAACCAATAACCCTGACTTAGATAGACGCTGATTCCAGAAGTCATATAAGAAAACAGAACTTCAGGCAAGCAGGATGTATCTGGAATTGGTTATCTGGGCTGATTTAGGCTGAAGGCTCTGAAATCCAGCCAACGGGAAAGTGTCTTGGCAAACAGTGTGAAACAGCTCTCTAATTTTCACCTGTGGTCACCTGCAATGAAGTAGTCACAGAAGGCAGTCTTTGAGGGTACCAGGGCCACAGCCAGAGAGCCGTACGCAGGGACATAAGGAATTAGAGGACTATAGAGTGAGTGCTTGATTCTAACGGCACTCGACAACTTGAAAAGTATCATAAGCAGAAAATCTGAAGTCGGTGGTTCAAGAGAGAGAAAGAAAGCCTTAGAATTTCTCCGCTAAAAAGATATTTTATCAATTGTGTCATAGGGCTGAGAGACATTAAAACCAAATTCAAATTTCGATTCTGCAGTTGCCCCTATTTTGCAGTCAAATTCATAGCCTTGTCAGGTCTCTTGTGCGAAAGTTAGGGCTTTGGGAAGGAACTAAATGCTTACACAGACATGAATTTGAAATGGATTGCTCACATACAACACACCCATTTACCACCTACCCCCTCCAGCTGGTTTCCCGGGGGGACTGTGAAAAAAACTCCCTTCAAAAATGCCTTGATGACAGCAGCCCCATCATCTTTGAAAAGTGCTCTGGAAACTCTTCTCTGCTGTCTTGGGATGCTGGTAGGAGACACTGCCATTGAAATGGGATGCTTCATTTCAAATGCAAAACGGTGCTGGAGCGGTCAGTTCCTCACAGCAATCCTTAAATGCCAGAGGCGCGGGCATGGCTATAGAAATCAGTAAAGGGATAGGTGTGTTCGTTAGAGGGTTTGACTCACAGTGATCTATGGTGGTGGATAATTGGTTATTGATCCCTTGGTCCAAAAAAGATGAGAAGTTTACCAGGATTCACTTGATTTTTATAACAACAACAAAAAAGCCTAGTGGACAGAAACCTTTCTTAAGAGTCACAACTGTTCACCAAATCTCACACCTTAGTCTACTCACAGACCTCAGGCCCTGGACAAGAAGAAGGCTTTCTTGAGGAAGGAGCAGGTGCAAATCTCACAAACATGCCAGAAAACCTCCTAAATCTCTTCCAAAATGCTATGTGGCCATTTACCTGAATAACTGTGCACTGGGAAAAGAGAAGTGATCAGATCTTTCAGGTGTTGTTGGAAATGGACTTGAACAGACCTAATCCTTACGTCCCAGAGCATCACTTTTGTCCATCAGTCAGAATGGAGGCTTATGCGAATCAAGGAAGGGGATTTTGACCCAATTCAACTTTATGCATAGCTCATTGGTACCCCCAAAGCATTATCTGACTATTCTCCAAGTTCTGTGTATATTATTGTTATAAATATACTTAGCAAATGATGGAATCTTCACAGTGGCTTCCTAAATCTTTGAGTGACACATATGACACAATGAGCTGTGTAGAAGCCCCTCAAGTTTCCCCTTTCACCATCATTGCAAACCAAGAGCAACTTCGTTATCAAGATATCCTGATAAGACAAATGCAAAATGCATGCCAGAAGACCGAAGATCGATTCCATGAAAACAGAGGGCTTGAAGCTTCCTTGTTGAAATTTCTGAGGTCCAGCAGTCTGGGGCTGGCAGGGAAATCTCTGCAAAGGTACAGGACTCATTGCTGTAACTCAGATTTTGGAAGCAACGTATATCACAACTGGGAGTGTTACTCCATTTACCATTGTTTATGTACGGCTAAATTACTAGAAAATCCTGCAGTGAGGGAGAAGGAACTGGCACCCAGCTCTAGACTTGTACTTCTAGATTTGAGCTTGGAGAAAAATTAACCACCTTTAGAGCTACATCCTAGAATGGAGACTGTGACTGGTGAGGCAGGTTCAAAGGATGCAAAAATCTTAAGAGTGATCCAGGCAAGTATTGTGAGACGCGATTTGATTGTGACAAGGAATATACTTGGAATTGATATTCTAGAATTAGGTTTGTCAATAAACTTTGCTTCACATCATCTTTCACACACAAAAAGAACAAAATTCTGCACAGTCTCAGGAGCAGAGCCATGAGAGGCCATGAGAGAGAGCTGGAGGTGCTCTGACAGCGCCCCCAGCCCCAAAACATGCTCATTATAAATGATGAAAGGGGCAGAAATAGTGGGGTAGATTTCTAAATTATTTTAGTACATTCTAGAGAAATTGCTAGTTTATGGTGGATATAAAAATACATCGCTAGATAATAAAATTTTTGAGCCTTCGTTCCTGGATAAATTTTCTGCAGGAGTTCCATGAACGTTGTTTGAGTAACGTTCCAGATAAAAACATCTATCATTATGAGACACAGACAGATTTGACAATTCCCTTTCTTAGGACTATTTTCTAATCATGTGCATTGTTGTGTTCAATTTTATGTCCTATTTATGAATATGCATATGATTTGTCTTCTTGTGTCAATCCTCACTTAAATTTAGTTCTTTTAATTTCAGGGTCATCATAATTTGGAAATGGAATAGAATGAAAGTTGCTATTAATACATACCTATAATTATTTTAAAAATGCAAATATAAAACCTGGAAAAATAATAAAACAAATACTCATAAACTTTCTTGAAGATTAGACGGAGTTTAATTTTTCACTAATTATTCCAGATATTTTTAAAAAATTAAATTTTACATATAACTCTAATTCACTTCCTGTATTATTTCAGCTTGTTTATGCTCTTGAGATAACCTTAATCGGAAGTTTTGGAGTATTATTTCCTATAGATGTGTATCCATAAACGATATGCTATTCTTGTGTTTACCTAAAAATGGACGTGCACTTTTGCCAGTACAAGTCTAATGCTGAGTGCTGGCTCCCTCTTCCTACCACCAGGATTTTCCATGCATTTATCTAAGAGATTTTGTCCTATTTTTTGTTTCTGAGATTTACATATATAATTTATATGAACATTATTTAATAATGTATAATATATTTGTATATATTGATTATATCTAAGGTATAGAATTCCATTGCACAAATAAACCATGGGTACTTCTCTTTCTCTCACTAAGAAACCAATCATTTCCCTTTTTCACTATTCCTAACAGAGTTGCAATAAATAATTTTGAACTCGTCTCCTTGTGCACATGTGATGTTTTCTCTAGGGTAGACACCAAGACTGATAAGGTCAAAATAGTTTCCCAAGTGACTGTAAAATTCTACATGTTCACCAGCGGTGTGCCGGAGTTCCCTTTATATTACATTTTCACCAATACGTGCTGCTAACAAACAAGTCTATATCTTCTAATCTGCTGTATAGTAAACCTCATTGCTGTTTTAATTTTTACTTTATTCTTGCAGTAGGAAGACTAAAGGTCCCCCAACAATGTCCATGTCCTAATCCCTGGATCCTGTAAATATCACAAAAGGGACTTTGTAGGTGTGATTAGATTAAGGATTTTAAGATAGAAAGCTTATCCTGTATTATCTGGGGGGGCCCAATAAAATCACAAATGTCCTTAAAAGACAAAAACAGGAGGCAGAGCATCAGAGAAGATGTGAAGACAAAAGCAAATGTTAGTGATGTGGTTGCTGATCTTGAAGATGGAGTGAGGCCGCAAACCAAGACATGTGGGCAACCTCTAAAAGCTGGAAAAGTCAAGTTATTTTTGACTGAATGTGAGATATGGTGTATATTAAATTGCAGAGATCCAGATGATATTATATTCCTCCATCAGGATCGACTCTTTCCTCTGAAAGTCAAATAGAGTTGGGTCTGAGCACATTAATCCAATCAGAAACTAAGATTCAAAACTGGGTTGCAGTTTTCGTAGAGATCGGTCTACCTCTCCTTTTCTGCTGTAGGTCATGGCCCTACAGAGCGTTCAACTGGGAGGTGTGGAATTGCCTGGGACTCCTCTCCCTGGTTATTCCTGAACTCCAGTCCTTGTCTCTTTGGCACAATAGATTTCCAGAAAATTCTGCCCTGCCTTTCTGAGCTCCCTCCTTGGCAGACCCTCAGCCTCCTCCCTTTTGCAGCTTCATAATTTGGCAAATGTCTAGAGGAGAAAACCATCTCCCCAATTAGAGAATCATCAAGTCTCCAATTTTATCTCTCCATCTTTTTAGACCACTAAACTCTCTGATGGTTTTTCTATTCCTAGAAGGATTTTCCTGTCCAGGCAAATCTAAATTCTTAGCCTTCTGCCCTGTTCCCCAAATCAGTAACTGGGTCAGGGAAAAAAGCAGTTGCAAAAAGTCAGCTCATTTCTCCAAAATCCAGACCCTCCCAGATTTGTTGATCTGTAGTCCTCCAATAATACCTCCAAACATGTCATTCTTGTTATTATCTAGCTTTGTCTGTTGTTCTTGTAAGAAATATTGGTCTGCCACAAACGACTCCAGCTTACACAGAGACTGAGTTATTCTATTACATAAAATTCTATGGCATCAAATCTTGTTTGTTATGTCTCCTGACTCTGCTTGGACACATTTTTTCCATGTGTTATATTAACTTTGATTGCAAACTAAGTTTTAGCAAGGTCTGCTTTATCCATTAGTCTTGTGTGGCTGGAGTTGTGAACAGGTCTCTCCATAGGCATTTGATAATTTTTTCCCCCATACTCCAAAGCCGCCAATTCACGGATTGGGCAGCCATTCAAGTAGTGTGACTTTTTGCTGGGATCTCAAGTAGTCTAGTTCTAATGCTGCTTTTCACTCCCTAGATGAACATTAAACCCAAGACCCTAGATTAACAGTACTGATGCTCTCTCCTTGGGGACCTTCAGGGTTATTTCACACACACACACAACACTGGTTTTCAGAACTCTCTTGAGGTTTAGCACATGGGAGCACCCCCCAACTGTTTTATCAAGTTATGCTACAGATTGAAAAATAAACTCTTTTTCTTTCATCCAGGTTTTCTAAACGTTTATGCTAGAAGCTTTTTTATGTAATAGTCTACCAATTTTGTTTTTCTACTGATTGTGAAACTAGGATTGGGAAGGATAACTTGTTAAAAAATGTCTTTGTAATCCAGTGAACAAACCATTTTGTATATTTGTTGTATTAATTAGAAATCATTTTCATTATTCCTATTCATTGAAACAGGTTTTTAGGAATATTTTGGGTCTGCCTTGAGTTTCTGCATATACTTGAAAGAAAAAAAAAAAGATGCAAGAAGCAAAGTAAGGCAGAACAAATATTCCATGATTCAGATTCACAACCCTCCAAAATTGGTGAAGATATACAAAGTTATGTTCATAATAAGAAAACCATTTTAAAATAAACTTCAACACTTGAAGCAACTTGGCAATAATAAAGCTTATCTAAGGCTAAAGTTTTTCTCATACTGCTTTCCATTGGCAATGAGCAGAGTAGGAAAAGTCCTTTGCAATCATACCGGCATTTGAATGTACGTATCATCTAATTCCATGGAGCTGTGTCCTTTGTCCTTTACTAAATTTGAAACACAGGCTTTTTTTGCATGGGATGAAATACTAGTAATATTGGAAGGAAAAAAGGCAATTAAGACAGGAATAACAGGCATTTTGAAACCTTTATTGTTGCAGAATTTTAAGCCATGCCTAATAGCCTATACTGAAATTGATGTACAAATTTCACATTGCTTGATGAAATTTTCACTAAACGGGCTTTTCCATGAAAGTCAGACTAGAAGCCATTTTATGATCCAGTAGCAAACATCATTAGCAGAGATGGCGGAGACTTCCTGAGTTTTTAATGCATTCTGGGAAACCGCCACAACTTGGCAAAGTCTCTCTGTGGTTGCCGTATAGTGCAGAGCCCGAGTCTGTGTGGCAAAAATAAAACCAAATTCATTTGGGCACAGTCTCTTTGTTGCTTTATTTAATTTTCACTTTGGCATGTGGCCCTTAAAGCTTTAATAGGGCAGATGTGGCTTTGGAAGAGTTTCCTAATCCAACTTGGTTAACGACTTCCACAGTAGAAGCCAGCTCAGCAGTTTTCTCTCAGCCCATATTTAGTTCCTCTATTCTGATATTTCCTAGGGTGGAAAACCTCTGCATGGGACCACCTATTATCAGTAGGTATTTTTCTGAATTTTGAGGTAACTGCCTTCAGGTTTCTGGGCTGCAAAGGCACAGGCAGAGTAAATGCTACTAACACTGAGCTGTTGATTCCCGGAGGGAAAAAGCAAGTTGCAACTCCTTTCATGAGCCACAGCCCGATGGCTCCAGGTTGCTCTGTGGGATAGAGAGCTGAGTACATAGGGTTAGCACTTGGGAGAATCCTATGTGAATTACAATTTGTGATGATCTTTGACATTCCCGATGTCAGCACAGGGCCATGGAGAGAATAAGGGCTGTGGAACTGCAGTCCATCCTTCAGGTCCTGAGGCACTGGATAGTGTTCTAGATTTCTCTGAGGCCAGTTTCTGACAGTATTGTATCTTAATGCCTACTTCACAGGATTTTGTGAGGATTCAGTCTCAGGAGGTGGTGTTTCCTGAACTTTATTCACATGTCACATGAACAATTTTTGATGCTATATCTGAGGTCTACCTATATTATTATTTACCTAACATGTTTTAATAAGCTATCCCTCTCCCCCCAATTTGTTTAATTTACTGCTCCTTTGGCCTCATCCTAAGCAATATCTGCAAAAATTTAAGGTAGTGCTTATATTTTTTTCTAATACACATTAAAATAATGTAAAATCCTGTCCTGCACATTTTGAACAAGATTGATTTTATGCTCAGATAATACTTAATAAGGTAGCCTTAACTGTACTCGTCTGTTATCTCCCACTAGTCTGCAAGTTACATGACAGTAGGAGATTTCATCCAGTTTATTTACTCTGAGGTCCTTGATACCTAGCATAATACCTGGCACATAGGAGAGCCTCAAATTATCTGAAAATTACCCTGGGGTTTCTTGTTTACTTGGAAAAGGAGCAAAGTGGGAGAAGAGACTATTCCTTTTCTCTACAGGAGTGCCTGCACCCAAGGTCAGCATCCCACAGGACTGGAGGCTTCCTCCCTCTGGCAAGAGGGGCTGTGCTTGAACCAAACTTCTCATGAGCTATTACTATGGAAACATCTAGAACTTAACCTGGTCTGGCCAATTCTCCAGTTTCTAATTACCACCACACCCTCACTTCTGCCAAACTTTCTCTCTTTTTTTCCACCCCTACCCTCTCTCTCTGTTTCAAGTACACACACACACGCACACACACACACACACAGTGCACAAGCACACACACATTGACAAGGTTGTTTTCATGTTTGCCTTGTAAGAAGGGAGATCAACATAGTCAGGGGCTCTCCCCTGGAACCTTCATCCATAGTGTGTTCAGGCACACCCATCTGCTGGCTGACAAAAGAATGGAGCTTCTACTTTCTCTCTTCTTGTATGTGTCCCCAGTGAAGATTTTTCGTCAGTCCGTTCTGTGTGATGGGGTGGAAATCTTCCCCAGCCCTCCTTCGTGATGGCTGGAAAGCAAAGAGAACCCACTGCATAAACAAAGGATGGCAGCACCTATGTGTAACTTCACGTTCAGTTAAACCAAACCCTCTGAAATCAAAGCACATCTCCACACAGTGCCCAGTCTCTGGCACATAGTAGCTACACAATAAATATTTGTTGGCCCCATGATAAGTGGATAAATGAATACTTGAAGCCAATGAAAGAATAAATGGCTGAAAAAACTTTTCACAACTTGTTGTTTCATGTTTAATAGAGTAAATGCAGAAACCTCAGAATAGTGCACCAGAACTTGTTAGCTGGCCCTTTTAGGGGATGAATTATTCTACATAACCAAGTTTCCTGCACAAGTGAAACTTACTCTTCAAAGCCTATATTTACTTTTTGAATAGGCTCTCCTTAAAAAGGTGCTACTCCTCTGCCTTATTAAATTGAATGTATTGCATAAAATTTAACATTGTCCTTAATATTTATTAGTAAAAACTCCATTTTGAAAACAATTAAAATTAGATATAGATCTAGAAATTGTAGGAGTCCTCTTTTGCGTAATTTTTGCTTGGCTGCAAAATAACCCGTGTAACCAAGGGATACAGACACAAAGCCTGTAGAACGTGAATGGTGCATGGTAAGAGTCTATTCTTTATTTCCACAGTGTTTATCCTACATGGATACTTCCTTAGAGAAAGGAATTTGGAAAGATTATATACTATATTTAGTTAATCACATATTTGTTCTAGTGTTTGTGTGTTAGCTTGAATTGTTGACTTTGTCTCCATTTCTATCTGCAGAACAATAAGAATCTGATTTATTCTGATAAGGAATTCTTTTGGTGACTTTGCAGGACACTACATTCAATCACGGGTGTGCACAGCAGAGTCACTGGAGTAGACTGTTGTAGTTAATGTTTATCGAGCACATACTGTTGCCAGCCGTCTTCTAAACATTTTAATTTTACATTCAACTCCATGAAATAAGTGACGTTATCACCTTTTGAGACGAAACTGATGCACAGAGTGGTGCAGTAGCATTCCTGAGATCTCACTGCTAGAAACAATGTCTGTTGACTTCTCTTGATGACTCACTTTTCTCTACCCTAGACAACTTTCTTCCTCCAATCCACTATATTATCATGGATATAAATGTATTGTTTGGAGAGCATCATGTCTAGGGACAACCAACAGGAAGTAGAGTGTGGTCCCAGAGACAGCTTTAACGTCGATGTCAATTGCACCGTGACTAGAAAATTATCCCACGCTGGTGTGTCCTCCATAGAGCCCAGCACATGCCCTGTGTTCTGAAGCACAGAACCTCTGCTCTCCTGGGGAGCCTCCATCCCCAAGCCTCACCTGCTGTCCCCAGACAACGCGGGGGAAAGGCACAGTTCCTTTCACTGTGCTCTGAGGGCAGCTCACCTTCCTCTGTAATTTCCTCTGCCTTCCCACCACGAGTGGATTGTTACTGTTTATGCCCCAAGAGGCTTTGCCAGATCTTTTCCTAAACAAAGAACCATCTCCACTAGTATATGGAAATAGCTATGGTTAATGTTTTTTTGATTGTTTTAAATATTGATATTTTTCTTCTCACCACATCTATTAATATCAAATTGAAAAGAACTGAAGTATCTGATAATAAGAAGGTGGTAAATAAAAGATATGGCCACAGGATGAATTGTATGTTTAATTTCATCGAAAAATGTTCACCAAGTGAAAAAACCAGATTACAAAACACTCTGTGCAGTTTAATACCTTTTTTTTTCTTTTTCACAGATGTACTCAGGAATTCTGTTACCAATACCAAATATTATTTGTCACAGACTGTAACAGAGGGATCCCCTCTGGGTCTCTCTGGTGTGTACGGTCCTTTGCTCTTAACCAAATACTCCTGATCTCTGTGCTTTCCCAACTCGACCTTCTCTAACAATAATGATTACCCAGGGCTGCTCTGTGCCAAGCACGGTGCTGTGCACTTCACAGGAAAGACTCATTTAAACTCATTCAAAGCAACCCAATGAGGCATGGACTTCTATTACCCCTACTTTATAGCTGAGAAAACTGAGGCCCAGACAAGTTAAAGGCCTTATTCAATTTATAAAGCAGCCAGTAGCAAAGCCAAATTTGAACCCAGAAAGTCTAGCTCCAGACCCTTCACCCTTATCTCCTAAGTCTGAGTGTTTACCCCCTTACCTCTGTGTTCTCAGGGACCATTTCTTCCGCCATCCATTGGTTCTGCTTCAACCAACTTTTGCCGTTTCTAATGTGTGCTCCTCTGATTGTTAGGGTAGATGGGGATGCTTAAATATAATTTAACTTATTAAATCAATAACCTTAACTATATGTACAATACTAAGTCAACAGTTTCTGGTCAAAGGAATGTTTATACAGCTCCACTGCCCCTCCCATATAGAAAGGGAACAAGTCTCCCCTTGTCATTTAGAGACCTCTTGTTGTTTCATACAGGTATGAGGCAGTTTCCAACAGTTGAGTGGCTAGGAGTCCGACTGGCAGACAATTGCTGTGCTGATTGCATACTTAATGCTATTTGCTGGTCAACCCCTACTGTCCATGGAAGAACTCAGAGATAAGGGGGTGAAGCGAGCATCTGGTGCCTCCAGCGAGTAACCTGGAGAAGCCCAGGCCTGTAAATAATAGATTGTGGGTGGAATGTTTTTTTATTTACAGCTGGAGAGTCTCCAAGGTGAGGAATGATGGGCGGGGGATTCCCATGAAGCCTGGTGACACCGATAGCGCATTTGACAGTGGGCAGAGCGCCTTCTGCCTTGATCCCTTTTAGTCAGGCCCTGACAGGAGTCTAGAAGCACCCCTCCCCCCAGTTATTTGCTTCCTTTCCAGGAGACTGGCGGCCCAGCTGGCGGGAGCACAGTGGGCCTCCCAGGGTTTTGTTATGAGATTACGTTTTCATCCTGTTCCAATCTCTGCTCTGCTGGACGGGAGTTTCTTCTCTGTTGGGGTACATCCCAAATGCATCACCACACAGATTCTCTGTAAGAACTGGTCGTTCTTCACATCTGCCTTCAAACACTTGGGTAACCAGTTTCCCTGAAGTTTCCTGCTGAGGAATATATATATATATATATATTTTTATTAAGAGAAAAGATCAAAGGCAGCTGCACAAGAGACGGTGCTAAGAAGGGCAAAAGTGATGCTGATTTCTGGTAGATAAGATTAGGTTTGTTGTTTCAATGAGGTTTCCAAAAACAAAATAAATAAAAACTAAACACAAATCTCTTGATGCTTGTTTGTGCAAGAACTGATTTTTCTTGCAGACCTGTCTACTCTCTGTGGCCGCAGTGAGAGAGAAGGCCTTGGAGGACCCTATGAGTTGATTGTTTAGCAAATGCCTTTGCACTGAATTTACGATCCAACCTTTCCAGTTGTTTGACAGGGGAATTCTGCTCTCCTCACTTCCCACTGCTCCACCGCTTCTTAGCTTATACAATACTATAAGGTGTCCTTTAAATGAGTACGTGTGAAAAATTGCAATGAAAGACCATCACATGATCTCCCTTTAAAAATTACGGGCTCCATCTTGACATGTAAGAATTGCCTTGTGCTACTGTAAGTGCTCTCCTTTGGGTGTTAGAATAGCTGCCCTGTGGCCCTTTGACTGGGTTGTTTTTGTTATCACAGTACGTCAACCTAGATTTGCCCTGTCACACAAATGTGCTGTCAGGAGCTTAGTTTTGATAGTTTTAGGTATGTGTCTCCTTGTAGCATATTGTCACACATGCACTGACAAGAAGAAATGTAGTTTGCTAAATATAAATCCTCTGGGAAAAAGAAGCAGCTCTTGGGGCAAAAACTACAAATTATTTTTTGAGTTAATTTTTTTCATGTTGGATCAAGAACTATTTCTACATGATAGAAAAAATGTCTTAAATCTAGTTTATAAGAAACAAAGAGTTTTACACAGAAAACTAATGGATGATTTTATAACATTAAATATAGATGCTCTAATTATGTACAAGTCTACTATAAAATATTAGTGAAAATAAGGATAAGTTAACACCAACCTCACTATGGCAATAAAAATTTACACATGCTCTGCTCTACCAAAAGAAATAGCCACTCTGCATATGTGTGTTTCTCTATACTCTCAGATGGTATATGACTCCAGGAAGGTTAAGAACCATAGTGTGATGCTAGTATAGACATGCGTTGATCATCGGGCACAGCAGAGGAGAAGGTCAGTGACCTTGGAGACATCTGATCTCAAGCACAGATTTACAAGAGATACAACAGGTGATTCTTCAGCAAAAACCAAATGTCCAGCTTACTCAGTAGAACATGAAATTGTTCAGCTCATGGCTGGATCCATGTTGAGCTGCAACAACAGCAGCAACGATAACAAACGGTTTCAGTACTTAGGCCTAGAGTATATTTTCTCCACCTGTATTCCCATCAATCTCAACTTGAGTTTCCACATTTTATTCCTTCTCTTTAGATTATTTTTTATTTAAGCAGCACTTGAAATGACAAATACTTCGCTTTATGAGTGAAGTGTGTATTAACTGATATAACTTGTCTGAACTCCCTGACGTGGCTTTCCAAATAGATCCGGCTTCTAACAAATCAAGACTTTCCTGATTGGCTTTTCACTGTTTCTCAAACAAAAGATGAACCTTCAGGCAGCTGCCCCCTTGCTCAGGCTGTCCCTTGGGTCTGGGATGTCCTGAAGTCCTTTTGGTTTTTCTCCATCTTTTCTTCCTTCATGGTCAATTCTGTCCTCCATCGTATCATGCAAAGGTGTCTGTGTTCCTAGACCTTATTTTGTTCTTTCTTATATTCTTGTGTTTACCGACTTCATGTCTATCCTTCCCACTGACTGAAAATTCCTCAATTTCAAGGAATTTCCCTTGTTTATTTCTGGTTCCTGTGTGAAGAGTAAATGCTCAGTAATTGTAAATATGAATAAAGACCCTGCAAGAGGCACAGGCACATGGAGGCACGAGGTGCCACTAACCTTGTAGGCGAGAGTCCAGTGGCTTCTTGTCTGAATGATGTTTCATCTCATGGTGACTCCACGTCTCTGGCTGATATATCAGTGAAGCGGATGAGCCTGAAAAGAATTTTCTCCTTTCACGATTGACTTCACTATTATGTGTTTATTATTTTATTCAAGAGTAATTTGAGTACATTCACCATAAAAAGTATAGCTACAACAAAACTAAACAAAACAACAAAAACAAACAATAAAAATAACCTTAAACAACAATAACAAAGAAACATGAAAACCAAAATGAAACAGTAAGAGCCAAATAATAAAAGTGGACGGGGAAAAACAAGCTAGAAAGCTCCTCTTAATTAAGGCAATTTCTTGTACATTCACTAACAGGGAACCTTGAGAGCCTCTATGCAGTGTCTCCGACATAATTAAGCCAGGGGTTGTTAAGGCAATTCTTTGAGGGACCAGATGAATTAATTAGCATATTCCATAGCACTAATAAGATCAGTTGGGCTTTTTAGGACCTGTACAGAAAACAAACGTCGAGATCTCTAGTAAGTATCTCAAGTGGTGATATTCTCAGCTATTGATAGAACTTCCCAATCGAGGGCTCCTGCCACCTGGATCACTTGCTCTAGGACAGACAGTATTGAATTTGGGTGGAAAGGAGGCCTGAAGCAATGAGTCTGTGATCCCTTTGTGCTCACTAAGCTTTTGGCAGCCACCTGTGGGTATGTAAAAAATTTCAGTGGTGTTTCCATGTAAATACCGCCACCAGTAAGAACAAAGGGTCACAGAGAGGAGGTAAGACCTGTAAACCAGTGACAGATGCCCTGTTCATAGAATAAAAGCTTTCCTCAGCTCTGTCCAATAATCCCAGCCAGTTAAGTCAAAGGCAGGGTGAAGGTGGGGGGTGTTTACAAGGAACCAGTGGAATTTCACCAATGGAAAGGCAAACGGTGGATCTGGAAGTGAAAGGTCAGCGGCAGAGGGCCCTACCTCCCCCTGAACTGTCTCGACTTCTCTCAGCCTGTCTGCTTCCCGTTCTAGTCTCTCTGTAGGTCACTTTTCTCTGCTTCTTCGTGCAAGAACTACAAATATCAACATGACGCATGTCTCCCCAGCCCCCACGTTTAGACGTCCTTAAAAACCGAGTATCATCAGGTAAGTGACTGGAGTCCCTGCATCCTAATGCTAACCTCACAGGAGGGAGGAGCTCAGAAATCCGGCTTGGGTCAGTGTTTACCCTGATTTAGGCGAAAGGGGCAGGGTCCAGAGGTTGACTGCTGGAGAAGGCTTTCCGAGAAAAGGGCAGAGCCCGGGCAGCAGTGACAAAGATCTCAGGTAATGAGTAGGACTCACCACATTTGCAGTAAGTGAAGACCATGTGGGAGCTTTTGTCCACTGCAGGGAAGGACAACCAGAACATCCAGGAGTCAGCTTTTATTTCCTCTTTGGTTAGGGAAGGGAATACTTAGTACCTTAATGAAGGCTGTGCCTTGGTCATAAGTGACATTACATAGACGCACTGAGTCTCAGTCACTCCTGCAGAAAGCAAGAGAGAGCAGTTCGAACGTACTTGTGAAATCGAAAGGTGTGAATAATTGCTTCCATAATCGTTTCCGCACATTTATCTTGACAAAAGCAATATCCAAGGACAACAATTAATGATTTTAATAACAGTCGTCATTTCTTGCTGTGAACATTACTCAGTATTTGGCCTTTAGCTATGACATTACACTCTCAGCCACTGCAATCACTTTTTTAAAAAAATCCATGTAGAATAAGACACAGTGATCTCAGTTCCTTGGAACCATCAAAACTGATGATAGCTGTGGTGTCAGTAGCAATTGGCAACAGCTACTTCCTGCCCCTCCGCTCCCACTGGGCCTCCCAGCAGGACTGTTGTGCTCCTCTGTTACCCTTGGCTCCCTGCCTTCTCTTCTCCCCATGGGTACTTGTTCTGGTTTTTAATACTCCTATAGAGTACTACACGGCCACAGTCCCAACCTCCATCCTCTCAGCCAGAACGTGGAGCTATGCTTTATGCTTTATGCTTTTAAAATGAAATGTAGACCTTTATGGAAATGATTAAAATATAAATTGCATTTCTGAGTCAGCCCAACCTACAGCGAGCACATTTTAAGAATTACTCTGCCATACATTTCTTTCTCCTTTTATTCAAGTGATGATTTTTTAAAATTATATTGTGACTTTCTTTATTATACTCTAGTTCTGATGACAGTGCTACCAAAATAATAATAGTATCCGCTTCAGTAATTTAACAGAGTAAAGCTCACCACCATCTGTCTGAAGCATGAATAAAAAGTTCAGTGCTAAAGGAGCTTCAGTGGAGTTGGAAGGAAAGACACAGACCTCAGGGATGGAAAGCCTACCGCAAGGCCAACTCTGTGTTATGGCAATTTGAGGATCGAATACTTACATATTTTCCTTTTTGTGTTTCTTTTGTTACAGAAAATATAGCAAAACTTTATCATTATTTCCTTGTTCAGTTTCCAATCTAATTTCAAGTGGCTACATGATGGGAATCTTTTCATGCTTCTCTCCTGTTACCTTAGCTGAGCCACAGCAAGTGCTCAAGAAATGTTTGGTCATTGACCGACATGAACAAGTAAATACTTACCCTTGTAAAAAGTTTTCTTGGGATTTTAATAATACTTATGAAAGCTCGATGTAGCATAAAACACAGTTTTTTCCTCTCCTTGCTTCCCTTTCCTTCCTAAAGAATTCAGATGGGGTTGATAAAGGTGTCCATGTCATGGAGAATGGGGAGCCATGGTGGCCCAGAGTGGGCTGGCGGTCAGAGGTCCTGCAGGGTGAGAGGGCATCTATGTACGAGGGTGGCCCAGCACGGTTAGTCAGAACCTGAGCAGGGTGAGGGAGAAATCCATGTGGAGGGGTGGTCTTGTATAGGGTGTCAGGGTCTGAGCACGTTGAGGAGAGTGTTCATGTGTGTGGGGGCGGGGGCTGGCATGGACAATCAGAGCCTGAGCAGGGTGAGGAGGACAGCCAAGCTAGCTTTTGAGTCTCTAGATGGGGGATGGGTGGTGGCAGAGATGGGATATTGGCAATCTACAGAGAAATCGAGCAAATAAATACATATACTATGATAGCGAGAGTAAGTTTCTCATAGTTGGAAAAGGCTTTAAAATACAGCAAGGGAGAAAACTAGAATGAACCCTGTTGGTTGGATTTGACAGTGTGGATGTGAACTCATGTTTTTTGATACAGATCGATAAAGATAGAGAACTGTAGAAATAAATACAGTTATGTGTTTATAAACACTCTGAACACTGATATATGTGTGTGTATCTGCGAATGTGTTAAGTGTACACACACATATGTTCCCTGGCTCTGTCTACTGAGAGGACGCTGGAGCAACTATCCTTCACAGAACGGATCCAGGGCTCCTTTGAGAGATGCTGCTTTTAGACCCAGGGCAGGGCAAGCTTGACAAGCCTGAGTTATCTTGTGGCAGAAAAAAGAACTCAAAAGTCTTCTTGGAGGGGTTCCCATAGGCCAAGCCAGGTTCAATTTGAATATCAAAATAATTAATGATTTTAATAGATTATAACCCATCAATAAAATAGGAAACCATGAGTACATGATGATACAATTAAATAAATGAATAAGCTGAAAGCTTGATAAGGAACGGGATACTTAAATAGTTTCAAAGTACTTCCTCACAAAACAGTTAGGGAACAATTTTACTTTGGAGAAACATGGCAGATTCTATGTTTATTAAGTGATAAAAGTGAATATCATTATCAATGGGACACATTGAAATTATGTCCCAATTCTCATATATTAGATGAATATGTGGATGACTAATAAAGCAGGAAGAAGGAATTACTACAGATAAAAGTTTAAATATATATAGAATAAAACTCTTATTGATCAATAAATACAATAGATGACAAAATTGATAAACATTTGCTAAGTCTGATCAAGGGAGAAGATAACACGAATAACAAAATAGTAATAGAAACGAAAAAATAAGACTACTAACTAGAGTTGTGGAGATGAACAAATTTGAAGAAAATGCTACTTACAGAATTGGACCAATAAATCTGCCATTCTAGGAGAAAAAATATTTTTCTAAGAAAATGTAAATTAATAGCAACAACTCAAAAAGAAGTAGAAAATTTAAAACCATCAATGATCATAGAAGAAATTGAAAATGTAGTCAGAAATCTCTCAAAGAAAGAACTGGACAAGATGATTAACTGTGAGTTTCATAAAAATTTTAAAGGAATAGCTAATTCTCATGTTTTAGAAATTCTTCCAGATGATTAAGAAAGGTGGAAAGCTATCTAATTAATTTTCCAAGGCTAGCTTTAGAGCAATACCAAACATTATGATTTTAATACAAAAAAGGCAAACTTCTTGTAATGTTCTAACTATAAACATAGACGTAAAAATTCAAAATAAGTTATTAGCGAGGAAATCGCAGCAGGGTATTGAAGGTGTGACTAAGGAGAGACTATCTCAGAAACTCAGATTTTTTTCCCATCAGGCAATCTAAAGCGATTCTCCATAGAAACATATTAAAGGGGGAAATGCCATATAATCATCTTAATTGATGCCCTTCAAAAACATTTAATAAAAGCTAACACCAATTAATATTAAAAACTCTTCACTTGGAACAGAAGGGAAGAATTTTTTTTTTGAGGAAGATTAGCCCTGAGTTAACATCTGCTGCCAATCCCGTTCTTTTTGCTGAGAAAGACTGGCCCTGAGCTAACATCCATGCCCATATTCCTGTACTTTATATGTGGGACGCCTGCCACAGCATGGCTTGACAAGCGGTGCCATATCCACAACCGGGATCCGAACCGGCGAACCCTCGGCCACCAAAGCGGAATGTGCGAACTTAACCGCTGTGCCACTGTGCTGGCCCAGGGAGGAAAAATTTTTAACGTGCCAATGGGTATCCATCGGCTATCCATAGCAAGCATCACAGAAAATGGCGTACATTTTGAAGCATTCCTAAAGTCAGGAGTAAGAGGAAGGTGCTAACAATTACCACAGCTCTTCAACCCTGGGCTAGAGGACTCAGCCAAACAATAAATTTGATTAAAAAAAGAAGGAACAACTGGGAAGGCAGAGGCAACTGTCATTATCTCTAGATGACACAATGATCTAAATAAAAAATCATGAATTTAAGGGGCAAGTGTTTAAGGCCAGTGAGACTTTATTGTCAGAAGAGACCCCTATGAATGATGCCACTCTAGTTTTAGTCCCTTTTTGGCCAGGTGATAAAACTGATTTTATATTGAAAAGCAATATTAAATATTTGTACTGTGTTAACTCAAGTTGTTTCTGTAAGAAGTCACTTTGTTATCTTTAGAAACGAAGCTTCTATGGGTTTATGTCATTATTTAGAAAAAGTTTCAAAACAGAAAATAGAGTTGGGCTGGAATCCAACAAGTTTGCTATTCCCTCAAAATATCCATTTTCATATATTCACTTCCTTTTCATCTGCTTATGAAAATCATCACACCAGCAGATTCACATATTTGCATACATACAAATTCATATTCTATATTTGCAGTGGAGTTCCCGTCTCTTTTTACTTGTAGACTTTCTGAGTTGTAGAAATTATTATTATTGTCATCATTACTTTCATGCATCACTGAACCCTCTTTGAGCCACGGATCCAAATTTTCAAATAGGGACATTAACTCAGCATGATACAATAGAAAATGTTAAATTCACAATTATAAAAATATACCACAATGGGGAAAAAATTCATCAGCAGAGACAAAAGTACATTCTAACTGAAGAATAGGCAAGAAGAATTGATAACCACACTTATAGCGCCTACAACAACTTTCCAGAAGGTGGTGATTTTTATATATGTAACAAGGTTTCTGTGAAAATCAAATCGTTTCACATCATAAGTTTATAAAATGCTTGTCAAAATTATCGTTTCATTGCTTTTTCTTCCAAAGCTTCCATGTTATATGAAAACCGCTTAACTGACCACCGTGGACCACCAGTTTCTGGAAACCTCACTTTAGGAAACCCTGCTCCACATGTTTGAGGAAGAGAAGTGAAGGCATCATCTAGGTTACAATCACACCGAAATGGAGTGGCTGAGAGAAGCTGCTCACCTCTACCCTGTTTTCATGCATTTATTTCTATTGCTAGACAGGCTCAAAGCCGTTTCCTGGTACTGAGCCTGGACTTGTTACTTTCTTCTCCGTATTTGAGAACTTTTTTATTAAATGTCAAAGTTTGAAAGCTTCCCTGGTGATGATGATGCTTTAGAAGTCATTGCAGACCTCATAGAATGTTTTTCCCCAAGAAAATCATCTTTTAAAACTACCCACACTTGTCTCTGTTTTCAAAAGGAACACATTGGTCTTCACTTTAAAGGAAATTTTCCAAAAATATTTTCCAAAAGTATTAAATCAACTTTTTTTGTTGTTATTACAATAATCAAATAAATCTTTCTGAGTTCATTTAGGATAATACTTGGTGCTTTTAGACAAAGAAAGCAAACAAAACCCTTCAAATTGCTTAGGAAAACATTCAAACCTGTTGGAGTCTTTAGACATTGGTATAGCCAAGTGGCTTTTGGTTTCTGTATATCGAAGGGACTGGAAATGGCAAAGTAAAATAAAAATGAATGCACGTGTGAGCAAGTGGAAAAAGAGCAGAGACCTCTGTGAACTCCTCCTTTTGCTAACCTTCTATTTTGTTGGCTTTGAAGTAGAAATAGCTGCCATTTCCAGCTTGGACTAAATCACAGATCTCTAATGAGTTTTCTTGATGTCTACTCTGACTTGATCAGGTCAGCAAATTGCTTTTTCTCGTTGTCCGAAAAGCAGAGGAACAGGAGGTAGGCTTTCCTTTGCTCGTTAAGGTTTTAGCGAGTGATCTTAGCTCAAGCATTTCTAGTTAAAATGTAAAGATCGTTAGTATGCGCCATTGTTAGAGGTTTGTTTTTCGACTCCGAATGCTCCCGCTGGGGTGCCAGGGGCACTCCTGCACCCACCAGGGCTGCACAATTGCTGCTCCTGGCAAGGTCTGGGAGCAGGCTGGATTCAGTCTGCTCCCTGAGCTGCTGGTGACAAGTGTAACTTCTATCAGGTTCTGGGGTAAGGAGGAGCCAGGAGGAGAAACAAAGTGAAAGACGGCTGGTCCCTTTTTGCGCCACAATCCCCAGAGCTGGCATTGCCCAATGAGAAAGAGGCACCGGCATCCTAAGGCTGATAGGACAGACGTTAAATAATACTTTAAAGTTATTAACTGCAACCCTGCCCCCAAGATGCATATTCTTGTGGTGGCAGACCCTTTTTTCCCTTTCAGCCTTGAGGAATTCAAGTCTGTGTAATTCCCAGTCATGCAAGACGTTTTCATACATTAAATGTGTTATCTTTTCCTTAAGATAAATAGTACTTTTGGTTTGACATTTTAAATTGAAAATGAGCTGAAAGAAATTTTTAATTGTAATGGTTAAATTAATTTTGAATATGAAAATTGTGATTAATTGAATCTTCAAAGGCATATAATCTACGCGCAGGAATTAAATGGAGCATTTAACCCACAGCTTGTAATACTTACGGCCTGTTTTATAATATTATGTGAAAAGACTCAGTTGAAGAGACATAATGAACGGGAAGTGAAGACAGGGAGAGCTATGTGAATGGCCTATTACCTAGCCTTCATTTTAGGAATATTAACGTGGGGATTTAAGGCAAATGAGAAATAAGAATAAAATTACTTTAATGGTGTCCTAGACAATCTAGTAATTATAGAAAACTTTCATTAATTTATTGCTTTTATTTACTTCTCTGAACTTCTGACCCATTTCAATTAAGTTACAATATAATTAGTGTTTCTGTTAACGTATTTGGAGCTAGTAGGATAGAAATTGTTTCTTCCATAATCAAGGCTACTGGGTTGCCTGGTGAAGACCATTTTTTGAGTTGTGATTTCAAATTCAGTTAGACTCAATGGAAAAATACTCATAATTTACCGGTATATTTTTATGCCTTTCATCTTATTGATTAACTCCTTTTGAACTATTTGAGGAAGAAATAGGAGCATCGACTTTATACTATGGTTTTACATAAAATTCATCCAAGGTTTAGAAAGTTAGGAGACTGAACGCTTACACTATGCTGTCACAGGAGGAAGACTCGCTATAAGAAGGAGCTGGGTTTTCATCTGTGTCATAAATTACATGCTCACTCCATAAAAGGCTGTGAGTAATTTGAGGGCATCAAGAAAGATAGCCATCTACTTACTATGACAAAGAGAAAGAGTGGGGGAAGGGGAACTGAAGTCAAGGAAGAGACATATTACAAATAACTGTCTTTTATAATGAGAACAGATATTGCCCAGCTTTTCATTTAGATATGGCTAATGGAATTTACTGGAGTAGGGCCAATTACTATATATTTTTTTCAATAGAGGTGATTTGTTAACTATAAATCCATGGATTCAATTGTTGTACTTTTATACAACTTCAAATTTAAGAATTTATAAATCAGAAAAAAATGTTAGATTTTATATTCCACTGTCATCATGGTTCATATGCAAATACTTGTCCACTTAAAAATAGATGTCTGCATCTATGGTGACCAAGTGATCCTCTTAGGTAGCAATAAGCTCAGCAAACCGAGTCAGCCAAATGTAAAAATTCTATGAAAGAAGACCTTGGGTGATACAAATAGCCACTTTACCCTCAGTTGAGCTGTTAGAGCCCTCAGAACTGCAACCATATGCGCTAGGACAGTGGCGCTCAAACTTCAGCGGGCATCGGAATCACCTGCAGGGCTCATTAAACCCATGCTGTTGGGCCCCGCCTTCAGAGTTTGTACAAGTCCCCAGGTGATGCGGATGCTGCTACCTGGGGACCACATTCTGAGAACCACTGCATTAGAAGATGCCTCTGAGACTTTGAAAAAGATTTCTTTGCCTTATTCCAGTTTTCACTTGGGCTAGAAATTTCTTTTTGCCTGTATAACTCATCAGAAAAAATGACCTTAACATTTTGTAACATCGCTATAGGATTCTGTCTGCAATTATTTTCACACAGTTTCACATACCAACAAACATGTATAACATATATCTAAAATATATATGTTTTTATAAATGTATAATGTCTATCTGTCTCTCCATCTGACTATCTGTCTATCTATCTATCTATCTATCTATCATCTATCAACATAGAACTTTATGCTGGATTGGTTTGGATTCTGTTAAACTCCTAAATACCTTAGTGATTTTGAATTTTAAGTTGGAGATGGTGGTTAGAAAAGGGTTAGAAGCTGGGGGAAAATCTCTAAGGATTTAATCTCACAGTTTTCTCAGGTTTATCTTAGTGACTATCAGCTTTTACCGAGAGAATGGGTAAGGAAAATTCATAGGATATCTTAAAGACATCAGATATCTTGAATAATTCTGTGCTTTTATGGAAGTGCTTCAGCATTGAGATGTTCTAAAATCTGAGTTTGATAATATTTTGAAAATATAAAACCAGTTATATGTGAATAGTTACCTTGGATTGACTCATCTATGTGTTTGGTTTTCTTTCCTTTAAACTGTGCACTTTCCAATCTGTCCTCCTCAATCCGGGCAGAACTTCAAATTCAGTCACGAGCACAGTCCTAATGTCTGTAAAACCCTGCCTGGCAACTGGGTTGATGGGAGCAGATGTCAGGCGAATAGCTGTGGAACATCTGTTTGTGCTGCCCGCTGTTCCCTGCTGTGCGCTGCTGGAGCGTGCACGGGGTCACACTCTCTCTTCTTCTCCGGCTCCCACCTGCCCACGCTTGATTTGAGATTTAAAAATTGGGGACCATCACAAGAGACAGACCTCCTCGAAGAGGAGATTCCCTGAGTCTCATCCCAGAAGCCTGTCTGCTCTCAGTGGGGTGGGGAGTACCATGACCATGGGCATGTCTGGGTGCATTATCGCTCCATCTTGTGTTGTCTGGAGACAGGCTAGGCAAACGGTTGAGGCTCTAAGTCTTTGTTGGAAAATTGCCTGTGCTTTTTTTCCAACATGGTTTTGGTATTTGGAGTGTGGCAAATTAGGATATATTTCTGAAAGTTCCGCACCCTTTGTCCACTGAAAAACTTCTTAATCTTTATTTGATCAGAAACTACGAGGGTGTAATGGGAGTAGAGTTGTATGTGTATGCATAAGGTGTGGAATTAACTTAAGAGGTCAGATCATAGTCATAGGGAGATCAAGAAAGTTTCAAAAAAGAGGTGGAACAGGAGCAGGTTGAAGCATACGTGTGTAGTTACAACAGCTCTACAAGTATCTGTAAGACTTTTAAATGATGCATTTTGGTGTTTGTCTATATAGGGTGTCAGTGCATATTGTTCTGAAACATTCTTTTTTGACTTAAAAGTACAACACGGATGCTTGTCCAACTTGGTAAATGCAGATATGCGTCCTTCATTTGAACAGTGGTCCAAGTTTTTGTTTTCTGATTGAATTCTAATTGATTGAAGCCTCTTGTTGATGGAGTTTTGTTTTATTGCTGTAGCAAATGATAGTGCAATGACCTTGTGCGTGTGTTCATACACATGCAGGAGTACTCCAATAAGATGGATTCCTCAAACTCCAATTTCTGGGTTGACATGTATGCATATTTGAAACTTTGCTTTATTGTCTAATTGTGCTTTAAAATCCTTTTACCATTTTGGAATTTCACCCATGACATTTGAGAGTGACTTTTTTCACCTCTCACTTATTAATAAGACATTATGATAACTAACTCATATAGATTAGATATTTCAATTTACATTTATCTGATCATTATTGAGGTTGTCGTCTTCTCATATGTTTGTTGGTTATTTGCTTTTTTCCATAAATTTTCTCCTTGTACAAGATTATTATAAAAATTATTTTCCTAAATGATATTCTAAAATTTGTAGTTTTGTTTTTCATGTTCACACCACTAAACCTCTGGAATCTAGTTTTGAATAAGGCATCAGGCAGGAGTCTAAGTTTATTTATTTTCTGAATAATTAACAAATTCTTCCAATACTAGTTATGGACTAAACAATTAATCCACTAATTTGAATTACCACCTTCATAACATAAAAAATTATCTCATACCTAGGTCAGTATCTGGATTCTTTTCCATTCCATCTGAACAAGAAACTTCATTGTTGGCCAATCTTCTGTCTGGCAGGGATTGTAAGGAGTATGAATTTTCCACAGAAGAAATAGCATGTACAAAGGCCCAGAGGTGTAGGCAGTATCCTTTGGGAAATGCAAAATTTTTAGAGTGATTGGAGCTTGAAGGGTAGGAAAAAAGATTACAAACATCGTGAGGAATTCTGCGACAAAAATCAATGAAAAATAATTATTGTAAATAAAATGCCACTTTCCAACAGAAACATAGTGTTTATCCATTCTGATTTGTTTTAGATCATCCATACTTGGATTTATTTTAGGCCTTTGTTATTTTTTTATAGAAGGCTATATGTTTAAATTCACTGTTTTAAGAAGATTTTGCCGTTAACTCATTATTGTTAGCTTTTCAAAATAATCATTTTTATCATTTGTATTTCTATAGTTTCCATCTCTCTTCTTGACAGGAAGAAAATGCTGAGAAAAAACTGTTCTGGGATTTTGGTGTTTGCATCTAATCTTCCGGAATTTCAGCTCCAACTTTCTGAGGAGAAAACTCTTCTCAAACTTAACATTTTATTTTTCAGTTGTTCAAGCAGAACCTAAACATAAGATCATGTGACAGTGGGAGGTAGGGCATACATGCAGACAGAAGTTATGTGTTGCTGTCTTTGTCATCGAAATTTCTCATCCTTAATGTTGACTGCCCGTAAAGCAAATGCAAACATAGTGTTCTGCACGTTGAAACATCCAAATGTTGCCCATTGTAACTAGATCTTTCCGCCGTTGTCATCAACCCTAATGTGAATAAACAATCAAAAATGCCTAAACCCACTTTTTTAAATGATTAGAACACTATTCTTTTTCACTCCCTTTTTTTCTACTTCCCTCCTCTCAGGTATCCAGATTACTGCAGGCAAGAAAAACGTCTTCAAAAGTTATTTTGACTTAAATCAGCATCACTTCCAAGGCTTACTGATTAAAATATAATTAAAATGTCAGAATGCTTATTTTTAAAATGCTGATCCAAATTCACATATTGCAATGTAATCTAAGTTTTTCTAAAACATCGTGCCTCCCCCACCAAACAAAAAAATCCATCTACGCTGTTTCAGATTTACTAACAAAATCAACATACTATTCTATAACTCCAAAATATTCACTGGAAGAAGTTAAAGTTCCCTTTTCCATGAAAGGTTGAATGTTTAAGGGTATTTCCTTTCTGTATCGCAGGTATGGCCTGCAGATTACTGGGAAAATAGCATGAGGAATGTAAGAGAATGCTGTTCGTAATGATTTGTAGCTTCAAAGCCCTACATTGGAACACCATGTAAATATGCCAAATTGACTGTTGCAGAAATAGACAACTTGTTGTGAAATTTTGGACATTTTCCACACCCAGTGGTGCCAGACCCTGGAGGGGGTGGAAATTGTGGTCCAGAAGCAAGTAAACAAGTCAAAAGAAAAACTGATCATTGGAAAGACTGACCTCTGAACGATGGCATCTCTGAGCTCCCCTAAGGATCAACTTGGGTTTGGCAAATATTTCGATTCTCCCTGTGACATGTAACCTTGGGTATTGATCAAAGTGCTTTGTTGTTGATGTCTAGAAGCTCAAGCTCTGGGTTGGTGCCAAAGATTTGGCTGTGCGGGCGGTATATTAGTTGGTACTGCGGACTAGAGAAGTCCAACTGTTGTTCTAAAGTGGAGACTCTGCTTCCTTCCCATCCTCTCTCCTGGGTGAAGGAAACAAAAAATCTGTGACTAGTTTCTTTCCAGAAACTCTTGTTTTTGTGTTTGCTAGTAGACTTGGAAAGGAATCCGAGAGAGGCGCTCTCAGTACTGAGGTGCTTGGAGAGTCCCGGGCAGACAATGACACAGCTGAAATCAGCAACTGCAAAATGACTTCCTGAAGACCACTAACATGAACCCCAGTCAAGCTGCAGGGTGAGGGGTGTCTGACACTTGCTTTCCACCTCTCTATTTATAAAAGGAAGGTGGACAGGCTGTGATGTTTCTTGTTTTCTGGAAAAATATTAGAACCGTGTTAATTTGGCAGAGTGAACATGGCAGGAAAAGGAAAAATATAATTTTAAGTATAACGGTGCATGCTGGAAGCACAGATTGGCAAGCATATGGGGTTCTGGCATCTGGACAGAAGCCGTTGTAACCATCTGCTTCTCAGAGGTGATTTTGGCAAGTTTTGCAGCAATTCCAGTGATTCACAGGTCCAGGCTAAGGACGTTTAGCAAGCAACTAAGAAGGCACGGGTACAGAGAGGCAGTACTGGGTCTTCTGTCCATACGTTAGTTTCATTATTGTGAATATGAAGTCACCTTAAGATGGTCTATGTGCCACTCTTTCATTGTGATGGCAGCAGATGTTCCTTCATACTAATATTTTTTCCCAGTTTTATTCTCCAAGTGACACTCATTTTTCGCCTTCAGAATTAGTTTGGTGTATTGCCTCCCCTGGCTGTGAGATGGGAGGATATGTGATGGGACTAATGTGTTTGTGTGCTCTGCTGCTGGTCCTGAAATGTGGAGACCTAATTGGTAACCTCCAGCTGTCCTTGACTTTCTCATTCCACCTACTGCTCCCTGGGAATTTTGAGAGTTACAGTGTGTTTTTCAGTAGTTAGTGTGGTGTCATGTAACGTTCTGATAAGAACTCATGTACACAGAAAACCATTTAACACAGGACCATTGTGATTAGTCATTAAACAAAATATTGACTGGCATGGTGTATTATGGATTGAATCTTTTTGTCAATTTTTCATCAGAAAAATAGGATTTATTGAGTATTTACAATATATAAGATAATGGAATAAATTTTTTAAATGTCAAAGATGTGAATAGAAGGGCTTGCAGGAGAGAATGAACATGGGCTAGCTCTCTGAAGAACCATTTGGCAGAGTCCCTCAACATCTGAAATGCATGCGTCCTGTGACTGCCCACCCCCTCCTCATTCCTCTCCTGGGACTCTATTCTGTCTATCCTATATAAATATTATCACATACTCACATTCTCATAAGGCTATATATGTCAATCGTAAGATTATTTGTAATGGAGAAGAATTGAGAGCAACCTAAACGTCAATCAATAGAAAAACGGTTAAATAAATTTTGAAATACCATACTATGGAATATCACATAACTATTTTAAAAATGAGATAGATCTACAAGGACCGATATGAAAGATGTCCATGCTCTATATTTAAGTTTAAAAAAAACCCTGATTTTAGAAGAGCATGTAAGACATATTCCTATTTTTTAACAAAAAATATTATTTATTTAAATATGTAGGTGCATAGAAGATATGTGTTAAGGACTGAATATGTGTGTCTCCCCAATATTTGTATGTTAAAGCTTTAATCCCCAATGTGCTGATATTTGGAGGTGGGGCCTTCGGGAGGTGACTAGATTTAGATGAGGCCATGAGGGTGGTCCTGAAAGGATTAATGTCTTTATAAGAAGAGGAAGAGACCAGATCTCTCTCTCTGCCGTGAGAGGAAACAGTGAGAAGACAGCTGTCTGAGAGCCAGGAAGGATGCTGTCGCCAGAAACCAACCATGCTGACACCCTGACCTCAGACTCCCCAGCCTTCAGAACTCTGAGAAATAAATGCCTGTTGTGAAGCTGCTCAGTCTTTGGTATTTTGTTAGAGCAACCGGAACTGAGACAACATGGAAGGGTTTCAGGCAGCTCTAAATGTGGCCTGATCACCGCCCGGGGTGAAATAAGGTGGGCAGAAGGGGAAATTCTCCCTTTTTCAATCTATACTTCTTTGCTGTTTGAACCTTTGTCAAGTATGCATTCATTACTTTTGTCGTTGAAGGAAGGGAGGGAGGAAGGAAAGAGGGAAAGAAAGAAAAACAAACACTGTCAAGTCCCAAAGTCCATGTTGCATTGTCAGGAGGTGTTCTGTTTACCCATTTGCAGAATATTGAGTTAACAATTTCTCAGGCCACTTCTTCCTTGGATGACCTTGAAAATAAAACCATCACTCGTGTCCTCAGCTCCTCTTATGACATAAATTGGCTTTATGGAAGAGCATCTTGTGTTTTGTGAAGTCTTGTTGAGGAAGATTTAAAATGGGGTACTCAGTTGGAATTGGACTAGTTCCCATTGTAAGGAATTGGGTCCTAGAGTCACACTTCTCGTGTCTCTTATGTCTCTCTGTTTCTCTTTTTCCTTTTGGAGTTAGCCCTGGCGGAGCCCTCCAAAAGATGACATTTCTTTATCTATTAAGCAGAACTGTCAGCAATAACCTGATCCCTTTGTTTCAAAATGCGTGGCCTTAATTTTGCCCCTAGACTATATGTAGACAATTTAATCTTGGTTTTGATCTTGTGAGAAATTCCAAGAGATACCATTGGTTCCAAGATCTCAGGAGAGCTTGGATCCTTGGAAAGCTTTTCAGGATTTTGGTAGATACTATAAATGAATGATCTCCAAGTTGGTCTGCAGATCAGAATCTCCTGGATAGTTGAAAGAAAGAAAAACAAATCACAATATCAGACTCTAATTCAAATCTACAAATTACAGTTTTGAGGGATGGTACATAGAAATCTATTTTAAAAAACTTCCCTAAATAATTCCTATGTATCTAGCCCTACGTCAGCTGAGGACTAACATCATCTGCTATTTATCATAAAAGCCCATGAAGGAGACCACAAAGATACATATCTTCAACTTCCTGACAAAGCTCGTATTGGCATGCAAGCTTTGTCCATATAATGTGCCTACTGCCTATCATAGGATGTAGGGATTATGAATAAGAGAGAGGCCAGACACAGAGGAGGATGGCCAAGTGTTGCATGTGAGAGGAGGTTTTGGCTTAAGAAAGTCTTTGTCAGAATATCCTGCTCTGACATAGGAAAGGCCATCATGTGAGCTATTCCCATAGTCTGGTGAGAATCATGAGACCAATTAAGTTTTATAAGATGCTGTAAGCCAGATGTGCCTTTCTCCTTGGTTCCTTGTGTTCTCAGGGATCTATGACTACTACAGTGGGTTTCTCATAGTGGTAAAAACCAAAAATCAGATTCCATTATTTTAAGTAATTTTTGTCTGTAACAAATTATGAAAGCTACAAAGATATTCTCAACAAAACCTCCTATTGTCAAGGATTTACAAATATTTGAAGTGATGGTTTAAGGTGGTGCATGTCCGCAAAAGGAATTTTGATATATTTACTAAAATAAGCTTTTAATTTGCAGTTAATAAACTGCAGAGAAAGAGTCTACATCATATAAACATATGCATTTGTTTTTCTATTTTTTAAACTCTATTATGAAAAACTCCAAGCATATCCAAGATATAGAGAGACTAGTGTAATAAATCTATAGGTATCCATTATCCAACTTTATTAACTAACAACATTCTGCCGTTAGTCTCCATTTGTGCCTCAGTTTTTTTCCTGGAGTATTTGGAAGGAAATCCCAGACATAAATACTTCAGTATGAAAAGGACGTTGAAAACAAACATAAACCAAATGATGTGTCTACATATACATTAACAAAAAAGTTTCATTGACGGCCTCATTACTTGAAATCACACCTTTGTTTTACATTTTATATGTTGCTCCTAATTTAAAGCAAGTAACATAAGGTTATCACAAGAACTATTAATAAAATAACTGAGGAGAAAGATAACTTACAAAACAATAGTTGTTAGTGATCTCTGAAGAGCAAAATTACAGTCTACAAATAGAAGTGCTTCTTTTGTAAACTGCTATGTATGTTTTATAAAAATTAATACAGGATCCTGACACAAGACATACAAAACTTTCTCATATAATGTTATTGTCCATTAGCCAGGAAATAGTCAAGAGTAATCAAAATAATTTTGAATATTTGCTCATACTGTCAGTCATTTGGAAAAATATAGAGTTGTCCATTTGATAGTCTCATTTATTTATTTATTTTAAACATTTATTTATTTACTTATTGAGATATAATTGACATATAACATTATGTTAGTTTTGGGCATACAACATAATGATTCAATATTTGTATATATTGAAATATAATCACCACAATAAGTCTGGTTCGCATCCATCACCTCATATACTTACAAATTGTTTTCTTATAAGGAGAACTTTAAGATTTACTCTCTTAGCAACATTCAAATATACACTACAGTGTTATTAACTATAGTCACCATGCTGTCCATTATATCCCCATGACATTTATTTTATGACAGGAAGTTTATCCATTATGACCTTCACCCGTTTCACCTGTCCCCAACCCCTCAACTCTGGCAACCATCAGTCTGTTCTTTGTATCTATAAGCTGTTTTTTGTTTTTTTTTAGGATTCCACATATAAGTGAGCTCATACTATATTTGTCTTTCTCTAACTTATTTCACTGAGCATAATGCCCTCAGGTTCCATCCATGTTATCACAAATGGCAAGATTTCCCTCTTTTTTTATGGGTGAATAATATTCCATTGTATATATATATCCATTTTCTTTCTTCATTCATCCATTGATGGACACAGCTTGTTTCCGTTTCTCGGCTTCTGTAAATAACGCTGCAATGAACACGAGAGTATGTGTATCTTTTCAAGTTAGTGTTTTCATTTCCTTTGGATAAATACCCAGAATTAAAATTGCTGAATCACATGGTAGTTCTCCGTACTGTTTTCCATGGTGGCTCACCAATTTTCATTTACATTTTGTGACTCCCTTACCCAGCAGAGCGAAGTCCTCAAAAATATAAATAGCGCTTACTGGGTTTCCTTCATTTACTTGTAGTTCTTATTAACAAAGCCTTAACAACGAATTTAGGCCTGTAAACTGTTTCAAAGTGGAGGCTGATTGTTTTCTTTCTTCCTGACAGACTCATGAGCCCTCTCGCAGATAGAGGTGCCTCTTGTTTTTTCTTCCTATTACACACACTTGCCAGTTGCTAGCATGTTCTAAATCCTCTAACCTGCTGGGATGACCTTGACCATTAGGATTTAAATAAAAGTACTCCAACTCCCATCACGAGACTAGGAAACCCTGTGAGAAACTCGGTTTCCATCTCAATATTTCAGAGATCTTTGTAGGATTTGAATTTATTATTATCTCCTCTTACTCTACTTTTCTGTCAGCCATGTTCTCGACTCTTGGGCATCTGTTACCTTCGTGCCCAGCATTGTCCCACACCAGACACCAGCCAGATTGTTTCACCTTTCAAAGGGCAATCCTCACAAGAATGCGTGAGCAGCCGACTTTTGCTCATGTTTAGGGAATAATTACGGAATAAGTATTTTATCACTGCCCCAATTGCCTCTTGGATGCCCTTGTCCTCGCTCACCCCACTGGCTCTGCCCACAGAGGGCCATGGCATCTAGTCATCTTGTTGTGTATTTTCTTCTCCTTGTTTCTCCCTAGACCCTTCAGTTTGTCCCTGCCCTTGAAGCTTAAACTTCTTACATATTCTGCTAAATAATTCCGTTTTCTTTGTTTACCTTATCTGGCTGATGGACCGTGCCTGAGTACTTCACTTTTTATATTTAGGAAGGAGTTTTTCTAAACACACAGTGTCCCATAGGGAGAACAATTACCCCATTCTCCTAGGAGATGAGCACTCTAGTTATGTGCAGATTTAAATGGCAATTTTTACCCTTGGTTACATCTGCTCACTCTCTCTGCTCTTTCTCTGTTTCTCTCTCAATCTCTCTCTCTCTCTCTCTGTATGTCTCTTTATCAATTCACCCATCCATCGACACAGCATTCACATATGTGAGCAAGGGTAAGCTCACAAACACATACGCTCAAACACTACCTTGGCTGTTCCTGAGCTCACTTCTCCCAGGGACACACGAGAAAATATCATGTGGGAAAATTCTCGTATGGATTGCTTCTCACAATGCCCCTCTGGATGATAGAGTAGAGGGATTCTACGAAGATTGTTTTACTGCTGAGGAAGTGGTAAATCACCAGAAGACTTCACAGGATGATAAAGTTTGGAAGAGAGGATGAGAGAGAGTGAGCCCCAAACAGAAATCCCTTTACAACATGGACATTTTACCTCTGCTTACATCCTCCAGGAATGTAAGCCTCAGTCTTTTGTGACAGGGCCAATTTGATTTTTTCAACAGTCCTAATTGGAAACGTTCCCTTTATATTGTATCAAAATTTGACTCTATAAAATCCATTCACTGGCCTTGGGTTTATCTTCTGGAGTCTCACAAAGTAAGTTTATTCATTCTTTCAAATAATCACATTTCCAATAATTGAAAATAACTCTCATTAATTCCCCATCAAGTCATCCCTTCTTTGGCTAAACACCTCTTTTTTTTTCAACAACTCCTTTTATGTTATAGCTTCCAGACCCCTCACCTTCCTGACTGTAGTACTTTGGCGTCATTCCATTTTGTCACCGTACTTACTCAAATGCCCTATTTAATAGAAAGACTTGCACAAAGTAGATGGATAAATGATGACAGAATTTATTTTAACCAAGCACCATACTATATCCAGTACTTTGTCCAGAGAAACTATTCCTATGTGTCGTCTGGACATTAAACTTGTAATACAATATAAAATTGCATTAGATTTATTATAAATCACATGGGCTTATAATATAGTATCTCCTGAGCTTTTTCTCATAATCTCACACTCCTTCCTCTGAATTTGGTCATCTGATTTCCTGAATCTAACTGCAAAGTTTTACATTTATCCTCATAAATTTCCTTTTGTTGACTTCATCCCATGTTTTCACCCTGTTGAAATCTTGAATCTCTAACCCATCGTCAAAAATGCCAGTTTTTTGGCCACTGTTTGGGTCACTTATAAATGCATTAGGTTTATCTTTTTGCTTTTGTCCAAGGTTTTGATTCTTTCAGTAAAAGTCCGTTGTACTTGTAACCTGTATTTCTTTGCTTCTGGCTCTCCCTGGTATTGCAGGCCCACGTGTCTTTTGGAGAGAACATAGAACGTGTATCACATCTGGTCATGTGCAGGTATGGTCAGCCACATGCGGTATCTGTGGAGTTGTCCTTCCCTTTCCCACCACCTAGATGTCTGTTGAGCATCTCTATACGCAGAATCCCACTACTTCACTCAGTACCCACGAAAGCATGGCCCTTGCAACCTGTTTCCAGGCACCAGGCACTGGGCACTGCTGTGGCTGAGGCCTCTCATTTTCCCAGCCACTGTGGTTTCTACCAGGCTCTCCTGCCCCTGTTATTGCCATGGGTCACCCAAGGTGCAACAGCTGTGAGTGTTCAGTAATGAAATAGGGGACAAATTCTTCCTTCTAACTCCAGTGTTTTATATGCCCCAATGTCTGACAGTGTGTTTATAGAAATTGCTTGTATTAATCAGTTGTGTTTTTCGTTGTGACAATGCTGCCCAACAAACACCATCAAAATATGTGTGGCTTACAACAGTCAGCATTTAATGTTTATTTATGCATTCACAGGTTGACTATGGCTCTCCTGTGCTCAGGGAGGATTGCCCGTGCTTGTAGACTGCAGGCTTTGTTCAGATTATTCCATGGATTTTCTCTTTGGGGTCTACAGTTACTTGGGGAATGTTTTTATAGAAATGATAGAAGCTCAAGAGTACTGGATGGAACAAATCATGCCCCTTAAGACCTCAGAAAACACTGTACCTTGTGTCTACATCCTATTGGCCTAAGCAGTGGCCAAGGAGTATCTACTCAAGTCATAGTGAGTCAGGACAAGGACAGGGAAGAAAGGAATCTTGGGAGACAAATCTCCAGAGAGGGTAGCAGAAAAATCCCTTTGACAAGCACCATATTAGAATTGCCTCTTTGCCCCGAGGCAGAGAGCTGTGTCACTGAGTCAAGCGTATTTCTCCTCTTCCTTTGAGATATTTTATCTTTCTGAGAGTGTCCTGGCAAAGAGGTGCCTGGCAGGACTGCCCCACCAGCTTGCCAGGAGTGCCCAAACCTGTTGGAAACTAGCAGTAGGCATATTTATGCTCAAGCTGGAGAGGCCGTCGGTCCCTTTGCTACATCTAAATCAACCTCTTGGTGGAAAGGTGTGGACTCCATAGGGTACAACTGTAAAGCGACTTTACTTTCCCTCCATCTGCCTCTTTTAAGCTGCTCAGGGCACTAGGTTTTTCCCAATCTTTGGATGAAAAATTGAGCAGATTTGGTGACTTTCCTTGTTACTTTCAGATAATGGAATATTCTCCAGTCATTACTGCATCTTAGGATAACTTCACTTTAGTAACTCACATGTTCAGTCTAGTATAAAATCCAAACTCCAAACTTTATTCTGTTTCCCAGCTTGGGTCGGCTGTGGCTGCACAGTGGAGTGACCATGTGGTCAACTTCTTGAGCTCCCTGCTTAATGTCCACCTCTCCTCCCCTACTCGCTAGGCTGCCCTGGTCCTCTGAGTTTGGACGCAGGTAGGGAGGAGAGGTAAGGGGCAAGATTGGTACTAGGAAATCTGGCATTGGTTTCTCTTGGCCTTGGCAGGTGTTTAAAGTTGAAATTTCATCTTATGGGAGCGTCTGTGAGCATCTTTCATGAGTGCCCAGACTAAATCCCTTGACATGCTAAGAACTTCTCCTGCAAGTGGCTGCTTATAACCCCCTCCCCAAGACCTCACCCCCACTCTGGCCTCTTTCTGCTGAGATGGCCTCACCCTGGCAGTGCCCAGGCAGACAGCCCTATAGTGGGCTTCTCATTTGGACTTTGGAAAACACACACACTCTCTTTTGATCTGCTATCAGTGGCAATGCAGGCATTTCCCAAATAGGACCTTTTCGTGGTTGCCACAAAGGGTTTCTTTAAGCTAGCACCTTGTCAAAAATGAGATGCCATTTTACTGTAAACCCTAAATTCCAAAGGGCTACTTTGAGTCGTCCCCAGGAAGCTCATTTCATGTAACTGAAGGTCGGAGGAAAGAACTCCCACTTCCCCAAGGTGGGAGGAGGTACAGGTGGAGGGGCGGGACATGTGAGGGACACTGCTACAGCACATTGATGACATTCTCCAATGAGACTCTTGTCCTCTTCAACCTTCATCTCTTTAGACCTTTGAGGTGGGTATTGGCTCACGATTGCAGAGCATGTTTTTGGTCCTTCCTTTGTAAGTCTTGCATAAGTGGTCTAATACCTTCATTTGGGAATGGGGAGATACCTGCAGTGTACTGTTGGCGTTCTTTCTATTTAACCTAGGATCATAGAGTCTTTGAACCTGAAGAGATCTGAACATCTCATTCATTTTATAAATGAGGAAATCAAGTCTCTGAGAAGTTAAGCAAATGTTCCACGGTCACACAGCTTTTTGGTATAAAAGCACTCAAACTATGTATAATCTGTGGTCCTAATAATCTCTCTTTCCTCAAGTTTATCGTCTTTAAAACAGGTTAATAGTTATACAACAGAAGGTGGTAAGTCAAGCCTTATTGTAAAAGTTGTGTGTTGAAGCTTCTAGCAGAATGTGGCGGAGATAAAGCACTCAGTGACTGCTGTTTCTGCTCTCTCCTCCTCCTTCCTTCCTTCTTGAGCTTCACCTCCTCTTCCTCTTTCTCCAAAGACCCCTTGTGCCCAATATTGAGAATACTAGCAAGCAAAACTGAATGTGACATTAATCACCAATTTGGCAAAAATTATCTTTGAAGTTATAAAGCCTAATGCTGTCAAGAGTTGTGTAACAGGAATCTTATTCCCCTGCTGGTGAACTCTCAAACTGCAGCATTATCTCTGCTCTGTCTATAATAGTAAATGATTTAAGAAAACCTAAATGTCCAAAAATAAGGCAAGGTTTAAAGGAATTAAGAGCCATCAATACAATGAAACATAACATGACATTAAAAACGCGTGACAAATATAAGAATGTGTTAAAAGAACACAAGCCATTTTCAAAACTGTGGTATAGTGTGATATCAATTTTGAAAATAAAAAAAGACACTATATATATTTTATTTCTGGAAGGACAAACCTAAGGCTATGAACCATAGAGGTCATCTTTGGGTTGAGGGCTATTGGTGACTTCTAGTTTTTTACTTATCTGTGTTTCTCAAACATTTGTACAATAAACACTTCTTTCTTAAGATATATGAAAAAGAGGGGAAGGTGATAGTGAAGTTGAAAAATAGTGCTAAACTTTAGAATGAATGGATTTTGTCAGAATTATGCTCTGTTGGCCAGAGGAAGGCCTTACCCGACAGATATGCAGAAGGCTGTGCTCGCTGATAACTCTGCACAGGAGCCATGATAGAAACGTTAAGAATAAGAGGCTCCTTGGACCGGGAGCAGCTGTTCCATCCGAGCACAAGCCTCCGAGGCTTCATAACATGCTCAGGGAACTTGTGTAAAGATGGTAAATCTGACAGGAGAAATGAAGGAATGCTCTCAGTCAGTGAAAGTTTTAAATGTCTGCTTTCCAGAGAGGTCGATGAGAAATAATAGTCTCTCCACTCATTTCATTTTTCTCTAAAGAAACCCAGAGAGAAAATGAGGTGTGATGATATAGAAAAATAGAGGGGGCTGTGGGCCAAGCGTATGTAGTTTCCTTGAAGCGTGAGGGAGAGAACGTCATTGTCTCAGTGGCAGAGAATATTGTTTCACTCCAATCGTATCCAAACCAGGTACCAGTAAGTCTTCAAACATTCACAAAGTGGCTGTGGGTGAATTCAGGGAGACATCTGAAAATTTAGCAAATTTGGCACTTTCTTTATTGAAAGACAGGAAGAAATTTTCCGTATTAAATTGAATTTAAAAATTTCTGACACTAAGAAAGGAATCAAGGATCAATGACAACCAAATTTCAAGGGATTTCTTTTAAACAAATAGCAGCAGAAAAGTTGAATTTGTAAGCAAAAATTTTTTAAATATCAAAGTTATTTACGTGCAGAATAAAATTCCTTTTGCTTTGGCTTTTATATACTGTGTGTGTTTTATAATCCTATGGAAATTTACAATGACATGCAACTTTATATTGAGAGCTGGTTGTAATAAAACAGAACTCTAGATAGCATTTAGATGATTATGCCCTACCAAATATGGAAACGATTGACTCAAAAACTGGACTATGATGTGGCTTCAGCTGGAAGAAATAACGTCAGACTTTCAATGTCCCTTTAGGGTGATTGGGGCAACCCCTATGGTTATGGCCTATGAATTGAGGTTGTCAAAGGGCTGGCCATCATGAAAGATTGGTTCATTGGATCATTACGGACTTCAGAGCCCTCGAGATATATCCTTATTCATGCTGGCTCAAATTAGGTAATTGTATCTGCAGTATACAAACCACTCATTTGTTAAAAGAGTCTTTACACAAAGGGTCAGTTCCAGTTGCAACGACCAATGTTTAGTCAGTGTAGAGACAAGTATAAGCTCTATATTTTCTGTCTTGTTGATGGTAATTAACCGCTGGTCTATTGTCAAATACAGGTCTGAGTAGTGATATGATCCAGGATAAAGCAAGATTGGCACAGAAATTCACCCCTGGGAAGAGCAATCCAAATAGCAAGGGGATGTGGTAATAAAAATGACACTGGAGAAATCCAGATCTTGCCAAGAGCAGTGTTTTTCTCAACCAAAGGAAAGATCTAGAGCAACAGTCAAAAAAGCTGTACAAGTCAGGAAGGAGAGGGGACAGGGCTGCTCAGCAGGCAACGATGGCCACTGATCCAACGATCTTTAAATGGACCCATAACTATTAAAATGACACCTCATTCAGAAACCGATAGAGATCCAGGCTCAAAGGCCAGGAAACTGCAAAGCGGTGATAAAGCCTTCACTGCCGATAATTGCTCTGCTTTAGCTAAAAGGCAGACAGTGCATCAACATTTCAATTATTGGGGTAAATTGGCTAATATGCTTTCCAAATAAAATGGCTTTGGAAGCAGACAGAACAATCTACAACTTTTCTTCTTATAATATTTTGCTTTAATCACCTTCAGATATAGGAAATTGAAGTAATGACTCCCATTAAATTCTCTTCAATATGATCATGACTTGTGGCACTCTATTGTTCTGTACACTTATTATAAGAAACAAATATGTTGGCCACTGATCCATTACAATAAGGGGCAGATGTATTTAAAGTGGACAATACTTTAGGTCCTATAGAATTATGTTCACATTCAAGATGATTAAATATTAATTAGACTCCTATATCCCATGAAATGCCAGGGGGAAAATAATAATTTTAAATGGTATTCTTAGCTTCTACTATGATGTCACTTATCAAAGACATCAATGATATAAAAGAATTGCATATTAAAATGGCATTTTGTCCCTAAAGGAAAGAAAACCTGTTTTAAAAGCTTTGTGATTTTTTTTTTCTTTTTCTCCCCAAAGCCCTCCAGTACATAGTTGTATATTCTTCTTCATTGGGGGTCATTCTAGTTGTGGCATGTGGGACACCGCCTCAGCGTGGCTTGATGAACAGCGCCATGTCCTCGCCCAGGATTCGAACCAGCGAAACACTGGGCAGAAGAGCGTGCGAACTTAACCACTTGGCCATGGGGCCAGTCCCAAAAGCTTTGTAATTTTTTTTTTGAGGAAGATTAGTCCTGAGCTAACATCTGTGCCCATCTTCATCTATTTTGCATGTGAGATGCCTGCCACAGTGTGGTCTGATAAGTGGGGCATAGGTCTTTGCCCAGGATCCAAACCAACAAACCCCAGCTGCTGAAGCGGAGCACACACACTTAACTGCTATGCCACCAGGCCGGCCTCTGTAAATGTTTTAATTCTGCTAAAAATTCTTTAAGCCCTCAAAGGGAAAGAAGTTACAAGAAAGACAAAGTCTTTTTGATAACTATAGTCCATTTAAGGTCTTATTAAATTACATTTGATTAGTAATAAAATGTAAAAGTATTAATTTTGGATAACAGAATGAGTTTTTGATACATTCTAAAGACTTTTCCCTTTGGTTGTACAAAATGTGTTTGATAGTGGAGGAGAATTTTCTGCCGCAATATATTTCCATCACGGAGACATAAATGGATCTTTTCAAGGTTTGAATTGAATATATGTTAATTCTCCAAGCTCTCGGATTTCAAGAAAGACTATGATTGCCAAGAGAAGAACAAAGAAAATATGAGATTTTCTATACTCTTAAAAGCCCAAAGCTGTTTAATTCATGTTTTATCATTCAGATAAAGCCAGGAACTCCGTATTTTCTGATGGAATGTTTTCACAGACAGATGATCAGTTTTTCAGACGGCCTTACCAGATGCCATGTTTTATAATAGTATATTTATTTCAACATGTGGTTAAGCTAACAAAGGGAGTTAAGGTCAGATGTAGTAAAATTTCTTTTTAATCTTTTTATGTAAATGCAGTTCATACTCCCTTTGAATTTTTTTTTTTAAGATTTTATTTTTTTCCTTTTTCTCCCCAAATCCCCCTGGTACATAGTTGTATATTCTTAGTTGCGGGTCCCTCTAGTTGTGGCATGTGGGACGCTGCCTCAGCGTGGTTTGATAAGCAGTGCTGTATCTGCACCCAGGATTCGAACCAACTAAACACTGGGCCGCCTGCAGCAGAGCGCGAGAACTTAACCACTCGGCCATGGGGCCAGCCCCTCCCTTTGAATTTTGAACAATCTAAAATGATTCACAGTGTCCTAGTATATCCATATTATTGTGCTTTTGAAACATAACTTTTTAATTTGAAATACATAGGCTATGTAATAACAATATCGAGTTTGAAGAGCTTCTTGACATTGATCTATGGGAGTTTCGTAGTAAATAGTGGGTAGAGTAATACGTGGAAGGCTGTAAGTCTGTGTTTTCATTATCATCAGAAGCAGGCTTTGAGATGGAGAAGTGCGACAGGAAGTTTAATGGGAGTGAGCTCCAGAAAACCTGTGGGGAAGAAGGAAGTAGGACTGTCAGTGTGAGAAGATGGAAAGCTGCCAGGAATCCAAGCAATATTCTCTATTTCTCTCTGTTTCACATATTTGCTTCAGTCTTTGCATCTTTTTCATTCTTCTTGCCCAAGATCTGATTTACCTTCTTTTCTATGAACATGGCAAGAGGAAGATGGCTGACTGGTGGACACTTCTTTGTTTATATCACCTGTGTACAAATTCCTGGGGAAGAGAGAATTTGATTGGCCCAGTTTGGATCAGATGCTTATTTTGTTCCCATCACCTGTGGCCAGAGTTGCAGGGTCACATGTTATAATCATGGCCACTGAAATCCTTCCCTCGTGGATGGACTTAGTTCTCGAAGGAGGGGGTTTATCTAGGCTGAGCAGACAGCGCAAAAACACCTACTGTGCTAGTTTTATTTAGACCTCCTTATCCTCTCCTGGAGCTCTGAACATTGCAGGACACTCTTGATTAATGGTTTCCTTAATATTTTTCCAGGTTTACTAATATGGATGCAGAAAGTGAGATATAGATGTGAAGCCTGCTTACGTTAAAGAATATTCTAATTACTTTCATCACGTGTAGCAGTATCACATGCTTTTGCAGAAAATAAATTGTTCAAGTTGTTTTCATACAGAGATGCTCAAAATGGATTCTGTGTTTTAAATGAAAGAAAAATACACTGAAGTTGATCTCTCTAGTGTTTAGAGCAGTACGTTTAGCAGACACGAGGGAGAATATTTCTCATAATTCTTGACACTCTTGTTCACCCTGAAAACTAGACCTTTCTGAATAAACCAGGAAACCTTTAGATAAGGTTTCCTTGACTAATAACTCCATTTTTCTCTTTAAATTACTCCCACTCACTGCTATCAGCAGTGGGTTTAAGTGAAAACAGGAAGAAACATGTAAGCTGGGCCCACAAGTCGCAATGGGTCACTATCTTCTTTCTGTTTTCTCCTTTGGTGTAACATTTACTAAGACCTCATCTTAACTTCCAGTCTTTATCCTTATAGTAAAGTAAGATACCAGACATGATTGTGGATAATTCCTTCTTTCAAAAGACAGTAAAACACTCTGACTCTGCCAAATAAACAAAAGCCCTCAGCAGTTAGCTGGCCAGTTATTTGGTTTCTCAAACGCGCCATCCCTGTGGGGGGCCATAATCAGTGCAGCTCCCTGTAATGGGAGTGTGAATGAGTCCCCATGAGAAGGGATGACAACTTTGTGCGATAATTGCCTTCCATTCCATTCCTAGCTCACATCTTTTTAACAGAAAATTTTATTATGCCGACCCGGGCTTGGAGCCTCAGCTGAGGCCTGACAAGAAGCGTGGTGTACTTTCTAACATGGGTGAACATGGTTTGCAGAATAAAGGACATTTGTAGAACATGCAGGGGAGCATGGGGCCTACCGTCCTGGGGGAGAGCGGGAGTAGAGGAGGAAGGTTGAAAGTTGGGTACGTGGAATCATCTAATTGCCTAAGGTAAGGTTGCAGGTGACCTTCCATGAACAAAATTCATTTCTTATTGAAGGAAGGAGAGAAAGAAAACGCAACAGGGAGAAGAGATGCTGCGAGCAGAATGGTCCCACCTCCCTGTGTGTTGTATCCCAACTGTGGGCCCGAGGAATGAATCCAACTGCAAGACTGAACAAGGGCTGATTTTTCTTCCTGGGAAAACAGCCTCCCATTTCTATGGTCCTGAAATATCACTGCAATTTTAAAGTGGAAAAAATGGTTATGGGAAGTTGGAAATAGAAAGATCAAAGTTAGAATCCTATTTTGAGACTTGCCTTGTTCTGGCAGCATCCGACTTTACACACGTAATAACAAATTATTTTCTTTTGTGAGAGTTTTCTTTTCAGTCCAAAATCGCTCTCTTTATCCTGACTTTCCAGACTTTGGCTGTAGCTGAGTTTTAATACACTAAATTGTACGCTTCTATTGTTTTTTCCATTTTGTATTTGATTATTTTGTCAGTCATTTCTAGTTACATTCCTTTTGGGTCTCATGAAATATTTCTTTTCTTTTCTTTGCAGATTTTATTTTTGTTGAAATACTTGAATGTGTATTTTGTGAAATCTTGGTAGCTCACACCTAGGCTTTAGCTGTATGCTTTTTCATACTTCTATACTTTATTCAATCTTGCTTTTTAGCCAATCTCTAAATTTGATTATTTGTATTCTTTCTTATGCTTTCCTTAGCTTAAAAACAGTAAGTTTTAATTTCCTGGTATAATTTAAGCCAATATAATCACCATTAAATACCAATTATATGAGTGGATTTCACTCTTACTTGATAAACAAATGGTGCTCAGAGGGCTTTATAGCTATTCCTTGATGATTTTACTTAGGGATCTTAGCTTAATTAATGATACTTAATTATTAGTATTTATCTATTTTGTTTTCCTACAGTTCCTTTCAGATTGATCCTGAGAATTCTGTTACTTGTTTTATCGTTTGAGAAACTGAGGCATGTTCAGAATTAGTGAGGATTCTCAAGTTTTTCATAAAACTGCTCGTACAATTGTAAAAATAGCCTGGCTTTTCTGAGTTCATTCTGTTGCGGCCAAACTCATCTACTCACGTCAAGTGAGTACCCCCAACTTTTGGTATTGCTTTTAATCAATCACCTTTGTGAAAAAGATTGCCCTTGTTTGTCATTCCTATAGTATAATTTAAAATCATATAGGTTATTATTATATTGTATATTATATCATACGTATCTCCTTCAATTCACTATATTAGAATCAATTCAGAATTTTTAAAATGCTTTCAGTAATCTCTTATTTTTAACTTATTGAAAATTTAAAATCTCATGTGTCTGCAACTAACCTATGTGTTTGTAAGGAAAGCTATCACCACATGGGAAGTATGGCTTTCCCACATACCGCTCACACCTCTCTGACCAGCCTCTATGACTTTGCTTGTTTTGCAAACTGGGAATTAGAGAGGTTGCTGCCCTGTGATTCTTCTGGGCAAACTGGTTGATGAAAACCGCAGGAGCCAAGGAACCTGGGCAGCTGGAAAGTAGGCAACCCTTCCAGCTGCCCCAGTTGTGAATCCCATTCCTCCTCCCTCATATTGACTTAAAAATCAATGAACCTGCGTCTAGATCATTCTGCTGGTGCATGCATTTCAAGGCTTTTGTCTCTTACAATGCAGAAACCCTATGAAGCTACAAAATCCTTTCCTCCAGGGAGGTCTAGAGAAGGAGGCCCAATCAAAGAGGCCTAATATAAAGAGCGGAGTCCCGGGCTTGTTGATTTCCAGGCTGCCTCTGTGCATTTCTCCTTTAATGTCCGCTGGCCTCAATAGGAACCTGCACAACTGGAATTTTGATAAGATCGCACGCCTTCAAAGATTGAAAGATCTAAGCGCTCACCCCTGCTGTGGGGGCAGAGTCCAGAGCAGTTGTGCTGGAGCAGTTTGTGGCTGTAAGTTGTACCTGTCTTATGAGTTGTATCATCCTCCTTTATTTCATTCCTGCTTTTGCCAGAAAGCCTGGCTATTCCCTAAGCTTCTTTCATGATAAATTTTTTGTTTCTATGCAGGACTTTTGTTTGTGGCAATATTTCCTTTTGGTGTAGGAAACAGAAACATGACAAAAAGAACACTGTATTCTGTGAGGAATGTTCTGGAAAGATAACGTGTGTGTGTGTGTGTGTGTGTGTGTGTGTGTGTGTGAGTATTCTTCCCTAGAAAAGCCATTCAAATGTTGGACTTTTTTGAAAATAGGTTTTTTTGTTATTTCCATATCCTCTAGGATTATGCTAATTATATTTAAAGCTTTTTCATGTTTTATTTACTTCCAAATTTTAAGGTGAGGTTTCTGGTTTTGAGGGTCATGATATTGGATCATTAGCAATTATTGAAAACTTCAGGAAGTCAATGAAATTGTGTTGATTTCTTTCTAACCTTAGAATATACCTCTCTTTTAGTTACTCAAGAGAGAGTTCTGTATATCTCTACTAAATAAAGCTTGTTTATTTTGTTAATCTATACCTTCTATAACTTACTATTCTTTTTTATAACATGATTTGTTGATTTCTAACACTAGTATAGATTTCTAAAAAAGATGAAGTCTTTAATGAAAGTTGACGTCAGTTTTTATTGTGCTCTGAAATTGCAGGATGATATTTTGGGAGGGTGGGGCAGTTTGTCAAACATCCTGCTTCATACTGGGTGGGCCATTTTAAACTGAAGACATGTTTCTCTAAGGCTTCGGGGTATTTTTTTTAATTTCTAGATTATTTTTATATCAAGCCTCTCTCATCTCTTATTTCATCTTTCATGTTTCTTAACCTCCCTTTTATAGTTCTTTCCCTTCCAGTTCCAGGATTTTGTTTAATTCTGCGATTTAGTCCTTTTGCTAATTTCACTTTTGATAATCGTATTTTCACATTTATGATCCCCAGTTGTTTCCTTTTCTTGAATGCATTATCTTCTCAACTCTTTCTGAAGATATCAAATATCCTATTTTAAACTTTCTTCTGTTTGTTATGGTACCTCCATTTTTCCGGGGGATGGGTTCTTTTGTTTGTTATTTGTGCGTGTTTTCCCTGGTGCTTCCTGAACCACTTGATGATTCCGAATCGTCGATTCATCTTTGCATTTAAGAATCTCTGTTCCCCTGTTGCTGGAGGCTATTCAGAAACCAGAGGTCATCTGCAGTGAATACCACGGGAGGGGCTGGTGAGAGTTGCAATGTGTGGGTCTACACAATTTACATATTACACATAGCTTGCCTTCTGGTAGTTTAAAACTAGGTGGGACACTCCCATCCTTACTGCTCTCCTTTGTGGACACACGCTTCTGCTGCCAGTTGCTCAACACAAATGTGGAAGGAGAGAGAGGCCAAGCAGCATATTTTCTTATAACACAATTTCTCGTTTCCAATAATTGTCCTGAGGCCTCCCGTGGATAGGAAAACAGCACCTCAAAGTCTGGATAACCGTGGAGCCACCCTCACCTCTGCAGCAGCCCCTGCCGGCATGTGTTTGATCTGTGGTTTCCTCTGCTAACCTTATCTTGTTTTCTATTTTTCATTGATTTATCCAAATTTTGGATTCACTGTTGACAATATTTCTTGTTTAGCAGTGATATTATGGATATATTTTCATATGGATTTATTTAAATATTTAGCTCACTCTATATTCTGATGAATTTGAATGGGTCCAGTCAGCCATCTTAATCTAGTTTATTTCTCTTGTAGTATTTCTGTATTGTTCAGAGATATATAAGATTGTGGCCGTAAATAGCATCCTCTTCTGCTTCTGCTTTCCATTTTAAGGATTAGGATCTATTTTGATTAATTGTCACATTAAAGTTTCTATTGCCACACTAATGAAAATATGTTTCAGTACAAAGAATTATTGTTAAACTAGACAGAACTGTTCTTCATTCAAATCAGAATGAGTTCTAATTTCAGGATTTAGGAAACACTTCAAACCCTCAAGCGACATTTTAGAATGCAGCACAAGTAGAAGATTTAAGAAATGAAATCTCTTCTTCATTAGCAATCGATGAGAATATTATCACTAATAAATGCCCAGAATTACTAGCTATGGGAGGAAAAATTATGACAGGCTGCAGCAATTTTTTAGATAAGTCTAGACCAGCTCTCTAACGAATGATTTTCTTCTTCGGAGTTGAGTGATGAGATAGTTTTGCCTTTTCACTTATCCTGATGAAGCAGTGACATGAAAGTCAGTGGAATCAGTTTTAAGTTGCCCTGATACTATGGAAGGCTGGCGGACTGGCTCCCAAGATGTTTCTGATAACTAAACTTATAAATTGTGATTAAACGAACACACCCCTGAAAATATTGAGCTGATGCTGTCAGTTTCTCTAATTCTGAGTTCAGAGATTCAATTCATAGCAGAGCCCAAATATTTTGTTGAGAGACAACACATTTGTGGCTTTTTTGTACGAATCTTCACAAATCCAGTCCAGGTGGGAGTACTTAGAAATGAAGTAGGGAAATGCAGCAGCTTAACAATCTTTAGGTTTCCTGCCAGAAACAACTTACTAATGCAAAGGAGAAATGATTTAAGCAGAAAGAAATGCCTCTATCAGAGGATGTCCTTAATTGAAGTTGTGATGATTATTAACTACATTATCTCAAAACTTGGTAATTTCTATTTCTGAGATGTCGGAGCATGCTGTGTGATTTCCTCAATTCCACGAAGTATGTTAAGACGATTAGCTGTATTAGCAGTTTCTTTCTTTACTCAAAACAACTTCAAGAGAGGGGAAGTAGGGGAGGAGAAAATAACAAGAATATGTCTTGGATGCTGAAGGGACCACTCAGACATGGTCAGGCCAAGAAAACACAGATGGGCCTTCTCTGGGGTTACTGATGGGATTCTGACCACAAAGAACAGAGTCCAAAAGAAAGGGACTCAGCATGGCCTGGAGTATGGCTGGTTTCCCCTCATGGAAAAAGACCACTCTTTGCAGAATAGGAGAAGGAAACACACAGCCACAGTAGAGGAGTCTGAACTCAAAGAACTGAAGAATATGACGAACGATGATCACACGTTAGATTGAAACCAAAGGGGTAACTTGACCCCAGGGAGATGGGAGCTGGTCCCTTTCAGCTCACAAGTTCTATTTACATAGTAAGCTCAATCATAAAATCATGACTTCTGTCTTCTGTTTTCTCGGAACTAAAAAGAGTTGAAAAAGAGAATATCTCAGAATCTGTCTTCTCAATACTTTCCTAATATACTGTTCTTTTCGTATTCTCCAGGTCCTGCAGCTGGATTGGAAGAAAGGGTGTAAGAACTAAGGCATTCTGTGCTGGAAAATTGAGTGGACTTTGAGCTGATTCTCTGCCTCCTGCTCTCCTTCCCTTCCTTCCTTCTTTCTACAAATCTTACTAGTTTTCCACTGTGGGCTGATACTGTCTCTTGCTAATAAAGATACAAAAGAAATAAAGGGATTGGATGGAGTGAAAGAAGGAGCAAGACACCGAGGGAAGAAACAGTGAAAGGCAGAGAAGAGAAAGGAAAAAGAAATGGGGAGGTAAAGAGAGAAAAGAGTCAAGAGAAGAGGCAGTTTGAGTTGGTGATGAGCTCAACACTGGGTCTAAAGGAATTAAGTCTTGGACAAAAGCTTTAGATAAATATAGGGTTTCCCTAAGAGTGTTGGGTGAAGAAAGAGTGGGTAATTATGAAGAAACAATGAGGAAATGAGATGAGAAGTGGCGGCTACAGGAGCAAATCACTTCTATTAAAACTCTCCCCCAAGCCAACCCCATTTTTGGATCATTTCTGCATTCTCCTGCAGAGTGTACAACATCTCCATGCCATATCCTTGAGTCTGTGTGCTTTGTACCAATAAGTATTTAGGCAAAATTGATATTCTCTAAATTCAGGTTTAAAATTTAAGCCCTCCAATTTAGTTTCTAAGTCTTAGTCAAACTAGCTGGTGAGCGAAAGGATAGAAATGGGGGAGTGGAGAGGAGTGAAAAGTCCCAAGAATATTTCAGGGTCTCTACGCAGATATCAAATTGTTGTGAGACTGTGACTAGTTGAAATCTGAAAGAGTATTAAAATGTGAACGAGTAACTCAGAGTTAGTGCTAAACTTTCCCAAGTATTTGGAGCTTCGACATCAATTCATCCTCTCGCTAGCAGCGATAATGTCTCTTCCTCCTCTCGGAGATACTTAGCAGTAGTTTGGAGTAGATGAAGATCTATCCCAGCCTAATGATCAGCAAGTAAGGGGCATTATAGCTTTACTCTGTGCTCCATGATGGTTACTGATTAGACATAATCTTCAGAAATGAAAATGAAACTAAGCTTTTAATATACATTTGAAGATAAGTAGATGAGAGCATCTCTGCTTGGACAGCAACTGGAGAGGCAATGAAGATTATGGCTTAACTCAGCACTTATTTAAGTGTGTTTTTTCCCTTTTCAGCATGATGATAATGGCCAGTGTAATGCTTTTCATTTTTCTCTAGAGTAATGATGCGGCCTCTAATCATCCCATCGCTTGAAATTACTTTCGGTATTGGCTAGAGAGGAGCAGGATGCAGTCATGGTTAAAAAATTTACAAAAAATGTGACGAGAGGGGCAGAAATGTGAAAAGGGAGCCATTTCTAGGAGTGAGATTTTGAATTTTCTTCAAGGGAACCATAGATATTTGTTATTTCTAAAACACTGCTCTGTTTTGCTTTCTTAATTTTGCCAAAATGCTGTGAGGGCATCATCTATTTCCTAGTCCCAAGGACCTTTTGATTTTCATGATAACATCCAAGGACAAAGCACCGTCTATACAACATATCGTGTGTAGAATGTGGGAAGCAAAGAGAATCAATCCTGAGCGTTTTCAGGTTAGGAGAGGCAACTGGACTTAGCTGCTAGAATAACAAACCATACAAGCCTCTGACTGTCCATGTGTGCAGGAGTGTGTGCACACGGCATGAGTGTTTGTGCACTCAACTTGTGCAGGATTACACACACCTCAATTCACAATGTAACCTGAAACCAAGCATTGATCTTGGCTTATTCTAAGTGTGCAAGAACATTCCCTCCATCCCTGTTGCGTATGTTCTGTCCTAAGCTAGTTTAGTTTGGTGATAGAAGGTCATTGAAGTCTGAAACACACATGCAGCATGATTAGAAGATCTGCTGCCACATCTGTTTAAGATTAAAAATTATTCGAATGATCACATTTGTTTTGAGTAACAACACAACCCACAATCAGGCACACATACCACACAGCACTTCACTTACATGAAAGTTGTTTAAGAGGTGCATTCTGCCTCTCAGGAAATGGTCCAGAAGCTAAGAGGAAGGCTTGGAAAGGCTTCTGAGCAGCCCAAATGTTATGGGTTTTGCCAATAAAAAAATTCCTCACCTAGCATCTATTTATTCTTAGTCTAAGTTTACTTTTAACAAGCTTGTTTATCTGGTTTCTGAGACTACAGCAGATCAGAGTAGCCAGTTAGAAAGAGAGTGGTTCTAAGAGACCCTTACAGGATCTCTTAGACCCTTGCCCATATAGCCAGTGAGAGATGACCACTTGGCCAAAATCTATTAAAAACAGGCAAAAGGCCTTAAAACAACAATATACATTCCGTGGACATATAGCCTCAAGGATATCACTTTAGAACAACGAATGCCAGGGATCTTGAGCAAAAGAAAACAAAACAAAATAAAATCAATGTTTAAAAGGCAGGAAAGTATGTAATATTTTTAAATGGCTAAAAAATACTTTGGTTATGAGAAACATGACAGATTACTCCTTAATGCTGAGTAAATAAGGATTTATTTTAAATATATATATATGTTTTATATATACATATGCACTCTTTGCTGTTTCTTCATAAAAATATATCTCCTAGGGGAGAAGCTGTGTATATTTTATATTAAATTCCTTCCCTTTTCAACAATTTTTCCACTTTGTGGAGCTAAAAACTTTGGCAATAATCTTTCTGGGTCTCGTGCTTGGTAAGGCAAATGACGCTTTAGAGCAGAGCCAATTATACCTTTGTACGTAGGTTTGTGGTTTCCAAGTTACAAGTCCTGAGGTTCCAGGAGGTAGAAGCCAAAACAGTGAGAATTTTCTCTTGACTCCCTTACCATGCAATTTCTTTTCCAAATATGGACCTCAGCTGCATGTTCCAAATTCTCCTGAAGGCAATAAATGATTGAACTTTGGCCAGTGACAAGGGAAAGTGAAGTTAAAGTAACGGGGCAAAGATAACGTGAATCATGGTTGAAAAACTTTTATTTAGCTATAAATTGTTCCAGAATAGAATTAGTTTCTGGTTATCCCAGAACACAAATACCCTTCCTGCCAGTCAAGTCTGATTCTTTAGCCTGACCTGGTCCTTTTGAAAGCGCAAGGTTTCTTTTAAGACGTTAGCACCCTTCCCACTGTTCCTTCCATGAGCAGGTTTATTAGTGTCACTCATAGTTTTTTGTGTTTTAGTTCAAGAAGACATTTTTTAAAAAATTGATCATGCTCTTTTTTTCTTAAAAGAGTATGTAATTTTTCTTCCAATGTTTTTGTGGGTAAGAAATGGAAATTTGATGTGGACTCAAGGATGAGCACTGTGGTACTGTAATTCCCTCGGTCCTTGAGCCTCCTCTTGTTAAACTGAAAGGCCCTGTATGGGAAACACTGTGGAGAAATACTCCAGCGCTAGAAGCTCAGATTAGGTTGGGCAGCTTGAAAATCTTTCAACTCAATACTGCATGCAGTTATCAAACATCCTCATAATATGATAACTGCAGAGAACCAGACGTAACCTGAGCTAGTATATTGACTTCTCTTCTGGGTTGTAAGTGATCACATACCTTTCTTGTTGGCGATAACTTGTTCTCTATTATATTTCACATGCTGTGCTAATTGATTTGAAGGACCTCACCAGGCTTATTTTTCGTTCCTTCTGAAAGATCTTTAGTTTCAAGTAACCACTTTAGCTTCAAAAAGTAGATGTGAAAATTGTGTCTCCATTTTTGTCTGTGTGCAGTGCACAACATAACACTGTACTTTAGGGTGTTTAAAAAGAAATTATATTTTTGACTTAAAGGTGGTTTGTGATTATGCTTGATATATATGTAAATCCTGCTTATAAAAATTCACTTTCAGCTTTTGACTACTTCTCAGGGTTATCACCATCTTTTGAAATTTTAAACTTACATAGGTAATAGCCCTTTTCTCAATCTATTAGTCTAACAACGTGGTTGGTGATATGAGGCCCTTGCTTGCGCTGTGTACCCTGCAAAGTTTTCCCATCAAAGAGGCAGAGAATCATCTCCTAAGCATTTATCTCCAAATTATGGTCTCTAGGTAACTAGCATTCAAGAGGGTACAACCAGAAATATACTAAGGTCATCCACGGATAGGAATAAATTAGCCTTTTGGCTAGAGGCCATGTCATAACACACTTTATTTTTTAACCTTCTGTGCGTAAAGTAATGACTATCTGTGTTACTCAGGCTAAAGGACACATTTTAGTCTTTGAAAGAAAGTAATATCTAAGAAACGGATCTTACTGTACCAAATAAATAATTGCATAATTAAAGATGGGCCTTGTAAAATCTAGCAATACTTTGATATGGCAATAGCTACTTGTGCCTATCGTCTCATGATAACGAAACTAAATTTTAATGAAAACTTATCATTTAAACACATTAGCCTTCCCCACAAATAATCTGAATTAGTGAAGTCTTATTGTATTTCATAGCTGAGCTCTTAGACATGCCAGAGAGATTCAAGGAGCCTATAATCTAGGCCAAGTCAAACATGAGTGGACCCTGGTTCATCAATGTTAGAGGTACCTTTGAAAGGTTACTCTTGAAAGGAAGTGTTTTCCTGAAGAGAGAGTAGTCATAGTATATTTCATTTTTATTTAGGGGTTCTGGTGAGAACAACAAATGATATGATCCTGGAAATCGATGGGCTTGTATTGAACAGAATGTAATTACATTGGAGAGCTTGCAATGAGTACATGAGATTCCACCACAACAATTTAGGATGTTTCCAATATTTGGTTATTTTTTATTTTAAGGCATTTTTCCTACTATTGTAGAAGAGTTTATGTGAGGTTTTAGCTTTACTTATTTGCTCCTTTGGGGCAAAGCTTCATGGTAAAACCAGGTGGAATAATTTTTCAACTAAAAGGAAGAAATGAAGGATGTTGCATTTGAATACACTATTCCACCAACTCGTCCATCGTTTCCGTTGCTATTGTTTGAGTTGGTTATTTATCTGTAGCTATTCCAAAATAAAGAAAGAAATCACAGCAAAAATTGAGTCTACTGTATGCTGTTGCCTGTGGCCTCCAACAGACATCTGGTTTACATTTTCTGTCTGCTTCAGAATTTTACTGGCTCTTGAAAACACGATAGGAAAATTAAAGCATGAATAAAAAAATAGGCTGTTCCAGAATTAGACTGAGCAGGAAGAACGAGGCTGCAATAAGAAGAAAAAGTAGAATGACTGAGCTCGTCAGAGGAGATGAGACCTGACGCCATCTCCCCACAGGAACCTGTGCAGGTAGATAACACGCTCTGGGAGCAGGCCTGCACGTCTGCCTCTCTCTTGCACCAGAATGAAGCCACTGGGACAAGTATGTTCTGTTCTGGTACAGCACTCCTAATCAGATGTGTTACCTTCTTGCTGCCTCCTTCAGTTAACCCTAAGGAGAAGAGAGGAGGATCTGGAGAAATCAGAGGCATATTTAAGTTGGGGAAATCAAAAAACAATGTTTACATTCTTTTTTTTTTACCTCGCCCCTTACTTTATTCCTTACCTTACTAAACTTCCATAAATCCAGTTAAAAATGTGATATTGTGATTTTAGGAACTGGGACAAAATAATTTCCAATTTAGAAGGCATAGCTCTAAAAAAACCACAAAACAAAGAATGAGACAGTGGGAAACAGTTCTTTAGGGAAAAAAAGTATATTGAGATTGGGTGAGGGCTAGAAAAATCAAACTATGACAGAAGGAAGACAGACAACATCTGCTATTTCGGGACGGAAGTCTCCTTTCGAAAGGACTGATAAGGGGCTAAATTGTGTTAATGAATCCCCCTATTAGCTTGCCCCAAATCTTAAGCAGTACACAACTCAGTAAAATATCAACACAGGGACACATTTATTTACTTTCAAGAAGAATTTCTATGCAGAAATGCAGTCAAGTTCCCAAAAGTTAGCAAAATTCAACTCAGCACAATCTATCTCCTTTCTACACCAAAATTAATGAGCAGTTATGTGTGATCCCCTCCAGGAATTTGAATATAGACATAATAGCTCATCTGATTTTATTGAAAAAATTATCATGCCTTATTTTGTTCTATTTCCTGACCTGAAAAACGACTGGTCAAGAAAATAGGCTTTATCCATCAGAGCTTTTAAGGATTAGTTTGCCCACTTTGAGCCATAAATCGGTGGAGTAAGAGAGAGGGGACAGCTCCGTTTGCAGGCCGGGGCTCTGAAATGACTCATTCTGACGTGGAGGTTGTGAGTTTCAGCAGGTCTGGTTTTCTTCCTGACCAGGCCCACAAATGGGGCTTCAGAAACTGGTGGAGCAGTGCTTCTGGTTCCACTTTGGATCCCACTAGTGTAATACCCTTTATATTTTAGTAGGAATAATAACATAAACAAAACATGCTTATAATTTATCTCCTTTAACAGTCAGTGTTGTCCATTCTGCATTCTGGAACACCACCTCATGATTTCCCCTCATATTCTGCCTTCTTCCTCTTTGTCTCCTATTTCCCTTTATTTTTCCTTACTTGAAAGACTGACTACCTGGGTTCAAATACCAGTTCTGCTACTTCCCATGTGATCTTGGGGAAAGATGTGCCTCCGTTTCCTCATCTGTACAAAGGGGGTGATAATGGCGTCTTCTCTTAGAGGGGTTTTGTGAAACTAAATGATTTGGCACACATGCAGGATTTAGAAGAATGGGCGGCCCGTTGTAAAAGTTGGCTGTTGGAGGTGGGAATGAGGAGGTGGAAGATATTGGTGGAGTTTTGAAACAAGGGGTTAAATGAAATGGTTCTACCAACTTTGTTTGCACAATCCTCAGATCTTGTTCATGAAAAGAGAGTTCTAGGTGCTTTTTTGAGCTCTTTAAGACTTCTCTTGTGGAAGTACAGAGCACAAAATGCTTTAGCCAGGGAAAATATATCAGTAGCCAAATAAATAAATAATGTACAATAACAATAAAAGGGGGAAGTGGCATGCTGTTAAGTTGAGGACTGGCAAATAATTTAGTACAACCTTTCTCAAGGTCAATTTGGCAATATGGATCAAAAGACTTAAAATGTGCATGCTTTTTGACATAGTAATTCCACTTTTGGGAATTGTTCCCGAGGACATAACTAAGGATGTGGGAAAGATTGAGCTCCAAGAATATTCACTAGAGTGCTCTTTGAAAAAGCAAAAGTTGGAAATCACCTAACACTCAGTTGGCTAAGCAAATTTCAGTGCTTTCAAACAATAGACCACTATGCTGTAAAAAAAAAAAAAAAGTATTTATTGACATGGAAAGATGATCATAACATACTGGTAAAATAAAACAGCAGCTTTAGAAGCACCAGGGTTTGGCTTGCACATGGTGTGATAGGCAGGGGAATTTAGGGCATTATGCACCAAAATGTTAGAGGGTCCTCTTTGAGTGGGTAAGATTGGGTGTGGTTTGAATTTTTTTTCTTTTTTTCTGTATATTCTGATTTTTGATAGTAGACGAGTTTTGCTTTTTCAGTTTTAAATGAATGAAAGCTTAATGCTCAAAGAGCCCAAATCCTACATTTGATTTTGAAAAGTTCTGAGAACGTCATCTCTGAGAGCACGTTGACTGCAGACCTTGGCTTCCAGAGATCTAAGTTCCAGCCTGGGTTCTGTAACTGATAGCAAATCAGACTTTATACAATTACAAGCAGTCCAGGTCTTCATTTTTTCATCTATGGGATGGCTACAGTTATGATACAACTGCCTCTGGGGGCTGTGTGGATAAGATAAAATAATGAGTGTGAAAGTGATTTGAAGATTGTACAAGAGTCATTCAGAACTTACTATTAATCTAGAAGAGTAATTCACTTAGCCCTGATGGAGAGAGGAAGACGTTATGCGGGACAGCCAAGATGATATGATTCTTATGTGCAGAACCAGTTCGTGCAGAACTATTGCTGCCCAGGATTCTTCAGACAATACCTGGTCATCTTGTGAGGTAGGTACGGAAGAACCTAATTGCTTAACAGACTGCTGATGTTGGCTACAATTTCATGAAAGTTCAGATTTCATAACACAAAAATAATCTGACTGAGGAGATAGTCAAGTTAGCATTTTCTAGGTATAGATTTAGCAACTCACTCATACTGGCAAATAAACACGTCAGAGGAGAATACTCATATCACCAAAACTTGCTATGTTCCTGGACGTGGACTTACCTGTACGTAATCACACTATGAAAGATACCTGTTAATGTTGGGACACACTCTCTGTAGCACTAGATGTGATCTAACACGATTCATTTTAAAACCTGTAAAACATAAGAAATTTTTTTCCGTTTAGAGTAAGTCAAAATGTAGCTTAAAAATAAAAGCTAAAATGTATTTACCACTTACTCTTTCCCAAGAATTGTGCGAAGTAACTTGTTTGTATTATCTTAGTGGTTCTCAAAGTGTGGTTTCTAGACACGCAGCATCAGCATCATCTGACAACTTGTTAGAGATGCAAATTCTTGGGTCTCATCACAGACTTTTGCATCAGAAACTCTAGAGGTGGGGCCCAGCACTCCATGGTTTGACAATCCTTCCAGGTGATTCTTATGTGCCCTCAGTTTGAGAACAACCAATCTAAATTAGCCCTCGTTAGAACCATTGGAGGCTGCTGTTAGTATCCCTATTCTCAAGCTGAGAAAACTAAAGCTTAGAGATTGTACAGTTTAGAGATCTAAGGGCACATCGTAAGTACTGGATCCAGGACATGAAATCATGTCTCCCATTTCCAAAGCCAGTGAAAACTGCCACGATTTAACCTGAAAATTTATTGTTCTCCTTTTTCTTCTCTTCTTTCATCTCCAACTGAGGGGCAGCATGAGCTGTGTTGAGATGGAAGAGACTCAGAAAGGGCTGGGGTCTGAGAATCCAAACCTCATCCTGCCATAAACGCTGACACTTTGTTCCTTCCACAAGTGATTCCTGAGTGAGAAACAGGCCCAGGTGTCTAGGCCAGGCCAGCAATGGTGGCTTTGTCTCCAAACCCCCGTGTCTATCTTTAGCTCTAAAGAGCTGGCCTGAATTATGTGGAGCCGAAGGTCTTTATGAGTTTGATGGCAGCCTTAGCACCACAACCAAAACTGGGGTGGGGGGGCGAATCTCTTCAGCCTGTTTCCCTCTCAGCCCTGACTTAGATCTCAGCTCTCCCTAGCTTCTCCCTCGTAACGGCCAGAGAAGGCAGGTTGACTGGAAAGCACACCAATGAATGGAGCAGAAAGTCCCTTTGCTTCAGAAAATTTGTGCAGATTTTCTAGACTTGGGCTTCTTTCCAGTGATTTTATAGGAAAAGACAATTTTCAAGAAAGAATTCTGCGGTTTCCAAAGGGAAACTAGGCCTAGAGCTTAAACCTTTTCCTGTGAGCACCAAAGGTCAACACCCTTCACTCCTTAGTCAATGTGGCGTCCCTTTTGGCATGTCTTCCCTGGGCTTCACAGGGGGAGTGAAGAGGAAACTTGAGCAACCCCTATAGTCACCAAGATGGTGTTCCTAGGGTCATGCCCCAGTGTTGCCAGAGCAGATATCAAACCTATTACTAAATACTGTGTTTCAAAGTTTGACTATTTCTAAGGAGGGGAAGATTAGAACATTTTTATTTGGAAGAAAGCTTCATAGAGGAGACTGTAGTCATTTTTAAATGTTCAGTTTTTCAGTTATCAGAAATGTAAAAAACCCTGAAATTGAATGGAAAAGATGTTTTTATCCTTTGGAATTAGAAACATCAATTGCAGGGCTGACCTAGTGGTGTAGCGGTTAAGTTTGCTCATTCCGCTTCGGCGGCCCAGGGTTCTCCGGTTCGGATCCCCGGTGCGGACATGGCATTGCTTGGCAAGCCATGCTGTGGTAGACGTCCCACATATAAAGTGGAGGAAGATGGGCAGAGATGTTAGTTCGGGGCCAGTATTCCTCAGCAAAAAGAGGAGGATTGGCAACAGATGTTAGCTCAGGGCTAATCTTCCTCAGACAAAAGAAAGAAACATCAATTGCTCCTCCCTCTCATGGACTGTCTTTCAAGGAACAACTCAGGATACCTGTGGTATGTTTTGTGGTCCGCCTAATACCCATTTTCCTCTCCCTCTTTCTTAACACAACCCTGCTTTTATTCAGTTGCTTCCTGTGTGGGCAGGTGTTTGAGGCATTACAAGTGTCAATGCCAGGGGTAACTCATGACTGAGATAGCCTTACCTAAAATTAGGGTTACCTGGGGAACTTACACACGGCTAGTGCTCAGGCCCCATCCTGCTTTAATTAAATCAGGCTCTCTGGCGGTGGGCTCCCTCCTAAGTCTAATGGACAGTCAGGATCTGCTGAGCAGTCAGGGAGCCATCCCGTTGCCAGCTGTTGGTGCTGTGCTTGTGATAAAATGCTGGTGATGAACCATTAAGGCAAAGATAGTTGAGGGTTTGTTGAAAGGTTTTCTTTGCTGACATTTTTAAAAAAGAGGTTCACAAGAAGAAATATCTTTTCTTCCTCACGATGGTGTTAGTCTGCCTGTGATAGCTGTAACTGTCACAGCTGCCTTCAAACCAGAGATGCTCAGCCCAAGAGGACAAGCTGCTGTACCACGGATGGCATGGATGAAGAAGGAGAGGCCTCGTTCTTGATGATGTTGGCTGAGAGCCACCCTATCTTCAGATTTCTATGTACAAAAATACACGCCCTTTGATTTTGAGATATTCTCAATTGTCTTTTTAATTACTTGCAGCCAGAAACATGATCAACTTACCTGTCCTTCAGGGACTTACTAATGGTACTAACTCTAATTTTCTGTATGGTTTTAGTCAAAGCCTAGGCTGAGGCAACTGATATTAGAGAGGGATTAGGGCAGTTCTCAGTTCAGGAGAGGAACAGCCACACAGGGAAAGGTATAAATAGAATCATCTAGGGGGATTTACAAAAACAGACATATGTATCCCATCTCACATCTTTGGGAGGGGGAGTATACTGGAATTATGGGGGAGTGGGTATTGTAGACAGAGAGAGAACTAGAGACACTTATTTGAAAAACTTCCTAGGTGATTTAGGTAAATTTCCATATGCGCGTCATCTACTGAGAAATCTTAGCTTAAGAAATACTAACCATTTAAACTACAAGATTCTTCAAATTTCAACTGTATAGTAAGCTAGACCACAAGAAATTCTTAGTCTGTAGTATAGTCTCAAAATAACTAGATTATGTTAAACCGATCCTGCTCCCATCAATTGCCTTTACAGAACCATGATTTAACATTATCTTCATATTCACAAACCTCTAAATAGTTGGATATAAAAATGTACTTTAGTTTCCTGTCTCCATTTCTAGGATTCTTTAGGAGATTCAAATGTGTCCTTACAAGTGCACTGATATTATTGCTTACTGTGGCACACGGCAATCCAGATCCCCAGAGCCAATGCCTTGATGGTGGAGTTGCCACGGTGGCTGGGCTGGAGCTCCGTTCCCACTCACTAAGCTATTTTGGGTTCTACTGAGTGTCTTTGTGGCCCAGTGCTGTTCTTAGTTTTTTCAATCCTGTGGTAGTTCAGTCAGCTTTTATAAATGGACAGGAAAACATCCTAGCTCTATCTTCTGCTGTTAAGGGCTTGCCACAGTGGGGTGTTTTGGTCACAAAGTGTAGAGTTCAGTGAGAGAGTTCTTTCAGCTCATGTGTACAACTCTTCTTCTCCAGGGCCTCTAGAGTTGTTGGCTGAGGACAGGTTTTCCTGGTCAGAAACCACCACTTCCTTTGGACATGCCTGCCTTGGCTGGGGACTGGGAGCCAGATTACTTCCTCCCTTGGAGCAAGTTCTCTTTCAATGTTCTCATGGTCCTTGTCTACAGTCTGGCTTAGATTCCGCCCCATCTGGCCCATAAGACTGGCTGGTATGTCTGTACATCAGTGCTGTTTGTGGAAGGCTTTTGTTCCCCCTCCAGAAGTTTTCTAACCCTCAATGCACATCAGTAGATGCAGTTGGATAACTGTAGGATGGGTGTGTCTAACTTGGCACACCCAAAGCCATTACAGCCCCTGCTCTGCCAGACACCACACTATTACATTTGTAGAAGCAGGATGTTGTTTGTCCATTACGTTGTTCAATGTTCCACATATAAAGACGCTCATGTAAATTTTTCCTTAAGGCTAGGAATATTTTTGTCATCTTTCACCTAGCATGCGTTTATTGAATGCCCATTTGCCAGGCACTAAGGTATATGCTGGCAATGCAACAATGAATAAGACATGGATCTTCCCCTCAGAAAATTCAGACCACAACTGGGGAGGCAATTAGAGCGCCCTTTGAGAAACGCAGTGACGGGGCACTTGAACTTGTGTTTGCTATTGCCTGGAAACTAACTCCTCACTGCCTCTCTTTTGGAAGGCTCCTGTAGTTTACAGCTCAGCTCAAATTGTCATTTCCCTGAGCAACACTCAAGATGAAGCGAGCCACCACTACCCCTCGCCCTCCCTCCATTATATCCTCCTGTCTTATTAACCCTTGATTATGCCTCTGTTTCTTTTTTCTCATAGTACTTACCAATATCTGAAATTATCCTGCCTATTTATTTGTAATATAAACTCTCTGAGGGCAGGAGCTGTCTTGTGCACTGCTGAATCCTCAGTGTTTATAAATGTATTTTGAACGAAATCACAGATACACCAACCCCCTCTTGGAGGAAGCAGAAGAGTCTTAAAGCTGGAGATGGCCTGAGCCGCATTTTTAAACACAGAGACAGGAAAAGAAGCATCTAGGAGGGTAGGCAGCTAGACAGAGCAGCATGTAAATGCCTTCTGGGAGCTGGAGGAGGTCCAGCATTGCCGGAGCTGGGGCATCCAGTGGCTAGTGAAGGGGGAAGCTGGCCAAGCATCCACAGCCACGTCATCAAGGAGTAAGGGCTTATGCACGGGCTGAAAGCGGCGACATTTACATTTCGGGAAAATCAGAAGTCATTTCTGCAGCTGGGATTTGTAGCGCACAGCTTCTTGAGTTTCTCCACCAGACGAATCTGGAATTGCTGCCTGGGCTTGTCCGGGACGGAATGAATAGAGATTTCATCTGAGGGGCATTTTTGTCATCCTGTCTGACGTGCAAGGCGGTGTTTGTGAAGGTGCACTTCATCATTAGCTTGTCTTTCCATCCTTCTCTTTCACAACGCTTTGGATGGACCCAGAACCGTGGAGACGGAGTTGTTGCCCCCTTTCACAATGTGCCGTTTCCTCAAGGGCTTCTGCTGCTTGCTCCGCCCTCAGGGAGCTGGGGTGTGTGTGTGGGGGGGTGAGGTTAGGGGAGGAGTTCATCTTTCTTGACAAACTGAGAATTACATCACCAAGGGTCATTTTTCTCTGCCTTGGTTCTTTTGTATTTTAATTATCTTCCTGATTATCCTCTGAGCCCGAAGATTGCAGGGGCCCTGCCACATTCATCTTTGTCTCACCAGCAGCTAGGCTAACAGAGGGCTCTGGAAATCAGCACTCGGTCCAGGGTCCAGACGTGTGAATCAACGTGGTGTTTAGAGTTCGGTTTTGCCTTTGCCTGTGGTGAACATCTGTACCTGTGTTCTTCCAGCTGCGGGCTGGATTGACTGGCTGTTGTCTGTGTCAGCAGTTGTAGCTTTATTGGATCTGTGCAAACTGCCTCATCTTTAAAGTGACATTCTAGAAAAAAAATGTTGGGTGGCATTTTATTTACTTTAGAAAAGCTCTACCAGCTTTCTTGTCACCAGCACAGGGCAGGGGAAGTGGTGTTGCCTTCAAAAACAGCTAGTCCTGGGGCTGGCTCGGTTGTGCAGTGGTTAAATTCATGCACTCCGCTTCCATGGCCTGGGGTTCACTGGCTCCGATCCCGGTCGCAGACCTAGCACTGCTCATCAAGCCATGCTGTGGCAGGCGTCCCACATATAAAGTAGAGGAAGATCAGCACAGATGTTAGCTCAGGGCCAATATTCCTCAGCGAAAAGAGGAGGAAGATTCTTGGCGATGTTAGCTCAGAGCTAATCTTCCTCAAAAAAATAAAAAAACAAAACAAACAGCTAGTCCTGATGTTGAAACACAGTTCTGACATGACCCAGTGATAAAAATGGCAAATAATTGCACTACTCTGAGCCTTAGTTTCCTTTTTGATAAAAGGGAGGCAATTAAGAGAGATGTTGTGAATATGAAAAGGAGATAATAGATAAAGGAGATAATATTTGCACCCTGCCGCGCAATAAGCATCCGCTTATGCCAATTTCCGAATAAGAGTTTCTTCCATGAAAATCAAGACAGAGACATCACCTGAAAGAGGTGTGCCAAGTAAAAAGATCTGCATCCTATGGTCACTCAAATTTGTGAATTTCTGGCTGAATTTCTTACAGTTTTACTAGATGGTCCTCAAAAGTGCTTCGATTCCTTGCTTGTTCAACACTTTGGTGAAATATGAGCGTGCAAAATGTCATTGCTGGTGAGAAGAATGATGGTCTAGGGAGAGCAAAGCTCGCTGAATCCTGAGGACTGAGTGTGAGCAAGTGCCCCCGCTTGGTAATTCTATATTGTAGATGATCAGATAGAAAGACAAGCATTTTTCTTAAGACTGCAGAAGTCACAGTGTTTGTTTAATGATCACTACAGCTTGCTTTGTAATTATGATTGCATGGGCAATCCTGCACAATCCAGGGAACTTTTGGAAAGTAATGACAGTAATTTACAGCCATGTGGTTTTGTCTGGATGCTTAAGTACTTGGTCTGTGGCCTGCCTGCATGCTCCATTGCCTGCCTGATGGACCGATTCCCCACCTGCACTATTTTTTTCCCTTCTTGACGGGACTCTGTAGGATGAAGACTGAGATTGTGCGAAAAACAAAGGGAAAAAGAATGTGTTGGAAAAAAGGAGAGGGAATCTGTAAGAAATTCTTTTCACTGTATTTTAAGCTTTCCAATCAATGGAAACAAATCACTCTTTTCATTTAAAAAAGAAAAAGACAATGGAATATAAAGTCAGTGCAAATTACGCACCTTGGTAGATGTCTATAGTTTTAAAAGAACTTGTAAGATTCCTATGAGCTCCAGATAAACTTCTGTGAATGTTTCCTTTTAACTGTGTATTTTTAGATAATTGAAAACCAACTTAAGTGACTTTCCATGGCTTATGGTTACTTGCAAGCATGTTTTATTCATGATGACAAGCTCCTTCAAAACAATAATAAAAGCACTGTGTTTAAGTCAAATTCAGGTTTTGGGGGAAAGGCAGGAATGATCAGTTAGAGAGAAAAGTTACGAGAAAACAGTAACTGAGCATCTAGTTTCTGTCTATTCCTTTTGAAAACGTGCCACATCCTGAAAGGAAATTCTGCGTCTGTGTGCCACAGTCTCCGAAAGGAAAATGAAGATGTTGGTTAAATTCTTCAATAAGCCAGTCCCAAAGAATTTCCTTTGAAGTTGTTTTATATGCTTCTCCACTGAAAAACTTTAAGATAAGTTATAACTCTGCTCTGTGCTTTGAAAATAAATTCAGCACATTAATTGTATTTATGGGAGAAAGTAGTAAACGTCCCAGCATGAATACACAGCCATAATTTACTCGGAGGGAACGGCTACTGCCCATAAACCTCTCCTGCTCGCCTCTCCTGGTTTATGACATCAGCCAGCCTCCTGGATGAATCACTGCTTTGTGCACCATCAGGTCCCTGCTCTATGTAAATTTCCACTGAATGCTATCAGATAGGATTATTACTTATTAGATATTTTCTTTGCTAATTTTCCAGAAGATTAAATGTAGTCTATATTTTATAGGGAAGGCTTCGGTTTATCTGAGCTGCATATACATTTGGATTCAGAAATATCTCGGCACCACCGGCAGAATGTAGGGTGGATGCCAGGGGTTTCTTTGCATCAGGAGTTGAGGTCTTATAAGAAAACCTCATCCTATGGGGGAAAGAATTGGGTACACATGTTTGATCCGAAAGGTAGCCACATCTTTGCATCGTATGGAAGAGGGGACTCTAATGCATCATAGTATGTGTAATGCTAGTCCAATGTCCACACTTGACTTCTTGGGGTAAAGTGGCACATAAGTACAACAAAAAAAGAGCTATCTTTATAGACAAAATCTCTGACACGTTGGGAGCAAAAGGCAGCTTCTCTTCAGAGTCAGGATAACAGACATGACAGTAAAGGTGGAGGGGACAAACTCCATTTTGGCAAGGTGTGCTTCTGGCTTGGGTGAACTGAAGCTCCGGATGACCCAGGTGAGGTTTGGTGAGGACTCCAAGGCCACAGTGGTGGCCGAGGCCCTCAGCCAGATCACGTCAGTACTGGGAGGAGATCTGGGGCTTAGAGACAGTGGGGAGGCACAGTCTTGGGCACGACCTCATTGCCTTCCTCCTTCTTATAGAGCAGGTGAGGCTTCTTCAGGTAACCGTGGGAGTAGCTGGGGCCTCTGGACTCAGTGGCTGCTGAGAGATGGGGTTGTAACCCCACCTGTGCTGGGCCTTAGAGACTTGGAAGCAGCTGTGTGGTGACTAAGAGGATTGAAAGGTATCCTTGCACGCCTGGAGGGTGAAAGCCAGAACGATCCTGTTTATTACTAATCCTGGGCCTCCATTTCTGCCTTCAGGCTAGCATGGCGTGAAGAAACAGGTAACTCCTTTGTATTCTTGAAAGTAATTTCCCCTTTACTCAATTTGTACTTCTTTTTATTTTAAGGAAGATTAGCCCTGAGCTAACATCTGCCACCAAACCTCCTCTTTTTTGCTGAGGAAGACTGGCCCTGAGCTAATTTCTGTGCCCATCTTCCTTTACTTTATATGTAGGATGCCTACCACAGCATGGCTTGACAAACAGTGTGTAGGTCTGCACCTGGGATCTGAACTGGCAAACTGTGGGCCACTGAAGCGGAATGTGCGAACTCAACCACTGTGCCACTGGGTCGGCCCCTCAATTTGTACCTCTTGTTGATGTAACTGTATTAGTGGGTTAAAAAAAAAAATCACCAACATATCATAGAGCCTTTCTATCCCAGCTTTGGAGAAATGTTTGGCTGTAACTTAATTATGCACCATCAAATATTGCAAATGGTTTTCCATCGAAGTATCACTGTATCCAGACAAATTCTATATAATCTCCTAAACTTGCACTGGTTCAGTCTCCTTTTCAAAAGTGTCCACTTTTCTAATGCTTCCTGTGCCATCAGACCTAGAAGATATGGTAAGAAACAAGATTTGTGGGTTTTTCCACTCAAAGATGAAATAACAACAAAAAGAAAAAATTAAAAACCGCAATCCTGCTCACATCTATTTGAAGAAGGGAGAGGCTAGAATAACAACACCAACATATATAAAATGCTTTTCAGGCCTTCTCTCTGAATTCTTATTGGTTATGCTGTTTGATTTCCCATGAGGTCATCTTAATTTTGCAGACATTACCATGTGAATCCAGGTTTGTTTTTTGTCTCCTACCCATTATTTGCACCTAATGACTCTAAGAGATATTTGCATCCAATTTATGCTTTATTTTTAAATACATGGATGTTGTCATAAAAGTTTGAATAGATTCCAAACAAAATATCAACAAAAGAATTAAAAACAAAAAATGAATTGAAAAAGAAAAATGAAAAGCTTTATGCAAGTGACTTGAAAAACTAGATTGAATAGATAATTTTTTTATTTAACATTAACTCAAGAAAAGCCAAACAGGCCAATATCGCTGATGAACTTGGATGCAGAAATCCTCAGCAAAATATTGGCAAACTGAATACAGCAATACATTAAAAGGATTATACACCATGATCAAGTGAGATTTATTCCAGGGACGCAGGGATGGTTCAACATCTGCAAATCAATCAATGTGATACACCCTACATTAACAAAATGAGGAATAAGGATCACATGATCATGTCAAAGATGCAGAGAAAGCATTTGACAAGATCCAACATCCATTTATGATAAAAACTCTCAATAAAATGGATATAGAAGGAAAGTACCTCAACATAATAAAGGCCATATACGACAAACTGACAGCCAACATTATCCTTAATGGTGAAAAATTGAAAGCCATCCCTCTGAGAACAGGAACAAGACAAGCGTGCCCACTCTTGCCACTCCTATTCAACATAGTACTGGAAGTATTGGCCAGAGAAATTAAGCAAGAAAAAAGAAATAAAAGGAATCCAAATTGGAAAGGAAGAAGTGAAACTTTTGCTATTTGCAGATGACATGGTTCTATACATAGAAACCCCTAAGGAATCCACCAGAAAACTATTAGAAATAATCAACAACTACAGCAAAGTTGCAGGGTACAAAATCATTTAAAAAAATCAGTTGCATGCCTATATACTAACAATGAACTAGCGGACAGAGAAATCAAGAATACAATCCCATTTACAATTGCCAAAAAAAAAAAAAAAAGAATAAAATACTTAGGAATGAACTTAACCAAAGAGGTGAAAGACCTGTACACTAAAAACTATAAGAAATTATTGAAAGAAATTGAAGAAGACATAAAGAAATAGAAACATATTCCATGTTCATGAGTCAGAAGAATAAACATAGTTAGAACGCCCATACTCTCTAAAGCAACCTACAGATTCAATGCAATCCTAATAAGAATCACAATGACATTCTTCACAGAAATAGAACAAAGAATCCAAAAATTTATATAAACTATAAAAGACCCTGAATGACTAAAGCAATCCTGAGAAAGAAGAATAAACCTGGAGGCATCACAACACCTGACTTCAGAATATACTACAAAGCTATAGTAATCAAAATAGCATGGTATCGGCACAAAAACAGATAAGCAGATCAATGGATAAGGATTGAAAGCCCAGAAATAAAAACATACATCCATGGACATTTAATCTTCTACCTTGGAGCTAAGAACGTACAACAGAGAAAGGAAAGGCTCTTTAATAAATGGTGTTGGGAAAACTAGACAGCCACATGCAAAAGAATGACAATAGACCATTATCTTGCACCATACACAAACATTAACTCTAAATGGATTAAAGATTTGAATGTAAGACCTGAAACCATAAAACTCCTAGAAGAAAATACAGGCAGTACACTCTTTGACATGGGTCTTAGCAACGTCTTTTCAAATACTGTCCACTTGGGCAAGGCAAACAAAAGAAAGTTAACAAATGGGACTACAGCAGATTAAAAAGCTTCTGCAAGGTAAAGCAAACCATGAACTAAATGGAAAGACAACCCACCAACCAGGAGAAAATATTTGAAAATCATTTATCAGACAAGGGGTTGATGTCTGAAATATATAAAGAACTCATACAACTCAACAAAAGAAAAACAAACAACTTGATCAAAAAATAGGCAGATGTGAACAGACATTTTTCCAAGGAAGATATACAAATGGCCAACAGACACATGAAATGATGTTCAACATCAGTAATTATTAGGGAAGTGCAAATCAAAACTACAATGAGATATTACCTTACACTGGTCAGAATGGCTAAAATTACCAAGACAAAGAACAACAAATGTTGGGGCGGATGTGGAGAAAAGGGAACCCTCATATACTGCTGGTGGGAATGCAAATTGGTACAGCCACTATGGAAGACAGTATGGAGATTTCTAAAAAAATTTAAAATAGAAACACCATATGACCCAGCTATCCCACTACTGGGTATTTATCCAAAGAACTTGAAAGCAATGATCCAAAGAGATTTAGGTACCCCCTATGTTCATTGAAGCCTTATTCACAATAGCCAATATGTGGAAGCAACCCAAGTGCCCTTCTACAGACTGATAGATAAAGAAGACGTGGAATATATATATACACAATGGAATACTACTCAGCCATAAAAAAAGACAAAATCGTCCCATTGCAAGGATGGACCTTGAAGGTATGATGTTAAGCGAAATAAGCCAGACAGAGAAAGACAAACACTGTATGATTTCACTCATATGTGGAAGATAACAAATACATGGATAACAAGAACAGATCAGTGGTTACCAGAGGGAAAGGGGGTTAGGGGGAGGGCAAAAGGGATAAAGGGACACATATGTATGGTGATGGATGAAAATTAGACTACTGGGGCAAACATGACGAAGTGTATTCACAAATTGATAAACAATAATGTACACCTGAAATTACACAATGTTGTACACCATTATAATCCCAAGAAAATTACTTGGGAAAAAAAAAAAGAGAGCCAAAACCCTGCAATAGACCAATGCCACTGAAAACTTGAACTACTGATGGAAATCCATTCCTATGATTGGCACTAGTGCAAATTAATTATCCTGGAAAGGCCTAACAATCTACAAGGACCATGTAATTTCCATATTAGATAAAATGCTCCAGAAATGAAAACAAGAAAAAATTTCCAAACTCAATGAATGAGCTGAGAGTTATCATGATACCAAAACTTAATGAAAATAATATAGAAAGGATACTAGAGGCATTTTTTTCTGGTAGTTATGATTTTGTACTTGACAACTAATTTCCAAGTTTACAGGATGCAATGTAAAGCTAACTTTGCCTAGAATATTTAAAATATGACTTAGTTTTCAGAAACTTTATGTATGCATTTCCAAAATATATCTGATTTGCAAACAAGTTTTACTCATGAAAAACATCATGTTGGAGGGCATTTGAAAGGAAGCAAGGATTGAGTTCAAGTTGCCACACTTGCGCAAGCATATTTCATGAAATTAAGAAAAAGGATTTTGAAAGAAATCTGCATAAGCTCAGGAAAACAAGAGTGCCATACACAAGCTATAAATTTCTGAAAGAGAGAAAACAGTTAGAATCAAATCTATGGAGAAAAATAAGATGAAACTACAGCCAAAAACACATAGGAGAATATTGCTATGGGAATACGATAATTCTAAGAGCTACGACCAGGAATAAATGGACGAGAAAATTCACGAGAATCCACTGGTCAACTTAGATTTAATAAATTTAGTAGGTTTGCCAGATCAATTTACGTAAACCATTTATTTTCCTAAATACCAGTGATAATTTAAATCCACAATAAAGTAAATGAGCAGCAAAATAATGAAGATTAAAGTTCAAAAATGCCAAGAAATAAACTTAATAAAATTTTATGAAAAAATATGAACCTTTACTGAGAGACATATAGAAAATCTGAATTAATGAGTAAAACATACATGGAAAGATTAAAATAGCATTATGGAACTTTGAAAGGATAGAAAACTAAAAAGAGAGTGTCTCCCATGCTAACACCAAGAAAAAGCCAGAAAATCTAAAAATTATCATTTTTCTTGAACTCCTAATGAGGTTCAAGAATGAGACCCAGATGAGGTCTTAGGGTAACTAACTAGCCAGAAATTTAAGGAAAGAAAGATATCTCCAAGGAGTATCAGGATTCCAGTGCTATTTTACTTGTAGAACAGAAGGAAAAACAGGTTTACCATAAAAAAAAAAAAAGAAGGAAGAATAGTCTTTCCAACAAATGGTATGGAACAATGAGATGTACATATGAGAAAATGAATTCTGATTCATGTTATGGACTGAATTGTGACCCCCAATTCATATGTTGATGTCCTCCCCCTTCCCCCCACTACTTCAGAATGTGAGTGTATTTGGAGGTAGGGCCTTTAAAGAGGTAACTGAGTTAAAATGATCCTTAGGTCAGACCTAATCTAATCTGAGGGGTGTCCTTAGAAGAGCAGATTAGGCCACAGAGACATCAGGGAGGTATGCTCATGGAGAAGAGGCCATGTGACAGAGAAGGCGGCCGTCTGCAAGCTAAGGCTAGAGCTCTCAGAAGGAACCAACCCCACCAGGGCCTCGATTTCACACTTCCAGCCTCCAGAACGGTAAGAACATAAATTTCTGCTGTTTAAGCCGTCCAGTCCCTGGTACTTTGTTATGGCAATCCTGGCAAACTAATGTAACTCACAACTCAAAATAGATCACAGACCTAAATACAAAACCTCAACTATAAAACTTACAGAGTGAAATAGAAGAGAACATCTTTATGACCCTCGGTTCAGCAAAGATTTCTAGATAAGACACTAAAAGCATAATTCATAAAAGAACAAATTGATCATCTGGACTTCATCAAAACTAAGAATCTCTGTTCTTTGAAAGCTCGTGTTTAGAGAGTGCAGGGGCAAGCCACAGACTGGGAGAAAATATGCATATTTGATAAAGAGCTTGTATCTAGACTACATAAGTTTCAAAACACAATAGGAAAACAACCCAGTAAAAAATGGACACATGATTGGAAGAGATACTTCACCCAAGAAGACATATGATAGCAAACACCTGAAAAGATGTTTAGCATCATGAATCAGTGGGGGAATGCAAATCAAAACCACAGTGTTACATTACAACACATGCTAGAATGCCTAGAGAAACAAAACAATTCAAAACCCCACTAATACCAAGTGCTGATGAGGAGGCAGAGTAACTGGAACTTTCATACGCTGCTGGTGAGAATCCGAAATAGTACAGTCACTTTGGAAAGCAGTTTAGCAATTTCTTCTAAAGTTAAATATGCATTTACCAGATAATTTAGCATTCCCACTGCTAGATATTTACCTAAGATAAATAAAATTTGCTTATCTAAAAACCTTATAGTGAGTATTTCTAGTTGTTTCGTCATCACCCAAACTGAAAACTACCCAAATGTCCTTCAACTATTACCATAGCCCCTCTTTATCTGTGGTTTCACTTTCTGAGGTTTGTCACCCACAGTCAACTGTGCTCTGAAAGCATTAAAATGAAAATTCCAGAAATAGGGCCAGCCTAGTGGTAGCATTTAAGGTCACGTGCTCTGCTGCAGTGGGTTTGAATCCCGGGCACAGACCTAGCATCGCTCATTGGGCCACACTGTGGTGGCATCCCACATAAAATAGAGGAAGATTGGCACAGATGTTAGCTCAGGGCCAATCTTCCTTACCAAAAAAAAAAAAGGAAAATAAATTCCAGAAATAAACAGTTCATAAGTTTTAAATTACACAATGTTCTGAGCAGTGTGATGAAATCTTGGCTTTCCTGCTTCATCCTGCCCGTGATTTGAATCATCTTTTTGTCCAGCATATCCACACTGTATATGTTACCCTTCCAGTAGTCACTTAGTTGACATCTTGATTGTCAGATCAGCTGTCACACTATCACAGTGCTCATGTTCAAGTAACCTTTATTTTACTTGCTAATAGCCTCAAAGCACAAGAGTAGTGATGCTGGAAATTTGGATGTGCCAAGAAGAAGTCGTTATTAATCTCTTGCTGTGCCTAATTTATGCATTAAACTTTACCATAGGTACATATGTGTAGGGGAGGAAGAAATTTTCCTCTGCCTTTCTGGGTTCTTCTGGCTGGCCTAAGAATTAAATTGACATGAGACAGATTAATAGAAAAACAAACAGAAGTTTAATAACACGTATGCATGGGAGAAACCCAGGAAAACTAAGTAACTCACCAAAATGGTCCAAGCCACCACCTTAAACATCACCTTCAGCTAAAGACAAAAGAGGATGTCGAGGGGGTAGTGGTTTGAGATTTCAAAGGGGAGGAAAGCAATTCACATGGAGATGAGAGGCAATTGTTAAGTAAACAAACGTTTGCCATGCCTTGCAAAGACAAGGGGACATGGAGAGGACTTTGATAGGATGGGTTTTGCTAGGTTCCTCCCTGTACACCCCACCTAGTATTTATTATACTGTGGTTATCTATGGTGATAGGTCCCTCCTGGAACAGGCCTTCTATCTTAAATTCTTTTATGCAGTTAGGGGAAAGATCAAAGTTTCTTTCTGAGTCTTTTGTTCTTAAATATAATGAAGCCAGAGAGACGTGTTTTGGGGTGGCAAATTCTGCTCCCCTACATACGTACAGGAAAAAACATAGTATGTAGGGTTTGGTACTGTCCGTGGTTTTGGGCATCCACTGGGGGTCTTGGAACATATACCCCACAGATAACGGGGGGCTACCATAAATGGTAAAATAAGATGTAGTACATCCATACAATAGAATACCACTCAGCAACAAAAAGTAGCCATGTACCCATACCTTCAAACTACATGAGATGAATCTCAGTGCATCGTGCTAAGTGAAAGATGCTAGACTCAAAAGACTACGTAGTATATAATCTCATTTCTATGACTTCATGCAAAGCTACAGGAACAGAAAAAAGCTCAGTATTTGCCAGGGTCTGGGTACTGAGCCAAAGGTAGACAAAAGGGACATGAGGGAATTTTTTGGGGAGATGAAACTGTTCTGTATCTTGACTGTAGCGGTATCATGACTTGACGCCTTTGTCCAAACTGGTGGACTAAAAATGAATTTTATTGCCTGTAAATCATATTTCAATAAACCTGGCTTTAAAAGACAGGATTTCATGAAAGAAGAGAATAATAATCAGATTAATTTAGGGAGTAGAAAGTCTTCCTAAGCAAGACACAAGATGGCAGATATGGAAACCTAAAGATTTAAACTTCTGTATAACAAAATGCACTAAGTAGAAAGTAAAATAAAAAACAAAAACTTATACTGGAAAAATATTTATAACGTATTTAACAGACAACAGACTATTATCCAGAATATCTAAACTGTTTCAGCAAATTAGGAAGAAAAATACAAATTACGTTGTTGGAAAATTGTCTGCAAACGTGAATTTCAGTTCACTGAAGTATAATGCAATGAAAACGTGCTAACCTATGTTGTTAATAGGGAAAAACAAAATTAACAAATGAGATGTTTTCACACATTAGATGGCACAAGCTATTGAGGTAGAAGGGCAACCGGCCCCCCTATACTCTCTGGTCGCACTGTAAAATGGGGAATCCACTGGGAAGACACTCTTACAAGTATCCATCAAAGTCTAAATAAGCATACTATTGACCCAGCACGTCCACTACTAAAACTCTATCCTAAAGATATATTTTTAAAAGATTGCACCATATCTTTAATAATAAAATTTTGGAAATAGCCTAAATAACTGTCAACAGGGGAAGTGTTAAATAATAATGTATAACTATACTATGCAGCCAGTTAAAAGATACGATAAATCTATATGCGTTTACATGGAAATCTCTGCAAGTCACATTGTTAAGGAAAACAATAAATTCTATTTTAATAGGCCTTCATCTCATTCACGTAAAAAAATCTTTAAAACAGGTGTGTGTGTGTGTGTGTATTATTGTATAAGTAAAATGAGGCTTGTCAAACTTAGAGGTTACCACTATTTGTGGGTAATGTTTGAATTGTTGCATTGAAGAAATACTTATAAATTACTGATGTAATTTGAAAAGAGGAATCACAAAATAAGGAAAACAAATTGCATAATATATAATGTGCTATGCTGTGTAATGCCTGTGTTTGGAAATGCTTTGTTTAAAAAATTTATAATTGTTCAAATATTTTGATCTGGTGCTGTTGGAGTTGTGATCACTTAGGGCATCACAAGTTATTACTCACAATGTCTACTTCCAGCGTGACATTATTTATAACCTTGTGTAAGAAATCTTTTGTCTTTATAGAAATTATTTCTGCTCCCTTCTCTTGGGACTCTTTACTAGGTAATGCCGACATCCGCATTGGGATATGCGATAAATATAATATTATGTAGCTAGTTCCTGACAATGCTTGTAACACTACAGGGAAAATTCAGAGCTAGATCTGAACACGTGGGTTTTCTTTTTCCATCAGCGAGAAACAGAGAAGGGAATATGACATGCTCATATATAATAACTCTTTACAATATAGACAGCCCGTCACGTAGGATTCGAAGCACTTTGCATGTCAGCATTTTGCTTCTTTAGTGTCAGTCACCGAGCAGTTCAGGCTTCCATCTGATGGGGAGACTTCACTATTAATCTCAACCACCTCTTTACTCTGCTCAGAAATGTTCCACTGTCAATCAGTCATTATGTCTCCTTATTTGCTCGAAGGGTGGTGTTATTAAACAACTTGCCTTGGGCCACAGAAGACATCAGTTGTAAAACCTAGACAGAAATGCCAACTCCCTGTATGCTACTTGTATCAACAAGTCTTGCTACCTTAAAGGAACTTTTTCTTTTGTAGATCTGAGTTCAGATGTGCTACTCAAAGTATGATACATCTTGCAATTCTGGAGAAAGTTCTTACTGCCTGCTTTATAAGGACTGTTGAGGGTTTAGGGGTTCTTTCTCATCAAGGAGTCAAAGGAACTAGGTACTGAGCTCTGAATATTGAACTCTGAACTCTCCAGCCCGGCACCCCCTCCACAGCTGACTCAAAGAAGGCCTAAAATCTGTAGAGGTCCAGGTCAGAGACACAAGCAACGGGGCCCCCCTGGGTTTTACCCTCCTCCCAGCCCGGTCCCTGCACCCCACACAGAGCAGGTGTGAGGCCTGGGCAGTCCCCCAGGCTTTGCTGCCCTCTGCTCCTAGGAAACAACGGTATATATGATCCAGGGCTGGAGAACAGACCCACCACAGGGGGAAGTTGTCTTAAAGAGGAAATGGGAATCAACAAGTCCAGCTGGTCTTACACTTTGCTGAGTCATGAGCCCCTAAAAAAGCCCAAAAAACAAAAACAAAACAAACCAGTTGCAGTTATGTGTAGTCCAGTGACCTGCTTTTGCCTTTGACACACGAGGGAAGTGATGCATGTCGCTCCAGGGGGCAGCTTTTAGACCAGCGTGTGCCTTGCTACCTTTCCCTCTTTAGAGTGATGGGCACGGTTCCAGATAGTGGCTGCCCCATCAGCCTGGGTCCTAGAGTGAAAACAATAGGAGACAATGCCACATGTGTGATAACATGACATAGGTGAGGAAAACCCCCACAGACCTATATTGTGAACCATTGAAATTTTGGAGTTGTTTATAACTGCAGCACACGCTAGCTCATTGTGACTAATGACATTTTCTTAATAACATAATTTTTCCCTAGACTGAACCCTCAAAGTTTCATAATGGACATGCTTAGCTTAAAAAAGTGTATCACTGCCCTTAATAATTTTAGGCTTATATATTGGTGTAATCAAATATTGATGTTTTTTAAAATATGCGTTCTTATAATCTCCTATTTAAGGTAACATTTCACATTTCAATTTCCTGACTACGTTTAAGTGCTATAAAAAGGAATTTCCATATCAAGAAACAAGATTAGTCTTGATTTTATTGCCATATATTTCTTTTAAAGGTTAAAGTTGTGACCTTTTATTTTTATGCACTCCTAGGGAAAGCTGCCTGGGAATCACTGTAGGCATCTTCTGTATTATTCCTTACCTGGGAATCTGTATTGTCCCGTGATACCATGTTTGCTACTACTAACGGTGATAGCTATCATTCACTAAATGTCTGTGATCCATGCTTAATGCTTGGTTCTTGATATATATTACTTCATTACATCCTCATAGTAACTATGCAAGTGGATGACAAATGAGGCTCAGAGAGATTAAGTAACTGCAGTGTTTCAGAGATGTTAGGAAAGACTCCCAGCTAAAAACTGAAAAGGAATATTGAGATAAGAGAGAAACAAGAGAGTGGTGTCCTGGAATCAAATTGAAGGAAGTCGTTTTAGGAAGAAGTGCTCAACTGTGCAAAATATTGCTGGTAATTCAAATAAGATGAGGAATAAAAATCGGCAACATAGGGACCATTATAACCTTTACAAGAGAAGCCCTAGGGTGGTGGTAGGACAAACCTGCCTGAAATAGTTTACGAGGAAATGAGGGGAGATGAATCAGAGATAGCAAATACAGACAACGCTTCCGAGGAGTTTTGCTAACTGGGAATAGAGAAGACAGTAGCTGGAGAGAGAAGAGATGCAGGGGGTGGTTTCTGTTTTGCTTTTTTAAATTTAGTATAGGAAAAATAATAGTGTGAGTGCACTTTTACGGAAGATGGCTAATGCAGGTGATAGAAGAGAATTGCTAGAGCATCGTCCTTGAGTAGGTCAGAAGAAATGGCATCTAGTGCACATTGAAAGGCTTGACCTTCCACACAAGCTTGGGGGCTTCATCCACTTAACTGTTGGGAAGACCAAGTGTGTGCTCATAGGTGCTGGGTAGCTGTGGAAAGGGTGAGGCAGTTCTGAATAATTCATTTTCTCAGCCAAAGAGAGAGCAAGAGCCATTGTGAGAGAAAATGGGGTAGAGGTTTGCGAGGAGAAGGTGTGCGTACATCATCTCTGGGAGGGAGAGGAAGAACAGACATGGGCAGAGGACAGCAGCCGTGAGCAGTTGTGGGTGATGCATTGTGATAACATGGGACTCAGAGATGCAGGACTTTAGAGAACAGAGGGAGACGATGGCCTGGAACCAGCAGCAAAGGCCAAATAAAACATCTACACTTCCAAACATTGGGATCCAAGGACAAGGGAGGGATAGAGCCTTCACCTGTGAGAGCTGCAGGGGTTGTAGTATCTTCTGAAAGGATCTAGGGTTCAATTAGAGCTAGAAGATGAGGGGCGTACTGAGAGGTGAGGTTTAGGGGAGACACACCAAGGAGTGGAGAGGGCCAGGGAAGGCCTGTGCAATTCTGAACACACTGGGCTTCCTCTGAGAGTGGAAGGTAGGAGGTAGGTCTCGGCAGGTGTGCTCTTAGTGTGTGGGACTTATGCACGACCTCACACTTGAGCATTGTTGAAAGGGAAACCCAGATGACTAAGTGTGTAAAGAAATGTCCTAGTTAGTTTTAACCTTACACTTCAGAGAAATTGTCATAACAATGAATTCCTCTCTGTCTCATTAGATTTGCAAAAATTAGAAGTGGATAATATGAGATGTTTAAGAAAATGGGACATTTTGTGCTCAGTGGTAAGATGAAAAATTGTTGCCCTCATTCTAAAGACCAATCTGGCAGTAATTAGAAAATTAATATACCCTCTCCTACAAATCCTATTTCAGGGTATATCTGTCAGGAAAAAATTTGCGCTGGTCCATGAGGGACTTATAGGAAGATGTTCATTACAGCAGTGATCATAGGAGCAAAAGTTGGAGGCAACACAGACATACTCACTAGGGATGTGGATAAGAAAAACGTAGTGTATGCACATGATGGAACTTGACGTGGCTGTATCAGAAGAAATAAGCACAACTTAGACACTGCATGGATACATTTTAAAGTATACTGTTGAGATTAAAAAAAAAACTGTTGAAATTTATAGTACAGTTTAACTCATATAAGTTTAGTGTCACACACATGAATACTCCTATATATTTCAGGAGATGCATATGCAATCAGGACATGAATCACATATATGTCAGTGGGTGGCCAAGGTGGGGAGTGGGTTGGAGATGGGGATGAAGGAAAAACACGCTCACTAAAGGAAAGGAGGAGAGGAGTTTGCAAAGATGATAACAGGCCAGAAGGGAAGGAGTCTGATTAAGACAACTCTGCTCACTTGATGTTTTAAAGAAAGAAAGGTAATTCCCTTATGATCTGCTTTTTGTTAAACTACATTTAGTGTTTTCTTAGCCTCTATGCAAAGATACAGACTTAATCAAATGCTAGAATGATTTCAGACACTGCATACATGTTAACTTAATAGATTTAAATAAAGAGCAAAGAAAAGATAAGCTGGTTGAACTTAATCATTTCCTGTTACCTCCCTACTTCTCTCTAAGATATTTTTGTATTGTCAGTGTCTATATCAGTATCAAAAATGTGTAAGCAGTTACTTTCAACAAGATGGTGAACAAGCCATGAATGATGACAATGTTATTATCTAGTCTCCAATACAGGGCTAACCAAGGTAAATTCTTAATAAATGTTTACTGAACAAAAGTGGATTTTACACATGGAGGAAATAATAGTCAACAATAATATTTTTAAATGCCAGAGAATTGAATCCTTTGTCTGATGCTACATATCTCATCGGAGGCTGCCAGTGTAGCCTGAGCTGATCACTGAGTCCTAGGGTCACCGGCTTCTTAGACAAGAAGACTTTGTCCCATGGAGCTCATTGTTCTAGTAAATACTGCACAGTTTACACCTGCAATGGAACTACTGCAAAACCTGAGTAAGTGTTGTTTAGTAATAGCATTTAATCTGTGAATCATGACAAACGCAATGTTGGTCCACTTGCCAGATCTGAAAGCCATGTTTGTCTGGACTGTAAAACCCAAAACATTTTTAGGGAATACATTTTAGGCATGGTGCTATATCAACACAATAATTTCTTGATTTCTTTTTGTGAATAGCACTCTGCAGTATCCTCTATTCTAAGCAGCCAAAAAATTTTATTTGTATGGTTTTGCATCTTATTCTGATGTTTAAATCTTACATGGGCTTTGGTCCAAAAGGAAGACACTACTGACCCTTCCTGGTGACTCAGTGTCGGTCCCCACCTGCAGAGGATGCCACAGCCCTGGGAGAAGTCTGGAGAAAGGCTAGGAAGCCAAGCCTGACTGGATACACACAAGACTGGAGACCACAGAAGAGCAGAGGAACTGAAATCAGTCTTCTGTTTGAGAAAGACTTCCAGGTTAAGCAGAGATTAGATAAACTGCAAAAAAGCATGATTGCCCTTGCCTAGAAAAGCAGAAATTTGATCAGCTGGTCGCCACCCCCAAAAAGGATTTGTAGCAAGCCATTCCGTGGGTCAAGATTTCAAGTGACCGTGGAAATGAAAATTAGTTTAAGCCACTCATATATTGTAATATTTTACATTATCAATACATTATACTTACTATTCCAGCCTCCTATTGTTGGATTTTAGATTATTTTCCTTATAAACAGTGCCACGATAATTATTTTTGACACACATTTTTCTTTTGATCTCTCATAATTTCTTTAGGGTCGGTTTCTTTGTGTGGAATTACTCATTTTAACAGTGGGAAATGTTAAAAGTTCTCTGTGTATATTGCCAAATTATTTTCAAGAAAAAGATCCCAATTTATCTTTTCATAGTAGTTTATAAGAGAGTTATTCTCCATAATTTCAGCAACTTGTATCTCCTTTGGAACTTTTGTCAGTTTGACAAAAAGTTGACAAATTCTTTTGCTTTATATTTTTTGCAATATGTGCAATAGACCAATTTTTATACGCTTGTTGGGATATATGTCTCTTCCTCAAATTCCTTGGCTTGCTTATATCTTCTGCATTCATTTTAATAGGATTTTGCCATTTTATAGTGATGTGTTTTATTTTTATTAAAGTTATCTGTGCTAGTAATACTTTAAAAATACCAATATATCATTTTGGCAACGAGTTATCCCTGTGTATCATTATTTTTCTTTTATTTACGGTAGTTCTGAGAATGCATTTATTTTATTGGACTTTTGAAGTCACAAAAGTAATACGTATACTTATAACAAGTCAAATAATATACATATTTCAGCCCCCGGGTCACTTGCATGCCACCAACACAAAAGATAACCAATATTAACAGCTCGATGTGTAGTCTTCTACATATTCTGTTTGCACAAGCATAGGGACACATACGTAGGTGTGGCTTTTCATTTTTTCTTAAATAAAATGTAATCATATCATAATAGAGAAAGTAATTTATGCTTATTTTAGAAAACTTTGTAAGGAGTAAAGTACCATACTACTCAAATAATCCTTGTTAAAGTTGCTGCATTTATTTTATTTATCATTAACTTTTTATGTTCTAGAAATGTCTAATAAATCACCTATTAATAACACAAATGATGGTCCTTCAAAATTGAATACTATAAATCCATTAAAAAGCCATGTCTATATTTCCTTTTTAATTATCTGCAACATTCTTAATGGTTATTTTATATGTACATATATAGTTTTTAAGCAGTCCTAGATTAATAAGTAAACAGTTTATTGATCCTAGAATAATAAGTAACAAAGATAATAGGAGCATTTGTGTCATTACTGCTTTCAGTGAGAAGAACTCTAGTCTTCATTGACACTGAGAATAATGAAATAACTCCATTATTTGGTATGTTATTGACTAGTGGTTTTAGATTTTCTTTACCATGCTCCATAATTACTTCCTATTTCTATTTTCCTAAGTTCTTGATGTCTAGCTTGTTAAAATAAAAGATTTAGTGAAGGAATTTTAAAATATTGTTTCTGTAACTGTTGAACTGGTCACTTGTTTTATTTTTAAAAATTATCTGTTGTTTCTAATAGATTTTTCAATTTTAAACCTACTTGTATTTGAAAATCTTATTAAGTTCAAATTCTTTTACCAGAGTACATCACCTGAAGAATTTTGAGTCCCTCTAGATCCCATTAAAAGTTAAAAATTTAACTGCTGGGATAAAATAGTGAGTACAGAGATTAGAACTCACGTTTACCATGAACCGGCGAGCCCCTCCTGTGCCTTGTCTGGGATCTCCCTCCCTCCCTGTCCCGCGGTCCAGAAAGTCCTGCCAGGCAGAAACCCAGAGTGATAGTGGGGCTCATCTCATTTGTTTTGCTTCTCTCAGGGATCACAGTCCTGTCTTGTATGTTGTCCAATATCTAAAAAGAGTTATTTTATAGATTTTGCCTAATTTTTCAGTTGTTTTTGGTGGGCAGGCAAGTTAGTTCAAATTACTACATTACGGCCGGAGGTGGAAATCTAACAGATACAATCTTAAGGCAAAATGCAGACAAGTTATATGTCTCAGTACTATTCCTTTTGTCCCATTGTAGCTGATATCTATTCCATTTGGACAACGGTTACGAGAGCTAGTGGGTGTTCTACTATATGGTACACAAGACAGAAGGCTTCTCATAGTTCTATGCTGACCATTTTACTGTCTTTAATCAGAGAGGAGCTTAAGATACAGACTGTTAGCTAGTTATTCCACAAAGGAAGAACTCAGCATCAATTAAATATAAATTGAAATAAGCTGTTGGACTCTCACTAATATTTAAATAATCAAGATTAATCCAACTAATAGATTGGTTTTGGGTAGTTAGGATAGATTTTTCAACTCACTTACAATAATGGGGATTTGGGGTTAAATTAATTTAATTAATAAGCTAAATTAACATTTAATCTCCAAGAGGTGTTACACTGAGCTTCCTCCATGGATGAGATTAACCACTCACAAAATAAAAGAAAACAAACAAATCCTTTAGGCTTTAACAATAAAACTTCAGAAGGAAATTCTTTTCCTCACATTAGAAGATACAGAAGATACAGTCTTTACTGAGAACCTGTCCAAGGCCAATTATAAGAAAAAACGTTGTTCTCAGTCTGTCTTCCCTACTGTAGTAGGACTACTTGTTTGTGATGAGAACAAATGTGGTTGTTGACAAAAATGACAAGTCTTGACTAATAACTAAAGCAAGGAGTTTTCGTTGTACCTGACAACTCAGAATATTTACAGCGCAGTTTTTGCGAGAGTTTAATCATGGACTGACAATAATCTAGCCTTAGCCAGCATGACCTAAGGAAGCTGGTATTTGAGAGAATCTAGCAGACATGTATATTATTTCTCTATTGAAACTTATGCCCCGTCTTGGCGTCAACCCTGAGACTGGGGGCCTCTCGCCTACCTTGTCGCACCTTCCCTCCCAAAAGCTTTCACGAAATTCTACTTCAGCTTTATCCTTGTTGTGCTCACAAAGGATGGTCTGAACGCAAGTTTTGTAATTACAATTTTACAACCACAGAATTGAAGTGATGTGTTATTTGGTGTGTCTTCCGCAAGGATTCATGTCTTAAATCCTGCTTGAGTTTCGTCCCAGGAAGTAGCACAGCCTACAGAGACAAACGTGTGTACTTTTGTTTGTCAGATAATGAAAAGAATGCAGTTCAACATGCTCCCCTTTGTGTTACAACTGGCAGAAAAAGTGGGGCTCAGTTCAGGCCACTTCCTTCAACCAAAGGACAATATCTACTTGCTTTTTGGTTCATGTGTATGTTTAAAACTGTTTTATTCCTAGTTGCTCCATTTCATATTATGTTTACCTTGTAAGACAGTTTAAATGCTTCTGGAAGGATATGGAGTGTACATTCTAAAGTAAAAAGTGAATGTGAGAAGAGAGAGGCATCTGGAGTGGGTGGCCTGGATTGATCACAGACTAAGAAGACAAAACAGTGAGAGAAAGAAAGTGATTATAGGAATAATGGCTCATTCAGAAGTGTTGCATGAAGCCAAAAACATGAAGAACCAAGCAGGGACCCTGGGGTTTGGCCACTTTCCTGGGTCAGTGGATCAACGAAAAGGGAACCGGATCTCAGAGGTCTGAGAAATTCAATGTTAAGAAATAAGGCTCAGAGTAATAGATTGTCTATTTAATTAATTTAAAACATGAAATGTGGAAGAAATAAGAGATGTGAAACACTGTGGCTGGGTCACCTGTAAGCCAGGGCTCTGATTTAGAGCAGAGGAGAAACACCTAATGTTGTATTTCACTTCGATTTCCCATTATCCAGCGCCAACCATGCGTGTGCTGTGACCTAAAAGCACTTGTTCTCTTTTAACTTAATTTTCTTTTAAAGCTTTCATGTTCAGGTGACTAAGAAAATATATGTCGTTTGGGGGGGAGTTTATTTTCACACACTTTGGTGTAATTAAGTAACTGTCCAGAAAAAGTAACTTGCTAGTTTTCCCAGTCTTTTCAGGTATATAACTAGTTTTTGTTATAGCAGTGTGGTATTTTTTAACCCTTGAGTAGAGCTTGGAGAACAGCAGCAGGAAAAGCATAAAAAGGTTTGCCGCGATGAACTCCCCCACAGGCCGAGACTAGGATCAGGTTTGCCTGGGTGTCTGTGCTCAATAGACGATTGTTGGATGAGTCATAAGATGACTACCCGAGGGAGCGACTCAGTGTCAGTCATCTGTGGCCTGGAGAACAGCTGCTATCTGACAGTAGCATCTAAGCCCCTGTGGGGGACAGACAACCTCATTTCTTCAGTGTGCTGATGATCGAACTTGAGAAACATCAGTCATATGGTCATGGCGCTGTTTTGGACCAGTGAACTGAGACATTTCTGCCTCTAACACTGGGCACAGTGCTTCATTAGAGGTAGGACGCACATGGCAGTGGGGGATGTCATCTTCTTTATGTTTTATCTGCTGTGCTTGGAATCTCCCCCGAGTGGCTCCCATTGGGGAAGCTAAGATAACACAGTACCTAGCATGACTTAGACAACTTGATTTCTGAGTATTTGCTACATGTGAAATAAGCAAAGAACTGGTGTCCTGGACATCAGGAGACCAGAGTTCTGGGCTCAGATTTGCCTCTCTCTTAGCTAAGGGCCAGCTCTGCCGGCTGAGTGCAAGTCACTGCAGCTTTCTGAGCTTCCTATGCTCTTCTGCTCAACCAGGAGGTTGCTTTTCTAATGTCTTTTCCAGCTCCAGAGGTTTATGATTCTATTTTTGGAAACAGGTCTGCAGTATTTCAGATACTCATCTGTACAGGATCCACTCATTCCTTGCTGAACTGAGAAACCGTCTATTATTAGTCACTCTCTTCCTGGAGAATTAGGCCAAATAAGGCCCCTGTTTGTCCTGTGTCCTTATTCTAGCATGCAGGTTCTCAGAAGATCTCCAGCACTTTAGGTGTGAGAAGTGAGCCTTCCATTCAGAGCCAGGTGGATTTAGAGTGTTCATAACTTTCTTTACTGAGATACGTGCATGCATAACAGAATTGTCACATGCTTGTTTATGCGATCACTGTGTCTGCCAGCTGGATACAAAATGAAGAGAGTAAGACTGCATTTCACTGCCTCTGCAAAACAGAAAGTGCTTTCGTTGTTTTTAAAGTTTTCTGTGTCTGGCATACAACTGTGAGGTAGGAGTTTTATGCACAACCAGCAATATATCTGGGTTTTAAAAAAATCAAACAAAAAAGAATGACTCCTCTGTTCTTCTTGATGATTCCTAACAGGTACAGAGATAGATATTGGGGGAAGAATGAAGAAAGTGTTCTTTGTTTTTGCTTTTACTGGCATGTATTGACATTCTTTTTGAGATATTCATTAGAATGAAAGAATGGATTTAAACTGAAAGAATAAATTCCCACACCGACTTTAATTCTTTTCAATCCCCGCCTCCACTATCGAAGCACCTCCACTTGCCTCTCTGCTCATCCCTTTCCAATCTTCCTCTCCAATGAGGATAAAAAGATAAAATTGTCCTTCTGGGCAGAGGGAATGGAGAATGCAAGACTGGAGCGAGGGCAGCCGATTAGGAAGTGATGGTGGTTGCATTAACCCGGGTAAGTGGTGATGAGAATCTGAATGAAGGCAAGGTCAGTAGGAATAGGAGGCAGTCGTTTTGAGAAATATCAGCTAAGCAGAAGGTCTAAATCGAGTGACGAGAAGAAATCCAGAGAGAGTTCTAGCTTCTGGCTTGGAGAACTGGTGGGTGGTGGTAGCCGAACTATGGAGGGAGGACAGCAGGTTTGGGGAGGGTGGTGAGGTCCCTGAGGAATACATATGGTTTGAGCTGCCTGAGTCTCTTTAAGTGGCGATGTCTAAGAGAAGGTTGAAGATGTATGTCTATTGCTTAAAGAGATTTGCAGAGCTGTGAGCTCGATATTATTATTTCTATTTTTAAAGTTGGGCAGCTGAGCCAAAGAGGTTAATTCACTCAGCAAAGTAAATTTAACATATGTGGCAGATTGGGCCCTCAGTCACGTGTGTTCTGTTTTTCTTGGATTAAACAGCTGGAGTGAGTCTGTGAAACAAAGGGGGTGGGAATCTTCTGAGCAAGCAAAGGTTTTTCTCTGAAAACTCTATAGTTGAGTGTCTTCCTGGCATCAAAGGAAACTGTGAGAAAAATGAGAGTCTGGAAGAAGTTTCAATGCTAATGTATCATGACCTTTCACCTGCCTCCCCACCTATCCTCTTTCAAATTGCGTACTTACTGCCCTAGTGTCAACACACGTGCAGCAAACACAGGCGTTGCTGTGGGATCTGGGAGCTACGCAGGCCTCGGCTGCTCTGGGGTTTGCTGATGCTACTTCCTATCAAATAAACCACTTTCATTTGATGCTGTGGTTCCTGTGGTTCCCATTCAGGTAGGGGGTCGGGAGAGTCTACAAGCAAAGCAACCTAACTCTTTCTGTTCTAGCACTGTTGGTGGCCAGATGGCTTCACTCTGTTCAATCTTTCCTCTCCAGACTCCTCCCTCACAGCCCCTATATTCCTCTTCCACTCAACACCAAATCTCCCCAACCCCAGCACTGACCACTTGGTTCCCTTGGTGACCAGCTTCCTACCTGTCCGCTCTTGGCTCCAGCTTACCCTAGAGATAGTGGGAGCTCCTGTACCACGTAACCCTGATCTTAACCAAGAAGTTAACATGTCACTTCTAGACAGAGGGGGTCCTGCAAAGATTCCTTATTCCTACCCAGAGAAAAACTCTATCCCCTCTCCTAGCTACACATGGACTCGTGTACCAGGACTGCCTGACGTGTGACAGAACATCCGACCACTGCCACTCTACTTCCTCTTTATGAGGTGGTCATAGCAACTTTTAAAAAGTATTTTCCCCAACATTTTTCTTTGATTCTCGGTTCTTTGCTCTAAATTTTAGTTGTGCCACTGGCATAATCTCAATAGCAATTTTTTTTGTTTTAAGCCATTTCATTCCATTACCTACACTTTCATATTTTGAAGCTGCCATGGAAATTTTATAGATTAATTTTTAAAAGTGCCACAACAGTGAACGAAAGACAATGTCCTATAAGATCAGAACACAACAGTATTACTCTACATTTTCAGATCTCCTTGAAGCTGATGATTTCGTAGGGCTTTGTGGAATACACGGTAAATGTAGCCTGGTTTGAAGTTTTTGGTGCCCATGCTGCCGTTTCTCATTAGCACCTTAGCAAGGGTTTTAGTAGCTATATGAAATGGGAGGCTCACTAATGCATGAAATAAGATAAAAATGCCCATTTTCAATTGATAAAGTTTAATGTAGATCTTCTTAGCATTGGGAAATGGGAAAGAGCATACTCCTGGTTAAGGTGAACAAAGAGCAGCTTCATCCCACTGAAAGGTATGATGCGAGATCTGTCAAGTAGGAAATGCACGAGGCAAGATGCGCAGAAAATTCACTCCAGGGCCCTTCCAGTAGTGTACAGCTTTTCTTCCAAAATAAATTCCCAGTCTTTTATTTGCTTGCTTTTATTTACTTCCACTACAAATTTTTTCTGATAATACTAGTCTTCTGCTGTAATCAGGGCTATGGTAAAACTTCAGTGGTCTTTATATAGCATTGTCCTGTTTGCATAGGATCAACCGGGCTTTAGCAAATAATGTCCTTCAGTGATGTGGGCAGAAATGATCTGGCAGGAGCCATGGTGATGGGGAAGGTTCTGTCTGGGACACCTCACTCCCAGTTCATTGTTCAACCCATCAAGTGCCATTTCCTCTCTACTTAACAAATTGTATTGTTCTAATCTTACTATTTATTCCATTGGACTAATATGTCTATTCTTTCATGAAAGTCATGCATGGTATGAAAATGTTTGGCTTTGATTAAAAATTGTTAAACTTCGCCTTTACTATAAATTAGTATATTTACTATAAATAATTTGCAAATGCTAGATTTGCAAATTACTTAAATAGGTCTGTCCCAGTCTCCTAGCCTTTGGACCTCTCTCTCTTTCCTTCTTTTTGGTTCAGACAGGGATGTAAGAAGAAGACATTGTAGGGCTTGGCCTCTCGGTGGCTGAGTGGTTAAGTTCATGCACTCCACTTTGGGGCCCAGGATTTCGTCAGTTCGGATCCTGGGCACGGACCTAGCACTGCTCATCAAGCCATGCTGAGGCAGCATCTCACATAGCAGAACCAGAAGGACCTACAACAAGACTACACAACTATTTACTAGGGGGCTTTGGGGAGAAGAAGAAGAAACATTGAAGATTGGCAACAGATGTTAGCTTCGGTGCCACTCTTTAAAAAAAAAAAGAAAGGAAGAAGACATCGTAAAATGGAATAAAAAGTGAGAAGGATGATGAGAACTTTCCTCTAAAATTTATATACAACAGGCAGCAGGAGGGCTTGTTCAAACACGGATTATTGCATCTCTCCCCTCCCCCAAAGTTTCTGAGCCAATAGCCTGGAGTGGGGCTGGTAATTTGCATTTCTATCAAGTTCCCAGGTAAGCTGAAATTGTGGTCTGGAGACACATTTTGAGAACCACTGCTCGAAGTCAAATGAAGTGTTGAGTTGAAATTCTTCTCTTGATCCCTTGCTTTTATCTTTTTGTGTCCACTCAATCCTTTCTCTTTAAATAGGTAGTGTCATCCTTGATGACACATGTCAGGAAAACATCAAAGTCCACATATCCTTAGCCGGTGCCACCTCAGCCCCTCACGGGTTCTTTCTCCATCTCCTCAGTGTGCACTCTCATACCCCTTTTGTCTCCATCTTTGGGCTTCCACTATCTCCCTCATCTTCTTGATGATTCCTTTCAGAAGAACTATCTTGGCTTGCCTCAGGAACTCTCCTTAAGGTCAAAATCCAGTGTTTTCACACTTCTATCTTATACAAAATAGGGGATAAGAGACACCTGGTCATTTCCCACTTCCTCATCTTGACTCTAGCACATGGATTGGAATTGATCAACGAATAGGCTGGATGCCCCAGATGGGTCTACACCTACTTTTTTCCCATTGGTGGGGGGCTACTGAATTCTTGATTTATCTCTTTAGTTTCTTTTTTCCCCTAGGTCTGCACTTAAAAACAGGTGGCCATAGTCAAATACTTGAATAGAAAAGCAAACCTAGGGAAATAAAAATTAAGCTAGCTATTGCCCAGATGCAATAATCTTGCTGGACCTCTGGGCTCTTTCCTCACATTATGCAGTTTGCATGCACCACATAGCAACACATATAATAATATGATGAATAATTATGATTGCTGTAATTTACTGAATGTTTTAATAGCTGCCAGGAGTAGACTACTCTTTTCCCATGCCTTCTCCCCGAAACCTCCCAACTCCACAAGGCAGGTATCACTATATTTTTCATGGAGAAAAGTGAACGTTAGAAATTTAGTTTGCTCAAGATCCTTCAGTTAGTAACTGGCAGCACTGACATTCGTGTTCAGATCCATCTCATTTCAAAGTCCATCACATTCTCAATTCTGTCATGTGCAGGTCACCAGGATACTTTAAAAAATAGAATGACTTTGAGAAGGAAAAATAATTTTGCAGTGGGAAGGTAACTGCAGCTACTGTTAAGTGATTTGGCAACTAATAATAGTAATAATAAATATCAATAACATGTTCTGTGTGCTAGCTATCTTCCAGCCTATGTGCTTTGCAGGATTTTTCTCGTTTAATCTTCCGAACTACAGTCCAATGCAGGCACTTTTATTATCCCCATTTCACAGATGTGGAAAGGGAGACTCAGAAATATTAAATGAATTTCCTCAGGATTCCGTGTCCCCTTAGACTAATATGTGAGTCACAAGGGCAAGCAACTTTGAACACACATTGTGAGAAAGTACGAGAAGTGCTGACCTGCCCTTGAGAAGAGCTTAGAACTGGGCCTGACTCTGGCACCAGTCACATCAAAGCTTGCATTTGTATAGTTCTTTCCAGTTTTAATGACTTTGATGTGCATTTCAATGTAATCCGTTTACTTTCTGACCCTGTCCGAGTTTCACAAACTTCCTTGGCCTCAGTTTCCTCATCTGTAAAATAGGGTGTTGAGATGACAGGTGATTTCCATGTTACCAGTGCCAACATTCGCTAATTATGTGAATTAGAGGAAGTTTTATGAATTTTGTCCACAATTCCAAATTCTTGCTTTCATTTCTAGAGGAGCAGAAGATGAGACATTCTTACTATTGTTTCATAATAAACTTTTACTCACACAAGTCTATAAGTTTTTAATTAAGAATATAAAGCATGCTCATATAAAAGCAAATAGTACAGAATTCTAAAGTATAAAAATCCCCTTTCTACCCCTATTCTCATCCTCCCCATCTCATCCCCAGAAGAAATAATTCTTAAATTTGTATAGATTCTTTAAAATAAATTCTGCACAAAAAATCCATTTACAAAGTTTCTCTGACACTCAGACTTCCTTATATCTAAGGGGTGAGTAAAACAGAAAAACATTCTGGAATAGTGGTAGGCATGTGTTTTGCGGATGTGTGTGCCCAAAGAAAACCAAAACAAAACCTAATCAAGTCTAATCACTGGGAACACATTGATTTGGGGGAAAAAAAACAAAACTGGCTTCAGCATCTTTTCCCCCTTTATGGGTGGCTCAGAGTCTTCTGGAAATGAAGCAGTGGGAGCACCTTATCTGTAGGTAGCCCAGCTCCACCCAGGGAGGCAGGTTCAGGCAGCAGTCATAGTGGCCAAGAGCCAGGCCCTGGAGCCAGACCATCTGGATTTGAATCTCATTGCTGACACTTACTACCTGTGTGCTTTTGGGCAACTTACCTCATTTGGCTCAGTTTCCCCATTTTAAGGTTGTTTTGAATATTAAGTAAATTAATATTTAAGAATTTCAAGCAGTGCCTACAATATAGTCAGCATCATATAAGGGGCTATTAAATACAATAAACAATTCAGAATCACTTAAACTATTTCTGGTAGATCATCTTGTTCGCTGTTGTTCCTGAATCTCTTGCAAGGGGCTTGGCAAATTTTAGTTGCTTGATTAACATTTGTGAATGAACAGTGCTTGAGTACATCCAGAGTTAGGGATGAGAACTCCATGAATAAACTCATTTCCTAGTTGGATAGCTCTAGATAACGGGAAATATTTTCCTCTGATGAGTCAAGAGCTGCACCTCCTCTAATTTCTACCCCTTGTTCCTAGTTCCAAATTTTGCAGCAATGGAGTCACTGGAGTCCTTACAACTCTAGCCCATTCAATTGGCGGCATCTCTTCACATATTTTGAGGATCGATTGTGTACTCTTTCTCTTTTTTAGGGCCGAGCATTTCTCAATAGTTATTCTGTAGTCTGGCATCCAGGCACCTTGTCATAGCGACAGAATTTTCCTTTCAGAAATTTCCCTCCCCTGACTTTAGCCTACTCATCAAATTTTTGCGCTATTTCGGAATCCTCAATGTGACATCCCAATTGACTAGAGATTTTTTGTTTAACTTCACCCAATAAAGTCTTACTTGACCATGATCCATTCTTAAAGACTCGTTTCTATGATAATGTGATGAATTAATTCAAGTTAAATTATTTATGCCTCGTAGAGGTTTCCTTTAATATCTAGAGGTAAACAATAAATAATTATCACAAATACATTGGGGCTTTAGTATATTTGGTTTTTGTTTTCCTCGTTCTGTAAATTAGTGATTAAGACATAAGAATAAATAGTTGTGGGCTTTGGAGTCAGACAGCCTTAAGTTTTCATCGCCAGCTGTGTTGTCACGGACAGTGTGCTTGTTCAAGCTTTATAAGGCATTCGAAAGAATCACATGCTTTAATGTGTGTGAGAGCAATTAGCTCAGGACTCGCCGCATGGGAGGGCGGTTAAGAATTTTAGTTGTCCTCCAATGTGTCTGTCAAAGGTGTCTCTAGTTCCTTATTTTCAACAGACCTTAGACAGAGCCCTGATCATTTTTTGCCTAGATGATTGTGTTTCCTTCCCTCCTTCCAGTCTTTCCTCTACATTGCTACCAGAATTTCTAAAATCCAGATTTTGTCATATTACTGTCCTTCTTAGAAACCTCTGGTGACTTCTGTCTCTTAAAGAAGAAAACCATTTTTGTTTAACCAGATTCATGACTAGATTTTCAACTTATCTTCCTGGCTCATTATCTTCCCATTTTTCTTCTTCTGTTGTATACTCTAGTCACATCCGACAGTCGGGCAAAGCTGCCATATAACAGTCGCTTTCATATCTTTGGATCTTGGCACGTGTAGTTTCTTTAATCTAGAATGCCTTCTATTCTCTGCTTTATAATAACACTTTACCAAATCCTTCTTATTCTGTGTTTGATCCAAATGCTGCCTCCTCTCTAAAGCCATCTCTGAGCCTCCCAGACAGAAGTCATCGTTTCTTTTTCATATTGACTTAACACATTCACACCTCTTTGGACATATAAATCCTTGTATTTTAGCTATTTGTTTGAGTGTAATTGTAGTTATAATAACATTTTATTTTGTATCGTACAGTCATAAAATATTTCTACTTGCATTTGATCTTCACAATCATTCTGCAAATCATAACTCCCATTTTATATATGAATAAAGTTGGAAACAAAAGAGTCTGTTGAATATGGTAACACCTCAATAAAAACTTAGATAGCATTTCTTTAGACTTACCATGTATGAAGCATTATTCTAAGTGCCTTATAGGTATTAAATCAATTAATTCTTTACCATAGCCCCATAAGGTGTGTGCTAGTACTGTATTTCATTGATTTAAGATATATCTTGTTCAGAGACAAAGAGAGGCAATACATAATGATCAAAGGGACACTCCATCAAGAAGAAATGACGCTTATAAATATCTATGCACCCAACACAGGAGCATCAAAGTTCATAAAACAACTATTAGCAAACCTAAAAGAAGATATCAAAAATAGCACAATAATAGCAGGGGACCTCAACACTACACTCACATCATTGGACAGATCATCCAGACGGAAAATCAACAAGGGAACAGTGGAATTAAATGAAAAGCTAAAATAGTTGGACTTAATAGACATATATAGAACACTCTATCCAAAAACAGCAGAATACACATTCCTCTCATGTACGCGTGGAACATTCCCAAGCATAGACCCTATGTTGGGAAACAAGGCAAGCCTCCACAAATTTAAAAAAATTGAAATAATAATAAGCACCTTCTCCTATCATAATGCTACAAAGCTAGAAATTAATTACAAGAAAAAAGCTGAGAAAGGGACAAAGATGTGGAGATTAAACAATACGCTATTGAACAAGAAATGGATCATTGAAGAAATTAAAGAAGAAGTCAAAAAATATCTGGAGACAAATGAAAATGATAACATGCCATACCAACTCATATGGGATACAGCAAAAGCTGTATTAAGAGGGAAATTCTTCACAATACAGGCACATCTTAACAAACAAGAAAAATCCCAAATAAGCAATCTCAAATTACACCTAACTGAATTAGAGAAAGAAGAACAAACAAAGCCCAAAGTCAGCAGAAGGAGAGGAATAATAAAAATCAGAGCAGAAATAAATGCTATTGAAACAAAAAAGGCAGTAGAAAGGATCAACGAAACAAAGAGCTGGTTCTTTGAGAAGATAAATAAAATTGACAAACCCATAGCCAGACTTACAAAGAAAAAAAGAGAGAATGCTCAAATAAACAAAATCAGAAATGAAAGAGGAGAAATAACAACAGACTCCACAGAAATACAACGGATTAGAAGAGAATACTATGAAAAACTATATGCCAACAAAATGGATAACCTAGAGAAAATGGATAAATTCTTAGACTCTTACAACCTCCCAAAGCTAAGTCAAGAAGAAACAGACAATCTGAACAGACCAATCACAAGGAAAGAGATTGAAACAGCAATCAAAAGCATCCCAAAGAATAAAATCCCAGGACCAGACTGCTTTCCTGGGGAATTCTACCAAACTTTCAGAGGGGATTTAATACATATACTTTTCAAGCTATTCTAAAAAATTAGGGCAGATGGAACACTTCCTAACACATTCGACGAGGCCAACATCACTCTGATACCAAAGTCTGACAAGGACAGCACGAAAAAGGAGAACTACAGGCCAATATCACTGATGAACATAGATATAAAAATTATCAACAAAATTTTGGCAACCGAAATTCAGGAATACATCAAAAGGATCATACATCATGATCAAGTGGGATACATACCAGGGACACAGGGATGGTTCAACATCCACAAATCAATCAACGTAATACACCACATCAACAAATTGAGGAATAAAAACCACATTATCATCTCAATAGATGCAGAGAAAGCATTTGACAAGATCCAATAGCCATTTATGATAAAAACTCTTAACAAAATGGGGATAAAAGGAAGTTACCTCAACATAATAAAGGCCATATATGACAAACCCACAGCCAACATCATACTCAATGGGCAAACACTGAGTGCCATCCCCGTGAGAACAGGAATGAGACAAGGATGCCCTCTATCACCACTCTTATTTAAAATAGTACTGGAGGTTTTGGCCAGAGCAATTAGGCAAGAGAAAGGAATAAAAGGAATCCAAATAGGGAGTGAAGAAGTGAAACTCTCGCTGTTTGCAGAGGACATTATCTTATATATAGAAAACTCTAAAGAATCCATTGGAAAACTATTAGAAATAATCAACAACTACAGCAAAGTTGCCTGCTTGCATCATACATTAACTTACGTAAATTAGAAGCATTTCTATACTGTAATAACAAACTAACAGAAAAAGAACTCAAGAACACAATACCATTCATAATCTCAACAAAAAGAATAAAATACCTTGCAGTGAATTTAACAAAGGAAGTGAAAGACCTATGCAACAAAAACTATAAGACTTTCCTAAAAGAAATGGATGACAACATAAAGAGATAGAAAGACATTCCACGTACATGGATTGGAAGAATAAACAGTTAAAATGTCCATACTACCTAAAGCAATCTACAGATTCAACACAATCCCAATCAGAATCCCAATGACATTCTTTACAGAAATAGGACAAAGAATCCTAAAATTCATATGGGGCAACAAAAGACCCTGAATTGCTAAAGAAATCCTGAGAAAGAAGAACAAAGCTGGAGGCATCACAATCCCTGACTTCAAAACATACCGCAAAGCTACAGTAATCAAAACAGCATGGTACTGGTATAAAACAGGTGCACAGATCAATGGAACAGAACTGAAAGCCCAGAAATAAAACCACACATCTATGGACAGCTAATCTTCGACAAAGGAGCTGAGGGCATACAACAGAGAAAAGAAAGTCTCTTCAACAAATGGTGCTGGGAAAACTGGAAAGCCACATGTAAAAGAATGAAAATTGACCATTCTTTTTCACCATTCACCAAAATAAACTCAAAATGGATCAAAGACCTAAAGGTAAGACCTGAAACCATAAGGCTTCTAGAAGAAAATACAGGCAGTACACTCTTTGACATCAGTATTTAAAGGATTTTTTCAGACACCATGTCTTCTCAGACAAGGGAAATTATAGAAAGAATAAACAAATGGGACTTCATCAGATTAAAGAGCTTCTTCAAGGCAAGGGAAAACAGGATTGAAACAAAAAAACAATCCACCAATTGGGAAAAAATATTTGCAAGTCATATATCTGACAAAGAGTTAATCTCCATAATATCTAAAGAACTCACACAACACAAAAACAAAAAAATCAAACAACATGATCAAAAAATGGGCTGGGGACATGAACAGACATTTCTCCAAAGAAGACATATGGATGGCCAATAGGCACATGAAAAGATGTTCATCATCACTGATCATCAGGGAAATGCAAATCAAAACTATACTAAAATATCATGTTACACCCATTAGAATGGCAAAAATAACCAAAACAAAAAGTAACAAATGGTGGAGAGGTTGTGGAGAAAAGGGAACCCTCATACACTGCTAGTGGGAATGCAAACTGGTGCATTCCCACTATGGAATGCCACTATGGAAAACAGTATCAAGATTTCTCAAAAAATTAAGAATAGAAATACCATATGACCCAGGCATCCCACTACTGGGTATCTATCCAAAGACCTTGAAATCAGAAATTCCAAAAGTCCCATGCACCCCTATGTTCATTGCAGCATTATTTACAATAGCCAAGATGTGGAAGCAACCTAAGTGACCATCAACTGATGATTGGATAAAGAAGATATGGTATCTATATACAATGGAATACTACTCACCCATAAAAAAGGATAAAATCGTCCCATTTACAACAACATGGATGGACTTTGAGAGTATTATGCTAAGTGAAATAAGCCAGATAGAGAAAGACAATCTCTGTACGACTCCACTCATGTGGAAGGAAGTTAAACATGTAGACAAAGAGAACAGATCAGTGGTTATTAGGGGACAGGGGTGGTGGGGGGTGGGCACAAAGGGTGAAGTGGTGCACCTACAACACGACTGACAAACAATAATGTACATCTGAAATTTCACAGGTTGTAAACTATCATAATCTCAATTAAAAGTTAAAAAAAGTGGTGTCAACCAGGTTTCTCTACCGTAAAGTTACCATTTCTTTTCTTTGAAATTAATCAATATAACTTGGGTAGATTAAAAAAAAAGATATATCTTGTTCAGTTAGCTATTGCTGTATAACAAAACTCGCCAAGACATAATCACTTAAAATAGTAAATATTCTTGCTGGCGAGCCTACAGGGTGGTTTTGGTCATCTGGGTGGGCTCAGGCGGTCTCACATAAGCTTCCTCAGGCATCTGTGTTCAGCTGGCGGGTAGGCTGGAGCTGTGTGATCTAGCAAGCCCTGGGTTAGGATGAATTGCTTCCGCTGCCTAATGGTCTCTCAGCTTCCCAGCAGTTTAGCAGTGGGTTATTTTCCTGGAAATGGCAGAGTTCAAGGACCAAGTGAAAGCGTGCAAGGCCTCTTAAGCCTAGGTTTGCAACAGATACAGCATCATGTCTGTCATATTGTGTTGGCCCAAACAGAGGCAAGCAGAGATTCAAGTGTTGGGGAAATAGACTTGATGGGAAGAGCTGCAAAGTCATGTAGCAAAGGATGTGGATTCAGGGAAGGGAAGAATTGGGGCCATGCTTGCAGTCAATCCCCCACACCCTTTTTTTTTTTTTCCTGCCTTATAACATCTCTGAAATTGGTCTTTTAATCAATGCTGTCTTGGAGTGGCTTCAGCTTGGATTTCCATCAAATTCTTCCAGAGACAATTTGAGTTTGCTCCTGCCAGTCATCTGGAGTAGGACCAACCTAAGGCCACTTTCAATTAAATTCTCTTTTGAGGTTTTTCAGACCATACCAATGGTGTTCTTTCAGCCTACTGAACTTGTTGGATATGGCTTCTTTTCATATTGTAGGGACATATTTTTTCCCCTCTCTGCACTCTGTGCCAAGGTGGAGGCATGTTAGTTTTCTGGTACCTTTCTGTGTGTTGTCTTTTTCTCCCGTTCTTCACATTGAGGTCATAACCCTTCAGTATATCCACTTTACATAAGGTCTTCTTTTTAACTCCAGATGTTGGGTGATATTGCTTTTGTAGTAGTACATAAAATAATGGTGTGTCTTACAATCAAAGACATCTCAGATAAAGTATGGTATCTCTCTACTTTAAAGATGAGGAATTTGAGCCATGGTGAGTTTAAGTTTCCAAAGACCTTTTTGGACACAGCTGTTAAATAAAAGAAGAAGGATTGGAGCCCAGATGCTCTGGCTGCAAAACCCCTACTACTAACCACTGCTATTGTTGAATTCTGGAACTGCCTATTTAAGTCAAAAAATGCATCATAACTTAGAAATTTTCCTTATATTGTGCCTTTTATCACCAGTTGTCTTGACAGCTCTTTCTGACAGTAGATGAGGGTTACGTAATAAATAATTTAACATGCATATACATGTATAAAGGATCAGAAATAAATAAATAATATGCTGCTTCATCCAGGCAATACCCATAATTTTATTAGTGACCTAACTTTATGAGGTTAATAGTATATGTGGTTCAAGATCTGAAGTAAGTCCATTAAGAGAGACTTTCTAGCAGTTTTTAAAAAACATCTCTACAATCACCTTTTATAATTAGTCTGTCTCCATCCTCATAATACTGGATCGCCCCAAGACAACCAGACCCATCACTTTATCTTTTGTCTAATAGCTGTGTCTATCTACTAAATTATTCACGCTTAAGAACAGAGGCCACATAATTATTTGACTCACCCAAACTCTTTTCATTTAAATAGTTCATGTATAGTGGACAACCAACAAATGGTAATTAAAAGGTAATGAATTAAAATCCCAATAATAAGAACACTTTTATCTACTGTTGGAAAATCTATGATTTTGAAATTTTAATATTTAGTTTTCTAATTTTGCTAAGAATTACCTTGTTGCCCGAAGCTGTTGCTTTTTTTATCTAGCTTTACAGTTTAGAAACATTAAACATTTTTTTTAATTCGATACAAGTTGAGATAAGCTCTGAAATATTTGCCAATAAAAAACCACAAGTATTTTCTCAAGTTGCAAAGCAGCAGTGGGATATTAAATATTTAAAAACCCCACAAAGTTTTTTCTCTGAGCTGCCAACCTTTTCCAAGGAAATGGATTAAAAGAATTCCCTCCAGTCTCCATAGATCCCCACATTTCATGAATAAAGGTAATACTTTTTTGTCTATGCTGTAAATAAACCTAAAATTTCTTCTCACTGCAACTCCTGAAAGTAAACACATGATGCTTTTTCTCATCATGCTATAGGGAGGCCCCCAAATAGATTTTCACCGCCTGCAAATACCCAGGCTTTGCTTATTGGAAAGTGCCATGTGTTTCTCAGTCTGGCACCTTCGTACGTGGGTTTCTAGTTTTCTTCCAACTGGAGATGTGCGGTGTCAGACTGTAATACTAATAAATAAGACAAATAGTTCAGAATCTTTTTAATTTCTTAAGTAGATTTCTGGGCATATTTAATTCAACAGATTTGGGAGTTGACATATGTTATAGCCATATTTCATTTGGGGTAAATAAAACAGTGATCTTCTAATGGATAAACATTCTTCAATTATTTTTGACACTAAGATTCTGTCTGAAATGCCATATTTTACCAATTTTGGACTCACTGTTTTTCTGTTAGGCTTTTCCTTGGTATTTCTTTCCTTGTCATCATTTTTTTTTTCTATTTATGTTGCATTATGTTAGCTCAAAGAGATTTTTCTTTTCAGTCTCAAAGTGTGACTAAAATGTTAAATGTTTTGCTGTTATTCTTGATAATCATTTAGTGGATATCATAATATATATTTCTCTTTTAAAGTCAGCTTTTCAGGCAACTTCTTTTGTCTTTAAAGATTCGTTTTTGATTCTAAGTTTACTTTTGGCATAAATCCTTAAATTATTTCTGTTTAACAAATTATTGATGGGAATAGTAACACTAAAAAAATAGTAACTAGCATTTTACTTAGTAATGTTTTAAGTGCTTTATTTGCCTCAAAATAATACAATTAAATCAAAGAAACGGTACAATGTTTTTAGTTCTAAGAACTAAATTAGAAAGACTACTTGCATAAAAGAAGAACGTTACACAAAGAGTTGTGTTGTGTTTATTTGGAATTTGCAGAACTGTTATAGTATAGAGCAATTTGAAAGCTTTCTTTTGCTTTTTCTTAATCTGTTCAGGAGTGGAATGAAACTGTCTGTGTGGTGGTCTCCAAAGAGGGCTGCCATCAATTCCCTCTGTCTCTGTACACATGCCGCTCCTCCATCCAAAGGTGGAGTGTAATTCTTCTCCCTGTAATTCTGGGCTGGCCCCGTGACTGCTCTGACCAATAGAATATGGCAGAAGAGGTATTCTAGGTCTTCTGAGGCCAGGCTTTAAGAGGACTGGGGCCTTCCTATCTCCGCCTTTTTGGAACCCAGTGGCAATGCTGTGAGGAAGCCCTAGCAGCCATACAGACAAGTCCACATGGGGGACAACTGGGGACTCTGGCTATGAGCCTCCACTGAGCTCCCAGCTGGTGGTCAGCACTAATTTCCTGCTGTATGAATACGGCCTTCTGGACCTTGCATCATCCTAACGTATATCATGCAAAGCACAAAACACACCCACTCAATCCACATGTATAAGAGTATGTGGCTGGTGTTAGCGTGTGATTCTGCGGAAAGGGAAAGACTAGGCCGAGGTCAGATAACCAGGATGAGATCTGAGGCACCAGGGCACTGGGCACCAGGGAGTGTGAGGGAAGTTCGGCATTCTCAACTCTAAGCTGCTTAGTTTCTCATCGTGAGTCTGGGGTCATTTTGCCGTGATTCTACAAGGAATGTCCCTATTGTGCCCTTAGGACTGAAGAGAGAGTAGGGCTAGTTTATTACCTAAAAAGTCTGTCTTCCTTTTAACCAATCAATACACAGAAAAGCCAGAAGGGTGTGCAGAGAGCTTCTTCCTCATCGCAGTCATTTCTGTGCATGGAGAGTTCCCCTGGGGTGGGTCAGGGCTCAGGTCTCCATCACTGGATTCAGCTTGCTCCACCGGCTTTGCAAAGGGCAGCAATCCTGTCCCCTCTCCTCCCTTAGCACTCATTCTATTCTGTCAGTCTTGTTTTCCCCGTTCCTGCTGTTCTAGAGAGTGCCCCTGATCCTCTCATTTGGCGAAGGTAGTTTGAGGCAACCTCCCCTCAGGAGTGTAAACTCAAAGCCAGCTGCCTCCAAGACAATCCTACATTTCTATCAGTTTCCCTCAGCATTATAAGGGTGGTTATGCTAAAATAGTGAGTCTTTTTTTTTTTCTGTTCTCCATCCCTTTACAGAAGGTAGTCTTACTTTCCTTTGCATTGTATGTTCTGTATCCTAGGCAACTCCTCCTTGCCCTCCCCTCCCCACACACAACCTGTCACAGAAAGACGGCCTCTGATTCCAAATCAGTAGGATTTTTTGTTGTTTTTTTATCAGAGTACTTTCAGCTTCTCAACTTTCCTGATGAAATTAGTCTACTTATGGAGATCGGAACCCCTCCCCCCGCCCCAAGGAAAACTGCTTTTATTACTGAGATACCAGAAAGGCTTTCTTAAATTGCTTTCCATGCAGTTCAGAATGACTCATCTCATTGGCCTAGCGACTACTAGATTGACGAAGTTCTTCTTTTATTAAAATTTTACCACAAATTCCCAGGATTCTGAAGCATCTGACAGAGAATTTCCAGGAGCAGGAGGCTGGGTGTCAGGCTCTTCTCTCCACGTCATGGTGAAGCCTGTGCTCTCCTAACATGAGTAGCAGGGCAGCTGCCTTGGCTAAGTATCCCTGACTGTGGTCTCTGGCTTCTCCAGGTCTCTGAGGTTGCCCCTTTTGTCCTTTTGTTAACTGCTGCCGCTGGCTGCTTTAGACTAAATGGTTTTGAAGAGTACTTGCCCCTGAAGCTATTAACTCTGGAAAGTAACTTTTAAGAATTTTAAAGTTGATTAGAACATCCACAGGGTGTGACTTAAAGAAAAAAATAATAAAATAAGGATGTTATAGCAAGAGGGAAGTATTTTTCTGTAATAAAACCAAAATGAAGTCGGGACTCAGAAATCATTGAAGTCTGGTAAGTCGTCATAAAGCAGTTCATGCGTTCTTGGCGTGAGGCAAACGTTCAGACCGTTAATGGCAGGCACTGAAGCCAAAACAGGGACATCAGAATCAACTTTCAGTGTATGGAGGGTTTTGTTTACTGAATCTAACAGCACCACTCAAGCTATTTGAAAAACTTAAACATCTTATGAAATTATACAATCTGAAATAACCGATTATAACTCTTTAAATTATTAGACTCTAGTGAATTTTCCTACTGGGCTTTTGGAAATGGAGGTGCTGTGTAAAAGTAATTGCCTGCAAATGCACAGGAACTGTGAAGCATCAGTCCATGTCTAAGGAAAAAAGGGAATAAAATTATCTTCCAAACATTTAAAACTATAAACAAAGCTAGCAGATAAAAAATTTTTGGTGAGTTCAAACATGGAATACATCAGTTTCTTGGTTAACTTGATGAAATGCCCAGCTCTCAAGGATGGAAAGAAGGCTATCTGAAGAACTGGGACCCACGGGTATAGAGAGGTCATTTCTATATTAAAGCAGACAATACGATATTTGCAAAATGCCACTCTTTCTACACATTCGTGATGAGTTTCTTGAAAATTAATGATAGTCTTCAGAAATAGCTGCTGTCAGTCCCTGTGGATTCTGACAAGGCAGATTGTGCCATACCACATTCATTAGTGGGAGGATTGAAAAATGTGTCAGGGACAAAAAAGCTGATGGCAGATGTTTTACCTCTGTTTTAGCATGCACCAATGGAAAAAAAGCATTTTCCTTAGGAAGAGACACAATGAAGGATGAGATGAAAAACAATTTATTAAAAATTCAAATGACCTTAGTTGCAAGTAATCTTAAATTTCACAAAGCTCCATTTTGTTTGCACATTATTCAATGAATTGATTTTTTTCCTACTATGCTCTCTCAAATACTTTAAAATACTGAAGTATCTTCTAAATTCTCAAATCAGGATTCAGGAATTAGAGTTGTCCTTTTTGTTTTAACTAAATTCTAATCATTCAGATATAGGCGGTACATGTATTTCCTCTAGATTAACCAAATAATTTATTAACTAAAATAATACATTCTTTAAGCACTTCTGACAATGGGTGTTGATAGTCACAATGACCACATGTCAATATGAAATTTTTACCGAACCAGGTTCCTTTTTGCCCACTGCCCAGAAAGCCAAACACCGAGACGATGAGATTGCAGCAGAGGGTTTGCTCACAAGGCAGCCATGCGAGAAAGCGAGAGCAGGAGCCTCAAATTCGCTTCCCTGAAAATAGGGACTCAGGGATATTTATGGGCCGGGGCGGGGGTGGGGGGGGGTGGGGGGGGGTGGGGGGGGCAAGGTGGTCTCAAATGTGGAGAGAGGTGATTGGAGGTGAGGAGAGGTGAGATAACTGATGATCTGGGCAAGCGTAGTCTGACTCCATGCCCCTTCATAGGACCCATGTTCACAAAATGGCGGCATTAGCATGATCTGACGGTGGAGTTTTTAGCCTCTTTACGTCAAAACGTCGCCTATTGGATATCTCCAAAGGCCCAGTTTATGAGTTGGTGGTCTCAACTGGCCTGAAGAGGACAAGGAGTTCTAATTCCTGGAAAACAGCTCACACCCTCATTACCATGGTGACCCAGGCTCCAGGGAGATGTTATCTATAGGAGCCTAGCAGGAGTCAGAGAGCATATTTCCTAAACAGCACAGTTAACAATGGGTGGGCAAACAGCTGAAAGCTATAGTCAGTAATTGCCAAAAGGAAAAAAACCTTTAGTTCCTAGCTACTTAATCATCAATGGCTAACTCACTGCTCATTTCAAATTTTCTTCCTAATATCAGACCATATATTGCAATCCAGGGGATAGAGAGGGTGAATTACGTTCAGGAAAAGGATCCTTTGTGTGTAAGCTGTATACAGAGTGAAGCGATATGGTCAAAGATCGATTGGGTGTGATAGTATCTTGATGATAATAATAATCCCTAATGTTTACTAAATGTTTTTCATATAGTCAATGTGCTCAATACTTCACATGAATGAGACAATGTTAGGTTACTTCTATTGTAACAGTACGATATTTTTGTCCATTTCATGGGTGAGTACATTGAGTGATAGTGGGTTAAATGACTTGCCCAATGCCACACGTCTAGTAAAGGGTGATTGACGATTTCAACCCAGACTGAATCCAAATCCCAAATTCTCAAATTTGGGTTTCAGAATGTAGCAAAGTCAGGGCAGGGATGGTGGTAAACATAATTGCAAACAGACATTCTTAAGCAATTGGTGAAAATTGAGCAAATCAATGTCTCCAAAATAAATCCAGTAAGTGGTCTTATTTAAATACATGAGATGCTGTGCATCTTTTTACCCTTTAAATTTATGTGCTCTTGTTTTTCTGCTTTATTTCTTTTATGTAAATTAGGGCATTGATTTGAAACCCAATTTACCTTGCACTAAACAGGCCCTGCTCTGAATTCCAGGATGCCTGGGAAAAGCTTCGCTAAGAGCAGCTTCTTTCTCTCTGTTTCCAATTTTGTATTCCTATGGCCTCACATTTGCTCCCAGAATTCTGAAATTTCATGTTCCGACTGTTGTTCAGATATTGACCCTTTTGCTTTCACTGTGAGAGTGATAAGTAGGTGACAAAACAGGAAATGTGTAGGTGAGCTTGCAGAGCTCTCTTCTGAAGGGTGTCGCAGATTTTAAGAGACCATTCTGAGCCTATATATAAAATGTTACCAGGCTGTTTGATCAGAGAACCTTAGAAATAATTGTTAACTATTTATTGGTTTATGACTGCAAATATCATAGGCTAACTTTAATAAATGGCTTGGAAAATGTCACTATTGCCCAAACCTCCCCCACCAACTCAGAAGGGTTGCAAACTTTTATAAATTGATTCTAATAAATGTCCTTCCAATTTCATAACAGAAGGAACAAACAGTCTGAGGCTGGGACTTTCTGCCACTTTGTATTTTAAAAGCTTTTCAAAGATAGGAATCTGCATAGGGGAATTGAATTTTCTGGTTTTATTAAGTCATACTAATATAATAACAATAATAATGATGATGGGTAACTTGTACTGAGTCCTTGTTATATGCTTCCGGGAACTGTGCTTAATAAACATTTTTACATTTATTATCTCATTTCATCTTCACAACAGCACTGAGAAGCAGTGTTGCCATCAGCCCTCGTACTGATGAGTCTTAGGGATTTTAAATAGCTTGCTCAGGGTTATGCAGTTAGTCAGAGAGTCTAGCCTTAAAAGCTGCGGTCTCATTCTAGTTCTTAATTCCTATAAGCATCTAAGGACAAGGCAACAAGTCCAAGTGATTACCTGCATGTTTGGGCAATTGGTTGGTTACTTGCTGCATTAGTTTGCTAGGGCTCCATTACAAAATACCACAGACTAGGCGAGTTAAACAAGACCTTTATTTTCTCACAATTCCAGAGGCTAGAAGTCCAAGATCAAGGCGTCAAGGTTTGGTTTCTCCTGAGCCCTTTCTCCCAGGCTTGAGGATGGCCAACTTCTCTCTGGGTCCTCGAGTGGCCTTATCTCTGTGCATGTCCATACCTGGAGTCACCTTTTCTTATAACGATACTAGTCATTTGACCTTATGACATCATTTGACCTTAATTTTCTCTTTAAAGGCCTTATCTCCAAATAGTCACATTCTGAGATGTGCTGATGGTTATGAGCTTCAACATATTAATTTTGGGGGATGCAATTCAGCCTATAACACTTGCTGTCGCAGATATGATATATCTCAGACACTCTGAGATATTTGTTTTTTTGCTTTCACTGTGAGAGTTTTTACATTTATATAGCTGTGTCAGCAAGTATGGGTGAATGCGCATCTCTACTTTATCTGTGATATTAGTATAAGATTAATATTCATTAATTCATTCAATCAAAAAAACAGGCACACAAAATCCCACAGCATTGTTCAAGGAAGGATAAAGAGAGAAAAAATGCCAAGAACTAGCCATCATAAACTGTGGAAGAAAGGATGCAAAGTCACTCCATTTCTGTACAAGGTTTGGGAGTTTTCTGGTAGTTCAATGATCAACCTTCTTTTACAGTCTCTGATTTTTTTTTTTTTAGTAAAATTTTAAAGAGAATAAAAAGTCTTGAATAAGAGTAAAAAGTTGTTCCCAAACTTTATTTTTTAACTATCTGAACTGTTGTCTTTAGTGACACTCATTCCCCAACCTCTGAAACCGGAGAGTTCAGTGTTCTGTAAGGACATGGCAGAGGTGGAGAGAAATATGCTGGGCATGCATTTATGGAAAAGAAGTCATTGTTACATGAGTCCTGAATACAACTTTAAGACAACTGATAAAATAAACAGCCCAGAGCAGGGCAACTCAGAATGCATCTGAAGAAGACAAGTTTCATGAGCTGTTCCATAACAAAAGTTCTCTTATTTAATATATTTGAGAAATTGTACATATTATGTTCTCCTTTTGAAGATTTGCAGTGTGAATCTAACTAAAGGATAGGCAAAGTCTTATGACAAGGTACCATTTAATCAATGTTTCTAAAAAACAATATTTATTAAAATTGCCCCAAATTGGTATTTCTTGGACCCAATAGGTATATAAGATGCTATACAAAATGCTTTCAGTGAGCCTGACTTTGTTCATGACCTGGTAGAGACGATCAAAAAGAGAAGGGAAGGGGCCGGCCCGTTGGTGCAGCAGTTAAGTGCACACGTTCAGCTGCGGCGGCCCAGGATTCGCCGGTTTGGATCCCAGGTGCAGACATGGCACTGCTTGGCAAGCCATGCTGTGGTAGGTGTCCCACATATAAAGTAGAGGAAGACGGGTACGGATGTGAACTCAGGGCCAGTCTTCCTCAGCCAAAAGAGGAGGATTGGCAGCAGATGTTAGCTTAGGGCTAATCTTCCTCAAAAAAAAAAAAAAAAAGAGAGAGAGAGAGAAAGGAAGGTAAGTCTAATTGAAAGGAAGAACATCGGAAGAACAAAGAAAAATCAAGATCTGAGAAATTATGGAGAAAATAGCAGTATCATGCTGGGCAGGAGTAGAAGAGGACAAGCAAGAAACATAAAATGGGCTAATTAGAGTATGAATAAACTTGACAAGGGTCATGGCCAGAATCTAAAGACTCCTTTAATTACACACTCATTCAACAAAAATGCAGTGTGCACCTATGTGTTCTAGGTCACATGCCAAACACCAAGGACACGCAAATAAATCAAAACTGACCTGTTTTCAGACTAGAAAGGAATAAATGAACTTCAGTTTCTATTTATGACACAGGAAGAGAAGATTGCAATAGAAGTATAATCCAAGTGTCACAGGATCACAGCGAAAATTCAATGTGTTTTGTGTGGTTCAGCTTCATCCTGAAGGAATGTGATGAGCAATATTAAATCTTAACGGCGTGTGTGCACCAAGCAAGGTTAAGAAGGCTGGCTTTGGTGACATCATCTTAGATTTAACTCTTAGATTTAACATCTTAGGTGTAATCTCTCGGGGACAACTTTTAATACAAAATGGCAGGATATGAATGTTAAATCTTTTAATACAAAATCTTCCTTCTTTTTTTTTTCTTGCTTTGCTGCACTGGATAGAGCCCCAACCTCTGAAGGTCAACCCTCCCTGCCCTTTGGAGTTCCCAGTGATCTGGGATCTGGGAGCACTGATCCATTGATTCCCGCTGTGAAAGACCTAGCAAAGAATAGACCTGAGAAAGTAGAACAAGGAACTGCTTTCTCAGGAAAAGAAAACAATTTTCTAAACAGAGGTCATAGGAAGGAGGGACTAACTAGGAGGGCCTCGAGATCCTGGGAGACGTTTTTGAGAAAGTTTATAAGATGGGAAAGGGTCCAAGAACTGGTTGGATGAGTTCTGGGAAGGAAGGTCGGGAGGGGCATTGTTCAAGTTCCCTGCAGCTTAGTGGGACTGAGACCTGCCCCTTGGATTTCCTAGCCCTCGCCAAGGTGAATACCACCCACGGTTTGAGCCCCGAAGCCATGCCAATTTTCTTCCTATTACTGTTCATTAAGGACTTCACTTTGTCAGCATCCAGCACTGCACTTGCTGACTTCTCAGCAGGAAGGATGCCTACCATGCTATATTTTTAGCTATTGCTGCAACAGTGCTACCTAACAAACCGCTCCAAAACTTTGTGATTTGAAAACGATAGCCATTTGCTATTTCTCATGAGTCTGTGGGTTGACCAGGCTTTGATATTCTGCTGGGCTCCCTCATGCACCTGCAGCAAGCTGGTAGGTCAGCTGAGGGCTGGCTGGTTTAGAATGCCCTCAGCCGGGATAAGTCAGCTCTCTTCCATGTCGTTTCTCACGTTCCGGGGGAATCACCCATGTTTGTCCTCCTGGTGGTGGCAGGAATCAAAGAGATTGGAAGTGCACAAGGCCTCTTGAGGCCAAACTCCTAGCTGTCACCCTGTCAGTTCTGCCACATTCTATTGCCCCAAGAAACTCAGAAGGCCGGCCCAGATTCACTGGGTGGGGAAATAGATGCCACCTGGTGGCGAGAGCTGCAAAATCAAGAGCTGGACTAAGGCGGAGGAAGAATCTGGGCTATTTTCATAAATATTCCACCACACACGCCGTTAGACTTCTTCCAGTCCCTCTCTGGTTACCTCAGCAGATTTTAGGGCATCAAGAAATCCAAGGAAAGTGGAGTGGAGACCTGGCCTCTTATTTGGAGTAGTAAGGAAGTATCCATCCACACTGGTTGGGGAGAGATCCATCAACCGAGCTCAGACACCCTGACTCTGGACAAGGATTAGTGACAGTTTTATTTTAAAATTCAGAGCAGTTACTGGTATTAAAAGTGGACAGCAACAAGAACTACAACGTGAAGCACACAGAAGATAGAAATTTAGGACAAAATAATGGACACATTGTAGGAAAGTAATTTAAAATTTAAAGCTAAGGGCAGAATTGGGAGGCAGAGGGACAGAATAACAGAGAGCAAACCTAGAAGAGAATCAGACACATTATCCCTCAGGCACAAGCAAATTAAAAATTTGGTTGAACAGTAGATGAAGCTCGTTACGGATTCTGTGCTGCATCTTATGACTGAGGCTGTTGCTCTGACAGTGCATGCAACTTTGGCAGAAAATACCGCTGGATTCAACGGACTGCTCCTTGTCTTGTCAGCGCTGCTGTCCTCCTTTCATCAGGGAAGTCTTTAAAGAGTCCACATGGAATATTAAAATGTTTGGTGGTTATATAAAATCACTATGGAATATATCAATTCTGATCATTATTAATCAGAATAAACAACATATGCTTCATCTTCATTTAATCAAAGTATACATGCTTTAGAGAGATCATCAAACTTTCTCTTTTTGAATAATGGTTAGGGAACCAGAAATTTTTTTTTCCTAACTTTGGATTAGGCAAATTATAAAGGCAGTAGAGTGTTGTATTAGGAGAAAAAGCTAAAGAAACTAGAATAATTTAGACTATAAAGCACAAGTTCATTAAAACATTATTCAGGGGGCTGGCCTGATGGTGTAGCGGTTAAGTTCATGTGCTCTGCTCTGGTGGCCCAGGGTTCATGGGTTCAGATCCCAGGGCAGATGTACACACTGCTTATCAAGCCATGCTGTGGCAGGCATCCCTCATATAAAGTAGAGGAAGATGGGCACAGATGTTAGCTTAGGGCCGGTCTTCCTCAGCAAAAAAGAGGAGGATTGGCAGCAGATGTTAGCTCAGGGCTAATCTTCTTCCAAAAACAAACAAACAAACAAAGAAAAATTAGTCAGGAATGGGAGAGATTCTCATATAGCAGACGATAACCATTTGGAACTCCAGAGAAGTGAGAACATGAGAAAGTGGTTAAAAACTATAGAATTAAGGAATCTGGCTGGATATAAAGACGAGCCTCCTAGTTGTGAGAAGTAATGAACTTTCTCTGAACGTCTTTCCGTGTCAAGAATAGTGAGTCACAATCTTTCTAAAACTCTGAGATTTTGTTGTCCTGGTTTGATGATGTGTTTTTCCATTTCACCCAAAATAAAAATGTAGTACTTGCCTTTCTATAGAGTCTCACTGCCTATGAATTTGTTTTATATCTATTTTCACAGACCTTATTTCACTTTTTCCATGATACCCCTAGAGAATGGGAGATAGGCTTTATCATTTCTTGTGTGTGTATGTGTTTAAGATGAAGAAACTTGAGCTTCAGCATCTTATTTAAGTATTTTGCCCAAAGTCAAATTGCATTAAATCCAATGCTTTTTAAATCAAAAATTTTGATCAACGTTGCTGTTCAACTGCTATATGAGCTTGCAGTAAGGACAAATGACTTATTTTTATTCATGACTACTTAGCAGACTTTGTGGCATCCCCTTAGGATAACGTCACCCTCCTGCACAATAAATTCAGTGCCTCCTGGTTGCCTATCAAACAAATTCCAGACTCCTCAGCCTACACTCAAAGGTCACAGATTCTTTCATGTCCTCCCCTCTCAAATTCCATTTAGCTAGTCCCCTAGCATCTCTGTGACATTGCTTTCCCATCCCCATAACCACTCTGCACAGGATAAACCATATAGAAGGTGAGGAATGGGGTATTCTTAATTCATATGTAGACTTCTTCTATCAAAAATTATAAGGAATCCTCAATAAGAAAGAGAAAACTGTCTCGTCCATGTGCATCTTTGGAAGGGGTACTGATTTAAAATTATCAGAGATGTCATCTTAATATATAAGTAGGTCTCCAAGCAGCTGATGCTGCTGTCCCAGAGGAATATTCATTGGCTGGCAGCTGGAGAACCACATTTCCTTTTGTCTAGGCATAAATCTTGAAGTGGGAGGTGACAAGGTGAAAGTCTGTGCCTGGGAAAGATCGTGGCTGGCTTCCTTTCACACACAAAAAGAATAACAGGAGAGTATTTCATGCTCTAATTTTTGTATATCTTCTCTATTTTAAGTCTACTTTGTTTTTATATCTTTAAACTCTCTTTTATTGGACAGGGAAAATAACACTAGATTTAGGGTGAGACAAACCCAGAGACGCACCTTGGTTCTACCATCTACCATATGGACAGTCTTGGGCAAGTCAGATAACCTTTCCTAAGTCAGTTTCTTTGCTATCAAATGAATATAGTCAATTGTCTGCCTAGCAAGGATGTCGTTAGGATTAAATAAGATACACCATTTAAAGACGACCATCTAGCAGTGCTTTTCCTACACACACTAGGTACTCAGCCAAGGCATAATTGGAAAATGGCAATCTTCTTTGTTTCAGTTCCAAAACAGCTTCACTTTTGTAAACACTCATTCATCTCCCTTTCTATCTCTACTTTGTGCTTCCATATTAGTGTATACTAGAACACTAGTGGTATTAGTAGGTTAATGATGTAAGCATATATTTAACAGCTTCTGCATATTGAACTAGCTGTTGTGAGGAAGTCCACATACAGGCAACAATTAGAGTAGGAACACAGCTTATCAAGTGCTAAGTGGCGAGCCATTGATTTTAAGTTGCAGGAGGATCCTAGTAAAGAGAGAGACTCTGAGAAGTTAGTATAGTCACAGGAGAAGTGATGGATGCAAAGTGACTTAAGTGGAGGCCAGAGGGATGAATTGGGTGTAGTTAGGAAGAGTAGAGAAGATTGAGTCTTCCAGGGTTGGGAGTGGCAAGGGTGGACACACAAGTATCAACACGTACATGGTTGTGCCACGATGAGACTGCTCTCCTTGAGCCAAGGATCTGTCCAGAGCTCAAGGATGTGTGAGAGCACTTGTATTTGGGATAAGGGAGATGCACGTTGTAAAGGGCCTTCAAAACCAAGTGAGATTTAACTTTGATTCAAAACCAGCAAGGGGGTAGTATAGATTCAAAAGCAAAACAGTGATGTCAATGAGACCTTTTGTCTGTTGGTCATGAGTAGTATAAATTGGACAAGAAGAGAAAAGCTTATTTAGCAGCTTTTGATGTAACACACGTTGTGATAGTGAGAGTCTGTACTTGGTTGTCCTGGGGATGAGGTAAGGAAGACCTTAAAAATAATGAAGATTGGTGGTGGGATATGACTAAGAGGCATTCTTGGCAAATTATTAACAGGGCTTAGAGATACACAAGTTATAGAGGGGGAGAGGGAAAGTCCAGTGTTTCTGGGTTGGAAGACAGCATAATGGTAAAACTCTTGTGTTCAGTTGGGAAGAAGATCTGTGTTTTAGGATGATCATTAGGTTTTGAGAATGCTGACTAGTGGAAGGACACCCACATGGAAATATCCTCTAGGCACTGGTAGATACCAGAATCAATGTAAGTTTAAGGCAAATTCCTTAATGCTATCCTGAATCTGAACTGAAACCTTAACTTCTAGCCTCAACTCTAACTTTTGTACCAATTTCATCCATAAATTATGACAAGAAGCGACTGGCACAGGGAAAAGACAAAAGAGAGCCTGAGTCTTAAGCCAAAGGAGATTGATTTCATTCCCTAATTGCTTCTAGGAAGCCTTTTCAATTAAAGGATTGGATAAGGACCAATAGTACTGATAGTTATGTGAAGGACCAGTCTCTTTGGGGTCTCCCTCTCAGATGTATTCTGAGGAATGATATTTCTTCAGGTGGCTGTGAGTTTTGATCCAGGCTTCCTCAATCTTTCATAAACCATAAATTTAAAATGAGCACCTCTTTCTAGTTTCTGGTTCACTGAGCCACTGAATGGAAAATGTTAAGTCAAGATTCTCTCTCTCCTCTCATATTAACTGAATTGGGTGAATTGAAAACAGGTGAGTAGTTGACTTTCTAAAAATCCAATCCAATGCACCCTTATCCCATTCTCAACCGTCATTTTGTGAGGTTGTTTGACCTACTCCTGATGAGTTCAAGGTAAGGTGACTCCAATTTTGTGCTGGCTAAAGAAGTGTCCCACCACTTTTATGTCTTCTTTATAACAGAGCTAAGTATAAATACCAAGTTACCCGGTTTTCACCTTCATCTTCTTAAAATAAGTCGAGTGTTCAAAAGTGTGTCTTCATAATTTCTTGGTCTTCACTCCTTTTCAGTCAATAGTCTATACCTTAGACTTGCCCACAAGTCCGATTTACTGACCATTAAATTGCTTTTGAGTGTTATCTTGATTTTCTTAAAGATCAATTCAAATCTTTCAAAGTCCATAAGTACTTTTCGAGGGATAACACTTCTAGACTCCTACTGAAGATGATGCATGTTGAAAAAAATGCAGAACATCTTGAGAGCCATCATTCAAAGAAATCTGCACAGGGCATGTTCTTAAAGAGCAGATGAGGATGATTCCTCTCCTCCTTCTTATGGAAAGGCTGTGAGACCCTTGTGATAGATTATCGCAGTGGGTTCTGTGATTTCTCAATGCTCCTGACTTCCTCCAGCAGCACACCCACCCACATGCACTAGGCACAGTATCTGTCTAAATTAGAAAATGACGAAACAGAAGCTTCAGGTCATCAATGGTCTTAGCAATAGAGGAGAGAGTGATGTAGTCACCAGATAAGTCCCCAAAACCATTTCATGGACAAAGGAAATACTCTCTCTTGTAGTAACTTGGAGTGTCCTACTAACCTTTTTTTTTCCTTGTCATAAATTGGGGGAACAGAAACCCAAGAGGAAACTTTCATTCCATTCCCTGAACTGGGAAACACAAAGTATGGTGACTCAGTGTTTCCTTACTGTTCAGAACCTGTTCAGTACATTATTTCTAGAAAACCATATGCAAAGATTGCTTCTATTTAAGAATGGTTGATGGTTTCTGCTGTCTCATATGCTATATTTCTCTTTCTGATAAATGGCAGTGGAATAATTCCAGGGTGAATATGATACAAGGCTAAGATCAACATTATTTCCTTGGTGAATTGATTACTTGCCTTTAAATTTATAGTTCCTACCAGGACTGCAAATTAATATGGTTGATGCACTTAGTTATTCTGATTGTGCTTTACATTTAAATGCAGGCAGCTTAGACATTAAAGGTTCTAAGTTTATAACTCATAATCAGATGGTAGGTCTTGTGAACAAGAGCAGGTATTTGTATCTTGTCTGAACAGAAAGTGTTTTTGAATTAGTGGTGGATCACTATGTTGGAGACTATATTCTGTTACATGAAATATATGGCTGGCAGCATCTATTATTCATTATATCAACATGTATTCAATTCAACATCTGACTCCAGGTTCACATCTAGGAGAAATGAACATATGCACCAATAGCATCGGAAGGTTATGTCTGGTGTAGATAAGTGTAAATAATAAATTATTTGTGCATGTGTGAAATTACTGTATAGGATTAACATGATTTTAAAATTGTGCTCATGTATATGTTAGTACACAAGGAAAGGTTTTGTTTTTTGAGATGTACAGCCTTTCTACTTTTGAAGGTGAATTACTGACAGTTATGATTGATTGAGTTATGATTGATGGGAAATCAATCATAAAGGTTGTGATTTTTGGAGGAGATAGTTGTTGCTACTTTTCTAATTTATAATGTAACTTAACATCCTTTTTACCCAAATATATAGGATTTTAGAACTAGGAAGAATTTTGAAATGACTTTCCTTAACCTCCTCAGATTCCAGGTCAGTTCATGAAGGCCCCAAGCACTAAGTGACACAAGAGAGTTGGGCCACTTACTGGCAGGGCTGGCGCTCTGACCCACTTTGTTGCTCTTGCTACTTTGTTTTGTAGTTGCTTTAACCATAGACGCCTGCAGAGTGGATCTCAATTCCTCCATTCTGTAGCTATTTTCTTTATGGTTGTCTTCAAGATTTCCCTAGGGTAAACTAAAGTAATTAAGAATTTGCTAAGCTCTGTATTTTTCATCCTGAATTGCGATCTCAACACAAAAACAAAAGAAGATAGCCTTATGACTACGTGGTATCACTATTTTGAAAAAATATTAAGGAAAAATGATTGTGTTTGCCTTAGATACAACTATAAACAAATGTTGGGTCAAACATATCTTTTCCTTTCAATATTGATCACCAAGATGATGAGAGAGAAAAATCCTGCACTAATGTTATTGCACAGTGAAAGACTTTGTTTTCCCAGTTGTGATGGCAGGACATAGGCAAGTCAGAGTCCAGACGCTGTCCTTTTAAATGACTGAAATCTGAATGTTACCCTGGGGCATATTGAATACATTTGGGAATTTGTTGAAAGCATAATTTACTCTGGGTAATTTTTTATTTTTCTGTAGGGGTGTGAAGAAATGCCCTTTAACTCTTGAGTGAATTGATGTGGTCCGAGTAAATGTAATTGTAATAGAAATGCATGTGCATATATTTAGATAGAACTTGACTCACTGGTGACTTTATGAGCACAGCAGCTGCAGGCTGGAATTTAAGGCTTTCATATGACCTTGTTTGATAGCAAAAACATAGAAACTGCTAGATACTATGTGTACATTTTTCCTTAAATTGTTGATTAGCTGCTCTTTAAATGATTTGTGTAGTCATTCTCCATAGCTGAAAAGCTAGCTGTATATGGAGGTGGCACCTTGAACACTATGATACCTTTGAGTAAGTAGCAACATACACTGGTTTTCAAAGTTCTAAGCAGTAGTTATAAATCTGCAATGTGCTCGTCACCTGATACGTTACTTTGCATTTACCTTTCTCAGAACTGGGCAAGAAAGTGCAGGACACTCTAGTTTAACACAACAAGCATTCACTGTAGGGCTAAATATTGACAGAAGCTACTCTGTCACCCTCTGTAAAGTCAGTCCTATGGGGTGGTGGCTCTTCAGCTCTTACATTTCTGCTTCTTCTGCCATTGGTTTTCAGTAGATTCAGGGCAGTAAAAAACAAGAGAAGGCCTTTCCTTGTAGTTCAGAACTCTGAATGCTTGCCTGGCTTTGGATCCAGGAGTCTTGCTGGGAGCTCTATCTGGCAGCCAATGGATGTGGTTGATAAGAGCTGCTGCCCTGGGCTCTTTCCCGCATGCTTCGAGAGTGATCTCTGTTCTCACTCCACTGGCCCGAAATGAGCAGAAGCTGTGTACAGGAGCAGTTGCAGCCCAGAGGTCTCCCTCTAAAGTTCTCCATTCCGTCCTCATTTCTTGAGTTCAGACTCTCAGTTAATCAGATTGGAGGTTTCAAAGATGGTACGTTATGTCTTCTCTCTATAATCTATTAATCTTTGGGAAAATGTTCTATATTACAGTGAGACTTCTTCCCCAAGAAAAGAAAATGTGTATAAACAGAAACTTTAATAATAATTAACATGAACACAGGATCTGGAAGTGTACACAGCACTTCACATACGTTGTTTTGTTATATTTAGCACTCAAAATACTTTGCAGCAGGCATTATGATGAAATGGAGGCTAAAATAATCTAAGTGTTTTTTCCCCCAAGTTCCACAGCCAGTAAGAAGTGGATTAGAACTTGACTCTATGTAGATCCCGAATCCAGACAGACTCTAAATTTCAGATTTGATTTCAGGAATTATACTTGCTCCTGTGTGAACTGTAAACCTTGCATAACATGTAATTATGCATTCCTACTTTTATTGCATTAAGTATCAATTACTGCTTTTATTGAATTACCTTAATATTTTGTAGGATGTTCAAAGGTTATATTTAATGAAAGTGTGTTTTAACAAGATTCATTTATTTCTTTGTAATTCTGCATTTTGTTTTATTTGAATTTCTGTGTTTGGGATGTTAAAATGTTAATATCTTGTAAAGCACAAGCGGTGCCAGGTTTTATAGGTCATCTCAACTTTGGTTATAGTTAATCTTACTGTTGCTATGCAAAAATCTATAATAAGATCCCATCTGCTTTTATAATTGCTCAAGAAAAATACATTATTGGTATCATTTGGATGAAGTGGAATTCAAATGAAATTGTCCTGATGAAAATTATTACTTTTGGAGCTTGCTTTTGATATTCTTGTGAATATCTGATTCAATGCAACATGTTTTCCAGCATATATAGTGCTTGTGAATTAAAATATGAAAAAAAATTAAAAAAATATATAAAAAGACATATAGGTAGAGAGAATAACAAAGAAATGTATATTATGGTTTGTACCTAGCAGACCATGTCAAACTTTCTATCATCTTTTGGTAGTTTTAGAAGACTACAAGTTAATGTAAGCAGAACAAATAGAATTCATGGGATTTTTATCAAAGACAATATCAGTTTTTTTTTAAGTTTTGGCCTGAGCTAACATCTGTTGCCAATCTCTCTCTTTTTCCTTCTTCTTCTCCCCAAAGCCCCCCAGTACATAGCTGTATATTCTGGTTGTAGGTCCTTCTAGATCTGTCATGCGGGACGCCACCTCAGCATGGCTTAATGAGAGGTGTAGTTCTGTGCCCAGGATCCAAACTGACGAAACCCTGGGCCGCCAAAGTGGAGTACACGAACTTAACCACTCAACCATGGGGCTGGCCCAGAAAACATCATTTTTATTTCTTATTGTTGCTTTACTTTAAAAAAAAATTATTGAAGGAAATATTCCTCTATCCCTGGAAAGGTAATTTTGACAGGTACATGACAATTATGATAGCCCTCAGGTTACTGAAACTTTTAAACTCATTTTGTATTGTTAATATGGCTTAAATTCAGAAATTAGAAGGGACAGTCGCATGTAGTAACGAAAACTTTGGAGCTGAATTATAGTTAAATCTTCTCCTGTTTTATGGCTGGAGTTCTGCTACAAACTCGTGGCTGGCAATGAGAGACAGAGAAAGGTTGTATCTCTAGCTAAGTATTTTTTAGGAAGTTTGAGACACGACTCTCATGCAATTATAAAGTGACGACATGTCAAAAACTTATGTAACTCATTAATGAAGAGATCAGCAGAGTGATCAAGCCAGTCGAAGAGCAGTTGAGGGATGGGTATAGGCACTCAGGAAAAGAATGCTGCATTAAGTTGCCTAAAGTCCTAACAGGTTGTTGTCCTAGAACTGTACGCTTTGGGGTTTTATTTTCTTCTGGACAGAAACCTATGACTTAATGTCAAATTCCAGAGTCTGGGCCCTAATCAGTAGAGACAGTAAGTAAAATAATGACTCCCCTTGGGGAAACCCGATCGCCAGTGCTCCAGTGTGACACTGAAAGGACATGCAGTCTTCCTTTGCCCCAAGTTTTGCATGGTTTTTCCCCAGCATCCCTGTTCCAAGTGTCTTACTTGTTTCTCTCCTTCTTTTGCTCTATTTGGTTTCTGACTCTGAAGGCTGAGGAAAGAAGATGAGGAAGGGGGAAGAAAGTTTTTCTTGATTGATAGTGACACAAACTAGCATTTCACACTGTGAGCTTGGCACTGTTTAAAGTTGACTCTCTGAAGGATGCTTTTGTTGGTTTCTAGAGGCCGCCACTGGGTACCTATGATAGTACATCCCCTGCTGTGAATGTGGCTCTTTCCTTTTGGCCCCCTCTGCGTTCTAGTGTTTCAGAGCTGTCCTCCACCCAGATTCTCTCTGTTGGAGTTTGAGTGGCTTCCAGGATGGTTTTCTCTGGGGGTGGTCCTCTGCAGCAATTTTGGTTGGCTGCCCCTTTTGCAGGGCCCACATCTGGTTACCAAGAAATGCTTGTGCACTTTACCCATACAAATCCTGAGAAGACAGACCAATCTCAATAGAGAAGTGACTCTCACTGTCTGTACCATCAAAGCAGCTCCGCCCCCCATCTCTCCTGCCTACTATGCCTCCCGGATGGAAGGCAGACACTAGTTTACTGGGTTGCCCTCACTGCGGGGAGTGAGTCCTTTGAACCTCCTCCCTTGATATGAGTTGAAGAGGAAAGAGTCTTCTCTCCCTCCCTTTGGGGTAGATGGTTCCTACAGAATCACTCCTACCATACCAATCTTTCTTACAAATCTTCCCCCAAAATTCTCTCTTGACTCTTTTATGTTCTTATTTTGGATATAAGTAAAACACAGTTTTAAACATATTTTATTTGCCAATTTCCTTTGAAAATTTATTTCTTGATCTTGTATCTTGCCTTGGTATCTCATATCTATTTATCCTAATGTCTCAGACAAAACTTGCGCTCCCCTAGCCCCTGGTACTGGTTTTAGGAGGCTAGGAGCCCCTGGGAGACACAGGCTTACAGGCATGCTGTATTCAATTGGATTTTTCCCAGAATGATTTTATCTGCTTACTTTTGGAGAACTATTTGTAGGACATAAAAAATTAGGGCAACTGTCTTGGGGTCTGTTTGGAGGAATATGGGGGATAAATGAGAGAAATGCAGGAGTGAGGAGAAGGCCCAGAGAGGCAGGTGGTTGTAGAATATCTCGCTCCATTTCCTGATCTAAAAAAATATAAAGTTATAGCATTTATGCCGACCCCATCTCCCCTTCCACACACAGACATTTTGCATCTTTTCTCATTCCAGGGGCTCTCAGCACCTTGACTTGCTCTCACAGAATACAGCATTCAGAGGGGAGAGTTTAGCGTGAGGTAATGTAATGGCCTGTGGACTTCTCTTCCCCTAGATGATAATTCCTCGGAGGGAGGGACTGTATTATTCTCATTATTCTGTCTCCAGCTCTAGCAGCTTGCCTGGTGCAGAGTGTACAATCAATAAGTATTCACTGAATGAATGACTGAGACAAAGAGGGAGGCATGCTGTGTGAGATTTCCCCCTGGGCCCTGTTTTCTAGAAATGGTTTTGTCTCTCCGTTTTCCCCTTTTAGAAGAGTTGGGATGAAGAAGACAGAAAGGAGGGAGAAAACCACTCTTCCCATTGTTTGTAACGGCCTTTCTTCCATTAACGTGATCCTCACCGATCTGCGCCCTAGGAACGTGTGTGTAGGAGGAAGCTCTAAAATTATGTGTAAAAATTTTGACAAATATTGTGTTGCATGAATGTATATCCCCTTATTTTTATAAACCGTCTGCCTTAGATTGAAAGGTTCTTTAAGACTATAATGTCATCTTTCATTATGTGCCATATTCATGTTTAGAATCCATTTCTTCAATTGAATAAAATGGCATCTACTTTACCCATCCCAGGCTTGCGTGGTTTGATTTCCTATTTGAGGGGATTATCCTTATTTTCGGTCTTTCCTTTAGTATCCCAATAAATCTTTTGAAAGGTGCCCCCTTTATTCCTTCTTTTCCTCTACTAAATGCAAAAGAAAACAGCAACCTATATTTAAAAGGTAGCCACTGTTATCCCCCGTGGCAATTTCCCCTCTTCCAGAGATGAGAATTTACTGTAGTGCAGCAGCCCAATAAGATTGTGCTGGAAATGGATTTTCATGTAAAGTATTAACTTATGGTATTATGTGCAGCAAAAGGAAGGATCAAAATATTGTAAAGAGAGAGAAGCTGCATTATTATTTTTAATAGGATTGGTGTAATAAATGGTCTTTAAAAAGCATACATCTGTTCCACTCAATGCTTTCTTTTTGAATTTACCATGAAATGTATTTTACTGATAAGACACAGCATTCAGATCCACTATTTCTCTAAAAGCCTGGTTAAGAGATTTAAAGTATAAGATACTGCTACACGGTCTCTGGTACTTCATGGAAAGTAAGAGCTTCCATTCTGAAATTGAAAGAAACAAAATATATATCCCACAGGTATATGTTTTTAGTGCCCTCTCCCTCCGTTTGGATTATTAAATAATCAGCTTTAAATAAAGACGTTTTGTGTAAGTTTATATTTAAACAACATAGCTGCTTGTTTTCTGTCATAAAAAGGAAAAGTTTAAAACATATTTCTTTCTTTCTTTTTAAGATTTTATTTTTTTTCCTTTTTCTCTCCAAAGCCCCCCGGCACATAGTTGTATATTCTTAGTTGTGGGTCCTCCTAGTTGTAGCATGTGGGACGCCGCCTCAGCATGGCTCGATGAGCAGTGCCATGTCCGCGCCCAGGATTCCAACCCGTGAAACACTGGGCTGCCTGCAGTGGAGCGTGTGAACTTAACCACTCGGCCACGGTGCCGGCCCCAAAACTTCATTAAAATGTTAGGAAAAACTAAAATGTGTAAGTGACAAAATCATTGCAACCCTCACTTCTACTTTTCTGCTAGACTAGAGAGAAATTTGAGGGGAACTGAGTTTATTATTGAGTACACATCTCTCCCTAACTCTAACACATATTTTCCAAAGAGGGGTTGGGTGTGATTTCAATCTTAGACTAGGATTAAATGCTTGGCCCCAAATAGAAGGTCCCTTCCACACAGTGAATCTCAGTGTGCTCATTTACAAGATGAGGGATGAGGGATACAGCCCTGATCTGTGCATATCAAAGTCTCAGGAGAATGCCAACAGGCTAGAGCAGGGTATATGGTTCTAATCTTGCCTCTTGGTTCCTTTTTCCTAGGTGCTAGTGTGCCTGAAGAGATCAGGCTGTCCTTCAGGCCAGTTGGTGATAGTTCCTTTCAAGGCCATGCTCTTAGAATAGCTGGGTGAGGTAATCCTATGGAACACAGTGAGAAACACAGAGACTCCTAACTCATACCTATTGAGTGGCGCTCCCCTTGGACTCGATACATCTATCTTGGAGAAAATTAACATTTTAACCAGTTTTGAAGTCCTGGCCATTGGTACCATTTGAGGAGTTCTGGAACAGGACCCAATGGACCATTAAGCATATTTTTAAACCATATTTAGAGACTTATGGCAGTTTGACTTCTGGATCTTTATTTTGAGGGCGATTCGTGTAACTGTCTCCCTCTCCTACGTAATGTCTATGTTCAACCTCTCGGTGACTCCTGAGGACACAATTACTCTTCCCAACACGAAGGACACTGGAGAATCTAATTCTGCAGTTTTACATTCAGAGGTTTTCTGCAGTTTTTTTGTAGATCAGGAATAGAAATATTAAGATGGATGGTTATAAATTTGAATATATGTTGGGGTAGGGGAAAATGTAATATTTACTGTAGGGAGATTTAAAAGAGGAAAAAAAAAGATCCTGAGCCTGGATTTCATTGTACTATGGTTGATTTTACACACTTAAAAAGTATTTATAAACCCTATATTTCTAAACTATTTTCTCTCTATTTGTGTTGGTAATAAGTTTTGGTATCTTTTGGTGTAAAGTATGTTTCCAAGAGTGAATCCCCCAACTCATAGCGTTATAACTGTAGGAGATGAGTGTAACTTACAATTATTTGAATTATGACTATTGTCCATGAAGGAATTACTCATAAATATGAGATCACAATTGAAAGACAATGGGACTAATAAAAAGAATGGAACTCTTCATAACCAGAAGGGAGTACAGTCAACCATAATTAAATTCTGTAAAAGTTATAAATACATATAAATATAATAAAAGATGGTAAAGATGCTTGATATAAACAGATCATCACTATGGATTAGAGATAGAGTTATCATGCATAATATGTTCGCTCCCATTAGAAAATGGGTCAATAATGATTGCTCAGATCTGATCTCACTTTAGCTTCTCTCATTATTTTTATTCGGTCATTTCCCTGTAGCCACTGAGAAGGGGCTCAGAAGATGAAAATTCCACTGTGTGATGACTGGAAAGGTGACTGGTAAATAATGGGAATTCTGGTACAGAAGCTCCAGATGTCTCATATATGTTGCAATGTCTTGACCAGAAAATACATTTTCTTATTTTGTTTAATTACAGAATCATTGCCAAGTTCAGGTGTTCCTTGTACAATGCTAATGTGGCAAAGAATGCGGCTTCTCTTCGTTTTGTGTTCTGACTTGTCTTCTAATGCCAAACTTCAAAAAATACATATTTTATATTAATAGGAATATACAATTCAAGATCACATTTGTTCTCATGAAATTTCTCAACAATTTTAAACTAGCAAGATATTATTTTCTATTTTCCCTCCTCTTTTTTCTGAAGCTATGTCTTTGTAGTCCTATTATCTAAAGAATAAAATATGTATGTATGTTTTCTGACTCTATCTGATTAACATCTGAATTATACGTAACCTGGAGCTATATAATGGAGTCAGACTTTTCTAGAGCTGACATTTTTGGGAGCTAGACATAGCTGATCCTACTAAGGATTATTTCCTTAATTTTCAGTGCTTTTTTTTTTTTTGGTAGAACTATTTTAATGGAAACTCTTAATATGAAAAACAACAGGTAGTATTTTTTAATCCATCAAATTCGAAATTATTAACTTAGGAAGTTATGAGAAATAATTTAGGTCTGACATCTCATTTAACACTTGAATGGTAGAGCTAATGCTTTTGGAAGAAAAATCTTTGTGTGTGTACATCATATGCATTCTCTATTAAAATGTTTTAGTATTTAAGAAAGAAAAAGATTCAGAAGATTTAAAAATCTCACAAAAGTTTTGCTATAGCTTATATATGTGTTCTAATGGTAATTTCATAAATTATTTTCAAACAATTTGTTCTAAGGTGACGTTATATTAAAAAAGAGCCTCCATAAAAAGATGTGTTTCATCTTCTACTTCACTCAAAATAATTTATTTTCCCTTTTGCATTTAAATTCTTGGTTTTATATTGTCATAATGCTTGACTTTGTGTTACCTCTTAAAGTGTTGATGATCAAATAATTGAAACTAAGTAGGAACTAAATGCACCTAAGCTTAATGGTTGCTGCTCACCAACTCCATAATTATTGTCAGGGAGGCTGAAAATGCAGAACGTCTGTCAAATATTAAAGAAGAGCGCACGTGGAGCGGCAGTGGGGGAGATGGAAATCACATCTGGAGGTAATGATTACTCTGAGTGTCTTGCTACAGCAAACACAGCATTTGGAAATTCATGAACATTCCTTTTAAATGTTCAAAAGTCTTTGCAAAACAAATCATATTTTAACTCAAACACTCATGACTGCACTGCCTACACACCAAGCCACCCATAATTTGGCAAAGGTTCTTTCTGTGCAACATCAAAAGAAAGAAGATAAATCTTTTTCTTCAGAATTGGCTTTGGTGACAAATGAGCTGGAGATAAATAGTATGGATAGTTCCACTTTTCTGACACCCAATATTCAGCGCTAGGTCACATAATTTGCCTATGAAATAGTTTATTTTCTAGATGTAATATGTATCCAATAAGATTTTTAAAATGTGGCCATCCTTTGCTAAATAATGCACAGTGTATAAGTCTTCCTGGGATCTCTCATAAAAATATTCATCACCCCAGACTCATCCTTTATAATCCAGATGGGTTAGTAAGCCCCTCTTTTGGGGAGAGTAATTAACCCATTGGCTTACTCAGTAAAAAGGGAGGTTGTCTCACATCCATTCCAGTCCACGTGTTCCTCTGCTGTTTTGGTGCCACCAGAAGCCACCGCTCACGTTAGTACTGGCCACCCCACTGCCCCATGGAACACAGGAGGATGACCCCCTCCACTGGCAGCAATTGAGAGATGAAGATGGACAAACCACAATTTCCTTTATTCTTCTGATTCCTGGTAAGCAGTCAATAAATATTTTATGAATGAATGGATGAATATCCTTTATTTTTCAAAATACCACCATGCAATTGCACCAGGTTTCACTGGAGAAGTAGTGTGAATTTTTGGCCTTCTCTCGGTTCATTTACCAACTCCTTTCTAACTACAATCTTAAGGCCCCTCTGCCTGAGAAGTGAGAGTCCACTGCAAAGCCCTCCACACCATTAGAGCCAAAAACCCCTGCAGAATCTTGGAAAATACCTTGCTTGTCCAGTAGTGAAGTTTGCATTCTGTAGAAAGGACTGCTGGTGATGGTGGTGCCGACATGATGGCTCTTCTGCTGGGGATATTCATCAGCGTTTCCTCAAGTTAACAGCTTCCTAACAAGAAAGATCAGTGTAATCTTCGTTTTTAGTTGTTTGCAATTCTAGTAAAAATTTTTCAATTTACATCTTGAGGACATGGAAGGGTGGCATGACTCTAACCAGAGAAGATCTTGCAAACCGAGCCCTTATGACTGTGTCAGATGATTTTCCACCAAAATCATTTGCAGAAGTCCCTGAGTGTTGTGGTTTCCTGATGTCGAGCTGAAATGGTAAAACTCAATTTTAAAATAAAACCTATTTCACGGAGCTGTGAAGATCAATTAAAACATGTTTAAGGGAAGAAATGTGAAAACAATAAGGAACCATTGAAATTTTATTCAGTTATTTTTGCACTAGTTGGGAAGGCTCCAAATCAAAATCTACTCAGGTTTAGCCTCTTTTCAGTATATATATCAGAGTTTGGAAATCATTTGAGGTCAGTGTTTCCCAAAGACTGTTCTAAGGAGGTTATTTCCATGGGATGCAAATACATGTATGGGGGTGCATGGTTAAACGCGTTTGGGAAGCACAGAGTTAAACACAGTTTATAGAGAACCTTCAGTTTGCTAATGTACACTCTCCCAGGGTAGGAGGCATTGTTTACCGTAATTCTTTGAACCTGGACCCTTTACACTTAAAGAATCACTAAAGAGATAAGCAGCTTCCAAAATCAACAGAACATCATGTCACATATTCAAAACATTAAAATCTCAGCTAACAAAGAGATTGTTATCCCCTAGAAACACCCCGTGACCTCTTTACTGATAACAAAACTTTACTGATTAATATTTTACTATATAAATACTGTGGCCTCTTTCATGTGTGTCTTAGCAGAACCTTTTGTAAATAGCCTTTTATAATTTGCTGACTTATGACTACAAAGTCCACCTTCCCCTCTGCTGCGGAGAGTTGAGTGCTCTCGTCTCTGCCAGCCACGGGTGGAGGTTTAAGGCTGGACTCAGGTACACAAGAAGTCCTGGTCCTGATGTGGTAAGGAACTCGAGTGTGGACTGTGAAAAGCACTCTCCTTTGACCTCTGTAATATAAGTCTTATAAATAGCTACATCTTTTTAAAAACTCTGACAATGCGGTTGGATTTTCCACACCACACAGGACGAGCATCCACAGACCTACCTTGAGAAATGCCATTTGATTCCAATGATATTGCTTTTCAAATGAGAAAAATCAAACCCAGAGCATGTGAGTTATTTGCTTGAGGAAGACAGAAGCTGGCACCTCTGCTGGAGAGTAGTTATCACATTGGAGAGACCATGAGAACTCTCCTCAATTTGCTTGCTCTTTTCCAAAAGAAAATTAATACCCTTGTGACTTAAAGGAGAAAGTGAGCCTAAAGTTCAAAGGATGAAATCATTGTCTTTGACAGGCTGCAAATATCAAACTGAAATTTGCCCAAATACAAATTTCTGAGCAGGAAAAGAAAAGCTTTGTCTCCGGAGGATTCTGGAAAGAATTTTTTTTTATATAGCTCTCCCAAAATTCTACCACCATATAATACTATGCAATAAAAATGAGATTAACTATATATCGAACAGAGTCGTGAAGGAATGTGAAGTGAGCACCGCCACGGTTTCTGATGAATGCATTTATGAGTGGGTAATACTGACAGGTCCCCAGAGGCCTGCAAGCGAAGCCCCCGTTTTGAACACTGCTGTTCACTAGTAAAACGGCTTTCCTTGTTTTTCCTCAATATTTTCTTGATTGATGGGGCATTACATTCACACTTAGAGAAAGAGGTTATATTTGTTTTATTCCGGGGGGTGAAGCCTACAAATCTTTTGCATTCTATTATTTTCTATTATTCGCAGTCTCCTATTTTCTCGTGGACTAAAAGTAATCATGAAACACCATGCGAACTCCAGAGTTCTTGGATAATTTACAACGGAAGATTTCTTTCTTTAGCAAATAGAACAGTAATATGATGAGATGGAAGTTAGTGAGGAGGATGCAGTTGGTTCATTTGAAAACATTTAGTTTAGATTTTTTAATAAGTAGAAACTTCGTAAAGCAGAATTTTCAGGAAATGTTATTTTTATTTATGGGACAATGTTGCCCTCACATCTCTCCTCCAGTCCGAGTAGCATCCTCACAGCTGAATGCTCAGTCTGGATGATGCTTCAACAACACAGGGCACATATAAGACATATCCTTAATCTAGAGCTCAAGCCTGCCCGCCTATTTCCTCCCCTCATTGGTTGATCATGCGTGTCCATTTCATTTTCCCAGCATCAGTGCCCTCTGCATCAGGAGCATTGTCTAAACGGAGCTGGGAGGAAGATCTGCCAGCTAAGTTGATTTTCTGGCTCTGATTCTAGAACATTTGATGACACAGATGAAAATTCTCCCTAATATCCTCAGCCTGACTACGCTAGGAAAGGACATCCTACTGAGTATTATCCCTGAGGGCATGGGTTAGGGCTCTAATTTCAGTACTTACCGCTTGATTCTGAGAAGATACTCTTCTAGGATCTGTTACCCTCTCCAGCGGTTTCTGTTTGTGGTACCCTCGTTCCTCCAGTCACTCCGCGGCACCGCTGTCCCTCTTCGCTCTCCACCGTCCCCTTTACCTCAGGTGCTTGTTCATTTAGCACACACTTGTGGAGAAGATATGTTCTCTACTACTGTTTCAGGCTAAGAGAAAAAGAAATTAGGAGAAAGAAACAAAGACTTTGATCAGAATGAATCACGGCAACTGCGGATGCCTCAGCCGCATTGGCTCTGAACATTGGGACTTGATTTTTGGCTCCCTACGCCGGATGCTACCCGTTTCTATGTTGAAATAGTCCTTTTTGCATGGTGAACTAGTTCAGGTGCAGCTGCTTTTCACTCTATTATATGTGTCAAAGAAATCAACACCTAACAGGTTTCTCTTACAGATCAAGAGGCAGGTCTTATTTCATACATTCCTCTAGCTTTTCTAACCTACCATATGAAGAAATGGAAACTCTCGAGTTCTTCTGCACTGAAATAAATAATTCTGTTCAGCTCATTCTTCGTGATCCATGCTTCACTAGCACAATGTTGTAAAACATCTCAGAGAAATGCTTTGCAAACAGGGCTGCACAATATCATCTTAAAACATGGATTATATGTTATAGATTAGTACATGACACGGTCATTTGCCCAGATTTATATGGACGTACAACACTAATACCAGTAGTAGATTTAAACTTTAGAAATATGTTTGTTATAGGAGAAACACTCACAAAACATCGATAGACCTTGGCATTTAGGTTTTGAGGGTTATGGTAATCTCTTATCCCAAACTCTTATAGACTAGTAAGTTAATTCAAGGGAATACTCTACACTATTCATTTATATATGAATTTATAAGTCATGGGATGTCCATCGAAAGAATTTAAACATTTGAATAGGTTACTATATTTTATTTGCAGAGTCAGCTGAGATTTAATATACTAATTAAGCACAGTGAAACTTATACCTATAAGAAATATGGTGAATCAAGAAATGATTCACTCTTCCCTTTGGGCTGCAGTGTAAGTTTATGATCTTTATTTTCAAATAGACTTTAAACATTATCTCTCAATTCTACCACATTTCATCGGATAACTCCTCCCTCTCCCCTTTAGGATTTTCAAAAGGAATACATTTATTTTTAGTGAGGTAAATTTTTTATGATGTACAGATCTTAAGTATGTATTCAAGGAGTTTTGACAGATGTCTACACCCATGTAACTACCATCTCAACCAGGATATAGAGCATTTCCATCACTCCAGAAAAATTTTCCCCTGACTTCTAGTCATTCCTTGCTCCTATAGGCATCCACACTTATGATTTCTACAGGTGTAAATTATTTTTGCTCTTGAACTGCATATAAATGGAACCATAAAATATGCAATCTTTATTTTGTCTGACTGTTTGGTATAATATCTGTGCGATTCAAGCGTGTTATTGCATGTATCGCTAGTTAATTCTTTCCTGTTACTGAGTAACTTCCTATTGAATAAATGCACCATAATTTGTTTCTCCATTCTCCTGTTGAGGATTTTTAGATTGTTTCCAGTTTTTGAGTATTATGAATAAAGCTACTGTGAAGATTCTTTTACAAGTCTTTTGGTATAAATGCTTAGAATTGGAATATTTGGGTTATATGTTAGGTATATGTTTAACGTTATAAGAAATTGGTATTGTTCCGGAATGGTTGAATCATATTACACTCCCACTGGGATGCTGTAGAGCTCCACTTGCTTCATGTCTTTGCCAATATTTGGTGTTCGTGGTGTGGAAAGTGGTTTATCACTGTATTTAATTTCTATTTTTCTAATGATTTAAGATATTCAACATCTTTTCATGTGCCATCAAACATTTATGTTTCTTATTTTTGTGAAGTGTCTGTTCAATTTTTTACCTGTTTTTATATTGTGTTTTATTTTATTATTCACTTGTAAATGCACCTTATTGCATTCTAGATGCAAGGACTTTGTAGGACACGTGTGCTGAGAATATTTTGTCCCAGTCTGTGCTTTGTTCTTTATCTTTGTAACAGTGTCTTTTAATAAGCAAAAGTTTTTAATTTGGTGAAATCCATATTATATATATTTTTCATTTATCTTTAGTGTTTTTGATCTCCTTACTAAGAAATCTTTGCCTACCTCAGGGTTATGAAAATATTGGGTTTGCTTCTGGAATCCTTACAGTTTTAGCTTTTAAATCGCTCGTCATATCAGTAGTCATCTGGATGTCATTTTGGGGTAGGGCATAACATTGGGGGAAGTCCCCCGCCCATGTAGATATCTAGTTCTTCACACCACTTGTTTAAAAAAACCCTTCCTTTATTTCGTTGAATTACCTTGGTGTCTTTGTTGAATAACAATTGACCATACATGTGTGAGTCAACCTCTGGCCTCTTTTCTATTCCATTGATCTATTTGATCTATTTGTCTGTCTATTGTACTGTCTTTATCACTGTAGTTTTGTACCAAGTATTTAAGTCAGCTAGTGAAAAAATCTCCAACTTCATTATTTTTAGGATTTTTTTGTTTGCTTTTTTCTATTTTAAATCCTTTGACTTCCATATAGTCAACTTATAGATTTCAGCCAAAAACTCATCAGAATTTTGTTTGGGTTGCATTACATCTGTAGATCCATTTGGAAAGAAATGACATCTTAGTAATATTGACTCTTCTGATTTGTGAACATAGTAGATCTTTCTATTCATTTAAATAGTTTTAAATTTGTCTAAGCAATGTTTTATAGTTTTTGATGCAGAGATCTTACTTGTCCTTTGTTAAATTTATTTCTAGCATTTGTGTTTTTTAATGCTATTGTAAATGGTATTGTTTGCATAATTTCGCTTCTAACTATTTGATGTTAGCGTATAGAAATGTTATTAGTTTTTGTATATTGACTTTTATGCTATAACCTTACTAAATTCACTTAGCGTTGATATCTTTTTCTTTGATTATTTGGGATGTATTTTACATAGTCATGTCGTTTCCGAATAAAAACAGGCTGGAGCCTAAAAAGACAGTGCAATGTCGAATCGAAGTGGTGAGAGTAGATATCCTTGCCTTGTTCCCAATCTTAGGGAAAGAGCGTTCAATTATTAAACAAATAAGTATGATGTTAGAGGCAGGTTATTCAAGGACGCTCATTATCAGTTTGAGGGAGTTCTTGTCTATTCCTAATTGCTTGTGAGTTTTATTATGAATGAATTTTGAGGTTTTTTTTAAAAAATGCTTTTCCTGCATCTATGAAGATAACATGGCTTTTCTTTTCTTAAATCTCTGTTAATGTGGTGAATTTCTTATTGATTTTTTAATGTTAAACTGCCTTGTCTTCCTGGGAGAAATCCCACATGGTCATTGTGTACATTATTTATTCATATTTCTGGGCTTCATTTACTAATATTTTTTAAAAATTCTTTTCCACCTATGTACAAAATTATAGGTAAATAATTTTTTGTTCTTGAATTTGCTTTTGTCAGTCTGTCATTTTAGGTGGATGCTTATCTCACAAAATGAGTTAGAGAATGTTGCTTCCTTCTCTATTTTTGGAAGGAGTTTAAGATTGTTAATATTTCATTCTCAAATGTTCAATATACTTCACCAGTGAGACTATCTGGGCTTAGAGTTTCTTCACTGGAATATTTCTCACTACAAATTCAATTTCTTTGCTGAATATAGGGATATATATAATATATTATATATAAAATATTTATATATTAATTATTTTAAAGGTATATTAATATATTTATATATATTTATTTTATTGTATAGTAATATATATATAATTTATATATATACATTGTATATTTAATACATAATATATTATATGTAGAATATACTATTTTATATATAATATATTATTATATATTATTTTATATTCATATGTATTTTTAAATGAATATATTTTTATACATTTTATTCATTTTTCATATATACTTTATTCATATATATTCATCTATAATTTTTTTATATGCAAGAAATTTATGCTTTCTACCTAACGTTTAAAATTTTGGCATAATGTTTTACATAAAATTACCTTATTGATCCTTTTAATGTTTATAAGATTTGTAGTACTGTCCCTTCTTTTATTTTTGTTATTGGCAATTTGTGTTTTCTGTTTTGTATCTTGATAGGTCTTGCTGGGTGTTTGTCAATTGTATCAATCTAATAAAAAATCAACTTTTATATTTGTTAACTGTATTAGTCTTCTGTGCTGCTGTACAAATGATCACAAACAGAGTGGCTTAAACAACACTCGTTTATTTTCTCACAGTTTCCGTGTGTCAGGGTTCTGGGCACAGCGTGGCTCAGCTGGTTCTCAACTTGGTCTCACACGGACAAAATCTAGGAGTTGGCAGGACCATACTCCTTTCTGGAGGCCGGGGGGAAGAATCCGCTCCCAAGCTCCTTCAGGTTGTTGGCAGAATTGGGTTCTTGTGGTCATACAGCTGAGGTCCTCTGTTGCCTTGCCGGCTGTTGCTGGGAACCGCTCTCAGCCCCTAAGGGGGCCTGCGTTCTCTGCACCTTGCCCTCTTTGTTTCACATCAGCAATGACCTGTCCAGTCCTTCTCAGGCTTCCAGTCTCTCTGACTTCCCCTCTGACACATCTGTCTGACTCCATCTGGAGAAAGTTCTCTACTTTTAAGAACTTGTGTGATAAAGTTGAGCCCACCTGGGTAACCCAGGATAATCTCCCTGTTTCGACGTCCATAACCTTAATCACATCTGCAAAGTTCCTTTTGCTACTTACGGTGACACATTTACAGGTGTCAGGGATTAAGGAAAGGACATCTTTGGGGGGCCATTCTCCCTACTATAGTTAATTTTCTCTGTTACTAGTTTTATATGTCATTGATATCTGCTCCATTTTTTTGCTATTTTTTCTTCATAATTTTCTCTATTTTTATTAGCTTCTTAAGGTAGAAACTAGATCATTGATTTTTAAATCTACTTTTTCAATATAGATATTTAACGCTACATACATTTTCCTCTGCTTTAGCTACATCCCATAAATTTTGATGTTTGTTTTTATTATTTTCAGTTCAAAATATTTTCTAATTTTTTAATTTCTTCTTTGATCCGTAGTTTTTATGAGTGTGTTGTTTAATCTTTCAGCATTTGATTTGTCAGATATTTATTGTTATTGATTGCTTATTTATTTTGGTCAGAGCACATTCTACCCAATATCTCTACCTTCTGAAATTTATTGTCATATTTTTTACACAGAATATTGATGCATCTGATGAACTTTTCGTGTTCACTTGAAAGAATATTTATTCTACAGTAAACAGATACTGTATTCTATAGGTGTCAACTATGTCTATGTATTTGATAGTACTGTGTAACTCCTATAGCCTTATTGATTTTTTCAGAGGCTGGGGGGCTACTTGTTCTATTAGTTAATGAGAGAGAGGAGTTTTTATATATACGATTGTTCTTGTTTATTTGGATTGTTTATTTCTCCCTTTAATTTGGTCACATTTTGTTTTATGTATTTTGAAGTCCTATTGGGAATCACCTTTAGGATTATGTATTTATGATGAATGGTCCAATTTATCATTATTTTTGGTAATACTTCTCTCTTGAAGTTGTGTTGTTTGATATTTCTATAGCCACACTGTCTTTCTTATACTTACTGTTTGGATGGTTTATAATTTTTGTCGTTTTACTTTCAATCTATCTATGACTTTATATCTGATAGACCGTAATATGCTTGACTCTTACTTTTTTATACAGTCTGACAATTTTTGTCTTTTAATTATTTATCCCATTTGTATTTAATTTAACTATTGGTATGATTTCATGTATGTCTATGTTCTTGCTATTTGGTTTCTCTTTGTTCCATTTGTTTCTTTGATTTTTTTCCCTTTTTTCTGCCTTCTTTTTCATTACTCAAATATTGTTTTATTATTTCATTTTAATTTCTATGTAAGTTTTTTAGTTATGCCCCTTTGTACTTTTTTTTAATTGGTTGCTCTAGGAAATAAAATACAGTTTAATTGGAGTTAACATGTACCACATTATATAGAATAAAAGCATTAAAAAATACAATTCCTTTTACTCTTTTATCCTATAATTTGCTTTTAAATGTTATAAAACCCACAATGTAATAATATTTTTGCTTGAAAAATTCAGTGTCTCTTAAAGAAATAGAGAAAAAAACAGTCAGGCTTTTATATTTACTCACATACTTACCATTTTCAGTATTCATTATCTCTCTGTGTGACTTCCGGTTTCCATTTGTTATCATTTCTATTCAGTTTGAAGAACTTCTTTTGGAAGTTTTTAGAGTCCTTGTCTGCTTGCTACTAAGTCTCTGAGCTTTTATTTTCTGAAAAATATCTTATGATCTTTTATCTTAAGAGATGCCATTGGAGGCATTTCATCAAGAGAGTCAAGTCACCAAATCACCATCTGATTTTTTTAAAGATACTCATCACAAGAATAGCTAGTTGAGCACAGATTGGAGATGGGCCAACAGGATGCAGGGAGCCAGGTCAAGATGCAATTACAGCAGGCTGGGCAAAGACAAGAATGGAATTAGAACAGATGGACGCACAACCTTTTAATATAACTCGGGCTTATTGAACTGCCCGGCAGAGAGGACACAAACATTCTAGTCCCAAAGAAAGCCTAGGCCCCACTGTAAATTAACAAATCAACATTCTGATTTATCAACATGTTTTACATTTTCAGGAATTAAACGTTAAGTTCTCATCACATATAAGTAAACTGACAAAAATCGAATGTTCTATTATACAATTAAGAACCAAAGCCAGATGGTATGGCCTGTAAGTATTCACCTTTTCTACTTTGACTGCAATAAATAAATTTAAGCTAGTTCTTCATAAACCATGGTACATGAATATCTAATGCATCGATAGAAAATTAAGCATTCTATTATGTGCCTGTTGTCTAACAAGATAGTCCAGCTCAGATAATAATAATAGTCCAATTTATAATAGCTGACATCAGTGCAAGAAATATTTATTCCTCTGGTAACTAATTACTAGATGTTACCATTACCGTTCACATATAAGCTTGTTAATTAGTAAATTACATGAGTAACGTGAGTGTTAACCATAACAAAGAAACTTTGAAGGTTTAAAATATTTCTTCTTCATTTCTCTCTTATTCTCTTCCAAATGGAGTAGGATAGACAGAGAGCTAGAGTGTCACAATTTTTCACAAAGGCTCTCCTTTTCAGGGTACCTCTAGTCCAGTAAATCTCAACTGTGACTACCCCTAGGAAGTGTTTGGGAATGTGTAGAGGCCTTTGATTACATTAACTAGGGGATGCTACTACTTGTTTAGTAAAGAAGTAACAAGAATCCTACACATCCTGGTATGCACTAGATGATCTCACACAATAAAGAATTGTCCTATCCAAATATCAATAGGGCTTCTGTTGAGATGGAGGGTGGGGGTGATATTGACCTCTTTGAATTCTCCACTGTACTTAGCAGCACAACATTTTACACTATAGTATGGCTATTATATTTTGAGTTATATTTTAAAATAATGAAAGCATAAATAAACGAACTATTCAAAACATTTGGATAATGTGTTATAAAACATGCAGAGATTTATATTTCTGACCCAGGAGGCATATAAAGATTTCATTTTGGTTAGCCATTCAATACTTTATAGTCAGAACCAATCTTTCCACCCACTCCACGCTCTATTTAAAGTGAATTGATTCTCCTTATTGTAAAGATGGCCTAGATCCTTTTTATTCAAGCATGGTGCATGCATCATAAATTAATGCTGGTCTTACTCACTATAGCCAAGAATACAATAAAATTACTGGAATCTCTTTATTCTTATGGAACTGATATGTAGTCAGTTGTATGGCCTAATATTCCATTAGCCAAATTATTCTTGGTGTCTATATTCACTGAGTAGAAGAAAGAAGAGGGTTTAACTTTCTCTGCTCCTCTTCTCCACATTTCATCTTATACTAAGAACGTGAAATACCCTTGGATTTTTTTTTCAATTCATAAGTTTTTCTTACACAAGCTTACAGAGTAATATATGCGGGACAATGCACAGGCTTTTAAAATTGTTTTACTCATATATTCACCTGTTTTCATTCAACAATCAAAGACTGCATTTCTACAATATTATAGATGTTCTGCTACATACTAAAGGTGTACATGCCAGTAAGAAAGTTTCTGCCCATAAAACCTTAGGGTTCAAAGGGGAAGACAGGCAATTAAGTATGATAAGGTGATACACGTTCTGCGACAAGGGTAGGATGGAGTAGCCAGTTCTACCAACGAGTGTGTGTGTGTGTGTATGTGTGTGTGTAGTGGGGCACCGGAGACAGGTTTGGGAAATATCTCAATGAGATGGTGACACGAGTTGGATCTTGAAAGATGAGTGGATATTAAATAGACTGGCAAAAGGAAAAGAAAAAGAAGAGGGAATAGCTAAGCAAAAGCAAAGAGGCCAGAAGCAGGAGGCACTTTCACACATCTGGAGCCCCTTTATCAGATTTAGGTGATGGTCATAAGGAGGTGTGGCTGGAGGGATGGGTTGACTAAGCCCTGTACACCATGCTGTGGAGTTTGAAATGTATACCATAAGCTACACAGTGATTCTCAAAGTGTAGTTTCAGTCTAGCCACAACACAACCACCTGGGAACTCACTGGAGATGCCCATTCTCAGGTACACTCCAAACCTACCAATTCACAAATTCTGGTTGTTGGGCCTAACAATCTATGTTTCAACAAGCCTTCTAGGTGATTGGTGCATGTTAAAGTTTGAGAACCACTGGGCTAAGAGGAGCCCCAAAATGGCATTAAGCTGTTGATAATATATTCAAATCTGTGTTTTAAAAGGTTATTTTACTGATGATTTGATTAGAGGGAGTAGAGTACACGGTCAAGAGACCATGAAGACATGCCCATATGAAATACCAGGAAGGAAAGAAAGAGAAGTTCTAAGAACATTTAAGGAGGTAGAATCAATGATATTTGGTTAAAAGAAAAGAGAAGACCCTGATAGCTACCATACTTCAACCTTTAATGACTTTATGGTGGAAAGTGGTGCCATTCATAAGATGAGGAGTGCAGAAGGGAGAGCGCTTCTGTTTTAAATATGTTGATGTTGAATTTCCTGCAGCACAGTTGAGCAGAAATATTGAATACGCAGTTGGGTATGTAAGCACGGAGCTCTAGAAGGAGGTCTGGGCTGAAAATAGAGATGGAGGAGTCTTTAGCTATTCTAGGTAACTGACAGCATATGGGTAGGGACAGTGTGTAGGATAAAAAGATAGGATAAGCCTGTGTAATGCTTCAGAACCATTTACGGGCTAGACAGAAAAGGAAGCACCTTCACATGTATTCCCAGTTACATGAGAATAAATGGGTCACTATTTGCTGAGGGTAGAGGAGAACCAGGAATGTGTGTGGTCCTGGAGACAAAACGAGGAGAGAGTTCCAGGAGGAGGGTATTTGTCATCAGTGTCAAATTATGTTTCTATGATTTGGAAGCATAGTCAAAGATGAAACATTTCAAAGATGAAAGCCCAGAAGCTTTCCATTTTGATTTTAGAGGATCATTGGGACCCCCAGTCAGGACAGTTTCTCCAATGTAGGGGGGATATTTTACCTTGAATTTCTGGTGCAACAGGGACAGCAGACTCCCCATTTTAGAAGAAGGTAATAGTTTTATATATTTGTAAAATCATGGAGGTGGTTGTGAAGCCGATGTTCAGTATTCATGTGAAGTTGCCAGTTGGACCAAGTGGATAAGACTTCTGTTCTTGAGAAAAGAGGATGTAATTTCTCGATAGAATAAAGTGGAATGGAAATAGTGGAAAGAAACTGGAAAGTGAGATGAAGGGATGAATGAGGCCTGCATCCTCAGCAGGCGGCAGAGCTAACATTATAGCAGAGTTAACTTAAGACATCAAAACACCCTGGTCCTTGAGTCACAACAAGGAAACTGGAGAAAGCTTGGCAGCTGAGGCGTCAAGTTGATAACAGGAAAAAGTGACATCTGTGTACATCAGAGAAGTGTGTCGGGAAGGATAAGCAGGAATAATCACTTTTCCATTTGTCTATCTTATCCCCAATGAGCAAACGTGAGACTTTGATCTCTTCCCCTACATGAGTCCAAAACTATGAGATAAAGATTACCTAGGTCCTCTATTCTCTGTTGCGGACTTGCTTCTGCCACTATCCCGGATGTTTACATTTACACGTGAATTAAGCTTGAAAACTGCACTCTAGTCTCAACCTGAAAGACTTGCATGACTTGAAGACCTGGGTGGCCAGGAAGTTTGGGCCTTGTTGGACTCGTGCTCCTGGCCCATGGTGGCAGTGGTCATTAACTGGAGTCAAATGGTGTCTCATTTATATTTTTTAACACCAACCACGAAAATTTACTGAGCTTTAATTTTTGAAGCAAGTGTTCTAGAAAGAAACATCTCCCATTGATTGCCATGTAAAAAACATAATTTTAATTTTAAGGTGGCTTTTTACCCTGTGATGGCCTGTGTCCCACTGCCCTTACCCCCACACAAGGGCAGGAATCGAGCCAATTAATAACCCGAGATGAACTAAAATATTCTAAGACTGTCTCTGGCTTCTTATTTTTAGGACTTCGTTAGAATGAAACATATCTCTGGAGTTTGGGAGAATTAGTTCATGATACCTAATAGCATTAAACACTTAATTGGCTTCTGGTCTAATTCTGGGTGTCTGAGACATATTCTATTTAATAATTTAGGCTCCATTATTTTAGGACTGAATTGAAACGACCTTTGAATATCTGGGGTGTGTATTTCCTAGGAAATCCCTGTATCTCTGAGCTTCAAACAGTTGTATTTGTCATTACCATACCATTTGGCTCATATTTGACAATAAGGTATCATTTTCATTTCTCACATCCTCCGCCGTCTCTGTTTTACCAGCATCAGTGGAAATATACAAGCACCAAGTCACACGGTTTATTCTTCCTCTTAAGAAATTACTTCAACAGTGGAAAAATCATATTAATTTAGTACAAAGACAGTATTTGGGTTATAGAGAAGTTTTTGGGAAAGAATCCAGAGGAAATTCTACCAAGTTTCTATTTTGCCAAGAAATTAGTAACAAAGAGGATGTGTTTGTAGAAAACAGTCTTGTGTATTTCTGAAATAATTTCAATGGTTATGAAGCCAATGTACACATAAAACGACAATCTGAAGAAGATATATCTCCACTTTAAAGAATATAAATACTTATCTGATTTGAAGTATGCACATATAAAAATCCTTTAGTTTATATTTTGTAATATGTCATTTTGTATGATGCAAATAGGCTCCCAGACAAATAACTGAAAGAATTACTCAGCAATAATATAAGTGTTTACTATCATTTGGTTTTGATAGCATTCTTCTAAAATTCAACTTAGCCAACAAATATTTATTGTGTTCTATCTATACAATAGATTCTGCTATTTGTTATTGTTGCTTTGGCTGCAAACAAAACTGGCGTGGTCCCAGCCTTCAATAAGTAAGCAGCTTAATGAGAAAGACAGATGACAAGTAATTATGAGTGTGATGGGTGTCATGAGAGGCAAAAGTACAATAGAACAGATAACATTGCAGACCTACCCTAATTTGGGGATCAGGGCTTACTGGAGAAAGGGAAATCTAAGCTTATACTTGAAGAATGCCTACATGGAATAGTTAGAGTTGTCTTAGGCATATCTGAGGCCAGGAGGGGAGGGAGATGATTAGGGATGAGACACAAACTGGGAAGAGTCCAGTGTGACTGTGGCATAGAGTGGCAATCAGAGAGTGGTGAGGAATGAAGCTTTAGAAGTAGCTGGGAGCCAGATGTGAAGGGCCATATAAGCTGTGTCAAAGAGATTTGATCTCATCTAAGGCCTAGGGGAAGCAATTGTTGGATTTTAAGTAATGGACGTTTGCAGTCGTATTTGTGTTTTTGCAAGATGTCTCTAGATAGCAGCATAGAGAACGACCAGAGAAGAGCAAGAATGGGAGTGGCAATACTGGCTTATAGGCCATGGCAGCGATGCTGACGAGGGGAGACAGCAGCTTGGCTTAGATTAGGGCAGTGGCAGTGGGAATGGAGAAAGGTGGACAATTCTGACAGATAGTTAAGCTATAGAAGCAATGAGTCTTGGTGATTCTGAGTGTGTGTGTGTTGGGTACATCACCGAGAAAAAAGGAAGGAAATTCTACCAAGTTTATGGCTTGAGGAAAGTGGAAGGCAGTGCTCTTTAGTAAATATTATAGAATTACTGATAGTTTCCAATGAGAAAGAATTCCATTTTCTGTTGTGGTACTGAATGACAAAACAGACAGAAGTAAGAAAATTCAAAATATGTGTCATTGTATTATAATGCCCTAAATATTCTTATACACAATGTAATGCTTAAAGAACATTGCTTCTGCAAGATTTATTTTAAAAGTGTTCATAGAACACTTTATATAAATTAAAATCATTTTTATTGAACTTTCCAGTTAATTACAGAGTATTATATGCTTGCAGTGAGATACAAGGCCAACAACAAATGCACAATTTTAAACATAGTTCAAATTATTCAAATTACACATTCTGAAAAATGACTCTTGGGACCCTTTCATGCAGAGCCTTCTCTGTTCTCTTTCCTGGTGTGTCTCCTCTTCAACCTCTAGCTGAGGGAAGGGGCAGCCCTCTTCTCTGAGCTCCCTGCTCTTTTCTCTAGGTTGCTTACGTGTACTCTTCCAACATCATCATCTTTGCCTCCTCAATGCCATTCTCTTGTTCTGCCTCTTGTCTTCTTCCAAGTTAATGACCTTCCATGTGTTCAGTGGCCTCGTGGCCTTTCCAGCTAGAGCTTCTTTTGTACCAAAAACCATGCCACAGAGCCAAAGCAGAACTCAGTCTCTGCCGCATTAAGATCAATTTCCCTCCTAAATCTCTTGGAGCCCTGAGACTCCTTTCTTCTTATAGAGTTAATGAAAATAGGTAACATGAGTTGGGCACGTACTAAACGATACTCTGTGCTCAGCCTTTCACAGGTATGGTCTCATCTACTGTGCACACACTAACACTAGGCAGCTACTGTTCGAATAACCCTATTTTACAGCTGAAGAAACTGAAGGTTGGAGTAGATACTCAACTCTTAGGGTCACACAGTTAGTATATGGCAACATATGAACATTAAACAATATTGTTTAGACTCTCAAAGCACCGAGTATATGTTTTTAACCACTCTGCTAAAAGGCCTTTACCACTTTATTGGTCAGTTATCAAGTCATATCAGTGTTGTTTAGATATTTCAGGGCAACTTGTCCTCCCCATATCCACTCTTGTAGTCCTGGACCAGGTCTTCATACATCACACAGGGATAAATGTAACAAATTCCTTGCTGTCCTGCCTTACTAAGCATCCTTCTCTTTGATGCATTCAACATATTGATGCCTGAGTAATTGTTTTAAATGATCACTTTTATTATCATTTTCTTGGCTAATGTTTTTTAATTGCTGTCTCCTGGATAGGCCAAGCCTCACAGAAATCTGCTAATTCTTTCACCCCAATTTCTATGCACAGTCCCCATCTACAGGATTCTTTCTGCAAATTACTTCATGTTATGACTACAGTTGATACCAACCCTCATATCAGTTTCCCTACATTAAACCCAGCATAGATGGGGTTAAAACCAAAACACTCATTCCCTGCTTGCTCCCTGGCTTCCTGGCTCCAGAATCCACTATCCTCCATGGAGACAGACACCGTCAAGGACAAGCACCTGGACTCATTCTCCCCTCCCCACAAAGAGATACAGGCTGGTGGGAAAGCCGCTGACCAGCAAGGCCATGAGCTCCCTCCTCCCTGCAAGTAGTCTCAAGGCCAAAGACAGGCTGATGGGAAAGCTCCGACCAGCAAGGCCATATGCTCCCCCTCCCCTCCCTAAAACCCCCAATAAAAACCCTTCCTTTTAGCTTTTTGGGGAGTTTGGGATTTCAGCATTAGCTGCCTTCTCTCCTTGCTCAGCACTGTGAAAGAATAAAATTCCTACTTTCTTCCACTACCCCCAGTGTCAGAAATTGACTTGCTGTGCAACTGGTGAGCGAACTCACTTCAGGTTCCGTATCACTTTCTCTCCAAATTCTACTCCATTATCTGGCAACTGCTGACTAGATGGATATCTGATCCAAAGATAGCCAGTCTACAGGGATTATAGCAGGAGAGGTGAAGGGGTGACTGCTCTACCTGAAGAACAGCTTATTGAACCAGCCTCTCTCAGGGTTTGACTGGCCACGTGAGACGAGTCAGCTCAGTGGAGGTGGGAGCAGAAGTAGAGAGGTAGAGAATCTTCATAAAAAGACTCATCAGACGACGTGATTAAGTTATTACGAGATGGAAGCACATTTAACTGTTGTCTTCCCAGAGCCCTGGAGCCTGAACCACATTCAGGTATGGTGATCATGTCACTGCAAAGCCAGGTCGACTACGGTTTCTGTTCTCTGATGGTCCCTGGACTCTTTTGAGACCTTGTCTTTGTTTCTATGTTTACTCCTAAAAAACAAACAACTCCATGTTACTTGAAGAAATTGAATGGGTGATGCTTATCTTTTCCTAAAAGAGCCCAACACAGGAATTTTGCTTTTCAACACATTAATTCACACGGTAATGTAACTACTGACAAATATTATGTTTACCCCACATGCCAGAGACTGTGCTAAATTTGAATACACATCTTGTTTAGTTCTCACAATCTTTTCAAATGGGTTTTCTTAACCTTCATTAACAGATAAAGCAACTGAGGCACAGAAGTTCAGTAATTGGCCCAAGGTCATACACCTAGTAAATGGCAGAGCTGGGATTAGAGATCTGGTCTGTGTGACTCCATTACCCTCAGTGTTACCGTATACTGCCAATCCTTCTTTACCTGGTTTTAAGGACTCCACAATTTCGTAATAGAGAACTTCGTGTCTCACTTGTTCTTCTGTTCCTCTGAAACTGACATCCTTGTTGTGTCGTTAAAAATCAATTTTATTTTATTCATCTTTTTTTTTTTTAATGGAGGGGAGCTGTTGTGTCTTCCATCCAAATTATCTTTTGACCTCATCTAATTAAATTCTCAAATTCCTTGAGAATTCCAACTCAAGCCTCAAGCCTCTTTAAAATTTTCCTTATCCACCCCACTCATACTACAGCAAGAACACACAATTCTGCATTATCTAATCTCCCATTCCATTGTGAACACCACTCCACGTAAGTCTTTTTTCCCCAGTTAGGTTAACTTGGTATCTGGGGTCAGTTCTTTCCTTCTCTATTTCTATGAAAAGAACTTTTGCAGTGCTGAGGTCATGGCAGACTTCACCACATCAAATACTTAACTTGTTGTTTGATTAAAAGAGAATAAATATATTAAGTACTATGTATAAAATATATTTTGCATATAGTTTTACACTGGGAGATTTGGGAATAGTGAGTAATTTCAATCAACCTTAAGCAAAGTGATTTTATGTCACTTGACAATTCAATGACTACTTCTTTGTGTATCCAAAGAATGTATGTCAGTTTAGCTTTATTTTGGCTCTAGCTAAAAAAAAGGATGATAATGGACATCTTTGTCTTTGCTACCCAGCAACTATTCTCTCTCCTCTTGGTAATAAATCTACAATTTTATTCTGGTGAACAACACTCTTTTTTATTCTCAGTCCATATGGTTCAGTGCAGAAATCTCGCCTTCTGGCTCCTGGCTCATTGTAACTGTATTGCTCTGGTGGCTGTGATTCAGGAATGGACAGAGACCCGATCAGAGGAAACGAAATGGAGGGGGAGTTTTGGGGAAAGAAAGGCATGGCTCTTCTCTCCTGACTTTGTTAGCAATGAGGAGGCTGTGAGCCTGGAGCTAGACGGGGCTCCACAAAGAGCCTGAGAACAAACCCAACAGAGAAACCAAGTCCAAACGGTACTGAATGCATTCTTAGATCAGACTGAACAAGAACTTACTCTAGTCTCTTCAGATACCTGAGTCAATAGGTTTCCTTTTAGTCTGAGTTGAGATTTCTGACACGTGTCATCGTAGGAGTTCTAACTGACTCATCTTAGTAAAGAAGAGATTAAATTTTTTATTGCTCATTTCTTCCAATACAAAAAATAAACCTCACACATTCCACTCACTATAATATGTGGTTAGCCACTGTTTGCCCCCATTCTACCATAACCAGTTATTATACAATTTTCATTATAAAAGAGAGGAAGTAAAGTCTGTCAATAGATAAAATATATAAATAGCAAACTCTGATACTGCTAATTGTACATCTTACAGGATTTCTATTTTGTTTTATTAAAGCCAAATACAATATTCTGTTATCCCCACTCTGTGTGCCTTGTGTTGGTACAGGTAGATGGTATCTACCTTCGAGGACAAGAATGTTGGGGCTAGGAGTCTTGCTAAGTCACCTGAAGAGAACAGGACTATAAAGGCATGGCTCTACAGGGAAGAGTGGTCTTATGCGTTTCTAACTGGCTGGATAAGTCCTCAGGGCAAACAATATATATTGAGCAATATATATCAATTGAGTTTTGAAATAGAAATTTCTTCAATGTCTTTGTCATAAAATAATTGAAGGATTTCTAGCTCAAATGTCTTGCTGTGTCATTTGGAAGCAAGCCGATACAGTCCTTTTCACAGTGTGTTATCGACACGCACTACGCTCAAATATTTATTAGCAGTACTCGGGGAGCTGTAAATCACCGGGGAGGTGCAGGATTAGCAAGATCTTAATGTTTAACTGCACAAGATTACCGTCAGTTTTATCTTTCAAAGTATTACAGTCTATAAAGACAGCCACATAATTTCAGTTTAAATGTCCCCTAAGTCATCATTTTATTATAACTGGATCTTACTGTTAACAGGGACTTTATAGAGAAAAAAAGATAGGAATTGAGAAATACAAGTCTTAGTCTACTGTGATTATGGTGAATACTATATCATTCAGGAAACACAAGACTTGGTATTCTCATTGTAAGTCTAGTCTATGTGGAGAAAATTGCGTATCTATTAGAATGTTTTCAGCTGCAAGTAAAAGAATGTCAAACTTAAAGTGACTTAAACAGTGAGGATTTATGATCTAACATAAAAAGAAGTCCAGAGTCGGCTGGTCTTGGGTTTTAGTTTCTGGCAAAGCAGTGTTATTCAGGACTAGGATGTTTTCCTGTCCTTGCATCTTCTCTTTATGGTGATTTGGCTTTAGTTTTCAAATGTGTCCTCTTGTGGCTACAAAGTAACCACTGGGCCACAGGCGTATCTTCATACAACACATTCAAAGGCAAAAAGGTGTTTTTTTATTGAAGATTAAAACCTTTTCCAGAAAAACCCACCAGACTTGCAAAAAGGTTCCTTTGACCAACTCTGGCTTATAAATCCATAACCTGGCTGGAAGTAGGGCCTGCAAAGTGAGATTCTAGGGTTTTCAGCATTTACGGTGGGTAGCTAGAAAAGAAAATTAGTAGGAGGACCACCCATGTCTAAATTGGCAGACTGTTCTGCCATGTGATTACGTGGCAGAGAGGCAGAAATTGAACAGCAGCAGCTGTTGGCCAAAGGAAATAGTATATTAGAATCCCAAGTCAAATGAAAATTGATGGATTTGCCTTTGTGAGGGGTTGAGAAGAACTTTCTACTTAAATCTTCTTTTTTTGTCACCTTTATCTAGCATTTGGCATTCTACTCAGACAGTGGTCTGTATGCTAAAGAAAACCCTTCCTAGTTTAAGTTCCTGTCAATAAAGGCAGCATTTTACATTATAATGGATACTGTGCTTCTTAAATAAATGTGCATGCTTCCTTTTCAGTCATTGTAAAGTTTTCCCTTTGTGCTCTTGCTGTAGTCAGAGGCCTAGGTGTGTTTTATGAATGGAGCTCTAGGCTATTGTGTTGTAACAGAGGAAGTCTACTTTACTTAATAGGAAACTTTCTGAAATTTAAGAGGATATAAACATAATTATGTTGTTTGGAATGTTTCCTGACAGGCTTCTCATCCCAGTAGTTGTTTTGCTTTTAAGCCTGAAAAGGTGAATATTCAAGTAAACACACACACACAACAAAACAAACACAAAATTCTAAAAATGGGCAGACCAAAGCCTGTTCAAATTTATGATATATAAATATTGAATGATTTCTTTCTCCCTTTATCTGTGTTCATTGTTGAAGGGTCCGTCTGCTCCTTTTGTGCATTTTTAATTCAATTCAATTAACATTTACTGAGTTCCTAATGTAATGGAAGTCATCATACTAAGGTCTGTAGGAGTACAACTAAAATATACTTATTTGTAAGGAATTTGTTGTCTATAAATGAGATGAATTAATATGTAAGTGAATATAGTGCAAGATATCAGCTGTGTACTTTTGCCTGAAGTTTAAACACTTACTATGGAAATAAGTGATCAAGTCTCTGTGGGATCTGGGGAAGTTTTGTGAAGGACTTTATAGGTTTGCCTTTTAGGATGGACAGACAAAGGGAAATAGGGCTCTTGGTTTTCCCAATGGTGGGATCTAAATACAAGGGAAGGGACCTCAGGGGGTTAGGAAATGTTGAGCAGTTGGATGAGTTGACGATACATACAGTCAAGTTGGACTAAAATAAGGGACGTGAGAAGGTGGACCTGAGCCAGATTGAAAGCCACACAAAGGAGTATGGAAGCAACATGAAGCTACTGAATATTCCTGGCCAAGCCCTGATCTCCTCTGTATGTTAGAACTCTCATGCTTCTGTGCAGGTCACTAACATTTGTTGAACACTATGTCGACGAAAATAATCCATAACCAATCTATAAATGAAAATTTGGGTGAGTTTATTCTGAGCTTAAATCTGAGGATTATAACCCAGGGCCTTTCTTCCCGAAGGTAGAAAGGGCACCAAAGAAGTGGGGTGCACAGACTGGTTATATACCCCCAGAGAGGATGTCTCACATAGGATTGAAATGTCCCTTTTACAATAGTCGCGAGACTGCTCTGTCGGCACAGCGATTGATGGAAATAGCAGGTAGGTCTTCTGTCTCAGTGACCACAGCAGGGTGGCAGTCTGTTGTCTCCAGCTGAGTGGTCACAGGTGAGCTGGGTGGTCAAAGGTGTGTGCAGCAATCAGTTCCTAGCCTAAGGAAAAATGCTTATCCCTAAGGAAATGCTAATGTGGGGGGAAGTTGCACCTTTATCTCAAGGGCCTTTGTTCTGGCCATAGGAAATGTCTAAGCAGATATGCAATGCGTGCTCAACAGCCACAGTCAGGCCCTTTTGGAAAAAGCAAAGTCAGGCCGAATTAGGTTTATACCAAATGGCTTCCTCATATACTCCAATATATCCTATTGCTTGCCATTTTTATTTGTCAACTATGTAGTCAGCATTCTAAGTACTTTAGACGTGCTGACTCATACAATCCTGCAAAAACCCTATTAGCCACTTATTACTATAAGTTCACTTCATATTTCAAGAAATTTAGACACAGAGATGCTAATCAACTTGTTCAAGGTCACACAACTTGCCCAAGGTCACACTCTTAACTACCACCTCTGCAGATGGGAAGAAAAACACAGCTTTTCCTTCTTGGAAAATTATTTTCATTTTTCATATGAAAATTTTCATATTTTATTTTCATATTTTATTGAAAGAAAAAAGGTCATACATCAAAGTAAATTTATGTTATTTTTGAAGTATTTTTCTGATGCTTTACTATAGAAAATTTGCAACATAAACTTCAATTCCCGTAATCTTCTGCACAGGAAGATAGCTCATAAAAACATTAAAAAATAATGCATTAATAATCATAAATCTTTAATCTGGAAGAAAAGATATAAGCCATTTAGAGTATTGCAACATTTACAATATTTATTATTTAAAACAGAAAGGAAAAAGCTTTATAACATTCACTTGTGTATCCGTGGACCATTGGAGTTGAAATGAGCTGTAACCATCAGCGAGGCCAGAGTTTTAAACTGGCTGCCCATAGATGTGATTTATTTGGCCTCCACAGTGATTTCTGCTTTAATTGAATTACTTGCCAATTTCAAAAAATATTGGGAAGTTCAATCTAAAAATATCCATTTCCAGCATCTCATGAAAGGTGGAACATGGGGCAACAGCAAACCCACATTTCTATGACAAGAAGATAGTAGAGCTGATCAGAGGCTGGTTAGTTCAGGTGAGTCCTGTATTACCTGGTTAATCAGATGGTACCTTAGTGTTTTTTTGCTGCATAACAAATTGCCACAAACTTAGCAACTTAAAACAACACCCACTTATCAGCTCACAGTTTGATTGGTCATAAGTTCATCAGCACGAGTGGTTTCTTTGCTGAGGGTCTCACAACACTGCATCAAGGTGTCAGCCAGGATGGCCACTTATCTGGAGGCTCCAGGGAAGAATCTGCTTTCAGGAACACTCAGATTTTTGGCAGAATTCAGCTCCTTGTGGTTGTAGGAATGAGGTTCCCATTTCCTTGCTGGCTGTCCGTCAGGGGTCACTCTCAGCTTCTTTCCCTGCGTCCCCTCCATCTTCAGAGCCGGCAACAGATCATTTCCCTCTTGTTAAATTCTCCTTCTGCAACCAGTTAGAGAAAACCCTCTTCTTGTAAAAGGCTAATGTGATTAGGACCACCTGGGTAATCTCCTTATTTTAAGGTCAACCGATTAGTAACCTTAATCACATCTGTCAAATACTTTTTACCATGTAGCATAACAAAATTATAGAAGTAACACCAGGACTGAGATTATTAGACCATCTTAGAATTCTATCACAGATAGCAATGATCCTCTTGACCATTGTATATATAAAAATACTAAGTGGGGGCTGACCCCACAGCGTAGTGGTTAAGTTTGGCACACTCCATTTCGACAGCCCAGGTTCTCGGGTTTGGATCCTAGGCACGGACCGACACCACTCATCAGCCATGCTGTGGTGGCAACCCACATATAAAGTGGAGAAGGACTGGCACAGATTTTATCTCAGGGGTAATCTTCCTCAAGCTAAAAAAGAGGAAGATTGACAACAGATGTTAGCTCAGGGCGAATCTTCCTCTGCAAAAATAAAATTAAAAAATACCAAGTGTACATGAAAATGTAGAGTCATGGAAACTCATATATTACTGGAAGGAATGTATATTGATACCACTACCCTAAAACATTATTGGGTAAAATGCACAAAAAGGCCCTGCAACCCAGCAACTCTCCTCCTAAATACATACTCAAGAGAAATGCATACAGGTGTGCACTTAAAAAGTTAGCAAAGGACTCAGGGCAAATGTTTTGTGCTTTTATTGTGTTCCTGAGAGAAAATTCAGTGATCAGTCTCATTTTCTGAACCTTGCAGTTATTAGGAGCTGTATCAACATCATCTCCTTTAGAATATTTTGAACATTTCTAAGGTCTTTTGCTTATAGCTGATGGTGTTCGCCTGGCCTACATTAAAAAAGATTCTTGGAAAAATCTATAAATGGAATTTGAGGCTTAACACCATCATGTAACAAATTTCCTTTTTTGATTTCAAGGAAGCAGATGGGATATGTGGACGGTGAGGACTGTCTATTATTCCAGCAAAGTCTGTCAGGTCTGTGTGTTCTTTCCTCCAGATAGGCCACATATTTGTATGAGAGAGGAGAATACATAACCCCTGCAAGTTCTTCCTGAGAGTCCCTTTGTCTAGAAATTATGCTTGATTGTTTGCTTTTCTTCCCCTAGAAAATGGGTAAGACTCATGTCCCTTTGACTCTCAAATAAAGGCAGAAATAAAATGTGATTACATGCCACTTATAGGCCACTTATAATTTCTGATCTGGCAGAAGTCAGAATAGGAATCAGAACACCTGCTGTCCTCCATTACTAGAAAGGTCAGCCTAGCAGTGGTTTTTCTTGGGGCTTCAGACAATATCCCCATGTGTTTCCAGGCCCCAAGCAAGGAACATACTTGAGGCCCAGGACAGCTGTGAACATCAGTGAATACCACCTTAGGTGAGGGCTTTCGGCAGAGAGGGGAGTAGTGTTGGCATTGCGTGTGATAAGGAGTAAAAGGGAAGAAAACCATGCAGCTGGTCTCTGTCTTTTGATATCCTCGAAGTTCTGCCTTATTGCGATTAAAAGAATCACAGGTAATCCAGTGCAGAGAATAGAGCTAGCTTTAAATTCGGCCCTGTTCTTTTTACTCTTTTGCCTTTTCATGTAATACCTATTTTATGATTCTAAAAATGGTGTATGATAGTTCTCAGAAGAGCTGTAAAATAATACTTAAATTGAATTTGGAGTACTAGAATGATTAATTGATTATGATTACTCTCATTTTAGAAAGACAACTTATTGTGGGATTTGTAGATTAGAATAGAATACAGATATAGAAATTTAAACATCTAAATGGCTTGGTTTTTCCCATAACACTTTGGAAAAGTTTGTAAAAGCCGGGAGAAGACTGCTGGCCGGCTTTCAAGAGGCTTCATAAGGAACGTTTATTGGTGAATTCACCAGAGTCCTCAAAGCTGGTGTATAAAGTGTGGATGGCAGTTGATTTGTTTGTCATAAGCAAAGTAACTGTTCTATGGACCACAATATTGATGATGGCAAAGCCAGCTCGTCTGGGAAGCCAAAATATAAAGTGGATTTCTTTGTAATCACAGAATTAGAACAGGGACAATTAGTCATATGACTTAAATGTGTAATGGCTTAAAGCTAATCCCAGGTCATTTATTTACACAGTGATAGGAATAGTCTTGCCAATCTTCCTTGCACACTCGAAGGCAGTTGATTTAATTTTCACTTTGATATTTGCTTTCATGATTCTCATTTTCTATACCAACACTTTTGTGACTGACATTAATCATTTTTTTATATGCTCAGAACCTCAGTTTGGTTATAGTTGGGTTTTTAGGCCTGAAAGAATTTGCTTCTTTTATGTGACATTGCTAATCTCTGCTTGATCCCCTCTGAGTGGGTTTGATAGTGGGGCTCCCCCCTATAATCTATTCCTCTTATTTCCAAACTCTTCTGAGTTGCTTCATTTAAACATCCACTTACTGACAACAGTAGGTGTTGCTTGGATGATAAAGACGACAGTCATAGATTCTGGTTTTTGATAGCATGTTTCTTTACAAACATAAGCAAACTTCTACAAGTTCTGCAAAGCACTTGCCAGTTATAAAAATTCATGCATTAGTGAATATCTGTTCTGTTTCATTTTTCCCTTTCACAATTTTCGTTCATTTAGCACAGATGTTCTGTAAAGAATGACAAGAGTTTCTGGAATTTTTGCAAAGAGGATCCTGTCGAGGTCTGCATCATCAAACACTCATCGATCTCTGAAAATATAATCATCAACTGGATCAGTAAATCTCATTAAAAACCATACAGTGAAAACAATTTGACTAGTTTCTTTGAGCTCCATAGGAAAAAGAATATCTACTAAAAAAATAACTATCGACCATGAACAAAGTATCTTGTTTTTAAGCTGGTCTTTTTAGATTGTCTTTGTTTCTAAATTGTGGTTATTCATTCTGAGAAAATATGTAGTTTGATTCTAAATGAACAGATAAGTTACTCTAAGTATGATATAAAGTTTTGGAATCTAACAATGTATTATTTGCTTTTTAAATTGCTCCTTTCGTAATGGCTAAAGGATAAGAACCAACGATGGTTTCTCCATATTCTTGGAATAGTTTATCTTGCAAAGGCTGTGACACAATCTTACGCTTATTTTCTTTGACATTCTGATATGATTATACAACTTCTTATATATGCTGAGGTGACAAGGGAATCTTTAGAGGATTATATTGTGCTCCATATAAGACTTCCATTTTGTTTGAGCTTAAGCATTAGACAAATTCTCTTGTTGGTTTTAGTCTAAGTATGTCTAAAGGATCTCATTTTTGCAAGGAATTAAAAGATCAACACAATTAATCAAAGAACTGATCCCAAAGTTAAACATAACTCATATTACTCTCCCAGCAATGTAAACAGGTGACTTTTTCCAGCTATTGTGATAGATTGATTTGAATAATCTCAAAAAACGATATTATAGCTAAACAGAGTAATGCAAACATTGGATATTCAGCATTCAAGAGCAGAAGCCTTCATTAACTCACTCAACCTGAGTTTATTGAGTTTTTCCACTGTGTAAAGGCCAGGGAGGCGTGGAGGGGAATAGAGAACCCACTGCAGTGTATGGTAGGTAGACCCATGCAAGGGGCACAGAATCTGCAGAAATTAGAGGACCAGAAATAAACATGACAATTCAATTGCAATACAAGTCAAAAACCGAAATCCAGTAACATATTCATACCTCTCTCTTTTAGCAAATGAGAGGTACAAATAACAAACGTTACAGAAGATCATAAAAGTAAAGACACTTTTTGAAGGTATTCGAGCTTAGGTAGAAGTCACTGGCCAGCAGCTGTGACAGTGATGATTAAGAGGCATCATAACAAGGGAACTTGCATCTGATTTAGTACCCTCAGGCCTCTCTAAGCAGGGTTGTTTCAGTAAGTCAGGAAAGTCACATCTCGTTCTATAAATAATGGGAAAACTTGTTTCTCCCCAGTGCATGTGGTGATCCTTCGACGCTCGGCGTGAGGAACAATTTGTTCTGTTGTTTTACAATAAAAGACGCCTTGAGAAGCTTGTAATTTTGAGAACATTGAGTGATGTATGTGTTTTGTTCATTTGTTTGAAGAACTGCCATTTCAGGTAACAGGAGAGTCGAGTTTTGCACATTTGTTTTCCTTGGGTCACTCAGAAATTTTTGGTTGACAGAGAAGAGCTGCTTAACAAGCTCAATTTTGACAAAATTGGGTGGTAATGGTAGGACAAGGGGGAAAGCTGGGACATAAGACATTCATTATGTTGAAACCTGTGAAATTACCTATATAGACCATATTTAACCTCAAATTCGGCAATTTATAACTGAGCAACCTAAAAAATAGAACCCGTTTTATTTCATTTTAAGCTGAATCCTCCAAGGCCAGGAATAATGCACCAGATATTGAATATCCCAAGTTTCAAAGAAAGGTGCTAGACCTTTCAACCAGGATGTGCTAAGAGCTGGTTAAATTGATTCTGTCAAAATAGTGATCACTCACCTCCTAACAGAAAAGCACAGAGGTAGAAAATGAATGTGGGAGATTCTCTTTAGAGACTCTGGGCCAGCCATGTGTTCTCCTTTCTATTGGGGTAGGAGTAAAATGGATTCTTTGCATACCTTATGTCAAGAGAGAGAAGTTTTAGTGGGACCTCCCAACCCACCATCTGGAGGGAGCCTAAATGCGGCCGTTTTGAAAGGAAATCCATCCAAAACAATTCTGGGGTGACATAGCCCAGCAAGGGCCTAACTGTCCATGGACTCCAAGGCTGAGAATAAAGCAGGCACCTGTGCATTCTGGTTATTACAGTAGTAGGAGGCGGGAGAGGGGGGATCTCAAAAACTCCCACAAAAGCAATTAGTGAAAAATTCAACTTGGAGCACATGCCAGTCTCATAGGACAGAGACATCATTTCACAAGTTATTCAACACCACTTTTTCTCTTTAATCTCCTCTCCCCTTGGATCCTACTCTACAGAGGTTTTACGCTTGATTTTTTTGTTTATGGCACAACATGAAAGCACAGTAACAGCACGATATGCATCAATAATTTGCTTTCCAAATAATTCTTATATTGTTTTCTCTATAAACAGAATAGATATCTACCTAGAATATTGAGGGTGTTTGTGTGTATATATGCACACACACACGAGGTTTTTAAATTTCAAACAGAATTTTGCCACTGGCACATGCGTAGAAGCCGTCTTCACATAGCAACAGATGTTACCATAAGACAAGAATTGGATTGCCTTGCCTGGGGTTTTCTTTCACTATCTCTTACTTTCACTCTTGCTTTCATTTTTGTTCTTCTCTCTCTATTGCTCTTTTATTTTTCTTCTTGTTTACTGAGCCACTTATAAGGTATCCCCTTCCTATGCGAGGTTAAGATTCCAAGCCGTTGAAGGAGGCTGCCACTCCGCTGGCCCAGCTATATTAGATTTCTGATGGATGTCCCAGCCTTGCTTGGGTTTGCTTGCTCTTCACCTTTACTCTGGGAACTGCTATCCTCCTTGTGGGACTGCCGCCCACACCTCCTGTTTGCTCCATGATGTTCTGAGAAAAGAGTTCTCATCTGCCCAGGACCTCTTTATCTTTTCAGAAAGCTTTGCTTTGATCAGGCTTAAGTAAGACAAAATACTCATTAATTGAGATGACCTTTTGGAATGGCCCAGTGAATAGCCAGTAGATGTAAAATCAAGGTAACATTTACAAGGCTGCTGAATATATATAGTTTCCATTACAATACAGTTCCACATGATGCACACAAAATGTTTTCGTCTGTTGAGATCTGACAGTGATCCCTCATATGAGCTCTTTGACCTTGACTTCTGATTTATTTATTTCTTCACATGACTGATTCTGCACATCATGTTGAATTTCATCTTTCTTGTGAATCTCAGTTGTCATGACTGCAACACATCTGAAAATCATCTATGCTGACGTCCACTAAAAATAGATGTAGAAAACACACATGCATACACACTCAACAAATTCAACAAATTGCCTAGAAACCCAGGCAAATATGGTTTCATGGCTAGATGCCCAGTTTCTTGATGGGAAAAAGGAAAGGGCACAAATAACTACTTTTATGAATAAAATGATCTTAACAGAAGCTATCTTTAAGGTGTCACTTCCCAAGTTTTCTTACATAACACCTATAGAAAATAATAATGTTGTCACTGTCCACTCACGCACCTCAGCACATCTGTAAGCGATTGCCAGCACTCAGGTTTGGAGGCTCTGCTTTAGCGATTGTTGCCAGCACTGGCTTCATTTAAGATTTCTGTGAGTGGTTGGGAGGATGAAGTATGCAGTAAAAGCTTCAAGTTCACAGATGACACTAAGCTTCTCTAGGTAATTAAATGTCAAGCTGATAAGGATAAACTGCAGAAAAATCTTTCCTGCTCATGTGTGAGGTCAGGACATGAAGATGAACTTCACCATGGATGTGTGAATGTCGTAGAATAAGAAAAAATAATGGAAACCATATTTATATGATGATGACCCTTGAGCATCAGTGATGACACAAGTTAAGGATTTGAGAGTTTTCTTCTTCTGTTCCTGGAGACTTCCACCTGAAGCCTGTGCTGACAAAAACAGTTACTACGATTCTGTGAATCATCAGAGATGCTTTTGCAAATGACACAGAAATATCAGTAGCAATCCAAACACTTTCGTATATGTTTTTTTCTTTAATCCTTACGACAATCCTGTGTGATAATTTTAACGCAGTTTGCAAATGAGGAAGCTGAGGCTCGGTAAGTGATTGACACTTGCAGCAAGGCATAGGCTTCTGCAGTTAGTTCTGGATGCTGTCTCTAAAGAAAACGGAAGCTGAAAATGTTCAGAAATAGACATTTCAAATAAGGATTAGGGCATCAGAAAAAAGAACTGAGGAGAGGAAGAGGTTTCTCTAGGAACATGTATTTTAAAAAGAAGAAAGCTTTGATCTGGAAAGAGGAATACTGAATGTAATACGGCTTAAGTGAAATTCTAGAATTGTAGATTTAAATAGGGAGCTGTATGATGTTTAAAAATGGTGTATCAGTTTGCAAAGGCTGCCATAACAAAGCACACAAACTGGGGGGCTTAACAACTGAAATGTATTGTTTCACAGTTCTGGAGGCTGGAAATCCAAAATCAAGGTGTCAGCAGGGTCCGTTCCTTCCGAGGGCTGTGAGGGAGAATCTGTTGCATGCCTCTTCTTCCTACATCTCTTCATATTTTCCTCCCTCTGTGCATATCTGTCTCTGTGTCCAGATTTCCCTTTTTTATAAGGACACGAGTCATATTGGCTTAGGGCCCATTCTAATACCTCATCTTAATTACATCGGCAAATACCCCATTTCCAAATAAAGTTGTATGATGGGATACTGGGAGTTAGGCTTCTATACACAGATTTGGGGGAGGACACAATTCAGTCTGTAACAAATGGCAAGGAAGGACTACATAGTCGGTGATACATTTATGAAAGTTGTTGCTAGGAATAAGAAGAAGGCTTAAACATTTTATATGTCAGGGAAAGACAAAGCATCGAGAGAGCATTAAGCCCACAGAGAGATGTGGGTGGCGGGGGGAGGAAAGAGTGTGACAGAATCTTAGCATCGTCACACTGGAGAGTTGTGGGAAACCATAGACATCACTGCGCTTTTGCACAGCTGAACAGTATCCAGAAGGAAGGTTCCGCTCTTCTTGTCCAGCAACAACATAACCAATTAATTTCACCGAATAGGGCATTAGTATTGCTATTTATTGGTGATAGTTTTTTTTTTATCCCAGAAAAGATTAAACCCCAAATATTTAAAAATGTGGTTAACCACTAAACCTAAATAATCTCAACTCTTTGAACGTGTAATGAAAACTTCAGGCTTGGCTTTCTCTTTCAGATTAAAATGAAAACAAAAATATTTTAGACAAATTTATGCTAGATACTTTAATATTGATATCAGTTTCTAAAATGAAACTCAACCGCACTTCTCCATGAAATGGAAGAATCACTTCAATTAAATTTTATTATCTTCGGGGTGCATTCAGTCCCATGTCACAAGGTCAAATGTTATGTGTGTCATATGCGCTAAGAGGTATCTTAAGGTATGTAACATAACAAGGAAATTACGATTAATCTTTACTATATGGACATAAGACATGAAATAGTAGAGAACGGTACAAATAAATTTTCATTTATTTATTGCAGCCATCCTCTCAAGGCAGTATCTTTAATCAAAAATGAACATCAATTAATCTTAATCATAATAACACCTTGTGCATGAGTCTGCACTATGACTATTTTGTTAAGGTTATTGTCCGTGAATCTATGGCCCTTAAAATGTCTCCACAGTTATTTTCAGTTTGTACTGATTCTATGAGTCCATAGCAGAATAGATTTGGTCACTTTCTTCTCTCAACCTTTAGTCTCTTGACTGTTCCCTGGCGTGCCTAGTGGCTAGGGTTGATTGACAGCTTTGGCAATGCCAGTGTAAACACCAGGCAAACCTCATCAGCACAGGGAATTGGTGATACGTAAATTTAGTTCTTGCACCAGTTTTTACACGTAAATACCCCTGGGCTTCTTGTCAAGGGCTGACCTAAATTGACTTTACTATGTGGAGCAGGGAGAACACTGAAATTGTGAACACCAGGTTGCAACGCCTTCTGAAACAGGGGTGATGACATGAGTCCTGGCACTGAATAAGATTTGTATTTGACCTAGAACATCTGCACCCAAGTGTATGAAACAGAGAGGACTGTAGTGGGCAAGGAGAGGTGGTGAAGGGTCAAGGTAGTAGGGGCTCCATCCCCAGGATAAGAAGACAAATTTTCCCTTTAGACATATGAAGGAAGAAACTCTGAATCATTCTAAAAGAGACCATGAAATACTCTTGTTATTTTCTAAGTATGATTAAATTTTATTCCATAAAATTGGAACATAGAATAAATCAATATTCTTTATTGTCACAATATAGTGTGACCAATATACACGTTATCCAAACACAACTAGTTAACATTTTGTGATTATGTATTTCCCAATAATCCAATCAAATTATCTAAATTTTTTAAATCTTGATTTTTTTCATCTAATACTTAGTATCTTTTTATGTTAACATTATACGTATATTCATCTCTACCTACTTTTTAATGTTGATACTTCCCATGATCCTGTTTTAGACTCTTTTTCTACTTTCTCGGATCTCCCAGGTCTTTCTCAATTCTCCTATTAGGACAGCTAATACCTAAACACTTACAAGTTACACATCTACATTGTATGTTTCAGACTCACGTATATAACAATTAACCATTCAGATGTTCATTAATTAAGGAATTAATGCACTGATAATTAATGAGTTAATTAATTCCGTAAGATGTTAACATGTGTTGGCTGGTGTTCTGAGTACTGAGGGTTTAACCTGGAAGAAGGTGTTTGGTTACAACAGAAGATAGTGGGAATTAAAGCAGGGAGCAGAAAGGCATTAAAGTCTGCACTTTGAAGGCTCTTAAGTGCTAAATGTAGGCATTTGGACATTTATTCCCATTCCACGTTATGTACCCTTCTTAATATAGTCTCATTGGCGCTCGCAACACTCATCAGAGTTGTAGTTAATCAGTTAGTGAAGTGATTATTTTGCTTGGTGTCTTTATTAGTTTTCGTTTGCACCTGTGACAAATTACCACACACTTAGTGGCTTAAAACAATTCAGAATTATCATCTCATAGTTCTATAGATCAGAAGTCCAACATGAATCTCACTGAGCTAAGATCAAGGTGTTGGCAGGGTGCGTTCCTTCCTGCAAGTTCTAAAGGACCATCCATTTCCTTGTGTGGGGACTGGAATTGGCCACCCCAAGATATACCTCTTTGGCATAAGGATTATTTGGGGCTGGTTACTTTTAAAAACTGCAGACAGGAAAGAACTCTGAAAAGTAGAATTTACTTACCATTTGTTAAGAGACATTTACATTGTAAAGGAAATTTCCATCTGTAAATGTGTCTCCCTCTCTGTACCAGGAAGAAGAGGGGATGTCTTTAGCTCTAGAAACTCTTAATCAATGTGGAAGGCAAGGACTTAAATCTGCATAATAATCTTACTCTTGTTTACTGTACTTGTCTGTTAACCTCCTGTAACTGACTCCCTCCACCCCCAACATCGTCCTTTGTCTTTAGCTGAAGAAGATATTTAAGGTGGTGGCTTCAGCCATTTTGGTGAGTTGTTCAGTTTTCCTGACCCTCTCCCATGTATACATGTTATAAGCTTTGTTTAATTTTCTCCTGTTTTTCTGTCTCATGTGAATTTAATTCATTCTCCAGCCAGAAGGACCCAGAATGGGTAGAGGAAATGTCTTCCTCCCCCACACTTGTTTTTTTCCACTTCCAGAGCTGCCTGCTCACCTTGGTTCATGGCTTCTTTCCTCAGTCTTCAAAGCCACAACATGAGTCAAATCCTTCTCACACTGCCATCTCTCTGGTTGTCTTTTCTACATTTAAGGACCCTAGTGATTACTTTGGGTCCACCCAGTTCATCCAGGATAATCTCCCTATTTTAAGGTCAGCTGATTAGCAACCTTAAGTCTATCTTTTACTTCAATTCTCCTTCACCAAGTAACTAATATATTTACAGGTTTGTGGGAGTAGGATGTGGACATCTTTGAGGGGCCATTATTCTGTTCACTATGGTGTTTAACTCCCTCCCTGAGCCTATGGATTTCACAGAGGAGACTCTGTATCCATTGTTCTTTTCTTTCTTAATAACAGAAGCTTGATTTTATTCAGAGTAGCAATTGCCCAGTTAATAAAATTCAATATCCTGAACTCCACTGTAGTACAGAGGTGTAATGTGGTGCTGTCCCAGCCATTGAGTTATGAGGGGAAGTCTGCTGAGTATTTCTTGCAGATTTTGCTTTCCTGGTAAGAAGTATCACCTTTTTCCCCAGTAGCCTTTCCTTAGAGTCTAAAGAACAGTTGTCTTATGACCAAGAATAATAATAATGAATACACCAAGTCTTCTGCATTAAGGAAAAGAAGGAAAAACTTGGAAAGAACTTTGGTCACTGATGACATTGTTTAGCCAATGTATTGTGTCAGTGCAGGGCTTGCCTCTCCTGGATTTCTTGTATTTGAGAAAAAATGTTCTTTACATACTTGAGCTACTGTAGTAGGATTTTTAGTTACTTGCAGCCACATGAACTCTTGCTCCATAGTCTATATGAGAGCAGGCACCTTTTCTATCTTGTATCCCCCTGTACTTCCAGAGCCCAGGGCAGAGCAGAATATCTGTTAGGAACCCAATAAATGTTTGTTCAGTTTCTCTTGAGACTGGCTTTTGATCTGTATTGAAAAGGTAAGTAGACATTAACTAGGTTAAGAAGGGAGGGTGAGTGGATCATCCAAAACAAAGAGTATTTGTCAATGTCCTGGAGTGGGAGTGACCTTTTATGTAGGGAAGTAATAGAAAGTGGCATGGCTGTGAAATAATAAGGAAGGAAAGAAGGTTGACAGATAAGCCCAGTGAGATCAGGAGGCAGAAAATCTCACAGGACCAAAAGAGTCATGTTAAGACTTTTTTTTTTTAATTCTGAGAGCATTGATCAGAGATTGACAGATTTTAAGTGAGGTTATCATAGCTGTGCTTTTGTAGGCTCTTTCAGGCTGTTTCTTGAAGAAAGACAAGTGAGTGCTTTGAGAGAGATTAAGAGGGTATGGAAATTGTCTAAGTGAGAGATAATGAGAGCCTGATGTGGGTTTGATGATGATGGAAATGGAGAGAAATGGATGGATTGGAGAGATATTAAGAGGTTAGATTGGCAGGACTTGGCACATGACTGGATGTGAGGACAGGAGAGGAGAGGGAAGAGTCTGGGTTAACTCTTGGTCTCTGATGGAGTATGCGCAAGGATTGTGGAGTTGCTCTTGCGACAGCGTCATCTGGCATTGCTCTGTCGATGACATCTTACTCGGAAATTTTTGTTGACTGTTTACCATTTACCAATCTAATAAGTACGGGACTAGGACATAAATCTATATGCGAATATGGCTAGGAAGGGCTTTGTAATCTACCTTAAGGAATCTGTTTTTTTTTTTTTTGTACATATGCTTATTGAGGGCTTAGTTTCAGGAGCTGTGGACATAAAGATGAACACCCTGCTCTCAACGAACCCAGAGTCTAGTGCAGAACTTTCTCATGTGATACATGAATGGGTCACAGATGAGCTGAGCTAGAGACACCCCAGCGATCAGGGCAGCCCAAGCAAGCTCCTCCACTGACACTAGAGTGGCATGTACGTGTATGATTTCCCACGTGTGTTCTATGGAAAACTTTAGAATTCAGTCTTGGAGACAAGTTAGATGCATAAATCAGGATAACAAGAGTAACAACAGTAACAACATAATACAATGTGATGGTATGAAAAGAGAATATAAAGTAACAATTAGACATTGCTATAACGCAATGATTTAATAAGAGAATATAAGGTAATAATGAAAAAAGATTACTGGGGAGATGGTTTGGGTGACATTTTAAAAGCGAGCATTCTCCAGGAAGTTGAAAAAATTGGTACCCATCCTTCCGGAGACTTTAAGTGTGAAAATTCAGTAAGAGTTTCAAGTATAAAATTTCTCATTTGTTTCTTCAGTAACTACTTACTTTTTCAGGCAAAATGGCATGAAGCATCTTCCATCATATTTCATCAGCTGATGAATTTTGAAAATATAGTAGCTAGAGAATGAATGGCAGTGGAATGATGCGTCTCTGCACTGTTTCCCCAGGGTAAGAAATCGGCATGGAGAGGTGATGTAGCGTCTCATTAGTTGAACTTGGGTGTTTCCTGAAGAGATGTCATCCTCTTTCAATTATTTACTTCCTTCCGCTTCTGAAAGTTTAAGTCATAGCTCTCTGAGAAGCTTCCACTGCTTTTCAGTAAAAGAATCATTCTTTTACAGTTTCTAAAACTGTATGTTTGCCTGTTAAAATCATTGTTTCTCTCCACAGATTTGCTGTACATATCAAATAACATTATGATTTACATTTTTTTGGTACATAAGCACTTCACTTAATCTGTATGATTGTACTCTTTTGCCACCCTTTTGGGTTTTTTTTCACTCTAGGAAGTGTTTGGAAGTTCAGATAAAATGCCCGTTAGTTAAATCCACTTCCAGCACAACCAGTCTATGAAACCTTGTTTCAGTAGATTCCCAGGAGTTTTACATTGTGATTTGGAGCTGAATTCATGTAGATAAGGGAATCTCATGGAGTGATGGCAACAATTGAACTTGAAACTGGGCCTGGAAAATCATTCGGTTTACTGAATCATTAAAGGAGAAAATAAACGTGATGCCATTTACAACATAATTAACAGCATCTCATTAATGCATCATATTGTAACATCTGGATTTTTTGAGCTGTTCTCAAACTCCTCCAAACCTGTAGTCGGAAACAATGTCAAACTCCATTACTAGCTTTTCCAATGCCACGAAAGTATTATTAATCTCGTAAGAATTTAATAATGAGGATTCAGCGAGGGCCTCAAGGCCGGTGTTGAAGCTCTCCTTGTGCTTCCTTACAGTGCTTAAATCACAATGGAGCTTTTCCTAGACTTTTAGCATTTAGCACAAAAAACATTCTTCCGTTTCACAAATGCACCACATAGGCGCTTATACACAATCACTATGAGAGAGCTTCTAACCACATCAGCCCACTGTGAGAATCAAGGTTTTTGTGATAAGCGTATTTTAAACCATCTTGACAAATGCATATAATTATAATAGCTATCATATGAACACTCAGTATCCTCAAAGGAATTTAAGTGTATGATAGAATCTTCCTTTTAAGAGTTTATCAGCCAGCAGATTTCCATTCTTATGTATGGAAAGTGCATTTTAGATACATAAAGCCACCATAAATGAGCTCTTTACTATGTCAACCGTTGTAGTAATCAAGCCCCTTTCTTTCCAAAGTATTTAAACTATCTCATTACGTATACTTCTAGAGGATGTAATGACGTTCCCCCACATAAGCGAGGAGAATGCCTTGCATTTATATCCTTTCTTATCAGACTCCAGAGTTTTAGAAGTTTGGTCACTGGGATAATTAGGTCTCCAGTGCTCCTCAGCCCCCTTTGCCGACCTGTCAACTCTAATGGCTGGAGAAAGATAATTTGCCAAATTGAGAAAGTTGCTAGGAAGCTGGAAGGAAGTGTAGGACAAAGTAAGCAAATTTACAACCTGTCACCCTTCAAGGCTCTGAGGAATAATTTATGAGCTCTCGAAGCCGATGTCAGTTGCATGGCCCAGAAACATGGGTATTTCTTATATTAGTCCTGAAACATTTATCTGGTGATTTAACTATATGGGAGACTTTGACCAGAATGTTCCACTAAGGCTCTCAAGCAGTTTCAGAGTAAGATGGGGTATGCAGTGTACAGGCGCTGCTCAGCTCCTGGCCTGGGCATCTTTTGAGTTGAGTATCAGATGTGGGTCCAGCTTGTCTCCCACTTGAATTTCAGAGTTTGGAGGTATGAGACTGTTTTTCATATCTTCTGATTCTTCCATTGGCATTTACTATAGCAGACAATGAATGAGAGCTGTGATGCAAAAGACAGGTATCTGTGTTTTGTGGATTTGGACATTAATTTATTGCTTTATTTTGACTCTTTAAGTCAATATTTTATTCCATCCTCCACTACAGATCTCTTTCATATGTATAGATCTGTAGTAGGGAATGGGGGAGAACATTGATTTAAAAAGTCAAAATAAAACAATAAAGTCATAACTATTATATATATACATACATTATGTATACATATATTATACATTATATGTAGATATACGTACATGTGTATATATACCTATGTATACACACTATTGAAGGAATGGTTATACAGGCTTAAATAATAAAAACAAATTTTAAATTGCTTGCACACTTTAAATTTCAACAAAATAGTTATGAATAATGAGAGAATGGTGAATTTAAGACTTTGTTATGGTCATCTTTTCATCCTAATGCCCTCACACTCAAAAATCAATGTTCAACTACCAAGCTCACGATGCTGTGGTTCCAGGAGAATTGAAGTCCTATGCGGAGAGCTGGCCCTCACGTCGACTCTGTTACCTTCCTTCAGGGAGCGCGCATATTTACTGCAAATCGTAGTGGCACAGCCATAAATCCACACGACTGCTTTGCTTTTCACAATTTGGGAAAATGGCAAAATCAAAGCCAAATGAATTGGGTGGGACTGAGATGCTGATGGTCTTTGTAAAGGCACGGACACGTTTTGTTGTTCTGAGGAACGTGTGGGTAGGTGTCTGGTGTCAGGGCCGCTGGAAGACTCAAGTCTCTCCGTGGAGAGTAGTTTTTATCCTCAGGGAATAATCAGATTGAGAGGATCAAAAGCGTCGTGTGAGTGGAAGCAGCTTCTCTCTAATTTGATGTGGAGTGATGTCATTGTGGACTGGGTTAGTGTTTGTTCTCCTTTAGCATGTGGAATATTCCATGCAGTTTTCTTTCCACATAAACACATTACAAAAATTCCAGTGTGCACTTCTAAATTCTTCTTTTGCTGTTAGCTGCCTCTGGTGGAACACGCTGTGGTCTTTCTCGTTTGGTTGCTCTGGGAGACAGCTTTCTCCAAACCCAAAAGAAGCCTGTGTTTTCAGTATCTAGAGGGATAGATACTGGGGAGATGAGTATTCAAATCCTCAGCACAGCTCAACTTGATGTCCCTGAAAAGTCGTCACTATTGTTTATGTAGCCGTCTCTCCTAAGCTCCATCCGACCTCCGTGCTCAAATTCCCTCAGAATCTCCTCCATTTGTCTCTTGGCCCTGAGACTCTGCTAAGGTTGTGTACTTTCATCAGGTTTGTTTCATAGAATTAAATTTCTCCTTGTAATACTCAAAATCCTGGCTGTCAGGGCTGCCCTGGAACTGATCACGAAGTGTCCCATGACTGTGCTGCTTGGAGAGAAACAGAACAACGTTGAGAAATTGTGAGCCTTAGTGTTGTTTAGCATCAGAGGCTCATGTGATTGGAATTGAAAAGTGTGTCAGCATTTGTCCTCATTCTGCTGCTCAGGATAGTGCTTCTGACAAGCCATGCTTCATCACTGAAGCAGATTTGAGAAGAACTTGTGCAGTACACTGTACATCCATAAATCAAACGACAGGGCTGCCCCAGTCCTCCTATTTAGGAATAAATGGAATTGAAAATGAAATGTCTAGTAATGAACACTTAGCTGAAAAGGTTAGTAACTGGGACAGGGAGTGGGAGATGAGAGAATGAGGACTGGGTGATTTATTAAATTGACAAAATCCCTAATTTTGCAATTTAACACCAGTTACCTTTGTTCTGTTCTCAGTAGGGATGGAGAACAGCTGGTCAGTACCACCTGTGTAAGAATCCATCATGTTCTTGAATACCATTAACATATTTCCCCGCAGCCTTTTCAGCCTTAGAAAAAGACCAATTCCTTTCATCTTTCCAAAGTGTTAAATCAAGCCACCAGAGCAGGAATTCAAAATGCTTTTTGAGGATGGTTTGTTTCTTAGGCTGGAACCCAGACCAGAATCTTTCTCAACTAAATGAGGGGGATATTCACCATCTGGATGGAAGTGGAAATGACAAAGACAGGAATTCCAGCTATGATGTTGGGCCTTGTAGGAGAGGAAAGAGACCCCATCCACTGCGCCTCATCAGAAGAACAGGAATCCTAGTCTGCCCAGGCTTTTGAGGGGATGGTTCCAAAGGCTGTTAAGATCCAATGCCATGGTGGGTGGATTACCGTGATGCTCCCCCAGCAGCTGAGTTTGGGGATCCTTTATGTTTCTGTGCCATTAATGCAATACAGCTCTTGACATGACTCTGCTACTCTTACCTGCTACTGCTTCTCTGATTCACTGAACAACTTTTTTCCTTTGCTACAAGTAGAATTTCCAAAGTGTTTGTGATTGACCAATACAATTTTGTAAACCATTGATCAGATTATATGCTGACTATGCTTTACTCAGATGTTCATCCTGAATGCAATCGGTAATGGGGGGTCACACGGTACAGAGCATCTCCAGGGATAGCTGGGGCTGCCTAGGGCTTCTCTTGCCGAGTGGGACTGACAGCTAGTCAGGAATTTTCTTAAGCCAATCTAGTAAAGCTGGTGTGGATGGTTAAGAGTAGGGGAGAACAACTTGTCTCTGTTGCCTTTCCTTTGAAATACATCCTTAGGTTTATAAATGCCTTTCTCTGCATCAATGGCCACCTCACAACCAAATTGTGAAATATTAGGAACTGGGATTCTTGGTTACTTGTATCTCTACGTAAACTGCATCTTCTCATTTTTAATGACATTTGTGAATTCTGAGCATTTGAATTTTTTCACTTTGTTAAGTTTCTCTTTTTCTTATAAGGCAATTGTTCTATTTCAGTTTTCTCTATCTTCTGGATCAATTTCGGAAATTTGTGCTTTCCTGGAAAATTCTATTTCAGTTGAATTTTAAATGGTTTTGGATAGAGTTTTGCAAAGTCCTCTGTTAGGCTTTAATTTTCCCACTCATCTTGGATTTGTTTATCAATTTCTTAAATCTTTAATGTTACTATTTCTTCAGTTCTGTTTTCCTTAAGTTAACTTTATTACTTTTTAACTTATTGAATTGAGTACTTAATTCATTGATTTTTATCTTTTTTATTTATGAATAACAATTTTAAAAAATTTATAAATTTGTCAAAAAGACCAAGTTAGGGACCCACCCGGTGGCGCTGTGGTTGAGTTTGCACGTTCTGATTCTCGGCCGCCCGGGGTTAGCTGGTTCGGATCCCAGGTGCGGACATGGCACCGCTTGGCAAAGAGCCATGCTGTGGTAGGTGTCCCACATATAAAGTAGAGGAAGATGAGCATGTATGTTAGCTCAGGGCCCGTCTTCCTCAGCAAAAAGAGGAGGATTGGCAGTAGTTAGCTCAGGGTTACTCTTCCTTAAAAAAAAAAAAAAAGACCAAATTAAATCTTTATTTATTGTCCTGGGGGGATGTTCGTGACGTATTATTAAATGAGAAAACGTGCTTAGGGATTAAATATTTAAAGTTATGAATCCTGTTCTATGTCATTAAAATATTACTCATAATTGCATATCAATCTGACATTACTCACAAAGTTCATGAGATAAATAGGGAACAACCAATATGCATGGAATTATTTTAAGAACAACGAAAACAGATGCCACCTTTATTAAGCATGCCCTCTTGACTTTTGTTCATTCTGGATCTGGACCATCTCCCTTTAGCCATTCAGAGTTCAAGATCCAGCTCTCATGAGATCCTGGCTGTGAGGGCTTTCAGAAAGACCCCCCAGCCCAGAGACTTTCTCCCATCTTCATTGCATATAGACTTTGGTGTCTATATCTGCTTGAATTCGTATCACATTGTGTCACTTTTCTTTGCTAATTTTTATTTTTAACTATTGAAGTAAATCCTTGTTGTAGAAATGAAAAAAAATATAGAGACACACAAGACAAAGTTAATCAAGTGCTATCACCTGCTTGAAATAGCCTAGTAGATGACATAGATCATTACATACCTTTCTTGGTGATTCTGTGAATTTGTACAAACATATTTAAAAATATTTATTTATGTTTGTTTTCCAAAGATGAGATCATTTTACTCATTATTTCATTACCTGCTTGTCTCACTTAACAATACAGCATAAAACATCCTTCTAGGTCAATAGATATAGAAGTAACTCATGCTTTTTTAGAAAATTTTATAAAGAATTTTAATTGAGGTAAAATATACATAACATAAAATTTAGCATCTTAACTATTTTTAAGTATTAGCAGTTAGCAGTATTAAGTATACTCAAATTATTGTGCAACCAATTTCCAGACCCCTTTTCGTCTTACAAAACTGAAACTCTATCCCCATTTAAAAACAACTCCCCATTCCCTCCTTGCCCCAGTCCGCGGCAACCACCATTCTGGTTTCTGTCTCCATGGATTTAACGACTCTAGGTACCTCATATAAACTGGAATCATACCGTATTTATCTTTTTGTGACAGCTTATTTCACTCAGTGTAAATGTCCTCAAAGTTCATCCATGTTGTAGCATGTGTCAGAATTTCCTTCCTTTTTAAGGCTGAATAATATCCCATTGTAGGTATAGACCACATTTTGTTTATCCATTCATCTGTCATGGACATTTGAGTTGCTTCTACCCTTTGGCTATGTGAATAATGTTGCATTGTAACCGCAAGCCCTCCAGGACCAGTTCAATTGACCCCAGCTTATCAACAGAGTAATTAAGAGTGGTTTTTCAGGAACTGAGAACCCTTGTCCAGTTCAGGCCAGTTGAGACCACCAACCCATCAACTGGGCCCGGGCAAATGCCTGATAAGTGATCTTTTTGACTTCGAAGGGCTGAAAACTCCACCCTCAGATCGTGCTAACACCACTATTTGGTGAACATGCATCTTATGAAGAGGCATGAAGCTTGACTACACTTGCTCAGATCATCAATTACCTCACCTCTCCTCACCTCCAATCGTCTATCTTCACACTTCAGACCACTTTGTGCTTCATCCCATAAATTGTTCTCCAAGCCCTGGATTTGGGAGACAGCTCTCAGATCATATGCCTCCTGTCTCCGTGCAGATAGATCTCACAAATAAAACTACTTTTCTTTTTCCAAAGGCTGATGCCACAATAATTGGCTCTTTCTGTGCATCAGGTGGCGATCCCTTGCACAGTAACACAATGAACATGGTTGTACAAAAGTCTCTTTGAGACCCTGCTTTTAGTTCTTTGGGGTATATACCCAGAAGTGGAATTGCTGGATCATACGGCAATTCTATTTTTAATTTTTTGAGGAGCCACCATACTTTTTCCACAGTGGCCAGACTATGTTACATTTCATCAACAGCACACAAGGGTTCCAATTTCTCTGGTAACTTGTTCTTTTGGACAAATTCATAATTATTATATCGATTTTGATTTGATTTTTTTTTTTTTTTTTGCATGTATATGCCTTCCTTCTAGTAAACTGTGAAGTCCTACAGGGAGTTTTTGAAGAGATAGTGCTGTTTGATCTGGGCCTTGAAGGCAGCTGAGGTTTCATCTGGTGGAATGAGGGTGTAGGGCCTCACCCATTCTGCCAGTGCAGCTGACCCTGCACTGACCCCTGCTGGCTCTGGATAATGGACCACTTTCGGATGCAATTGCCACAGTTGTTATGCTTCTTTTGAGGCTTGTTGGAGCCTGATGTCAGATATAACAAATCACCCAGCTTAGATCTGTTGAATCTTAAACTTTGAAAAAAACCTGATTAAAACTGTGCTCCTCTCCCTAGAAAAATGCACGTATGCATTCAGTATATACCTTTGAATTTAGAGCTTCTAATGTCTCCTGAATCTCCCATGGATGCCCCCTCAGGGCTCCCTGGGTTAAGAACACCTGCTCTGGGATCTGACTCAGCTCTTTCACTTAGATAAGCAGGAATGATTGAGGCTATTTAAGCTTCATTATTTATCCTGCCTTCCTCACACACTCTTTCTCTCTCCTTATATTTGTAACAATCTTGATCTTCCCCATATGCTGCCTCTTCTCCTGCTCACTGGTCATTGTTTACAAATTGTAGAACACCCTCTTTAATTTATTCTTATGTTGCTAACATATGGTATTCATTCTATTATCTAGCAATCCTCAAGACATCTCCAGAAGTAGGTAGTGAAACTTGTATCATCAATCAAATGCAATAGAGAAGGCACGACTCCCTCACAGTGATTGTCCATAAATCTTTAGCCATAAAATAGATTATTAAATGTGGCTAGGCAGCCGTGAACAATATCATGTATTTTTTGTTTTTATCTTAAGAATTTCTACCCTGTTTTCTTTTGTTCTGAGCCCTCGGGGTGCTTTCTGGTTTTTCAAAATGTCACGTTGGAATAGAAGTGAGAATCCAGCATCTGGGACATGACATCCTGAATACAACAGGCCTGCTTTTTGTGACCTAGTTCTGAATAAACTATATTGTCATTGTGGTATTTAATTCACTGAAAAGGGCATGTTTTTCTAAAAGAGAAGCCATATTTACATTAAAAAATAAGGAACAATAGTCATAAACAGGGAAGTCAATGAATTTTCAGCGGATTTTTCACAAGAGGAAGCATCTTTACAATATCTCTGGCATCTAGGTATCTTTGATTGTAAATTGACATGTCAAAATTTAAAAAAGAAAGTAATAGAGACTTTCCAAAGTAGTGATATATGACATGTTCAAAAATTCATTTGCACTTTAATTTTTACCCAGGGTCTCATTGTGACCCTTAAAACCTACATTTCTTTCTAATTTATATCTTATAATCCTCCAAAAATGCATTTTTCTGCACCTTTTCAATTAAGTTTTAAACTCATTTACTTTAAGGGAAAAAATAAGTGCAAAGTGCTGTGTTTTTAAAATTAATTTTCAATTAACTTTTCAAAATGTTCTTTAAAGAAATTTTTGATGTTTGGGAAACCTCATGAGAATTGTTCATGAGATTTTGCAATCTTTTACATAGAACATTAAGTTGTATTTTGTGATGAATAAATCAAATAAAAGTTAAAAGATTTAGATGATTCTAAAACTTAACATGTTCTGCATTTGGCCAAGTATATTTTCCATTTTACTTATGATTTTCATAGCTATTTCTTGTTGATGGTTATTCAGCAGACAGATTAGGATAAGCTTATGCTTCAGTACTAGACAAGCGTAGACTCTCAGTGGCTAAACACCTCGGTCAAATCACTCTCCAGCACCTGACCTTTGAACTATGGCTCAGCCATTCCAACTTTTGATCTCCACACTTCCTGTAAAGGAGAACTCACACCTGCTCTTTAAGACTGGACTAACCTCTGCTCACATCACATTGACAAGAATGAGTCATGTGGCCTTGCCTAAATGCAAGAAGGTGAAGAAATGCAGGGAGCATGTGAAATACTTAGTTTTCCATAGTATGTCTGCTGCAAAAGCTAATTCTAAATTTGAGTTTTAGAGATAGAAGGGACTTGGAAAAATAGATCCTTAGTTTTCTAAATAATGAAGGTGAAGCTACAAAGGTCAGGCCACTTATTCAGCTCGTACTGCTTCTTGTCTTAAGTAGTGTCTTAATTATACTTTCTTTACACTGAGAAGACTCTTCAAATAATTTAGCTATAACGCTGTGTTCTCTTTTCTTGCCATTTTCTTGAAAGTTATTCTTAGATATTTTGAACTTGGGATCACAATTAGATAAATGTTACACCATCTTGTTCAATTGTTGGTTACATTGTGGATGGTTGAAAAATCACACAATATATTATAAGACAGTAGCACCTTGGAATATAAGAGAGTTCCCCTCCAGAACTATGCTGGACCTATGTGGTAGGCTTTAAATCCTGCTCTTGAGTCAAAGTAGATATGTAATCTGGATTTTATCTGCAGATTACATATTTCCCACTTATGACTGGAGCTTATCTCAGAGCTTTGGTTATTTTCACTCTAGGATAAACCAAAGTGAACAAGCTGGACATCAGCTCTAGTTGGTAGCTAAGGAACTGAAAACCAGAACGCAGAACCGAATGTTTTATTTAGTTATGATAATGCCCCAGGAACAAAATGCATTTTGCCATTACAAATGCAACATATAGAACCTTGAGCTCAATATCTATACTTACCTCATCAGAGATCAGTAAGTTTTCTGACCAACAACAATTCATGGACCACAATTTAAGTACCACTGAAATGCAGGGGATTACACAGTGGCAAGTTTAAAACGGAGAGCTAACAGAGAACCAGCTGCCTCTGTCACATTCCACAGTAGGAATTTGGGATAATCAACATTTTGAACTTGGATATGTACTTGCATGTTATGTCTCATTCGACTACAGATCCTTTTATGTATATGCTGTTAGGCAGAACACTGGAGAGTAGAGGTTGGTACCTCCAGATCAGAGTATTTATAACCAACTTTGGGAGTAGTTATTATTTTATGTATTTCATGAATGAGAAATCTGGGGTTCAGAGAGGATAAATAACTTGGCTAAGATCAATCACACAGAATAAGTGGCAACCTGGGAATTTCCTTCACAAGTGTGTCTGCTACAGACACTCATGCTTTACCACCAATTTAAATGACTCAGCTTGAGTTGAACTACATGAATTTGTGTCCAATTGCAGCTGTAAAAGTTCCACAAACTTAGTGGCTTAAACCCATACAAGTTTGTTATCTTGCAGTTCTAGAGGTCAGAAGTTCAAACCCAGTTTCAGCTGGTTAAAATCAAGACAGTGGCAGGGCTTCTCCTGTTCTGGAGGCTCCAGGGGAGAATCCATTTTCTTGTCTTTTCTAGCTTCTGGAGGATGCCCACATCCCTTGGCTGGTGGCCCCATCCCCTATCTTCAAAGTTTGCAGTGTAACATCTTTCAATCTTTCTCCCTTACTCTTAGCTTCCTGCCTCCCTCTTAGAAGGACTTTTGTGATTATGTTGGGTTTACCTGAATAATCCAGGATAATCTCCCCATCTTAAAATCCTTAACTCAGTCGCAGCTGCAAAGTCTTTTTTGCCATAGAAGGTAAATTTTCATAGGTTCCAGGGATGGGAATGTGGATATCTTTGGGGGCCATTATTCAGCCCACCACACTATAATATTTCTCTTGAGGTGTGGACTTCAACAAGAAATTCTAGGTTATTCTGCTACGTTTTTTTGTTTTGAAATACATCATATTTATTTTTATTTTGGGGCATTAAAACTCTACAGAATAATAAAAAAGGATCCATATTTTTAATAAGAAGAAATGAACTTGGCACACACTCCCTACACCCACAAAATAGAAAGGGACTTTGATGTGTGTTTCAAAATGGGAGCGAGAACAGAGCCTAACCATAACAACATACAGCCATGCATCACATAATAGTGTTTCGGTCAACGACAGACTGTGTATATGACAACAGTGGTCCCATAAGATTATAATGGAGCTGAAAAATTCCTATTGCCTAGTGATGTCCTAGCTGTTGTAACATTGTAGCACCATATGTTACTCATGTGTTTGCGGTAATGCTGGTGTAAACAAACCTACTGCGATGCCAGTCATATAAAAGTATAGTACATACAATTATGTACAGTACATAACACTCAATAATGATAATAAACGACTACGTTACTGGTTTATGTATTTATTATATTATACTTTTTATTGTTATTTTAGAGTGTATTCTTTCTACTTATAAAAAAAATTTACTGTAAAACAGTATGCTGTGTTACTCCAGCAGCAGATTCATGCATCTTGTGTTTACTGTGTCTCTTGATTGCATCATTTTCTCTTGTGCTTGATTGAATCTCATGTTGTTTTGTTCATCATGACCCCTAAGTCTACAAAAGCCACTGCTAATGTTGCCACTAAGAGGCCACATTGAGTGATTGACCCGGAAATGAAATTAAAAGTGATTAAGGACTACAAAGGGGAGAATCAGTGATGGTTATTGCTCACCAGTCAGGCAGGTGCCATTCCACCACAGCCACAATATTGAAGAACGAGGACAAAGTGACCAGAGCTCTTAGAGGATCTGTTTCATTGAAGGCAAGGAGACTATCAAAAATTGAGAAGAGCCTATGTTAGACATGCAGAAACTTCTAATGACCCGGATTGAAGACCAGGCACAGAAGTGTATCCCTCTCGGTACCATGATGATCATGGCCAAAGCAAAGAGTTTGTTTGCAACATTGGAAGAAAAGGCTGGATGTTGAATTTACTGCTAGCTCTGGGTGGTTGAAATGATTCAAAAATAGTTATTCATTACATAACGTGAAAGTGAGTGGTGAGTCTACAAGTGCTGATGTGAAGGCAGATGAAGAATTTTTGGAAACCCTAAATAAGCTGATTATGGAGCAAAATTACTTGCCAGAGCAAATATTCAATAGGGAGGAAACCTCCCTATTCGGAAAAGGATGCCTGAAAGGACTTTCATCCATAAGCAGGCCAAGGCAATGCCAGGTTTCAAGACTTTTAAGGATAAGCTAACAGTCTTGCCTGGGGGCAATGTTGCAGGCTACAGACTGAAACCCTCTGTGAGCCGGCACAGTGAGTGCCCCAGGGCCTTCAAGCATATCAATAAGCTCAATGTACTACCGGAGCAATGAGAAGTTATGGCTGACCCAGCACCTCTTCCAAGATGCCCTCCTGAATTGCTATACCAGCGAAATGGAGAAGTATTATTTGGAGAATAACATGCCTTTCAAGGTTTTTCTTATTGTTGATAATGATCCTGGACATCTTCCTTTTATTGGTGATGTTCATCCCAATCTCCAAACAGTGTTTCTCCCTCCAAACACCGCCTCTTTGATCCAACCAATGGATCAAGGAGTTATAGAAGCTTTTAAGGCCTATGACCTGAGGATGACCTTTGCCCAGGCTATTACTGCAACTGAGGAAGATACTGAGAAGACACTGATGCAATTAAGGAAGCGTCAAAACATTTACGACTGCATCAAGAAAGCTGCTTGAGCTCGGGGTGATGTTACCAAGCAATGAATGAATGGCATCTGCAGGAGACATTCAAGAGGGTTGTCCGTGACTTCGAAGGATTTAATCCTCTCAGTAACTCTGTGAGGCATGCTCCCATTAAAGATCATGATGCCCCTTTTATATTTGTCTTAGAGTAGTTCTTCTCAACTGGGAGTGATTTTGTCCTGCCAGGGGACACTGGCATTGTCTGCAGACAGTTTTGGTTGTCACAACTAGGAAAGTGCTACCAGCATCTAGTGGGTACAGGCCAGGGATGCGGCTCAACATCCTACAGTGCACAGGACAGTGCCACCACAAAGAATGATACCGTTCAAAATGTCAGTAGAGCCAAGGTTGAGAAACCCTGGTCAAGAGATTTGCCAGGGCTGAGGAGGTTGCAAACATCAACAAGGCTGTGGCTGAGAAGACAAACAACTTTACCCTGGGTGTGGACGAGGATGACATTCAGGACCTCCTAGAGGTGCATCCTGAGGCAGTGACTCATGAGGAGTTGCTGGAACTGGAACAGGAACACACAACTGAAGAAGAGGCAAGAGAAAAGAAAACCGCAGGAGAAGACAAAGAACAACTGGATGGAAAATTCCCAGTGAAGGGTTTAGCAGAAGATTTTGCAGACCTCACAGAGCTCCTTAAAAAGTTTGAAAATGTGGAGCTGAATACCAAAAGGTTTTCATTAATAGAGAGGAATGTTCACGGTGCATTATTTGCTTAAAGCAAATCTATGATGAAAACAAGAAACAAACTAAGCAAACCACTATGGATATATTTCTGAAAAGAGTGACACCTCCTTAACAAGAGACTCAGGCAGGTCTTTCAGGAATTATTCCAGAAGGAGGCACTGGTATCATAGCAGAAGGCATCTCCATGCGTGTTATTGCCCCTGAAGACCTTCCAAGGGACGAGAAGTGAAGGTGGAAGACAGCGATATCGATTATCCTACCCTTGTGTAGGCCTAGGCTAATGTGTGTTTGTGTCTTAATTTTTAACAAGAAAGTTTACAAAGTTAAAAAAAATTAAAAATAGAAAAAAGCTTATAGAATAAAGATATAAAGAAAGAAAATATTTTTGTACAGCTGTGCAATGTGTGTTTTAAGCTGTGTTACTACAAAAGAGTCAAAAGGTTAAAAAAACTAAAAAGTTTACAAAGTAAAAAAGTTACAGTAAGCTAAGGTTAATTTATTATTGAAGAAAAATATTTTTTATGAATTTAGTGTAGCCTAAGTGTGCAGCGTTTATAACGTCTATAGTAGTCACAGTAATGTCCCAGGCCTTCATGTTCACTCACCAGTCACCCACTGACTCACCCAGAGCAATTTCTAGTACTGTGTGCTCTACTCATGGTAAGTGCCCTATAGACGTGTACCATTTTTTATCTTTTATACCATATTTTCACTGTGTCTTTTCTATGTTTAGATGCACAAACCCCATTATATTACAATTGCCTACAGCATTCATTACAGTAACAAGCTATCCAGGTTTGTGGCCTACGTGTATAGCAGGCTATACCACCTCGGTTTGTGTAAGTCTATTCTTTGATCACACAAGGATGAAATCACCAATGATGCATTTCTCAGAATGTATCCCCATCATTAAGTGACACATGACTGTACAAGGATTATGCTTAAGCAAACTTGGAAATATAAATTCTGATTGTCTTGAAGAAGGCTAAAGCTGAGGCTGGCAAGATTGAGTAACTTATCTACATTCCCTCTTCTATCTACGTAAGGTGGAAATCTACTCCAGCCACATCTATAAAAAACAGATGGGTTGTTCGACTTGACAAAACAGTGTGCCACTTGAGGAGGAGCAAAGGTGGACAACTAGTGACACTGCAGTGGTGTGGGCCCATTCATTTTCTAAGAGATTTAAGAGAAGGAAAGTGGGTGTCTTGTGAATTCCATTAAGAAATAGAGGTGACGGATGGCCTGACATGAATAATGGTGCCGTACATTCTGTGGATTCTACACCTTTATTTGTAGTCTTAAGTAGTATTCTCTTGCCTTCTAACTTTATGGACCTGTCCAATCCATGCCCAGTTCCCTGTCAACGCCAAGCTCCACCTTGACTTGACTGTCTGCTCCTTTCCATGGTGACTGCCGCTCTTGCTCAGCCAGTGTCTCCTCTTGCCTGGCCTCTGCACTAAGAACCCTGGGTTCTTTATGCCCTTCACTTCCTTCCGGTCTACTCTTCACACATCAGCCAACACTTGTTTTAAGACATAAGTTGTATTACATCACTCCACTCAGAACCGTAATGGCTTTCTGCGACTCTTAGGGAAAAAGCCAAAATCCAAAACAGAGTCTCCTATGCTGACCAGTCTTCTTTTCCAGCCACCTGCCCTCCCCTGCTCGCTGTACAGCAGTCACACAGGTGTGCTTCCAGGTCCTCCATTGAGCCAAGAGTTTTCCTACCTCAGAACTTTTAAACACCATCTTCTTTCTGCCTGGAACTTTCTTCAACTCACTATGACTAGTCAACTCCTTTCATCCCAAACAAAGTTGGTCCCCCAGTCAAACTCGATAGAATCCTCAGCTGTCTTTTAGACCTCTCCTCAGCTTGTGATTACACAAAGACACCTGTAGTGGAGAGGAGGGTGCTCTGCTCTGCCACATACTAGCTAGGACTTTGAGATGTCACTAACTTCTCTGCAAAACTCATGCCTATGCTAGTATGGCATTTGTGAGAATTAAATGAGTTTTGAGAGGGAAAATTTCAAGCTTACTTTGCATATTACAAGGATAATTGACAATTATCACTTCTGCCTAGGAAAGGGGGATATTTTGATTAAACGATCAAAGCATGTCAGCCTTAGAGACATGGTCACTAAAAGGCTGAGGCTGCTCATGCTTTTTGTTGTGGACTTAGAGACATATAAGAGCCCGGGTTTGGGCACTGTCATGTCCAGTGTCAAATCTCCACCTTTTCTTAGGGAAACCTTATGCCCAGGGTTAAACATGCATTACGTAGTCTGTGAATGCCTGGTCCAGAGTCTGGAATTTCTGCTGCTTCCCAACTGTGTGAATCTGGGGTCATTGCTTACCCTCTCTAAGCCTCAGTTCTTTTATATGTAAAATAAAAGTAATGGTTGTGAAGATGGTAATGAAGATAAATGAGAGGATTCATGTAAATTACTTGGCTTAGAGTAGGTACTCCATAAATATTAGTAATTATTATAAATTGTCTAAGATTTTCCTTGACTAAGATTGTTACCTTGACTAACCTTTCTCCACCTTGAGTCTCAATTTTCTCATCTAAATTAGGAATCTGTTCAATCAACAGATATTTATGTGGCTCCTGGCACTGGACTGAAAAGTGCCTGTGACTACAACATAGAATAAAACTCAGGGAGTTAATAACACCTACCTGCAGAATTTGTGTGAAAATTTAATGAGATAATGTACAATAGAAGTACTCATTATGCTTTCTGGAATACTTTATTCACTAAACAAATGTTACTTTCCTTCATTTCTCCTTGTTAGTTGGTGGAAGGGTCTTAGTTCTCTTTTCTGTAAAGTCTAAATGAAGTCACTTTCAATAATTTAAGAGGATGGCCAATGGAATAAATCATTTGTTTTCTTTTTACTCTCATCAAAATGGTGTGTGTTGAGAGATAATTTATTAGGTAAATCACACACATCATGCTTAATTATTCTGAATTAAATCTGTGTAACAGAAAAGAACAGGAAAAAAATGACAGAAATGTCTTGTTCTTACCAAGTATCATAACCATGTTGTGTGTGTGCTTATTCTCCGATTTGGGGTTGCATTAAGGACCTTTAATGCCCAGCAACAGCTTTAGGCATTTCGGTTGTTGCAGACCATTCAGCTGCTCAACAAAGATTGAAAGCTGATCATCTAGAAACCATTTGAATGAAGAACCTCATAAATAATAAAAAGGGAACATGTTTTCACTCATTGCTCCCCAACCCCTGCTGCCACCCTTCCACTCTTTGTCCTTTAAATGGGACTGAGGGTTAATTCAAGCAGGAGTGAACTGATCATGGGGCCTCAGCTCCCTATTACTGGGAGATGCAACAGGGGTTCAGCATATCAAAGTCAGATGCTAGGGTCAAGGAGTGAGTGAAACAGAACACCTATTGGAGAGATGAGATTCAAATACGGAGGAAACAGGGCACGCGTGAGCAGAAGGTCCCAGTATGGAAGTAGCCGTTGTCTATGATGAGCATCTATTCCGATAGGTTGGGGCGCGTGCTGTATCAATTGTTAAAAATCTTGAATAGTTGCTTAAAACTTATTTATTCCTAGGGAGAGAATCATGCAGAGGCCTAAATATCAGATCAAGTAAGGGAGTTATGAGGAGAGAAGCAGGACTGAGGTGACAACGGGCTTTGGAACTAACAGATTAGAATCAGAGAAACCAGAATTGGTAAAATTGAGTAGAAGCCAAAGGGAGAAGGGGACCTTACACTATGGCTTTGGGTGTCATCTATCATTTGAAACTTGTCTTTCTGGTCATATTTCAGGAGGACATGAAATAGGTAGGTTGGCCTTACTTAAAGTATGCTGGCAAAATACTAGTAATATAGCTACATCTAATTTATACTGAATTGTAAATGTTTCTGGGATTTGGAGCATTATTTCTTAGGTCATTTCCACCATTTTTTAAATAAACATTTCAGATTGATCCTAATAACGTCAAATGAAAATAATTCCACGATTTGCATTGATGCTTTAGGAAAGATGGTACTACAGTAAAGAGGTTTCTTTTATTTTGAGCAATGATTGGACTGAATTCCCTAAATTGTATAAGCTTCCTGATCTTTTACTGGATTTCTAGGATACAAGTAGCTCCTGTCAACATTTTTCCTTTTGAACCTATGCATTTCTAATATCCTGGCACCTCTCAGGTAAGCTAAACGGGATTGTGTAGGATGAGGTAATGATGACAGGTTCAAACTTCAATCATCTTGAAAAGTTCTGGACATCTGTTTTGCAAACTAATGATAGTATTTTAAAACACACTTAATAGCAAAAAGAAATTTAAGTGGAAATATCTGGAGAAATTCCAGTTATGCAGCATGCATTGCTGAATGACGCTTTTCTGAGAGATCCGGGCATTTCCAGGAAATTAAAAAAAAAAATAGAAGAAAGACAGGAACGAAGAAGAAAGAAACAGCCTTTTCTACTGCAAGTAACTTGTAAAACGTAAAATATGCTGCCTCTGAGTGCAATCCATATACTTGATACCTGAAAAATAAACCTAATAATATATTTTTAATTGATACACCCCTTTTACAAACTTGAATCACGACAGTTAAAGACATTTCAAAAGCATCTCAAAAAGAATCAAAATAGTAGCCCTCTTAGATTTACAGGGCACGTTGTCTAAACTAGTCCAAGTTGGTGCTCCTTCACCTATGTTCTCTTAATATTACTTTGGTCTCATTTACATTTTAGAGATTAGCTACTAATGTTTGATAATTATGTATAATTGATGAGAAAGGTATGCAGGTAGTCAGCCAGTCATGCCAGAGGTATAAAACCTCACTTGCGAACATCACCGTCACCGTGGCCTCCTCTTTTATCGCACCTCTGTGTTTATTTTGCCTTTCACCTCTTAACAGCAGTGTATACCACTGTGGAAGTTAGCGTTTTATTTTAAGCATCGACGACCTTGAATTATGGGAGCACTACAAAACGACCTCGCCTCCTCCACACCCCCAGCACAGACTGTGAACACCAAAGGCATCACTGCTGTGCTGCTGGCCCCACGCCTCCTGATGCCTCAGCGCAAGCAGTGGAGACGCAGCTGAGCAGGCTGCTGGCAGTGGCGAGCCGGCCGGCCAAGTGTGCCATTCCGCTTAGAGCAAGTATATGAAAAGAAAGTAGGATACACGGGATGGCCAATGGCCACAAAAGTGAAGAAAAACATTGCTTCAGAAGTGAAGGCCAGAATAAAAGTGAACGAACTAACCTCCGAGTTCAAGTTGTCTCATTTGGATATAATTTTTTTTAGAACAAGGGAAAATATTTGAAGGAAGAAGAAAATATGTCAATTCAATTGATGGTGGCATGAAAATGCATTGGCTGAGCGATGAGGCGGAAACACGTGCAACTTTGTGGATGCCTGGTCAGAAAATACATATGCCTCTAACGTTTAAAGTCTAAAGCAAGCAATGAGTTTTAGCGTAGGTGCTTGAATCAATAAAGGAATGGTGTGATTACTTCCAGAAGAGAAATTCTTGGCCTAGCATCAGCATTCATAGGAAAACTTGAAGCGTGGCTATAGAAGGAGCCGAGACTTTTTCAGAAAATTTTGTTTAGATCTTGAAGGGAAGGGAAGTATTTGCGATTTATATTTAAAGCTGATGAAACAGGACTTTGGGGAAAGTCAGTACCCTGCAAAACCACATTCTCCCAGAATGAAAAGAGGACTACTTGTGACAGCAGCTACACAGATCTCTGCGGAGGAGCTCAGCAGTGAAGGCCTCATTGAAAGGGAAGAGCATGGTGTCAAGAAAAAAGAGTGTCCGCGAAGAGTTGTCATTTTTGTTCACTAATGTATCCCAAATGCCTAGAACAATGCCCAACATGTAGCAGGTACTCAATAAGCACTTGCTAAATAATATTTGAAGAAACCTCAGCTAGTGCACTCCCTACTAAAATAAAAAAAAAATCAAAACATAGCTTTTATAGTGTCAGGTGATTATATTTGCATGTCTGTAAAATGTACATTTGTTTTTGTCCCATTAATTTTGTAATCATTTTGGTATTTTTTGGTATAGAATGGCTTTTCAGAAATTGAACCTGAGTTCATAACATGGCATCTGTAGGCAGAAAATTGGGTCAGCCTGTGGTAGCTGGACTCACGCTCTCCTTTATGAACCAGTTAAGTTCGTCTACAGTTATTTATTTTGCTCTTTTCTTTTTCCCAGGACTTCCAAAAAACTGTTTTTGTATTTTACTATTGTTTTTTTATTTTCCTTTTCAGGTTCCTTGTCCGTGATATCACTCAATTTGTTGGCTGAGACCTATTGAACATCCCACCCACCCCCACCACCAAAAAAAGAAGCCACCAAAAAGAAAATGCCCTAATGATGTTTAGAATGCTGTAATAGTCTTGGAGACAGACTAGAATATCCTAACATGGGAAGCAATATTGTATGTAATAAACAGCAGTGCCGCTCTTTTCTGACACCTCTGAAAGCTACTGGATGGCACTTTAGACTCTCCAGAGATGCCCCATTTTATTTCCTCTTCTTCTCATTAAACTTCTCTGCCAGCAGTGGAATTGAAGATACATTTTAAAAATTACTATTAAACATTTGTATTTTGGTTTCATTTAGTTTTATTGTTGCAACTGTGTGTGACTCTGTTTTAAGATTGGAAAGCTGCAGTCATTCAGCTACTTGCTTAAACAGATTTTGTGTGATTGCCAAGAAACCTAATCATTTGTAGCATTGTTTCTAAGGGATAAATGGATTTTTGGATCATATCCTCCTTATAAATAAGGGGCTGCCAGTACACTTAATAAGAATGGGGTTTGTACCAGGTGTTGCATAGGAAACATTAGATGGAAAATTATAAACCAAATGACTTTGCTGTGCTAAATTTCATAGGCAGAGAGATCTTGATTGCTTCCTAGCTCTGTCACTGTTATTTGCAGTTGATTTTAATTTTAATTAAAAAAAATTTTGGCCCGTTTTCTTGATTCCTGGAACTCTAGAATTTCAGAAGTAGCAAAGCATATAGTTCTCTTTTTTTCCAGATTTATAGAGCTTTAGATTACAAAAAGTTTAAGTTTGGCACACAAGTTAGATAGTCCATTTCATTTCAAGCAATATAGTTTCCTCAGTTGCTGAATTAAGACTGTGATTTTTACCTTCTTTGAAAGAAGAAATAAATTTTAAAAAAACCCTTCAAATTCTCACCAAAAAACTAACTTGATAAGTTAATGAAAGAGAATATATATCTGAATTGCTTCACCTCAATTAAATTTTGTCCTCTAAAATTTTTCATAAACATATTTTCACTGGTGATCACATGTGGCCATGCTTTAAACTGCCCAACTTTTAAAAACAAAGCAGAAGAGGTTCTGGATGAAAGCAAGAGTGAAATAAATGTGTGAATATTGAGTACAAATTACCAATCACTGTCCAGGCTTTTGAATTGTTATCTTTGTCCCTTTCCACTCACACAGATAATCAAGACACTCGGTGGCGTGCAAATGATACCATTATTTTGAAATGATGAAATTTAAAATTTCAATGTGTTAACACACAAAATAATTCTATTTTGGTCTCACTGAAACCTGCCAAGTGCACCTTGTCTTCTTTTTCCTTCAACCACTTTCTGGAACAAAAGCAGAAAGAATCAAACTCCCAGCTTTTGTGTCTTCTGCATGTTTATATGCTAAATGGTAGTCAACAGTATAAACGATAGTGGAACCTTCCTTTTGGAAGGTCTTTCATCTCTGAAAGCCACTTACTGTAGCCATCACAGTTAATTTTATTATTGGCAGGCAGGCATAAACCTAGCGAAACCGCAGCTTCAGAGTACATTTGCACATAATGACTATCCCGGGAATTCACAGCTCTGGGGTAAATAGCTACTTCTCCACTTTGATGACTCAGAGTGGTTTGGTTTTTAAAGCACTAATATAACTGATGGACAATGAGCAGTTCATAGTTTTATCTGTTTCTTTATTTCCCTAAAGTAGATCAAAGTGGCTTTCACTGGCCTAGCAGTGATTCACACGAATAAGACCTACAAGATTCACCCTCAGTAAGATCTCCAGGAGTCAGGAGGGTGATGTAGTTGTCAGAAGAAAATGTGTTTTGGACTGCGTTACTAGAGCAAGCACACCAGTCACTGTGCACTACTGATGGATCATGGAGCCCAGGGTCAGATGGTAGAGCTCCTCTGTAAGGAAGGCATTAGCAGACTGCAGCGCCCTCAGAGGATGCTGAGCAATTTGGAATGCATGAAGCAACAGGAAGCATTTCTTTAGGAAGCTAATCAGCAGTCCACAATGTAAAATTCCTGAGAAACGGGCAGCGAAAATGTCTGCACTCTTTCAAAACCATGCTTTGTCTGGTGAGTGAGTTGCTTTTGTTAGAAGCTGGATGTACCACTTCGTACCCTGACTCCTAAGAGGGCTTTAAGAGTTGGTATGCCCAACATTGTGACTTTCTTTACACGTAGGGAAAAATATCTCGTCCACCAAGCATTATCCTCAAGCAACATCTTGACACCACCGTAGCAAACTTTCTCAAGGCCTGGTGGAATGGAAAGACCAATGTGGAGGTTTTATTCGAAGATATTAACCGTTACAAATTGAAAAGGCCTTTATTTGGGTTTAATGATATGGAACTCTACTATATATACAAACTCCATGAATGACTTACTTCTGTAAGTACTACTCACACTTGAATATATCCAGTAGGAGTGCCTGCATTGACCGAGAGAGAAATCTTTGACACTTTTCTACTTTGTAATTTACTGTTTATTACGTTTCTTGTAATTATTTCTTGTTTTTCTCTTGTCCATTGTTTTCCGTGGTATGTGTCTGTTGTAAACCTTGTAGGAGGGGGGAGAAGGGACATTAGAGATTTTAAACAATTGTGCTTTATCTTTTCTTCAAGCTTCCTTATATCTACATAAAATCTCTTTTTTTCCCTCATTTTTATCTAGTTAGAATTTCACTTGCTACAGTGCAATATGTTGGCTTGATATAAAATATTTTAACATAATTTCAATCATCCTTAAAAAGCATATATTTCTTGAACAGAGTAAAGAGTTTTTCTTCAGTACTTTTGAAGTCAGAACAGCTTCACTGTACGGTATAGAACTTGATGCTATATTTGGTACATTCCTACTAATTTGTAGGACTTCATTTATAACAAGAATTTGAGAAAAACAAGCCCAGGAAAGTAGATGGCACTCTTAGATATACTTCTAATGAATCGGTCTTTTGAGATTACAGTTTGAATGTTACCTTTCTGTAAGTATTCTTTTAGGTAGCGGGAAAAATATTCAGTGTATTAATAAATTGGCTTCAGAAAAATGAGGTTGGTAAATACTTTAGATTATTCAAAATACTTAGTTGAGCATCAAATTAACATTTACCTGGTTTATAAAGGAAGCACCAGCAAGTGAAATTATTTCACCTAATAATGATACTGAATGATATTTCTTTTGATTAAAGTTTAATCCTTTCCTATTTGTCAGGTTAAACACGTGGGCATGGATTTTTGCATTCCTTATTAACTAGTCCTGATGAAATGGACTGCCTGGTGCTAGAATCTATCCTATTTGAGAAAATGCATGTATAGTTATGCTATATTGCCAGGAAGGCTACGGTAGCCAAACAGAATGCTCATTTTCCCTCAATTTTCAGAACAAAAGAGGAAAGAATAGTAATATATGTCATAGCTAATCACCAAGCAGAAAACACATACCATGATATGGAAAAATATATATAACTCAATAAACTAATATAAAGAAGGGAAATGGCTTATGAATATTATCAGGCCATATTCATTCATTATAAATATTCATATGTACATAACTGAAATGAAACTTATCTTTGGGAATCCAAATGTGGTATTTATTTACCAGCATTAGAACACTGAAAAAAATTTCAGTTAGAGAAATTAAAAAGGAAATACATTCACTATGTTTGCACATCCAAAGTGATCAATAATGGGTCACTAATTTGTCTTTGCTTTAGGATCACAATGAGATAATAGGTTCACAGTGTATCAGGGGGGCAGCCTCTTTAGAGCAATTCACGTGATGGCATTACCTTAGTGAAGTTCCTGTGGGTCAGGGTTGGATCACTAGAGCACATCTCCGGAAGTTACTGACTCTAGGAGTCTTATGTTACCAAATTAACAAGGAAACTGAACTGTTTACCAGGTTGCCTAGTAGGTAAATTAAAATGAGAAATACAATTGTCACAGAGACCAGAGGAATTAGTGTTGCCATAGGAAAGCCACATGGGAAATTGAATTAAAATCAGAATGCTGCTTGGTGAGCAATGAGTCAGAGAAAGAGCTTGTTGCATGATTAGAATAGCTCATAGTGCCAACTTATAACAACTCAATGCGTCTGCTGCCATCCTTAGGACTTGGCTGCCAGGGGAGCCACATAGTTGAGTTTGATGTATTAATGCCATCAACACTCTTGTGAACTGAATTTATAAGGTTAACTCTTCAAATCTTGGAGGGTCCTGTTGAAACTCAGCAGAACAACATCGTGAAAAGACCACAGCTACTGGGGTCAGACCATTCTGTGTTTGAATCCTGGTTCTGCAAGTTACTATCTCAATTTTGTAATCCCCTCAAGGCCAAGTTTTCAAATTTGTAACATGGGAATGATGATATCTGTCTTGTGAGGATTAAATATCATCAGCGTCAGCTCAATAAACAGACAACATTGCATGGTGTTTAAGATTGAGTTTTCAATTCGATAGACTGGCCTTTGGTCCCAGATCTACCATTACTTTCTTCTCTAAACCTCATTTTATTTATTTCTAAAATGTGCGAATAAAAAGTCTATCCCATAGAGTGGTTTTAAGATGAAATGTAACAAAAATAAAGCATTTATTATAGTTTCTGTCAGTTAATGCATGCTCAATAAATGGTAGCTATCGGTATAAGTAACAGCGCTGTAGTATTCCCTCCATTGCTAAGAATTAAACACTCTGTAGTGATGCATCTTGAGCAATTATAAGTTAGAAAATAATGCTCAAAATTTTTCATGGTTCAAGGAATCGACTTCGGTTTGAAGAGCTTTCACTGTCCTTGTCAGTCATTCAGATGCTGATTTTAGGGTTGACTGGAAGTGACCACCCTTGAAATTGAAGCCCTTAAGAAGGGACTCAGTCACCTCTCTTGGTGGAGCGCAGCATCAGACTGCTCCTCATGAACTGGAGTCTCCAAGGAGACTAAGTCCTCGCTGCCTGTACACTTCAGAATCGTCCCTCTCGCGACAGCGGCTCCCTTTCTGGGTGAGGGGGATCTCCCATCTGGTTTCCAGGACTATATTTTTTTTCTGGGATTATTTAGAAAATGCTGATTTTCCCTGGCTGCCTCTTCCCTGGAACAAACGGAAAACATTTCAAAAGAGAAAAATTAGAAATTATATGTAGGGGAAGAGGTTCCAGAGAAGAGCAGGTCACGGTGGTCACACTTTTCATAAAGCGTTGAGATGAGACATCGATGGAAATTAGGATCAGATAGAACTTGTGTGAGTGACAATGTGAAACTGATATAATTTGAAAATATGATGAAATATATACCAAAGTGCCTAATCATAATAAAAGTGACTTTTTTTGTTGTTTTTTAAACATTGGCACCTGAGCTAACAACCGTTGCCAATATTCTTTTTTTTCTTCTTCTTCTTCTCCCCAAAGCCCCCCAGTACATAGTTGTATATTCTAGTCGTGAGTGCCTCTGGTTGTGTTAGAGTGAGACTTTTTGATGCAGGCAACTGTGCAAATTAGAAAAATGTTGAAAAAGTGAAACATTTTCTAGCTTTGTCTGTCACCAGACCATGGGGGATATCGTGACTGTTTAGCAGATACGGCAGAAGAGCAGTAGAAAGTAACTGTCAAGTGGCCACTATGAAATTTCCCTGGAAAGTAATTCCTCCAGGCCATTTCAGAGATATTAAGCTAGATTTCAACCTAGCATCAAACAGATCAGTGTCGAAGAATTCTTGCAGTTACTAAAAACACGTGAGTACAAAATTCAAAAGATGCAAACACAACACGTCCCAAACTAAAATCCTGATTTCCCGCTTCCAGCCACAAACTTGCTTTTCCCACCGCTTTCCCATTTCAATGGCTCAAGCACAAAACCTCGGATTTATCTAAGACTCCTTTTTTTTTCCTCACAACACAGATTCAATTGGTCAGGAATCTCTTTTAGCTCTCCCTTCAAAAAGTACCCAAAATCCAACCACGTCTTGCTCTCTCCTCTGCTACCACGCTGGTGTGAGCCACCATTACCTCTCACCTGGCTTATTGCCATAGCCTCAGACTCTCTCTTTTATTCCACACAGTAGTGATTCTTCAAAACCTGTGTCAGATCATGTCACACTTCTCTGCAAAACACTGTGATGGCTCCTCATTCCAACCAAGCAAAACCCAAAATCCTGAAAATTGCCTGCAAGGTCCTCTATGATCTGATTCCCCATTGCTTCTCTGCTTCATGTCCTATTGCTTTTCTCTTCTTCACTCCAATCCAGCAACACGGATGGAGTGCCTTTCCGTTCTACAGTCTATGAATCTGTCAGATCACTCGAGGATATTGCCACCCAAAGAAAAGCAAGATGGAGCTAGATTTATAGATATAGAATACAGAACAGCCTGTATTCTGGAAAATCAAAACAAAAATACAAAATCATAAATATTAACAGCCTATGTGAATTTATAATTAATAACAGAATTCTAGACTACTTTATGGAGAGTATAGCTGGGCTATTTGAAAGAGTTAATTTTAGAATATTTAAAAGGAAATATGTTAAAACAGAAGAAATATGCTTATAAAAACATTTTGATAAATGCTTCTGTTGAAATAAAATATAACTATTTTAGCAATATTTGGGCAAATGGATAGATTCATAAAATATCAAAGGAAAATATGTATGCATGGGATAGATATCTAACTGGGTGCAGTGACACTATGTAAATTATTCACTCTAGTCTCCAAACTGTTCATCGGAACATATTCTTGATGGATGGACCATTATGTTAGTTCAGTTTTATACTCTTTATGATCTCAAGTGTTGCTTGTATAGAATTTAAATATGATAATGAATATATATGTATAAGATATTTTCATTTATTTGATGTGATTTTTTTTCTTTTATTTTTAGCAAACGTAAAAACAGCTTGATTGTGCTAGTTGGCTTATATATATAAAATGCTTGTTGTATATACCAAACAGGATTATTAGGAAGAGAGTAAAGGTCACCTGAAATCTCACACCTGTGGAAACTGCCATGAATGTTTTAGTGACTTTCTTTTCAAATTCATGTACAAGCTTCCAGATGCCTACATGCTGACGCGTACACACGTATAGGAAGATTTACACATACACGATCATATCACAAGTACTGCTTTTATCATCACACCTTTTGTTTACATTTTTACTTAGTAAATCCTTCCTTTTCTCATCCAGATTCCCCTCACTCCACCTAAACTATATTAATAGCCTAGTATATAGTCATCCATGCTCCTATCTATATTTATTTAAGCATTTAATCACAAAACACAGTCATACACAGACATTCTTGTCACTGTTATACAAAAATAAAAATGCACGACTTCTCTTTCTCTGGCTTTTGAAATTTAATCCAGGCATATTTGAAATATTTCTGAGTGAACCATTTTTAAAATTCTGAATAATATTTTTCCTTTGTGCTTGAAGAAGATTAGCCTTGAGATATCATCTATGCCAATCTTCCTCCACCTCGTATGCAGGTTGCCTCCAAAGCATGGCTGACGAGTGGAGTAAGTCCATACCCCAGATTTGAACCCACGAATGCAGGCTGCCAAAGTGGAGCATGCAGAACTTTAACCCACTCAGCCATGGGGCTGGCCCCAAAACTCTGAATAATATTTTATAGTACAAATATTCCATAATTATTCACCAAATCCCATATCATTCTGTATACTTTTTGTCCCCGTCTTCTTCCCTGCCTTCATAAACAATTCCACAATAAATATCCTTCCACATATACGTTCTGGTCTGTTGTTTGTGTTTCTATGAGATAGATTCAGAAAAGTGTGATTGCTGGCTTTGAACTTATCAAGCTAGGAGGTAGTGGAATGCAGACTACCGAGAGAAAAGAACTGCAGTGTAGGGATTCTATATCCTTCCAAGATCTTATCCATCAGTCATGGTGAAATAAAAGACATTTGAGGCTATGCAAGGGTTCTGAAAACGTATCACCAGATACTACCGCTAAGAGAAATATTAGAGGAAGAGTCTACAAGACAAATGAGTCAGAACGGAGACCTCTGATAGCAGAAGATGAAGTGGAAAGGCAACTGTGGTGAGCAAGGAATCTTGCAAGATGTACAGTTAATTCTAAATGGAAAATGATAGAGTGACTGTGAATGTGGGAGTTAAGAGATAAATAAAGATTGAAATGGAAGAGATGTACTCTGAGGAAAAACTGAACTGAAAGTCCTGAATTATCTCAGCAAAACTTGGGACAGGAGGAGGGTGGGGACACATATTCTAAGGATTTCATCTTTCGAGGAGGAGTCTGAGGCTCTGTGAGGAAACAGAGCCTTTGGATGGGGAAATACATGAATTTAGGGAAAGGAAAGATAACTACATTCAAGAACATCCAAAAGAACAAGGGGTAAAACATCACAAGTGTCTACACAAGAAAAAAAAAGGAAAAGATGAACAATAAAGTAAAATAAATTGCAAAAATTAAATAGGACAAAAATAGTAAAATCAACTATGTGAGTTTTTACACTAAATGTGAACATGCTGAATGATTCTTTTAGAAGACAGAGACAATAAGATTAGAGTAAAATGTCAAACCTACCCACTTGCTATTTATAAGAAACATTCTTAAAACAACATATCGAAAGAAGTTGAAGATGGAGAGGTGGTCAAAGAGACACCAGGCCAAGGAATCAGAAAGAAAGTGGCAATATTAATACCACAGAAGGTGGAATTTTAGGTTAATGGCAATAAAACCATTGAGGAGCAGAAATTAATGAAAAAGTCCAAATTAAAAGAGAAAAGATTACAGTAAAAAATTTCTGTTCATCGAACTACACAGCAGCTCGATATATTCAAAGCAAAAACAATTAGTAATGCAAGAAGACTTAAAAAATTAAGTAAGATTTAAATATCTTTCTGGATTAGATAGATGTCATGAACAAAAAATACATAAAAACATAGAGCAACTAAATAATATATTCAACAGATCTGATTACAAACGTATACATATGTAATATCAATATAGATATACAAAAATGTTTATGTACTACAAATAAAGGATATCATATATATCTAGTATGTAATCCAAACATTTCTCTATATAATAATAATTAAGAATAAAAATAAATTATTTAAAATTGACTCATCTTTAAAAACCATAAAAGAAACCTAACCTAATTTAAAATTAACAAAGACCCTCATAAGCAATATTCAATCATAGAAGAAATAAAATTAAAATGGCAAGCAGTATAAAAAGTAGTGTAAACGAGAATACTTCTCATCAAAATGTATAGAACAAAGTTGTATTTATAAGCTTAAGTGCACAAAAAAAGAGAAAACCCACAGAAAAGTGTGGAAAAATGGACTTATAATTGATCATAAAAATTAGGGAAAGAATGACAAAAATTAAAACCCAGTAACTAGAAAAAAGCACTGATCAAGATAAAAACTCAAGTTAATGAAATATATAATAATAAATAAAAGAAACCTCAAAGTTCACTTTTTACAGAAAACGGAAAAACTTATTGTCTTCCTACTCTAACAAACATAAAAAATTGCTTGTCTATAAAGACCTTTCTGATGTACTTAATATATATAGAGAGAAGTATATACCATATTTCCTCAGATCCAAGGTAATATCAAGTGTAAGACACACCATTATTTTATGAACCAGTAAGAAAGAAAACTCAAACCGTGACTTACCGTCTATTGTAAGAGGTATGTCAAAAAAGGCACGTCTTAGACTAGTCGTGTGTGTGTGTTTCCCCTGCTTAAATGGGAATATACTCTATGTGTTATTCTGCAGCTCTCCTTTTTCGTTTAATATAGTAGTAGATCATTCTGATTTCATTCTTTGATTTTACTGCTACTTATTATTCTAAAATATGAATGTATTAATGGTCACTTAAGCTATAATTGTCTATTATTACAGATAATTCTGTAGTAATACTCCTTCTGAACAGATTTTTATACATAGGTGCAATCTAGGCTGGATAGTAAGACCTGGAATTACTAAGCTAAAGAGTGTGCTCACTAAAAGTATAAGTACAGTATATACTGCTAAATTGTTATGTTAAAATGCTATATTAATTTATGTTTTCACAAAAGGTGTTTTAGAATTATCGTTTCTTCACTTGATGTTTACATTTTTGCCAGTCTGATGGGTGGGGAAATGAAATCTCATTATTGGTTTATTTTTCATTTTTCATATTACAAGTAAACATTTTTACATATGTGTATTACTCATTTGTATTTTGCCATCTAGTAAGTGCCTTTGAATATATCCTTTGTTTGTTTTCCTATTGAGATTGTATCTTTTCTGTTTAATTTGTAGAAATACTTAAAAATATTCTGATTATTAATATTTTTACACATTTTGCAAATCTTTTCTCCCAGTCTGTCATTTAACTTATAAATTTCTTTATAGCAATTTCTTTGGTTGTTCAGAAGTTTTTAACATTTAAATAATCAACTTACAATTGCCTTATTTATTGATTCTAAAATATTAGCTCTTTTTAAAAAAACGTTCTTCCCTACCCCATGATTATTATTATTTCTTAAAAATCTTTTGTTTTCATTTAGTACTTTTTATTTAGTTAATTTAACAATCACCCCTTTAACGCAACTGGAAATTTTGTTGTATACGTCTACTCATGGTTTTACTTTTTTCATAGAGAGGAAAATATGTATTTGTGTACACAAACAGAGGACATTAGAAAAAACTCAGTGAGGATGATCCTGAGAATTCTAAAGCATCCAAGTGTCCAGATTATTCAAAGGATTTTGTTTGACTTTTTTTTTGAGTATTCAAATATTTGAAAAACAACTGATTGAGTTTAAAATTTCAAGAAATGGAGCAAAGCTAACTGAGCAGTTTCGACTTTGCTGTTATTAACACTTCTAACTGACAGAACCAAGAATGGAAAATTGTAAAAGCAAAAGGAATAGGATGTCAGCCAGGTAATCAAGGCCAACAGTGATACATCATATTGATAGGCTGGAATTTTGATATGATGTGATAGAAATGGCACTTTACCCCTGTGATCTTCCTCCCCAAAACCCATAAGCCCTGTCTAATTGTGAAAAAAATCAGAAAAATCCCAACTGAGGAACATTCTACTGAATATCTGACTAGTACTTTTTCAAAATTGTCACAGTCATCAAGACAAGGAAAGTCTGAGAAGCTGTCACAGCTAAGAGGAGCCTAAAGGGACTTGATGACTAAATGTAATGTGGTGTCCTGATGGGATCCTGGAAAAGAGAAAGGACAGTAGGTAAAACAACTCTAGACGTCTGAATACAGTATGTATCTTGTGTAATAATAAGTATTGATACTGGTTCATCCTTTTTAATGTATTAATGGAATGCAATATAATGCACTATGACGAAATGTAGGGGAAACTGGGTACACTATCTCTGCCCTGTCTTAGAAATTTCTCTGTAAATCTAAAACTGTTCTAAAAGAAAAGTTTATTTAAAAAATAACGTACGATTAACTTATGGAATTGGCCCATGTCAGGATCAATTATATGAACAAACTTTGACTTCCCTTGAAAATAATCTCGCCAGTTTCCTGTGGCAATGGTGGGCATGTGGTTAAGCGGGTGAAGATGTAGCAGCAGAGGTTAATTGTGTTTCAATATAAAAGACAAAAAAGTCTGAGTTCTGCTTCCAGTGGAAGTAAGGAGAAATAACTGTGTTGCCTTCTTGAGCAAAATAGGTAAATGCCACTATTTTGAAATCAGGACGGAGCTGCTTTTTCTCCCCACTGCCTCTAACTAAATAAAAAGTACTGAAAGAAAGCAGAATGATTTTTAAGAAATAGTATTGGGGCAGGGAAGACCTTCTTTTTAAAAAAAGACCCAAATTTCGAAGCTGCTTTTTCCTGCCTCTGATGTACTGTCATATTGATGACATGGATTCCTCGAGGAACATGATAGATTATCATACAGTTTATGCAGGTAGCCAGAAAATGATTTTCGGTGATGTGGCATTTTAAAAGTGAGTATTAGATGCTACTATGTAATTGTTTTCTGGTATGTATGTCAAACCCAGTGCTCCGGAGATAGGGCACCAGGCTGTGTGCTGTCCAGATGGAAGGCAACAATGTGAGTGCATCTTTCAGAGAAACTATAATTTACTTATTAATTGGATAGCTGAATGAGGATTATAGCTGATATCCTGGGACTTACCCACAATCAGTATATCCATCTTGCACAAACTTTCTTATAAAATGAGAATCGAGAGAACAGAAGAGAAAGCCTTCAGGCCATATGCAGATGCTATATCATACATTGAAGTTAATACTTTTTAAAATTTCTTATTGAGATAGACTTTATCCCAGTGATGGACAGGGGCTTGCAGATTATCTGGAGCCCCACGGAGAAACAGCTGCACCTGCTATTTTCAGCAAACACATCTACCACAACTAAAACATTAGAAATATTCGCAGGTTGCTTCTGTTTTCTGGGACTTCTTAATACGTAAGAAGAATGTGGTCATGTAGACCAAGGAAGATGAATGCTAATATGCATATTCTTGGCTGCATGAAATAATCACCTGTTTTTTTTTGATGCCTATATTTTATAGTCCCCTGTTGCTCTCTTTGAAGAGTTCAAGTTTATTTTCCTACTGAATTAATTACTTTCTAATGAAACACTTAGAATTCTCTCTCTCTCGTTTTTCAACAGATCCTTTCTTGTTTCGAATTAGTTTCAAATAAACACATTTCCTTTCATTTCTTTTTAAAATGTGCAAAATTGCAATTGATCTTTACTTCCATATCTTTTGAAGTTCATTACTATTCATTTTGTATTTTTCATGACTTGGAAAATGCAATGATGTCCATGTTTGTGTATCCCACAAAACAATTCATAAAACTACTTATAATTGTGACACCCTCCGTTTTTATAATTATGATACATTGTTTTTTTTCCCCAAGGGATATTGATTTTAACATTTAAAATAAAAGTTTGGCATATAGCTCAAATTGTGTATGGAAATAAACTCATTTCCTGTTTTTTACACAGGTACATAAATGCATATGACGTTCCTATCTCGTTCTAGGACAATGACCTTCTTTCACTCAGGGTACTTTATTGTCTTTATATTCAGCATCTACACTAAAATTTTATTGTTAATTTTGTGTAGCAGCAGCCCAATTCTTGTTTATACATTGTAAAACTTAGTAGCCATTGGAGTGTTTATCATCCTTGAAGCTCATTTCACATCTCATCTATTATACGAATAAAATGTGAAAATAATTATGTTTTTCTAAAATAATGTTGTTAGAACTGATTACAAGAAAAAACAAAGGAAACCCCACCAGCTCAAGTAAAGTGAAAGATCTTTAAAATCTTACTATTAATTGTCATAGAGAAATACCAGTGAATGAGTGCAGAAAGCCAATATTCCCCGTGGTAGTGTCTGAAACCCAGACCACGAGCTCCAAGCTAGAAATGAAATACGAATATCAGTAAAAGGAGCCCAAAGCAAGTGCAAGGAAACTTCTTTAGCCTTCTCTGTCTGTTAGAGAAATGTGGTCATTACCTATGCTTAGGGCGGATCCAAGTTCTGTGAGGCCTGAAACTGACATAATTCGAAGTGAGGGATCTCTTAGAAAAAATATAGAAGTAAAAACTCAAAATGAAGATCCGAAGTAAATATTTGGAATGAACCGTTGCTGGAGCTTCAGAGATGCATTTCATCTGAGACTGCTCAAGGTAATTTACCAGAGTTGCTTCCTGATTGCTCCCAGGTTTCTCTCCCTATCAGGAAACTTCCTCAACTCCCAGAAATTCCCTGCATTCCCATTGGTCAGAGATAAAAGGATTCCAAAGTTTAAACATGATTATCTTCAGGATAAACCTGCACCTGCTCATGATGACGTTTTTTCTGTGTCTCTGCCTGCTTTGTTCCTAAGCCTGACTCCTCTGCTGTTCTTCTGGGCTGCCACCCAAATGTGGACCCCACTTGATCAACTTTATTTTTTCTGCTGGCTCAAGCTTTTTTTTTTTTTAAAGATTTTATTTTTTTCCTTTTTCTCCCCAAAGCCCCCCAGTACATAGTTGTATATTCTTCGTTGTGGGTCCTTCTAGTTGTGGCATGTGGGATGCCGCCTCAGCATGGTTTGATGAGCAGTGCCATGTCCGCGCCCAGGATTCAAACCAATGAAACACTGGGCCGCCTGCAGCGGAGCACGCGAACTTAACCACTGGGCCACGGGGCCAGCCCCTGGCTCAAGCTTTTTTTATAAGCATTTCAAAAAATAGTTTCAGCTCTTTGGCAATAATATATGGTATTTTTAAACCTTTTCTTTTGTGACAGGTAAAAATACCTGTTTTCACGTAACTATTTTTTTTTTTTTTGGAAGATTAGCCCTGAGCTAACATCTGCTGCCAATCCTCCTCTTTTTTGCTGAGGAAGACTGGCCCTGAGCTAACATCCATGCCCACTTCCTCTACTTTATATGTGGGATGCCTGATACAGCACGGCTTGCCAAGTGCTGCCATGTCGGTACCAAGGATCTGAACAGGTGAACCCCAGGCTGCGGAAGCAGAACGTGGGAATTCAACCACTGCACCACCCGGCTGGCCCCCACGTAATTCTTAAGTCACATTACCTCTCTTTTCAGTTTTCAGATAAATATGACGATGTACTCTTTCTGCAGTCTGGGGAGAGTGTCCTCAGTTGGCAACCTGAACAGCCTGCGTGGCCACTGGGTAAATCAACCACCCTAAAAGGAACAGAGTCCAGGCTCACCAGCTGAGTCCAAGCTGTCTGAAGGGGTGATTTTTCATGAAGCATTATAAGTAAAAATGATTTCACAAATGTTTCTGTGAGACCCAGAGCCCAGAGACCCAGAAATTGCAGTCAGTCCTCAATGTGGTTGGAGTAACAGAGGGAAGGGAAACCCATACATTGTCTCTATATTGCATTTCATTGATGTGAAATTGGTCACACGGCCTGGGCATGCAGCTGAGCCAGTTCACATCTGAAAGGAAAGGAGAATGAGCACTTCGACAGCCAAAAAATTTTTACTACAGCAGTTAGAACGTCGGGGTCCAGGTGCATGTAACTGTGTAAGCCCAATTTTCCACTCTCACTGCTCAAATGGTACTAACCTATTGTTGTTTAGGTTCCAGCCAACAATTGTGAGCTGATAATAATCTAGTCTATAAATCTCTATTTTTCCATAACTAAACTCTTGAGTCTAAAAGATTTTACACACTGAAGGCATGAACTGTTATTGGTATAATGGTGTAATAATTGGTATAAATAACTTAAAACTATAAATAAAACTATATACAAATATCCCAAATCAAAATGGTAATTTTAGGAGGAAAAGGTCAAGCCATTCTTTGGAGTTGAATGGATAATACAACAGTTCAACATTGTATTTTACATTCATAAATGAATTATATTTGATATTTATAAAAAAAGGTTTGAGGAATTCCCCCAAAATGGGAATAATCTTATAATTTTGTGAGAGAAAGAATATAAATACTAAATTAGGACAATCGCAATGTACTCCTCATATTTTGCATTTAAAAAATTTAAAAATATAATTTTGCTTGTGACTGTTTGCCTAAATAAGTTGATTTATAAAACTAAACATTTTCCACTCATTAATCTTCCTAACAATAAACTATTCTATAGGCAAAGTCTAAAAACTTGTTGAGTTATGGAAAACGAAAGAGAGGGATATTATATATATATTTTTTTAATTTTTATTTTTTTCAGATGTACCTCATATTTCGAATTCTGTATACATTACATCATGTTCACCACCCGAACACTAATTATAGTGCATCCCCTCACATGTGACCCTAATCACCCCTTTTGTCATCCCCCCTCCCGCCTTCCCCAGTGGTAACCACCAGTCCAATCTCCAATGCTGTGTGTGGTTTTTTTTGTCGTTTTTATCTTCTACTTATGAGTGAGATCATATGGTATTTGACTTTCTCCCTCTGACTTATTTCGCTCAGCATAATACCCTCAAGGTCCATCCAAGTTGTCACAAATGGCCGGATTTCGTCATTTCTTGTGGCTGAGTAGTAGTCCATCGTGTATAAATACCACATCTTCTTTATCCATTCGTCCCTTGATGGGCACCTAGGTTGCTTCCACGTCTTGGCTATTGTGTATAATGCTGCAGTGAACATAGGGGTGCAAGTATCTTTATGCCTTTGTGTTTTCAAGTTCTTTGGATAAATACCCATCAGTGGAATAGCTGGATCATATGGTAGATCTATCCTTAATTTTCTGAGGATACTCCTAACTGCTTTCCATAGTGGCTGCACCAGTTTGCACTGCCACCAGCAGTGAACAAGGGTTCCCTTCTTTTAAGAACTACTTTTCACTGGGCACTGTACTGGGAGTTATAAGAGTTATCCCGTTTCATCTAATGGATGATACAAATACGCAAATCAAAGTGGAGATGAGAAGTTCAAGCTGGTGTGATTAACGCTATGATTGCTGTTTCATAGACTTAGGTAGGAACATCATTTTGTTGGAAATGGTCATCAATAAAGAGTTCTTGAAGGAAGTGATATGTAACCCATCTCTTGAAGGATGAATATGAGTTGGCCAGGTGAAGGAGGAGGAAAGCATTTTCTAGGCAAATGGAAGACTGTGTGGGGAGGCCTAAGGTAGGATGAAAGTATGGTATATTTAAGAGATGTTCAGGATAGTTGAATCATGGAGGGTGAAGCTGAGGGCGTGAGAAATGATGACAGAAAGGTGCCAGAGGCCGCTATCTCAGGAAATTTTTATTCTATCATAAGAGCAAGGGGAAACCAATGATAAGTTTGAAAAAGCAAATATGGTCATAGTTTCATTTTAAGAAGTACTTTACAGTTGTAGAGAGGGAAAAGACAAAAAACATTGTTACAACATGTATCAATTATTTTAAAAGATTTTAGGATAATCAATATGATATTATATATGTACCAGTTAGTTTGGGCTCTACATCTGGGTCTGGTATCCAACACACCATTGAGGGTGCAGAGTCAAAGGGAGGTCAGCTCGCATTCTATCGGAAAGGGCCACTCCCAGGGGCAGCCACCAAAAGCACTGCTCTAATCCTCTCTCTATCACAACCAAGGCCTTGCTCAGTAGCATGTGACTGTTAGAAATGGTGCCTCTTGATGGAACTGGAGGCCTGTCAATTAGCACGATGAATGATAGAAAAAAATCATCATTAGCTAAATTGAAGGTTTTCAAGACATACAGAATAGTTAAAATATGTTAGATGTTATCAAACGTTACCTGAATAGGATATAAGAATTCACTAGGATCTGAAACTGATCTCTCTTAAAGATGATGCCTCAGGTTTGAACTGATTGATCCTACACTCAGGCATTGGTTTAGGATGATTTCTGATTGCATGATGCCAACTAGAGGCCAGGCAAGGATTGAATTTTACCAGAGACTATCTGTCTAGTAAACATCTATAGATTTGTCCGAATTTGGCCTAAGATTTGTTCTTATTAAAAGTTAATACCGAGGTAATGAGGGAGTCGTTAATCTTTGCTCTGAAATTCTTTGGCAGCTGTTAGTATCTACCAAAAGAACCCAAGCGTTATACAGGACCAGTTTGGCTTTGGTCAGCCCACAGCGGACAGTCTCATCTGACACCTCTCCTGCTTTTGCAGAAGGACAGGGCGGCCTGAACACGTTAGCTGGAAATGGTGGCTGGATTGACTTAAGAAATATACAGGAGGCAGACTCAATAGAATAGTGATCAATAAGATGAGAGGACTGAGAGAGAAGGAAGAAAGAAAAATCATATCCAATTTTCTGTCACTGGCAACTGGTTTGGGGGAGTTTTCATTCCTTAAGACAGAAAGCTAAAGCAGAAAAGCAGGTGTGAGGAAAGATGGTGAGTTCAGCTTTGCAAATATTGAGTGTGAAGTGCCTGGCACATTGAAGCAGAGTTATCTGGCAGTCAGTTAGATACGCAGGTCTGACTCCACGCAGGATCTGTGCTGTGAATGAGCAATGGGACCCAGCCTTGCGAGGTAAAGGAAAGAGAGCAACAGATAACCTTCATTATAACAATCACTTGGCCAATGAACTGTGCAATTTTTCAGGCCCAGATGTCTCCCAGGTGGCAATGTTTACTGGGAGAATATGAGACACAAGGCCAATATGCAACTGCACGATTTATTGGCTCTGGTTAAAAATAAATTTTGTGAGAAACAAGATATGCAATCTCTGGAAGCTCCTAAGAGTTCTGGGTCAATTTGACTCATTTTTACATAATCTAAACTCCACCCCTTCTGAGACCTTCTCCTTAGGTGGAACTGGTCAGACCCTGAGTTTCTCTACCTCTGATATTTATTTTATTGATGTGGAGCATTTTTTTCCTCAATTATTCATCATTAGCCTCAAGGCTAGTCTCTATTTCAAAGGGAGTCTAGGGTGTGGTGGGTGTACTGAGGAGCCATGCTTGCCAACTCTTACTTCTTGTCTCATCTCTTTCCTGTGGTCAAAATAATATAAGCACTCAATATTTCCCCATTTATTTGTTTCTCCATAATATCTTGATGACATATGTATTCCTTTGAATGCACTGACTTCAGATATTTTATTTCTACTCACTATCCCTGATACATTTTCCTTATATTAGGTAATAAATTATACCTTCAAATCAATATTACCTCCTCAACAGAGTTTGCTCAGGGAGAGTGAAGAGTCAGAAGAGAAAAAGTCCTTGAATAAGATTTAAATCAAAGAAGTGAACAAATAGACAAAACAAACTAGAATTTGAAAAACACACACAACAAAAGAGAAACTAGTGAAATGGACAGAGATGTAGTGGCCGAACCATAGGAGAAAATCCAAGAGAGTGTGGATTTAAGATGAAAAGAGGAGAGGATGTTTCAGGAAGGAAGGAGCGGTCAGCAATGCCAACTGCTTCCAGAGCAGATAAACATCTGTTGCCTTTAGTTATAGTGAGGTTAGTGCTGGTATTTTTTGAGGAATATCAGGGGAGCAGTGTGGAAATTAGTCAGAAAGCAGTTGGCTGGGGAGCTAGTAAGAGTTGAGAAACTGGAGAAAATGAGTGAAAACAACTCTTTTGAGATGTTTGGCTCGAGTGGAGAAAGAAGGTTAGGATGGTTGTTAAAAAGAGCCAAGGTATTGACATTGATTTTTTTTTAGTGTAGGAAAAACCATGCTTAAATTCAAGTTTATTAATTCAAATGAGAAGAAATGCACAGAGAGGGAGAGGATGAAGATAAAGGATTTATGGGGAATAATCAATTGATCGAATTGCCCGAGAAGGTGGAAAGTCATGGTCCCAGAGATCAACCTGAGAGATGAGCTGTATGCAGGAGAAAGACTTTTCCCACCATCTCAGGATAAAGAGAAGAAATGATACATGTAAATGACAAAAAGGTTTTGAGAGCTCGTTATATGCCAACCACGTTTGTAAGTGCTTCTCGTGTACTGGGTTAACGGTTCCCAAACTGTGGTTCCTGATGCTGTGCTGCAAAATCAGCATCGCCTAAGAAATTGTTAGATACGCAAATTCTGGGGCTTGAGCCTCAGCCTACTGAATCATAAACTCTGGAAATGGAGCTCCATTTGTGTTATAACAAGCTTTCTGGGTGGTTTTGATACTTTCCCAAGTTTGAGAACCATTGCACTAGATCCTTTAGCAATACAATCTCTTTAGGTTAGATGTTAGGATTGTGCCCATTTCACAGATGAGGAAGCTGAGGCACAGAAAGTTTAAGTAACTTGCCTTGCCAAAAGCTGCCAGCTGTCTGGATCCGAAGCCCACACTTTTGAGTCCAATCTTATGTTGTCACTAAGAGTTGCTTATAGAATTGGCTATGGGATGTTGAACAATTTTCTGTTCAATGATTTCGTGATTTGTTGTTGTTTTCCCTGTAACCCAAGAAGCAGAACCACTTCCTGAAGTTGAGAGGGTCAAGTGGTGGGATTAGCATAAAATGCTGAAGGTTTAATATGGTTTTTGTAGAAAACTGGATAAATACTTGAGTGGAGCAAAAGGAAAAATTGCTGTTTAGCACCAAGGTCAATAGATATTAAATATCCATGAATTTATAAAGGCAATAATCTGGATGATTTTTGGTTTCCTTGAGGACCAGAAAAGTGAAACAGATAGATTTATCCAGGATTGAAGCTTCCCTAGGAAGATGTCGCAGAAGGATAGAGAACCAGGAAAGTTAGAGAAATTGGCAAGAGAGTGGCTATAATGATGGAGAATGCTATCTAAATTGAATGACAAAAGGAGTGAAATCAAGAAGGAGATGACAGGAAAAAAGGTAGAGTCAACATGCAAGGAAACTAACCTTGTTCCCTAAGCAACACAACAATAATACTAAGAGCAACATTAAGAATAATACAAACGAAGCAGCCGGAGTGTAAGTTTTCAGTATTGTAAATCTAGAATTGAGCATTTTCTTCTTGAAGTAAGTTCTTTTCTTGGTTTCCGTACACTTTTGGGTTTCTTACCTGTATAGTCACTCTTCATTCTCCTTTATGAGCTCATCTCCCTTCACTTAGCATTTAAATTTTAGATGTTGAGATTTCATAAAGCTCTATCCTTATGTCTTGTAAATGTACATGTCATTTACATGTTCTCTCCTGACTCACTTTGCTGTGTGATGGCATCCACATCTGTGATTTCAAGTTTAGGTAACCCAAAAATCTAGATCTCTAGTCCAGACTTTGCCTTTGAACTGTAGACGGGTATCCCCAACTATTTGTTAAAAATCAACACGTGGATGTCTCAAAGACACCACAAACTCAACACAGGAAAAGGAGAACATAACTTTTTACCCACTGAACTTAGTTGTCTTCCAGAATTGCCAACTTCACTGAGTGGCACTGCCATCCACGCAGTTGTGCAGGACAGAAATCTGTGAGTTGTCCCTAATCTCTCCCTTCTTCACATACAATGCACTGCCAAGTTGAGTTGACTTTTATCTCTTAAATATTGACCAAATTTGTTTTTCTGTTCTTCTTTTGCCCTGCTATCCCCTGACCTCTGTTGCTGTTATCTCTTCTGTGAGGTGTTGACCAGCCACCAAAAACCTATCCCTACCCTGATCTAGTTTCCACACTGTAACAAAGTTATCTTTAGAAAGTTCATGTCTCAACAAGTTTCTTCTCGACCTCTAAGGACAAAAGAGAGTCCTTCATATGGCTAGTCTAATCCAGTACTTTCCAAACTGGGCATGTGACATATTCGTGGGTCATAAAATTATTTAGTGGGTAATAATTATTTCAGTTATTTCTATATTTATATATGTAAGTATGTGTGTGTATGTGCAGTGGTTCTTGATGTAAAATGGGATTCTTACTGTGGTCATGGTCACAAAAACTGAAAGTCCTGTTAGTTACTCCCACCTCTCATCTCTTACTCTTCATTCCTTCTACACTGGCCAGGTTTCAGTTCCTGTAATAGGGTCTTTGTACATTCTCTGAGCTTGGAGAGATGTATGCTGCCCTCTTTACCTGGTTGAATTTAGCTTATCTGAAGCCCTGAGCTCAGTCCTGACTTTATTAGGATGGCCTTCAACCGGGTTGGATCAAGTCAAACTTTCCAACAGCACATGCTCACAAAACCACGTGCAACTCTTTTGTAGCATTTAGCACAGCTGAGCTTTGTATTTATATGTGTTGTTATTTGATAAATGTGTTTATCCCCAACTAAAGTTTATTTACTAAGTATTTGTTGTTTCCACTATATGCCAGTTTTTCTTCAAGATGTCACGGACCCGGTAATGAGTAAGATGGGACAGGCCACTTGCTCTCGCGGAACTTATATTGTAGCTCAGAGATAGGATCAATAATCATACAAACAAATGAATGAGCACTGTGTGTTCTCATCCTGATTTGCTTAGTAAAATCCATCAGGCAGGGTTAATATGACAGATCATCAATGCACTACCTTTGATATACTGACCAGTGGGGTGTCTTTGAAGAGATAGTCTTTGAGTCCAGAACTAAATGGTGAGAATAGGCCAAGCATACAAATATCCATGAGGACAGTGTCCAGGTGTGTGTTTGCTCATCAGTGAACATGTTGATACCTGGCCATTCCTACCACTTGTGCTAAAAATTATATTGCTGAATAAAAGAAAAAAATAGATGAATGAATGACTTTCCAGATGCCAGAACTACAATCTCTAAAAACAAGAATGAAAATTATTTTATGATTATGAACTGGAAGATGTTGCAGTAAGAAGAAGTACATGTTCAGATGAAAAGATAGATAAAGATATTTTTCATCTTTCCAAAGAATATAGAATTATTACCCTTAAAAAATATTCAGAAAAAAATGCAATCTGCTTTTCTTTTTAATGCCCATAAAACAGTAATTTGACAAGGCAATGTTTTCATTTTTTGAAGTCATTTTTAGTTATATATTTGGTTTAGAGATAGAATTACATAATAAGATGGGAGGTAGATCAGAAATTAACATTTTATAACTCATTTTCTGACAAGATTATACTTTCATAGGAAACGATGTAGTCTTTGGTGGAGAGAAATGGTAATAGGAACAGATGGTACCATTCTAGGATGAACCTGAAGCCCTTTTTAGATTCCTAAAACAATAGTTCAGAAAACAATAACTTGAACAAATTTCTAGCCCTTTAAATCTCTATCATTCATATGTCCTTCAGAGGGAAAATATCACAAACACACTAATTACAAAATTGCAAACTAATTACACATTTCCTGTATGTTTTTTTTTATCCAAATATACCCAAGTTCCTTTTCAGAGAGAAGAGGAATTTCTGGGCAGAAATTTTGGGATTGTTTTTTTCTTCCTTCAAGACAGTAAGGGGAAAAATGAGTCTAGCTAGGGATTAATTTTGTTAGGCTCGAGAAAGTTCACTGATTGGTTCATGTTAATCATATCTTCAAATGCAAGACTAGTAACCAGACTCTTTGTTGATTGTTAGTTCCCTCTCTAGGAATGAGGACACACTAGTTGGGCAAGAGCTGTACACTAGGCCTCCCTTTTATGTTGGGGTTACGTTCCAAGACCCCCAGTGGATGCCTGAAACCATGGATAGTACTGAACTGTACATATACTATGTTTTTTCCTACATATACAGATTTGAAGCATGACAGCAAAATTAACATGAACTTCTTTTTCCTTCTTCAGAGTTTCACAGATAGAAGATTTGTTCTTACTGTAGATCTGAGCAATCTCAGCATATCATTTTTGTTTTCTCCTTATTAACTGGAGAACTTTCACCTTTTCACTTAAAGGAAGCACTTTACCGCTTCTCTTTGGCATATCTGAATTGCCAGCACCACTACTCTTGCTTCGGGGCCATTATTAAGTCAAACAAGGCTTACCTGAACACAAGCAATGCTACACCGTGAGAGCTGATCTGATAATCAATAGCTACTAAATGACTACTAGGCAGTAGCGTCTGCAGTGTGGATTCGCTGGACAAAGGGATGGTTCACATCCTGGGTGGGACGCAGCTGGACAGCATGAGATTTCATCAGGCTACTCAGAATGGCACGCAATTTAAAAATAACGAATTATTTATTTCTCAAATTTTTCATTTAATATTTTCAGACTATGGTTGACTGTGGGTAACTGAAACTGCAGAAAGTGGAAGTGCATAAGGGGGGACCGTGGCACTGTGATTCTCAGGCAAAGGAATAAACGATGAAGATACACAGTCTAATTATATCTGTAAACTTTTGTCATGGAAATAATCTGGAGGATTTCATTTTGAGATTGTGTACTACTACTTTCTCACTTTTGGAGTGGAAAACAGAAGCCTACGCCTATTTTTTTCCTCAGTTCCCAATGGTCTTCTTCCACTTCCCATGGTAATGAGAGCTCCACCTGAGAAACAATGCATCAAAGCTGTGAGGAAGGAAATGACACTAATAAGACGAAATAATTTGCTCTTTATTTAAGAAATCTTTTGATCATTCTCCATTGCCAACTCCAAGGTTGAAGGAAGGCAAACAAAGCACTTTGGTTTCTTTGTGTTTGTTTATGGAAGATTTACTTTGTTTTTCTTTTAAGGCAAAGACGAAGGTTCTTTCAAGGGAGTGTAGATGTACTGGAACAAAACAAGGGCAGTGGCATATAGAATAAATGCGGGCAGAGGCACATTGACGTGATTATGGTATGAAGACTGCAAAGCACCGAGTAGACACTTGGATCTGGTGAATATAATAACAAAAGTAATCATTTATTGAGTGAGAACTATGTGCCCCTTAATTGTCACAAGGATCCTATGACATGAGTCCTAACATTATCCTCTTTGTAGAGATGAAGAACTTGGATCACAGAGAAGTTACTTAACTTGTTTAAATCCACATAAATAGTAAAAGGGAGACTTACTTAGCTTAATTCAAGGTTGTTTTTATCACCATTATCTCTCAATATGAAGTGAAATAAAATATAAAGTATATTCTGTGAAGAGTCACAAATGTCTTTTATAAATTCCTGGTACTTCTTGCTTAGTCTGGTGCTATGTCCTAGATTTATTCGTTGAGTCAGAGCTTCATTTATTTATTTGATTATTTTGTTTGGTTAAGTTTGATTATTTATTAAATGCCATTATCTCCCTATGTCCTATTTGCTGCAGCCCTAAGACACTGGGAATATAGCAGTGGATAGCAGAAGGATTTATGTATAGATGGAGCCCTTATTCTAATTAATGTATAGAATGAACTATTTAACTACAAATAAGCCCTAAAAGGATAGTACTTGTTATTATTTGTAAGACCAGATAAAATTTTATCTGTAAGCATAGAAAACATTTGTAATAGATGCAAACTGAGATAATGGCCAGGCTCATAATGATTTTTCCAGGAGACATATTTATGTTATCCACTCTTCCTCTCTCCGCTTGCAACAAACGTGCCCCCCCTTACCACCACCCCAGGCCCCATGAGGAATCTGCTTCTTTCTTCCCATTCTCTGCTCTGGCTGTGCTCTTAAAGGGATTTGGATGACCTGCCTCACTGGCCACAGTAATTGGAAAGAATTCTTAGTAACTCAATTTAATGGCCACACTGATTTATCCATGCAGTGGGCATGTAACTCAAGTTGAATAATCAAAGGAATTTGCCTGGCTCTGTATATCCAGAACTGGTAAAGAGAAGCTCTTTTCTGTGTGCTCACAAAGCCCAAGATGTGAGCACAGGGGCTGCTGGTGGTCCTCATTCCAGTGGGAGTAATCAGACTGAAAGAATGAATTTGTCACATGGAGAAAAGCAGAGATAAGAGATGGGATGAAATAAATAGGAAGTCCTCAGATTCCAACGCTACCCCTAAATCCTTACACAGATTTGAACCAAATAAATTTACTTTCATCACTCTTTTCTTTTATCTAAACTAACTCAAGTTGGATTTCTATATAAGTTAGGAGCTTAGTTACAGATAATACATACCAACTCTGACCAGTTTAAGAAGAAAGGCAATTTCAAAAGGATATCATAAACCTTACCCAATCTCTAGGTTGGCCAGAGAGCCATGCTTAGAAACTACACATCCAGGATCAGTGCCCCAAATCATGCCTCGTAATTGGTCTACGAAAGACATCTTGGGTGCCATCCTTGGACACACACATTGTGTGTTTGCAGTTGACAGTACCTGAACTCTGATGCTCCTGCCTATGGAAATTGGATGTCTCTGTCACCTTCTTTGCCAGAATGGATTCTTCACAGAGTGTGTTTCTTTGCACCACTGACTTCCAATTCTGTGTTTGGTAAGAATGTCTCTGATGACAGAAGTTACATACCTTCATTCTTCCTGCAAAGGAGGCTGGGAAAACAGATGTTGAACTTTTATGATGAGTTTTAAGAAAACACCTTAAATAGCAGGAAACTGTTCAAACATGTTTGGTCACTAGAAATAATTGACAAATATCTACTACAATTTATGTACATCCCAATGTGTCCACAGTAATATAGCTTATGGATTGAATAGTGTCCCCAAAAAGGTATGTTGAAGTCCTAACTCCCTGGAACCTGTGAATGAAACTGTATTTAGAAATAGAATCAGGGCCAGCCCCAATGCTGAGTGGTTAAGTTTGTGCGCTCCACTTCGGTGGCCCAGGGTTTCGCTGCTTGGGATCCTGGTCGTGGACATGGCACCGCTCATCAGGCCATGCTAAGGCGGTGTCCCACATAACACAACCAGAGGCACTCACAACTAGAATCTACAACTATGTACTGGGCGGGGGTCTTTGGGGAGAATAATAAGAACAAAAAATAAATAAATAAAAGGAAGATTGGCAATAGATATTAGCTCAGGTGCCAATCTTTAAAAAAAAAAAAAAAAGAAATAGAATCTTTGCAGATTTAATCAAGTTAAGATGAGATCATACTGGCTTAGAGTGGGCCCCAAATCCAATAGGACTGGTATCCTTATAAAAAGAAGGAAATTTTGGCAAAGAGACACAGACACCCAGGGGAGAAGGCCATGTATAGATTGAGGCAGAGATTAGAGTCAAGCACGTACAAGCCAAGGACTGCAAAGGATGGCTTTTATTTCTTGAATTTTTCATTTAATATTTTCAGACTGTGGTTGACTATGGGTAACTGAAACTGCAGAAAGTGGAACCGCATGAGGGGAGACCACCAGAAGCTGTACGAGGCAGGTAAGGATCCCCCCATAGAACACTCAGAGAGAGCATGGCCAAACCAACGCTTTGATTTCAGAGTTCTAGTCTCCAAAAGTTTTAGGGACTACAATTCCTGTTGTTATAAGTCACCAAGTTTGTGGGTATTTGTTTGGGCAGCCCTAGAAAACTAATACACAGCTCCTTCAAGAAGTCACACCTGAGCAGAACTAGGGAGGATGAAAGCAGATTCTGAGGCAGTTTAGTGGGCAGAATGTTCATTAAGAGAGTCATTGGGATCCGCATTTGTGGAAGGAAGAGAAGGGAATAGGATTCAGCAGAGGGAGAAGTCATGTTGTGATGTAAGCCTGAGCCAACCCCACAGGGAGCTCTGGAGCTAAAAAGGCCCATCAGGAGTTGTCTTGTCATACTCCGTCTCAATCAGTCTTTGGTTGTGGGCTTCTCCAAGAAAGGGATGACCTTGGGCAAGGCAGTTCTCTGAAACTTAGGCAATCCTGAAATGGGCTTACAGTTGAAGCTGTCTGTCAACAGTACTCCTAGCCATTGGGATAACAAATCCTTCTTTGAGAGGGAAATTGGGTGGCATATCTTTATGTCACCATAAGAGTCATGAGTTAGGTAAAGGGAACATGAGATGGAGACAGAATGTCAGGTCAAGGTCATGGCTTGAAGGAAAGCTCTGAGGTGGGATGGTAATTAGAATATTCTCAGAAATGAAAGAAAAGGTAACACCGATAGTAAAAAAAGGAGAGTGGCTCAAGGTAAGACCAGTGAGAGAGACCAACAGTCAGATCATAGGGAGCCTAAGTATATTTTATCTTTACTCTAAGAAAAATGGGAAGCCACAAAGGTGTTCAAATAAAGCTAGAGGTGACATGATTAGATTCACATTTAAAAATATCAACAAAGGGTACAAAGTGTAGGATAGTATAGTGATGACAACAGGACAGTTAGAAAGGTACCGCTCTATTAGTCTCCCAGTATGAGACAAAAATCACCTACGCTGGGGTGGCAGTGTTCATTGGAGGGAAGTGGACAGCCTCGAGAGCTTTTTTAGGAGGTGACTGAATCTACAAAGAAAAAGAAGGAGAGGCATCAACGATGAGTCCAAGTTTGCTCTAGAGTGAATGTTTGTGTCTCCCTCAAATTCAAGTGTTGAAGTCCCAATCTCCACTGTGATGGTATTAGGAGATGGGGCCTTTGGGAGGTAATTAGGTCTTGAAGGTAGAGCCCTCATGAATAGGGTTAGTGCCTTTATAAGAAGAGAGAGGAGAAAGATGTTCTTTCTCTCCACCATGTGAGGAAATAGCAAGAAGGCAGCCATATGCAAACTAGGAAATGGGTCCTCACCAGATGCTGAGACCGCCAGCACCCTGATCTTGGACTTCCCAGCCTCAAGAATTGTGAGAAGTAAGTGTTTGTTGCTTAAGCCACCCAGCTTAGGTATTTGTTACAGCAGCCTGAATTAAGACAAAGTTTCTTGCTGAGATGGAGAATCTTTGAGGAAGACCAGGCTAGTGCAGCCAAAGCAAGGGTTCAGTTTCGGGAATGAAGCAAGTGAGATTGCTGGGAAGCGTCAATGAGAGGACAAGTTCTGAGTGCATATGTTTGTGTGAAACTCAGATGAGGCATCTGGCCTGGAGATACAAATGTGTGAGATTTTAACTGAATCCGTCTGGTGGATGAAGTCACTGAGAGATTGAGGGTGTAGAGTAGGAAAAGGGGCTGTTATTGGGCTTCAGAAACTCTGGTGTTTAAAACTGGAGAGAGAATGGTAAACAGGAAGAGCCAGCGAGGTAGGAGAGCTGCAAAGTCTGGATGTGGGCACCTGGTATTTGTGTTGGAGATATTATTTTATATTTTTGAAAGTACAGTAGCAACAGAGGAAATATTCATCCTTTCATTTTTGTTCCTGACCCAAAAGACATGATTGCTTGAAATGAGAAATGTGGATAACTACGTTACAATGAATGAATTACGTCCCAATCTAAGGCAGTTTAGAAGTGACCTTTCCTAAAAATAATAGAAGTAGACTGACAAAAGTGAGGAAGTATTTTTAAGCTTTTCCACCATCAGAGGACTGACCTAATTAGAGTGTGAAAAACCAAATGGATAAAAAAAGATTACTTAACAGTTCATTCTGTTACTTTAATGTATATTTTAAAAGTTAATAAGCAAACGACAGAAGATTTGATTTCCTTCCCCCTTCAGAAGACTTTTGAAGTAGGATTTCAACTTGGACCCTGCTGGAAGGTGAAAGACTAATTTATGAAATAATATTAGTTCTTTAAGTAGAAGAACATGCGGAGTTGCCTTAAATTGTGGCATTAGAAGGGCTAATTAGGTGTCTTCAGGCAGCCCAGGCATGCTGGCAAGCTAAGTCTTTTCAGAGTAAGAACATTTTTATGCAGGAGAGATGTTGTTTGCATAGCTACCATGGAAATGGAAATGTTCCTCCATAGCTAACCATAGAAGCTAACGTACAGAGAACATTTTTTTGTTTAGTTTCTGTCCTGCCCAGCATAGCATTTCTAATGAATACTATGTCAGTGTAAGGTCCAATCATTGTAATTACAGGCTAACAAATAAGGCACTTTAGGTAATGTTTTAGCCTAAAAAGCCAGAGCTTCACACTGACGCTTTCTGTACCCACAGCAGGATAGGAAGAGCCCAGGTCTTCAGAAATGCACGTAGGGTCCTGGGCACTTGGAGTGAAGAGTTAAAGTCCAGTAAATGATGGCTTCATCTGATGACGTTTATCTGTAGACAAAGCAACATATGACACTAGCTGTCTATTTTATAAATTTTTTCACATAATTTGTTGTGCTTAGTGAGTAGTAACAGAAGACAAGATTTTGCCTACAACATTTTTATCTAAATTACTCCACGAATTTTTCATAACTGAGATAAAAATGGATGACATATTAAATTGGGAAAATATTCACAATGAGGACAAGTGATTGGATATTATTAATTATTAAGAATTATTATAAAGTAAACACCAAAATACAAACTTTTCAATGTATAAAAGGGTAAAGGTTTACATGTGCCCAAAATACAGGAGTAAAACTGGATTTCTTCGTTCTTAGTTTCTGCTGGATTTTCAGCAGAAAAATAGGTCACAGGTACTCCAAGGGAAGATGCAAGACTTCTAAAGTAGAGGGCTGGAGATTGGTTTGTTATCCTCACACCCACTTTAAATAAAGTGAGGAGAGAGCAAGTCTATGGAAAGTGTCTGGAGTACTGTTGCGTCTCCTGCTTTGATGCTGTGGGTGAGGGGAGCAGAATATGTCCATCTTAATTCAAGCCCAGAGAGAAAGATGTCAAAGAAATCATTCAGACGGTCAATCTGTGCCCTCTGGAGCTGGTGAGGTTTAGGTACCAGTGCTAGATCTACAGCCAGAAAAGCCTGAAGTCAGAGACAGGCTATCTGGTGGCTTTCATGGAAGAGCAGGAAGAGATAGCTCCTTTGGCCCTTTCATGGTTTAAAGGTACAAAGCCTGCATGGATCCTTCCTATGGAGGAAGTGTGGGAAGAGGGCTGGCTTAGAGCCATCTCAGAAGAACTGGACCTAGAGGGCTTCCTGGAAGTTGGATAAGGATGAGACCCAAACAGAGGAAATCCGTGTGGAATTATAGGAAAACAAAGAGTTAAGTGGAGGAGGCACTGCCAGCCTCCAGAGAAGACAGGGGAGATTTCTAATGTCGTGAAGTCTCCAAGGAACCCTGAATCTGACTTGAATATCTGCTCGGACCAGACGAGAGCAATCCGTGTTAGAGTACAACAAAGCCAGTCAAGCCAGACCTTCCCTGCACGTCCTGGCTCATCCTCTGCTTCAACACGGAAGACTCAGAGGAGCCCAGGGAGCGGGCATTCAATCCAAATCAGACCTGAGCCGGGGAAGTGCCTGAAACAACATGTCTGCACACTATCACCACTTTTATTCATCATTTTAACAGAGTTCTGGCAAGAACAATAAGGCAAGAAAAAGTAAAACTATAAAGATTGAGAATGAAGAAATAAAACTGTTACTATTGACTGATGGCGTGATCATATTCATAGAAAATCCAAGAGAATCTGAGATATACTATGAAAATTACATAGGAATTTAACAAAGTCACAGATACATGATCAATATGTGAAAATATTTTGTATTTTTCTTTATATAAGCAATAAGTAAGTAGAGAATGAAGATTTCTTAAAATGACACCATTTGTGATAATATCAGAGAAGATCAAATATAGGACAATTAAGTCAAACAAAAGATGTGCAAGCTATTTATACTGAAATTCACAAAATATTAAGAAAAGCTAATGCATATATAAATTAACGGGAGGATATACAGTCTTCATGAGTTGAAAGACTCAGTATCGTAAAGATACCAATCCTCTCTCAATTGAGGGTTTTTCTTATGGAAATAGGTAAGCTGATTCTAAAATTTGTATTGAAATGAACAGAGCAAGGAAAAATCAAGGCAATCTTTGAGAGGAACAAAGCTAAAGGACTTAAATTTCCAGAAAAAACCCTAAAATCTCTTATAAAACTATAGTAGTTAAGATGATATGGTACAAATCAATGAAACAGAAGAGAGAATCCAGAAAGAGACCCAAACTTGTCCCCTGATTTATGTCAAAGGTGACAATGCAGTGTTAAGGTAAAACATGGCTTTTCAATAAACGGTGCTGAGTCAATTTGATGTCTGTTTGAAAGATAAAATAATGTTACCCCTGTATTAGGTTTTTAGGTCTGTCTTAACAAATAACCGCAAATTGGGTCACTTAAAACAACAGAAATTTATTCTTTACACAGTTCAGGAGTTCAGAAGTCCAAAATCAAGATGCTATTTCTGAAGCCTCTGAGGGCAAAGCCATCTCATGCTTCTCTCCTAACTTCTGGTGAATGCTGCTAATCCTTGGTATTATTTGGCTTGTAGACACATCACTCTGATCTCTGCCTCTGTCTTCATGTTGCTTTCTTCTCTGTGAGTGTCTCTATTGTCCTTTGCTGTCTCTTTCACAAGAACTCTCTCATGGATTTAGGGCTACCCTAATCCAGTGTGATCTCATCTTGATTCTTACCTTAATTACATCTGCGAAGACCCTATTTCCAAATAAGGTCACTTTCTGAATTTCTAGGTGGACATGGACTTTAGGGGACACTTTTCAATGCACTACAGTCTAGTATCTCTCACAACACAAAATTCAACTCCAGATGGATTACAGGTATAGACGTGAAAGGTAAAAACAATGTAGATTATGGAAGAAAATGAGAACATTTTTAAACTTTGGGTTAGACATGGTGGCTAAGAGAGTGAGATTCAAAGTGACTCCTCAAAGGTTCAAATCCTGACTCCACTATTTATTACCTACATAATAAGTCCTGTTCCTCATCTAAAATTTTGGCATTATCATAATGCCTACTTCTTGGCGTTGTAGGAAGATTGTAGGAAGATTCTAGAATACACGTGGAAAGTGGTTCTCATGCTGCATTGGAAGGGGCATTCTTATTATAACTAAAGTGACCAGAAGACTCACTAAACATGCAAGAGATAAGATAAGGGGCTCGTGGAGATTTGATCCAGGGTCAAGTCCTGCCCCTCAGAGGGGGTTTGAGTAGATGGGTAACTGACAGAAAAAAATATTTTTGGTTTTACTTTAACAAGTTGTACTTAATATACTGGTTATATGCAGAGGAGTGTATGTAAAACACTGGGATGTTGTTTATAACATTGAAAACAACTGAAACATTCAGCTGTAGAAGATTGATTTTAACAATTATGGTATATGCATTCCACTGTGTACTGATATGCAAAAATTCACATGACATATTGACAAAGGAAAAAAGCAATTTGGAGAACTCTGTACGTAATATAGTTCAAATCTGGTAAAAAAATGGGCTATATGTAAGTATATGTACAAATGGCTAGGATAAGTAATTAAAGGAGATGCACCAACTGCAAACGATGGGTGTCTCCGGGGAGAGGTTGGGATTGCGGTGGAGTGGGAGCTTTAATTTTGCATCTTCTACTAGTTTGGCCTTTTTATAAAAACAGGAACCCATGGATGTGTTACTTTTGCAATGTGAAAAAAACAACTTTTAAAAGATAGGGAAATGGGTAGAGTGTATGAATAAATTATTCACAAAAGAAGAAAAACAGCCAAAGCATACATTAAAATTAGTCAACCATACTTACAGTTAAATAAACAGAACCAAAAATTTTATCACATTCTATTTTATATCAACTTGGAAAACTCAAAGGAGATGATACCCATTGATGCGTGATCAAAAGTCACGTACAATGCTGATAAGGCGTAAACAAGAAACAACAGCAATTCTCCGTGTGTGGGGGGGGTGTGTGTGTGAGAGAGAGAGAGAAAAGGGAGAATTAAAATAACAACAAACAAATAAAAACTTTCATTAAGATTCTTTCAGTATATGAGCAATGATTTGGTACAAGGATGTTCATCAGAGTATTAAAGAATTGGGAATGTTGTGTGTTCTACAGTAGATTAAATCGTGACACATTTAAGCAATATAATGATATGAAACAACTAAAACGTAGAAAAAAATGTGTCATTATAGAAAGAGATATATCAATAGCATCATTAGGATTTTTTGCATAAAATATAGGTTACAAAATTATATGTTCTTTATAATACTATTTTTATTTAAAATCTGGAAAAGTGTGCATTAAAGTATTATAATAAGTATAATTAGGAAAATTATGAAACAAAAGAGTAATAACATAGACCTTACCCTACCAGTTATTACAACGTTATTAAATTAATTTATAAATATTTTTAAAAAGATTATCTGTGGGTGATGGATACAGGTTTATTGTTTCATTTTGTGTGCTTATCTATATTATCTGATTTTCTACAATTACTATATATTATTGTGTAATTTAAAAAATAGTCAAAGTTGACATTCAAAGAGTTTCAAGCTAAGTAACTAAGAATACGTTTTCATAAGCTGTTTTTATGTCTCACAGTAATCTCACATGATTAGAAAAAGGTAACCATGGGGTTCAGTTCTCTCCATTTCTGTTTAAAAGTTATCCTCTGTGGTAGGGGGTACACTTCCTTTTAACGCTTTCTTCCTCCATGGTTGTTGCGTCTTCTGGACTAAATAGAAAGAGAGAAGGTATTGCGTCAATACAGGACACGCCCTTAGCAACCAAGACTATTACTTGGACAGCATTTTTTAAACTTTAAACCACCTGGAGGGCTTGTTAAACATGACTCACTGGGCCCTACCTCCAGAGTTCCTGATTTAGTAAGTTTCTCTTGGGGCTGAAAAGTACACATTTCTAGCAAGTTCCCAGGTGGTGCTGATGCTGCTTGTGCGGGTCCGTACCCTGAGAACCATTGTGCCCGGGCACAAGCATGTATTTCCTCTGATTTGGAGCCATAGCCTCATGACAGGCTTTGCCATCTTCAGGAGCACGGTGAATAGATAAGTAAATAGAGAAAACATCATGACCAAACCTTGCCCCACTCCCTCCACGCTCCTCATCGCTATTGCTTCTTACGAAAAAGGATAATTGGGTAATAGAGAAATCAGATCTTTTTTTAAAAAGTTGTCGTGCAACATTTATATATATCTTTAGATATTTCTGAGAGTCTAATATTATCAGCATGAATATCTAAAATACATGTGGTTAAACAGGGCCCACATAGGAAATGTACCGAACCTGAATTCTGACTTTGGTTCTATGAATTTCATTTGCTCTTAGTTTGTTTTACTTCTCTAATACTTCTGTGTTCATTGTTTGTTAATTTCTCTGCTGATTTTAGAATTTAAAAAAAGATTTTAGGGGCCGGCCCCATGGCCGAGTGGTTAAGTTGGCGCCGTCTGCTGTGGCGGCCCAGGGTTTCGTCCGTTCGGATCCTGGGCGCGAACATGGCACTGATCATCAGGCCACGTTGAGGCGGTGCCCCACATACCACAACTAGAAGGACCCACAACTAAAATATACAACTATGTACAGGGGGGATTTGGGGAGAAAAAGCAAAAATAAAAAAAGAAGTTTGGCAACTGTTGTTAGCTCAGGTGCCAATCTTTAAAGAAAGAGTCAAAAAAAAAAAAGATTTTAGTGTCATATTCATATATGAGATCTGCCTATAACTTTCTGTTCTTACACAGTCTAGTTTTTGCTATCAAGCTTATAATAACCTGAAAAAAATGAATAGTCTTTATATTTTTATTTTCTAGAACAAAATTAGGAACTATCCGTCCCTTAAAAGTTTAGAGGAAATCATCTGGAAATAAGCCTAGTGTGCTTTGAGGGGTAGTTTTTTTGGTTTTGTGCGAAACGTTTTGAACTGCTACACAATTTTGTATTTCTTAAAGTAAATTTTGTTGAACTATAACACTAACATTGTAAAAGTAGAGCTCAGCAAATTTACACAGAACTAACACAGCTACGTAACTGCCAAGGATCTAGAAATAGAATACTGCCAGCACCCCATAAGCATACCTTAGATCTTCCTTTTAAGTGCCTCCAATATTCTGATGTCTACCGTTAAGTGAAAAGAAATAAAAGCTATTAAATAAAAATCTAAAATAAATCTGAATTTATTTGCTTACCTGGCAAAGAGGAGTAGCACCATTCAAGTACAAATTCAGTTTCTCTTTGTGCAGAAATTGAAAGAGCTTGATATAGATTTACAAAGGAGAAAGCATACAAAATGAGGCAGGTTGTGACTTCTCTGGATGGCTTATCAGGTGGATGGTAAATCCTTCTTTGCAGGAGGCAACTATCAAGTCTCACTTCACTGGGAACTGGAAGCCTGGTTTCACACAAGTTCAGAATGGATTGTGTACGGTTCCAGAGCACAGAGTTGTTCATCACATGTACTGTGCATGCACGCTCAAAGCTGAACAAAATTTTTCTTTAAAACACTATAGATTAGTTTTGAACTTCATACAAGTGAAATCATGTATTATGTTCTCTTTTGTGTTTGGCTTCTTTTGCTTAATATTACATTTATGAAATTCATCTATCTTATTGCATGAGTGATAGTTCATTCATCCTCATTATTGTGTACTATGCCTTCATGTGAATATACTAAAATTAATTCATCCATTTTATAATGAATGGATATTTGAGTTGTTCTAGTATCTGGTTCTTACAAATAGTGTACTATGAACTTTCTTCTAGTGTTTTTATATACATACTCATACACATACACATAAACACACACAAACACACACTTCCATTGGGCATATGCCCGGGAGTAGAATTTCTAAGTCCTAAGAAATGCAAAGGGCAGTTTTAGTGGCTACGGCCGGTTTTCCATAGCAGTTGAACCAACACAATCCCACCGGCAGTATATGGATTCCAGTTGCCTCACATCCTTGCTCTCACTTAGTACAATCAGTCTTTCATTTTTACCATCTCAGTGAATGTGTAGTGCTGCCTTATTGAAGTTTTAATTTGCATTTTCCTTATCACTAGCGAAATTGAACATATTTTTTCATGTCTATTGACTATTTGGATATCTTTTTCTGTGAAACACTTGTTCAAATATTTTGCTCATTTTCTTTCACAAAATTACAGGAATATATAACTACAGACATACATATACATACATACATGCACACATATGTATGTTCTGAGTTTGAGGTCTTTATGGTTATATTTATACAAATATCATCTATTCTGTGACTTACTTTTTCATTCCTGTTTTCTATGAGTTGTGTCTTTTTTCTCCCAGTGGTGCCTTTTATTAAACAGAAATTCATGAGGAATGAATTCTTAACAAATTTAAATGATTCTGGGTCAATTCAGGTTTTCTCTTTCTTCTTCTGTCTATTTTGGTGTTATAATTTAGCAGGAAATTATCCCTTTAATCTACTTTTTCAAATTTATTGGTATAACATTGCTCTGACTACTACTTCATGATTAAAATAAAATCTGCTTAATTTGTAGTTATGAACTCTTTTGTTGTTTCTAATACTGTTTGTGCCCATTCTGTCTTTTTTCCTTAATAAGTATTGTCATAGTTTTGTCTATTTTCTTAATAGATTCAGATATTTAAAATATTACCTTTATTGTAGCATCTGAATTAATCAAGATAGACATCATTCTACCTCATCAATTTATTTAAAACTCTTCTAAATTTTATGCAGAATATGGAAGACTTGAAATACTTTACTTGAATAGCATGTTTGTATAACTGTAATAATATTGGACAAAAAATCTTACGGGAAACAGGATACAGAATATTTAGCTACCAAATAATATGCTCTGGTTTTTCATTTTAGGTTGTATACCAAATTTACAGGCATTTTCTGAAATTCAGCCATTCTATTATATTTTTCATCAGCTTTTCCATCTCATAGATTTAATGTGTGGGGCTAAGAAATATGCTAATATGGACAAAAAATTATGTTGCATGGAACTATTATTTATGAAATGGCTGAACAAACACGTCAGAGTCATGATTATTGTGGTCATGATTTCCACAATAATTTTAGTGTAGTCTGAGTAAAAGTGGGTATGAGAGCATTCAAAGTCAAGTTCTTATTTGCTTCAGACATAAAGCCTCACAGGAGCCGTGACTTCTGGTGAAGGCACAATTTTCATTTAATCTTGAATTGGAGGTTGATTTTTTTCTCACTCAGACCCAGAGCAGGATAGACATCCCTTCCCCCTACAGCAGGTCAGCTGCAAGAAGAGAGAGAGAAAGGGAGAGAGATAGCACTTTGCAAAAAGCAAAACAAGGCTATTTCTGGAAAAAAATGCTATTGGTGGGGACATTTTCAGAATATGTTAGAAAAAGAGAGAAAGAGAAACTCTTCACATCTTTTAAACAAAGATCAGAAATCCTTAGAGCTCAACCCCAGTAAAGTCACCCCACCCAAAACCAAAAAAAACCCAATTGTTAAGGACTCACAAAGTCTCAACTCCTAGCAAGAGGAAGGAGATACTAAGAATTTTTGCAATTAGTATAGAAGATAAGTTACGAGGAAATGCCCGCTCCTAGTCAGATGTTGTAGAGTATTAGAATTCTTGAATACAGAAAAAGGATCAGTAAATTAAGTAGAACCAGATGAAGGGGTAGGGGGGAGGACAATCCAGAAGGATGAGGTCAGGCCATGGGTGTTAGTTATCCACAGACGACTAAGACAAGATTAGCAAGCACTTGGTGTGTGTGCCAGCATACGCTGTCCGGCACCCACAACAGGCATTGCTAATGGAATACAACATTTGATTCCTGTTGATCTCCAGCAGGCCTCAATAATCCTCCTTGGAAACAACTTGAGGTTGCCATTTCTAATCTACCCATGAGAGCTGGCCCGTGAGAAGCCACTACTTTGCTTTCATGACGTTAAGGTGTTCACCAATTAGTTAGAAAGGAGCAACTAATAGTTAATATCAAAATTGTATCATGCATGTAGGTTGTGTGTATGCTTATTTGAAGCACTTTCTGTATTATTCTCATCCCACTGAACACATTCAGTCGCTGTCAATCAATATCTGTCTTTATGAAGCCTTCATTAAAGAGTCTCTTCAGGGATGGTTAAAGATGTATATCTGGACGGGAAGAGCCTTACAACTCGGTAAAGATTTTGGTTTCTATACTCTGCATAGTATGCTGCCTGAAAGGCTTATATCTGCTTTGTTAAGCAACATTATGCATGAACTTTTCAGCATTTGTTTGCTTTCTTTGTTTCAGAATGACTTATTTTCAGTCCTCTTATGCTGTAATTATGTTTCAATTCTTCCCCTAAATTCTCCATCCTTGATTTTAACAAGTATGGATAAAAACACAACCATCAGCCCTAGTATCTTGGGGGTAGCAAGGCATGATAGCCGTGAGCTTGAGATGTGGGCTTCAGGCAACAGGTGAATTGGGTTGGCCATGGGCATCCCACTGGAGCAGGGATGTGATTTGGTGAGGTGCCTAGGACCAGGAGAAGAAGATGCATGTGACCTTATCTCTTAGGTAAGTGATTCCCAAGCACAGAAAGTTCTTATAAAACACCAACTTCTGCTCCAACTCCCAACCTGAGATTTTGATTTAATTGGTTTTGGATAACTCCCAAACCAATATATGTTTTAAAAGCTCCCCAGGTACTCAATATGCATCTAAAGTAGAAAACCATTGCTGTTGGGAGTTAAGTTCTGTGTAAGGCAAAGGGACATAACGGGCAGCTGACTGGTTATTTATCAGGCGTTTCCAAAAGTAGGCTGAGTGGGAGCCAAGAGACCCAGACCAGTCTGCATTGTCCCACAGGGAGCAAATGCTTCAGAGTCACTTTGCTTCAAAGAGCCCTTTATTAGATTAGCTCTGTTTTTCTACAGTGGGTAAATCCCCAGGGCGACTCTAGCTTCTTATTAAGGCAGTCAGATTTTCTAGCTAGGGGTCATCTTTGGACAATCTTTTGGAATGGCATCTCCAAGTGCACTGCCTCCCACACGCACACATCAGCCTTTTCATTGCAGGGGCATAGTCTCCTTCAATGATCGTGAGGTGTATGACATGGCTATAATCCTGTAGATCTGTTATATGAACCTAAATGAAACTATGGAATGAAACAATATGTTTATGGCAGCTGGAAGAAGAAATGAATAAAGATGGTTAAGCAGCTGGATATACTTTCTTGACATAAATAAAATTTGTATATAGTGGAAAGAACCGTGAAAATAAAAAGATCTCAATGATTGCAAAAATTTTGAATTGTCATTCAATGGGATTTTTTTTCCCATATGGAAAAATTACCCACACATCTATCTATTCAGATTGTTTATTAAAATTTTATTCAATACTTTCAGCTGAGATTTATTTGAGTGGTCCAATTTATTCCTGCCTTGGAAAATAATAAAATAGACCCTACCAAATGTAATAATTTTGTTAAGATTTAAGAATTAAGGTGCAGAATTCAAAATAAACTTGGACAATGGATTAATGCTGCAATCTATTCTCACCTCAGAGAAAATGTCTGCTATGGACACAAACTGATGCAGTATACATCATGCTAACTCAGAAGAGAACAAAGGAATTTGTCAATAGATAATGTCAGACTGTTCAGACATATTCTAATTGATTATTGCATTTGGAGGATTTCTAGACATTTGTTGATCTAAAGAAGGTGAGTCAAGGCTAATCCATAATTCATCAATTCCACTGAAAAACTACCAAAAGCACGTTTATACGTAGCTGGGTATGCTTTTTATGCATTAGAAAATAGATCAATAACTAGATCTTATGGCAAAGGCCCTATGCTGAGAATGTAAGATTTTACCTTTTGATTAGTTGCTGACGTAACTAGATAATTAATTTTAATTTTCAAAGGCCTATGCCTGTAGGAAAATTCCTTAGGATTAATATTTGATCTCCAAATGTTGAATTAATTCTAATTTTGATGATTCAAAGTATATTTGTGGAGACTAATACCAGTAGAAGAAATAAAGAGACTCCAAATAAGTAGACGGATTTCAAGAGCAGTTTTAGTACTGCTGTTATGCTCTATTACCAAGAGGTAAATTCCATGGTAACACAGCAGTGTGTTGGTTTCACCACGGAGCACTTTATAACAGGCGTGCACATAATTATCTATTCATAGCATTAGGTACAGCCTCGTCAAAAACACGGCGAAACAGGGTGCATATGGAAAAAGCTAAATTATTAAGAGACTGATTTTAATTGCTTCTTATAAGTATTTTTTAGGCTGGAATGTGTGCCTCTGGGGAAACAATGTGACATTTAAATTTGTTACAGACAACTAAATTTCCTGGCGGGAGAATTATGTGTATTTCTAAAATGTGGTCGCCTGAGATGTTGTTTTATCACATTGTCCTTAAGTCTTCATGGTTGCGGTTATGAATGTTACTGCCATTCTCCCAGACGCATAGATTCCGAGGCGGGCATCTTTGACTCACCTTTATTTTCCTCCATTTCTTTTATTTTCCTCACTGCAAAGCATCTACACAGTATGTTTCATCTCTAATTCACGGTTCCTAATATAACACTTAGCTGCTGAGAAAACATTGATGCTTTCATCTTGCATACTGAGTTTTAAGTTAAACCTCTTTTGCTGCTACATGAAGTAATATTACAAGAAAATTCAGATTTTCAAAAATTATGTCAAAACTAATTGTTTAAATGGGTATGTAGGGCAGGGTGGGGGGCAAGTGAAGGAGGGAATAAATAATACCAGACCAGCAATCACCAAATTATATTTTCTTCAGGAATTTCAATAATGAAGATCCTAAAAATGATCATAGTAATATTTTGTGAAAACTAAAAATAATAAACTGGTTGATCAAAACTGATGAAAATAAACCGAAACATCCCTGGGAAAATTCTGAAAAGCATGTAAGATCAGACAAGAATCAATAAACTCTGTACCATCAAAACGAGTGCTGGTGCTGTTTACAACTTCCAGCAGGAAACAGAAGAAAGAACGCCAGCTGAGCATCCACTTAGCACACACTGAGCAGGTATGGGTTCCCACGCTGTTTCCTCAATAGCGTTTTTCCGCGGAGCGAGGGTGCTTCTTCCCAATCAGAGGAATGTTAGATCCAACAGCTGCTGGAGTAGTGCCAATCGTGCTCCTTAATTATTTAATCATGTTCTTTCTAATTCATATTACAGAAACTCGCTCAGTAGGACAAATGCCTGTACAAATTCTTCAGTCTAGGAGGCAGGCAAGGATCCCACAATATAGCCTTAATCTACTTAGTGGTTAAAGCCCGCCGGTGAGCTCAGGAGATAGTATAGCATAGTGGTTAGGAATATGGGTTTGATGATCACCCTACCTCAGTTTAAATTCTAATTCCTATACTTGTTAGTTGTGCTCTCTGAGGCAAGTTATAGAAATACTTTGTGCCTGTATTTCTTCATCTGTAAAATGGTGGTGATGTTAATACTATGAACCCCATCATCTTATTGGGGAAATTAGACGACAGTTATTAGATCTAGCCATGTAGAATATTGTCTACACCTGGCATACATCTCTCAACCATTGAGTAGGGCTGTTATTAGTTTCACGAGTCTGGATGGCTATTTCCTAAACACGAGCATCCTTGTCTCTGTTGTTCCCTTTGATAAGCAAGCTACTTCATGGTTGCTAGCTTGCTAAAATCTTACCTACTCCTGTAGGTGTTTTGTGTGTGTGTGTACGCTGAGGAAGATTGTCCCTGAGCTAACATCTGTGCCCATCTTCCTCTATTTTACGTGTGGGACACCTGCCACAGCATGGTTTGACAAGCAGTGAGTAGCGATCTTGTAGGTCTGTGCCCTGAATCCAAACTTCTGAACCCCAGGCTGCCATAGAGGAGCCAGCGAACTTAACCACTACGCCACTGGGCCAGCCCCCTGTAGGTCTATTTCTCATGCATGTCTTTTATAATCTTTTCAAATGGATGAAATTTTTCTTTTTCTTTTTTTTTTGTGTGTATGTATATATGTATATATATATATTCCGTCACTGTTGTATCAAAACTGTCATTTGTAGCTTAACCCATAGATGCTTCAGAGATCTGAAATCCAGCGCTGTTCCTGTATGCCTTGTGATTTTGCTAGATTAGAAGTATATGCTCCAACTCACAATGTGTATTTCTGTTTGTGGACAGGCTACCTTTATCAGACTCACAAAGGAGCTTTTAAGTCCGCACCGGTCACCTGAGTGCATGTCACGGTCACGTCAATGCCATTGCGGTGCTCTCACTTAACGCTTAGTGTTTTGTCATTTTTATTGTCTAAAGTGAATGTATTAGCTGATCCAAATCACTACAGAAGGTGGTTTGTAAGTATCTTTTAGTTTTAAAAAAATGCAGATAAAGGCTAAAAAAATGCTCCACCCCTCCGGACCAGGCCCAGCCCCAGCCCATGGCATCCCCTACGGTCTTCAAAAGAGAGAATGTTCCTGACGGAAGGGCTTGGGTGAAGGAGTCAGCTCTCGCATTGCAGGGAAAGTATTATATACATATTTTCCTCCATTTTTGCTACCTATAATAATTAGTTATTAATTTTTAGTTTAAAATTGCAGCAAAATTTCCCATTCTCTTTTAGGGTGATGAGAGACAAATCAGAGAAGACAAGGATGATAGATGCTTCTGTGTTTTGCACTGTGGTCATTTGTAAGAACACTTAAGGGTTTACTCAATTAAGAGGTAGCCAATGGGGACGGCCCCGTGGCGCAGCAAAGTTCTCACGTTCCGCTTCTCGGCTGCCCGGGGTTCGCCGGTTCAGATCCCGGATGTGGACATGGCACTGCTTGGCACGCCATGCTGTGGTAGGCGTCCCACATACAAAGTAGAGGAAGATGGGCACGATGTTAGCTCAGGCCAGGCTTCCTCAGCAAAAAGAGGAGGACTGGCAGTAGTTAGCTCAGGGCCAATCTTCCTCAAAAAAAAAAAAAAAAAAAAAAAGAGGTAGCCAAGTGATTCCAAACCTGCTGCTAAATAACTATGAGATAACATTTGGAAATATATGCTTCTCTCTCTAACCATGGGTATGTGCCTGAGGTCCCCAACACATGGCTGACTATCTCTGAGTTTTCAGTAGTCTGGTGGCTGCCACTAACAGCTCAGAATGTGTGTTTAACTTTAGGATCCGTCTGAACTCTTGGCCATTAATGGTGGGTGATATTAGTCACAGAAATCAGTTTCTCTGAGCTTGTGCAAACCTCCTGATTTTGTTTCAAATTTGCTTTCTTTCCCACGGAATCATTTTGAGATCAGAGCAGAATAGTCAACCTTATTTTTCCTTATACCTGCCCAAATTATGAGCTGGATAGCTTTTCTGAACTTACATTTGCATTTCCTACAAATGTCATTTTGAATGAAATTAAAACCTATGGTTATTAAGATTAATATTGTACAAGCAGCTTATGCAATATAAGGGCTTCAGAAAAATGAAGGGAATTTTCTCTACTAGAAACTTATTTTGCTTTTTTTAACTAGGGAGAACAGAATTCAAACCAAGGTGTTGAAGGTGTTGTTTGAAACCTGTTGAAGTTGTTCATTACTTACCATATAAATTTCAAGAGAAAGTTAGCTCTTTCATAGAAAAGAAGAAATCTGTTCTGTTCTAATAATTTCAAATCCAAGGAATTAAGATTATTATTTACATTTTCATAGGAAATGCTCTGTAAGAATAGACTTTTTATAATTGCTGATGTCTGGTTATTCTACTTATTTGTGCATACTGGGTCAATATATCTAAGTAATCTTAGCCAAGTGTGTGTTTACATATAGACTTAATGAAATATAATTTTTAAATGCATGATTTTATATATAATTATTTTGTGGGGTTCATGCATTTTGTTGATTTTATGGTAGCGGATGACTAGATATAGATATAGATAGATAGTGAATAGAACTTCCACAATCTGGCACTTTTTATTCCCTTAAAATTTGGGCAACTTAGTCTTTATTCGTGAGATATACTCTGGAAACTATTAAGAAAATATATGAAATTTTAAGAACAACTTATTTTTATCCTAGAGGTTTTCCTATTATATTTACACTTTGCTTTTGATGCTCAATCATATTCTATTCTTCGTAGGAAATAGTGGTCTCCTATTAGGTGAGTTGATGTGGGTCTCACTGAAGGGATCCATCCTAAAACAGAAGAGGACAATGCCCAGGGAGAGGTGGAATGAGAAGATCCTGAGTTGACCTTGATGTGTAGGTCTTCACCCAGGGCTGCTGAAGACTATATAGACACAGAAAAAATAATTCAAGTTATAGATGCCATGCAAAACAAGTACATAGGGGTGAATCTAAACTGTAGCCTGAAGGCATAAGCAAGACTGTAAATGGGAGGAAAATCATGTAGCTGGAGGCTTCAGAGATGAGGAGCAACTTAGATTGTGAGAGTCAAAATGTTAGGACCGTTAACTGAGGACAACGCCTGGGTACTAGAAGCTCACTCTAGTGTGATTTAAGCTGTCTAATTCAGAGCTGGCTGGACCTAGTCCCATTAGATATATATAAAGAACATGTGTTTGATTAAAAAAAAAATTGACGGCCACATTTGCAAAACTTGTTAAATTTGAACACAAGTTCCAATTTAATTTTTGATGACTCTTTTTAATAGCAATTACTTTTTTATGGATTCAAGTACTGCCACTATTCTTTTCCAAACAGCTACTGATGGTGGACCAGCAGTCCACTTCTTTAGCCACAGAACTTAGCCCATTTCCAAACAACCAATATAAATTTCTTTCCTTGGATATCATTTTGTTACCTCAAAATAACAGATCTGAATTTGTACTTACCATCTCCCGCTGAACTGAATTTCCCTTGTAATATCATTTTTTGTTGTTAGTGTCATCCACAGACTCCATGTACCCATTCTCAAAATGTTTAATTTCATTTTTGTTTATCCCCTTTCTTTCTGCTTAGACCTTATGTTAAGTTGGAAAGTTGCTATCAGTGAGGCAAAGCTTAGTTGGTTGGACACCTTGCACGTTCTGGTTTTGTATACTTCTAATTTATGGACAGCATTTATACAGACAAGAAGCAACTCAGACTAAGCCTCCCTCATTGCCCTGGGAGGTCTCCTATAATGATTTCTAGCGATTTTATGTAAGAGATCTATGCTTTTACTAAGAGTAGAAAATCAGAGGTTGGAGTTTGGCAACAACCTGGGTGCATCAAAAAAATGTGAAATGTGTCCAGATGCTAGGCAAATATAAAAATGGGGAATGCGGTTTTATTAAATTACCAAAAGTTATGGGCCATATTTTTTCAATTCTAAAAAATTCAACTTCCTTTTAATTTTAATGTTTCTGAAATTGGGAAACATCTTATAAATGATGTCAAAATATAATTGATGTCTAAAGAAGTTTATATGCCACTGAGCAGTGAAGGAAATTATAAAGTCATTGTCATTTCTGAGTTCCCAGCAACATGGGGAAGAACTGAAGGCATCTGATCACCTGACTGCTTTTCCATCAGAATGCCACGTGAGAAGAGTTATTTGCCTCAGCACCACCAGAGCTGGTTGAATTTTAAATTTGGACCTACATTTGTTATTTAAAATGTCTTGGAATAAGATTATACCCTCAGGGGGCATTGGAATGAAAAGCTCCTGTGAACCTGGATGATCCCTTGTCTTCTGCCATGCAGTGTAATTCAGGATGGTAGCACTGCCAAAGCTCTGGGAATTGATCACAGACTTTTCAGAACTAGTTGAGGTTTCTGGGGCCAATTTTAGGGTCCTGAGGGGCTCTCACTTCTTAATTAACAGCCATACAGAAACAAAGCAAGTAACTATGAGTTTAACCAAATAGTGAATGGAGAAGAAACTCTAGAATTATCCAATATGTTTCAGAATTATACTGTTGTTCCTAAAATTACTAAAGGGATTAGGATCGTGTGCACTGGTCATCACTGTGACGCTGTGCTTAACCACCGATGGTCAACATTTATCACAACAATCTTTAGACTTAGAAAAGTGTCATGGCTTAAATGTTGATGTTGATGAACAATGTGGCATGGAGTTTTACAGGTAAGTGTGTGCTATTGTTGAGAAGTTATAAAAATGTGTACATTTTAATATAATTTCTTTTCTCAAAATGCTGTTCTTAAATTATTATGCCTTAAAAATCAATGCTATTTTAGGATTAAGGAAATGTGATAAATTAATGGTGTCATTGAAAAGATGGAGGCTGCCATGCAACTATATTTGCATCACTCTTAGGATATAATTTTTTACTTTATGTTATTCGTATTTGTATTGTTTTGTCTTCCATACCAGACAGGAAGTTTATTGAGGGAAGAAACCAGGAGTAGAACTAGCATATCCCTAATTTATACAGAATAGGTGCTTGTAAATTCTTGTTTGCCTGAAGAAATTAGGAGGAGGTGAAGGAGCCTCTAAACAAGAGAGAAAATGAGAATTAAAGTGAGCTGCTATGTCAGAAGCCAGGAATAAATGTTGGTCTACCTAGACGGACTTTCTGACACTGACAGGCAAATCTCCAAAATTTCCATCTATCCATTCATTCATTCACTCAGTGTCCACACATTAGGAAGCAACTGCTCTATGTTAACATTTAGCCTTAAATGGGAATGCAAAAATAAACTAAATATAGTCTCTGCCTAAGTGAAGCCAGGTACCTGAGGGTTACTGTAGACACCCAATAAGAACATGATTGCCTCTTGACCTTGTTATGAATCTTGTCAATTTGCTGTTTTCTTGTTTAATTTGAGGGGTGACTTGGGATTTGTGAGTTTGTTTTGCAGAAGAAAGAGAAAGCCTTGGGGAGGTTGTGATCACCAGATGGCTGGCCCCCAGCAGCCCTTGCAGATTGCCCAGGGGCTTATCTGGAGGGATGTTTTCATTTCTCTAAAGCTCCTCCAGCCGAGCCCCTTAGCTCTATAAAACCCCTCTGCTTTTTGCTCTGGTTAAGGTGGATTTGAGCAAACCCATGCTCCCACCATCTCATCTTGGCCAACTCTAATGGGGCCTTTCTCCATGTCCAAGCACCGATGTCTGAGTGTTTGGCTTGCTGCACATTGGGCACACAAACTTGAGATGATTAAGAGGTTCAGTATCATAAGGGGGAGAGTTTGTGCGAAAGACACAAGTATAATTATAATATGCCTGGTACAGTGTATAAATACTGGAAATTATGAGAGTGAAGAGGAGTTCTAGTTTTCCACATGCAAATAATACTAAAAATGGTGGTGTGTTCAGAGCAATGGCAAACAATTTATTTTCATGCCTTCAAGCAATGTTATTTTATTTATTGAGGATTTTAATAAAAAGTAATGATTTGCATGTCATTGATGCCCAGAAAGAGTAGATGCTGTGGTTCAAATCCCTTCACTTTGATTTATTAGTCGTTGGTTTATTTGAATGCCATGTCACAAAGTACAGCTAATAAAAGCATGAACATTTGTCTCTGGGCAAGTTTGATTTGAGGTGAATAACATTAAACAATAGCCTGTTGACAAGCAATTAAACACCACTTCTTTGCCTAGCACTGCTTTGAATTATGGTTGTCCTAACTAATGCAAGCATCCTTATGTTTTAGAATTCCAATATAATCTAAGATGAGAAGAACCTTTTAATTAGATTTTCAATAGAATCAGCCAGGACCCACTGCTCCTCATCTTGACTGCTCATCTTCATCGACTGAGGCCAAAACAAAACAAAGATAAATAGCAACATTCATTAACAATCCATTTACTTTAACTGCAACTTCAAATTGAATGGACATTTTTCATGCTTATTGCCAGTTCCTCAGGGAGTATCACATGGCGTTTCCCAGACAGAGTGCTGTGCTTCACTTTGGAGTAATTGATCAACTCTTCTGCATCATGAAGGAAGCTGACTGAGGCAAAAAGAAATAGGGAAGGTGGTTTTCTTCTTCCGTTCACACTTAAAATGTTTATTTGGAGAAGGAGATAAACGAAGAGATACCAGAAGGAAAGTATGCGCCTCTTTCAGCATCTGAAAAGAAAGGCAATCCCCTAAATGCCATACTTAAAAAGTGGCAGGAGATATTTGCCTTACCCAAGACAATACTGCAGTCAGCCAGGAAGAACATTTACAAGAAAAAGTTGATTATGATATTCTCTCGCAAATGAAGAAGCTACTATTACACCACTTAGTTTTGATGATCCAAAACCTGTGAAATAAAGGCACCCCCTGTGTGAGCTCTTGTCCTCTGTACAGTGTCTTCTAAGGAAATGGTAGCTAAACTAACACATTGGCAAGGAACAGTATTAGGATGTTTAATTAGCAAGCTCCTCCCAAGAAAGCCTTGGCACTTGTTCACAGGTCTTACTCCCACTTTCCATCCCCACCCCACATCCAAATCCATAGCACAGGTATTCTTATGTTTTGCAACTCACTGTAGCTTGTGGTAGTTTTAACAAGCAGCATTTGCTGTCAATTAAGGCAGTGTTTTATTCACATGCGGGAACCACTACCAGAACTCCTGTAAATTAACCAACAAAGAAATGAATCTGTTTTTTAAAAAATCTACATACCTTGGTTTCCTGTGTCTTTCACATAATTCCAATTGGCATGCCCATTAACCTTTCAAATCACATAAAATTTTGAGAGCAAAGGAATTTCATTACAGTGTGATGCAGGGTTAACCATTTTGAAATGATACTTCTACTGCCTAAATTGTACCTGGTCATCCAAGGAGAAACTAATAATGATTGGATAATAAACAGACAGCAACCAGGTTGGTAGGGAAAGAGAAAAGGAAATTACCTAATTAGATAACCAAGCTTCTCGTCTACATAATGCCAGAATAACTAATTTAATATGTTGAATGGGTTACACTGGTTTTTATCATATAAGCAAAACAAAGGACCAGTTCCCTGATGCTTTCATTCCTCAGTGGTGGTGGCATTATATAGACACAACTTCAGTAAGTTTCAAGCTGCTTTTGCTTTGTATCTCAGGTAGCATTTCCTGGGGAGACTGCCAAAAGGGAGAGATTTTTCTGTTTATCTATGAAGCAATGTCTCTCTTCAGAAATTGGTTGGATCCTTCTTGTTGAGCTTGCCAGTAACGTTAGGCCCCCCAAACAGTCTACGTGGTGTCTGTCTATACATGCGGTTGTTATTTACCAACATTGAGATATTTTGCAAATCAACTTTTTAAAAAGCCTAACTAAATATGTTTATACATTTTAGTCAAGAAATGCAGACAAGATAGAAAAATAACCAGAATTGTGGATCCAAGACTTATCCTAGAAAATTTGTGTTTCTTTAGATTCTGTGACACCCTCCCACCTCTCTGACCTTTCTTTGGGATTTCCAAAGCTAAACACTGGAGTCTTCCATTAGTTCTAGAAAACTCAGTCATTATTGCTTCAAATATGCCTCTCCCTTACTATCTCTCTGTTCTTCTGTGACTCCAATTAGGCATCTAACAGGCCTTCGCACATGTTCTCCTTGTCTTTTACCCTCCCTCTCATATTTTTCTATCCCTTTATCTCTCTGTGCTACATTCTGCATAATTCTTTCTAGTTAATTATTTCTGTTTTCATCTGTATTGATATAATCTGCCATTAAACCTATCTGTTCAGGATTATTTCACATTTTTAGTTTTTATTTTTATCCAATTAATAAATGTGTGTAAAGAATCACAATTCTACAAACTATGGGAAAGAGCAGTCCCTAGGGCCTCTGCCTTCTCATTTTCCTATTCTCAAAACAGTTATTTTGATTCTTTTATGTGATTATTTTGGCATTTGTCTCTATATTTCTAAATAGTAGGGTTATAATGCATCCTTATCATTGGTCAGTTTAGGGATTATTTATTGGTTTCTTATGATAAAAATTGAGAATTTAGCTATTGTCGACGAAAATAATCCATATCCAATCTATAAATGAAAATTTGGGTGAGTTTATTCTGAGCTTAAATCTGAGGATTATAACCCGGGAGAGTCTTTCCACAAAGGAACAGAGCACTCCAAAGATGTTTGGGTATAAGGGTGGTTATATACCCTCAAAGAGGATGTTTCACATAGGATTGAAATGTCCCTCCCACGATAGTCGCGAGACTGCTCTGTCGGCACAGCGATTGATGGAAATAGCAGGTAGGTCTTCTGTCTCTGTGAACACAGCAGGGTGGCAGTCTGTTGTCTCCAGCTGGGTGGTCACAGGTGAGCTGGGAGGTGAGTGCAGCAATCAGTTCCTAGCCTAAAGAAAAATGCTAATGTCTGGGGGAAGTTGCATCTTTATCTCAAGGGCCTTTGTTCTGGCCAAAGGAAATGTCTAAGCAGATATGCAATGCGTGCTCAACAGCCACAGTCAGGCCCTTTTGGAGGAAAAAAAAGAAGTCAGGCCGAATTAGGTTTATACCAAATGGCTTCCTCATATACTCCAATATATCCTATTGCTTGCCATTTTTATTTGTCACTATTAAAGGGTCCTTTCAATGTAGAAACTCATACCTTTCAGTTGCGGAAAATATTCTGAAGTTAACTCTTCGATGATTACCTCCCCTTAGTTTTCTCTGTTCTCTCTTTTGCAACTTCCATTATCTGGAAGTTACATCTCCTGGACTGGCCTTCTAATGCTTTTATCCTTTTCGGTTTTGTTCAGACATTTCTTTGACCCCATCTTTCAGAACTTCTATAAAGTTTTCCATTTCTGCTATTGGATTTTTAATCACTGAGAACTTCTTTTTAATCCCCTGAACATTCCTTTTTATAGCATTTTATTCTTATTTTATGTTTTATCGTCTTTCCTATGTATTGAGGGATATTAATTACTGTATTAAGGAGTCTTCTTTCCATTCCTCCTGTCTATCCCATCAGGTACTCCTTTGTGTATTTGTTTTTGCCTCTACCTCTTGTGTTAGATGCTTTCCCAAGATGTGTGCTAACTTTTGTTTCTCTGCACGTGGTTAAGAATGGTGAAAGCCTCTGAGTATGTTGACTGCAGTTTCATTGGAGGGTGATGTGGTTGTGTTAGGGCCTACAAACATAGGTTCCCTACCCGCCACACAAGAGGGACCAGATAAAAACTGGAATGCCAGGCTTATGGCAAGGAAAGGGTTTTTATTTCGGATGATATTAGCTGAGAGATGAGAGTGAGCCTTCAAATTTGTCTTGTTTCATCTCGTCTCCCAGAAAGATGGGAGCCCAGGGTTCTTAAAGGTTTGTGAGGAACGTGGCTGCTTGTAGGGGGCCGGGGCGGGAGAGGGGAGGGGAGCAGTCAGTGGCCTTGCTGGGTGGAGCTTTCCCACCAACCTGCACTGGCCTTGGGAGCTGCTTACAGAGAGAAGATGATAAGGGAATTTGCAGAAGAATGACCTTGGCTGTTTGTCTCCATGGGGAATAGTGGATTCTGAAGCCAGGAAGCCAGAGAGTAAGCAGGGAATGAGTGCTCTGGTTTTAACCCCACTTATGTTGGGTTTAGTGTAGGGGAACTGATATCAGGGCTGGCATCAACTGAGACTTTTATTTGAGAAACTGCTTATATTAGAATTTTAGGTCTTTCATTTGAGGTTGTTAGATTTTCCAGATTTCTCTGGAGGGTAAAGATCTAGTTAGTAGCACTCTGGGAGCCAGGTTGGGTATGAGCCAGGTGGGCAATGAGGAACAGGTTTGGGACAAGGGGTGTATCTTGGCTAGTGGCATGTTTAAATTCACATGATTTCTCTGTTTTTATTTTATTTTTTTAAAATCCTGCCTTACCTTTAACTGTGTCTACTACCCCAAGATAAGAGACACAGAAGTCTCATAAAGGAAGACACCTATGTGTAATAGGCAAGAGAATCTGGAGAATCTAACCAGCTTCTTAACATATCTCAACAAATCCTCCTTGTTTTATATCTCCAGCAACAACCCACTTTTTGAGCCTTTGGGGAATTCTAAAGTATAAAATGGATTAGTTCTCTGCTCTTTCCACTTTCAGTTTAGGAGTCAGCTTTCTTGGTTCAACTCTGTCTGTTGCCACTTGTCTATTTATTTTCCAGATTTTCCCAAATCTTGATATTATTTCTTCCCTTGTTCTCACTGTCTTTCTTGCTTTATTGACCTTGTCACAGGGTTTCAGGAGGGAGAGAGATTCGATGGATTTATTCAATCTGCCAACTTTATTAGAAATTCTCCAGGGAATTTTTTCTCTATTATGTCTTTAACTTCTAGAAGTACTATTTGACTCTTTTGTAAATATGTCTGGTCATTTTTTAGAGTTTTACCTTTTTGCCTATTTCAAACTCTTATTTTACTTGTTTCACCATTTTCATTGCATTTACTTTGTATTCTGTGCCTGGTAATTCCAATATTTGAATACAGTCATGCGTTGCTTAATGACGGGGATGTATTCTGAGAAATGCATCATTAGGCGATTTTGTTGTCGTATGAACATCATAGAGTGTACTTCACAAATCTAGATGGTATAGCGTTCTACACACCTAGGCTATATGGCACTAATCCTATGAGACCACTGCTGTATATGTGGTCCATCATTGACCAAAAAGTCATTATATGGTGCATGGCTGTATCGTAGATCTGATTCTGCTGTTTGCTGTTTCTCCTTACTCTCACGTAAGTGTATGTATGTTTTCCTTGTATGTTTTTGGATTTTTGTTGGTAATCTTATATTTCTTGGAATTAATCCATAGGATTTCTTTAAAGCCTAGATGAATGGCTTCCACCAGAGAGGATTGTGCTTACTTCTCCTGATCCTCTGGGGTTGGGAGCCAATCCCAAAAAATTGGGAGCCAATTTAGTTTTTAAAAACTAAATTCTCAACATGAGGGTTTATGGAACACCTAGGTATTATGAGTGAGGTCTAGCTTGTGCTTATGAATTCTTGAGGGAGTTTTGTCTTTTGTCCCCTGCACCTTGAGAAGATATAAAAACCAAGTGCCATATCACCTGCATTAAAGCCAATACACTTGGAGTGAAGATAGCTTCAGTATTTTATGTACCATTTATATTCCCACTTTCACTTTGTTTTAGCTGCTGCTGAATCTTTATTTTCCTTTTGTCTCCTTGAAGTTCTTAAAAAGTTGCTTTTTATGATTTATCTAAAATTGCAGGTTACTTTCGCTCATCAGGTGGGTCATGGTGTCTGACCTATTAGCCATTACCTTGCCTTTGCTCCTTTCTCCTAAAGATATCAGGTTTGTAGATTTTGGTCCTTCCTCCTGTTCTTGTTGTATCCTCTTTTTCTGGCAATATCATCCATATTCATAGATTCCTCTAACATCTATGTTCCGAGGACTCCCAGATGTGTGTCTCCAGCTCAGAACTTTAAATTGAGCTCCAGACACATATTTTCAAGCGTGTCCAGGACATCTTTATTAGTTCTCTTAATAATTCCAAAAGGAGACGATTTTGTGTTGCTAATGTTTGCTGTTCTATATTTATTTTTTATTTTTCCTCAGAAAGAGCTTCTTTTTCTGCTTTCCTTATCTTGGATAATCTAACCAGTTGTAAAACCCAGACTCATTGTACGTAGTCCTATTTAATTTTAGTGCTTCCCTCAACACCACATCCAATTACTCACTAAATCCTATCGGTGCTATATTCTTGTTTGCTCTCATTTCTTTTCCTTTTGTCTCCATTCCCTTGGCCACTCCTTGGAAAGCCAGTTACATTTTCTTAACTGGCCTTCCTTTCCTTATCCAAATTTCTACCATCTCTTCCTCTCTTTAGCTGACAGGTGGTTATTTCTAAAATGCAAACCTGATATCATTTCTTTGATTAAAGTTTTTTCTATGGCTTCCATTTATCTTCGAAGAAAAGCGCAAATTTATTGGAACGGTAGTCAAAATCTTCTTCAATTGGACTTTGATTTGTTTAGTCTCAGCTTCTACTTCCCGAATTCTAAGCTCTAGCAACGTTAATCTATTCACAGTTCGTCAAATCTGCCTACTTTTCCATACGCTTTCCTGCCTCTGCCTGCCTCTACCCATACACCTCTTGGACCTCCTTGACAAGGTCCTTCCTCTCCTCTGTATCACACGGAGCATTGATTCACATGTTGGGCTTTGTTATAAAAGTTAAGCTTTTTCCTAATCAGAGTACGAACTACTTAGACTATGCCCTTTTTTTTCTTGATTTCTCCCATGTAAGTTCTCGACACACAGCAGACACTCTATAAATTTTGAATTTGTAAGTGAATAAATTTATTGGAAAGTTTGGAACAGAACTATGTCTCCAGACTTCCTTTTCATTTTGCCTTTTGCTGTGTAATCTGATCCAAATTTAATAAAAAGAATCACTTTTTGTGGAAATGCTTTTCATGTCCTAATAATTTTAACCTCTTTTGGAAACTTCTGCCCTCACAGTATCCTAACCTCAGGGCTGGAAGAGGTCCTGCAGGGTGTTAAGCCCACTTCCAAGCTGACCGCATTTCTGCACGAGCTCTCTAACATGTGTTTTTCCAGATTGGATCTGAATAACTCCAGGGATTGTGAAACCATGGGGCTGTTCTTTCTATCTTCGTAGAATTATGACCAGAGAAAAGGTCTCTTTTTGTACCAAATCTAAATTTCTTTCTAGAAGTTTCACACACTTACCTTAGTAAAATCCCAAGGGCAAAACAGGACATATATAACACTCCTTCCATAAAACAGCCCTTCAAGAATTTGAAGACAACTTACGCTCTGCACTCAAATCTCTTCTACATCAGCTTAAAATATAGAAAATGCTTTTAGGTGACATTTATAGGCCTCTCGCTATGCTTTTCACACCACCTTTCTTTTTCCATCTACAAGGATTCTCTATTAAATGGAACTGAAGCTCCTAAGATTGTCTAGTTTAGAAGGAATCGAGTTGGACTCTCACGTTACTGTTTCTAAACTTTTTGATGAAGCCTAATTTTGCATATATTTATCCTTGTTTTTCTTTTCTTTTTATAAAGTGAATTACCTTTTCATTATAAAAACAATTGAAACAACACAGGATTGTAAACCTAATGTACGTGTTTCATAATTCTACCTTCCAGGCATTACCATTTTTAACAGTAGGATATATATGGTTTTCAGGACATTTTTAGTGTTTGTATAACATGCATATTATATACAGATATATACCAAAATATTACAAAAGTTGGGTCACACTCTGTGTATAGCATTCTCTAACTTGCTATTTTCACTTAACATTATATTTAAGCATTTGTTATATATTTTGGTTATCTTTGCATCCAGTATTCATAACACTTGATTACAATTAAAAGCTGACAATATTCTACTCTTTAAATGTATTGTCATTTATTTAATTAATTTATTGATGTTATTTCCAATTATTTGAATCATAAACAGTTCAATTAAAGTTGTTGGACATTTGCAAAACACATAGCATTATGCCAACCACCGGAGCTAAGAAGATGAATACAATAATCTCTGCCTCCAGGGAGCTCACGATCTAGTGTAATAGAGCAATGAATCCATAATCATAATACATTATAAGTGTTATCTCAGGAATATTCACAGACACACAGAGGAGGCAGACAGTATTCAGGTAAAAGTTGCTTAGAGAAGGCAATGCTTATGTTGCATATTAAAACATAAGAAGTCTCCATACAGGAAATATATATTTCTAGTTGCTGGCAGCAGCATATTTAAAGTCATATCTTTGTGCAAAATTAGGGTGTATTTGAAGAACGACAAGCAGTTCAATGTGTTCCGTGTGGTGGAACGATGTAGATGGCTGATGAAGTAGGTAAAAGTTATCTAATGAGGGACCTGTTGCACCATAGCACAAACTTTGGATCTTATCCTATGGGCAACACAGAGCCAGATGAGTTCAGCGGAGAGAGCTACGGAAGTGTGACACACCCAGCAGCAGTGCCAGATGGAAATATGTCTTCTTCAAGTAAAATTGATGTTTTGCCTGGTTTGCCCATAGCAGATGACATTTGTGCCCTGACTCTGTCACCTCAGGCCTTGTTACACAGCCCTCCAGCCCTCCACCCGATTGCATGAGGGTTATCTCTTGAAGCCAGAGACCATTTGCCCATGGTCATAGTTAAGGGGTGTCAGGAAAATCGGTGCTCCACACCCCCAAGCATCTGTTAACCAATTACCAATGGGAGTCAGTCTATAAATACTTCATTTCTCTTGCCCCTAGATTGGGCTAATTCTGAGGTGTGCATTCAACACTAACACTGAGGGTTCCTTCGTGGTATTAAGCCGCAGGGTCACAGGGGTAACTAGCTTGATAACATATCCTGTATTGGCTACCTTCCATTCCCTGTCTCACTTCCCTGCTCCCATACCTAGGGTCCCTTTCTTAGGATCCCTTCCTAAATAAATCACTTTTACTTGAATCTTAGTCTCAGGATCTCTTCCTCGGGGAACTCAAACAAAGGCATTGACCAATAAAATCTTGCCTGAAATAGTCAAGGTTATCTACCAGTCCAGTTACCTACTTATTTACCTATAGCAGTACCAAGAACATTTTTTGTTTGTTATTTTGCTCCAGCCTGGAAAGAGTAAATGGCTTAACAGAAAACGACTGTTGCCGTCATGGATAGTTTGGTTTTAAGGGATAGAACCCACCCAAAGAAGCTCAAATGAAAGAAGAGGATCTCAGGAAACCAATTTTAGCTGGGCCACACTTAAACCAAAATCACTTGACATCTTTTCTTGCATTCTATTTTACTTTGTGGCTGAGTTGTCCATCAGTTTTTTGGCACATAGCTCCCCCTTTCTTTGCTGAAACTTGACTTCCAACATGAGAACCACAGAATTGTCACTCTCTCAGTGCTGGTTTACACATGGTACTTGAATGAAATGGCACCAATTCTGGCCCCAAGCATGCGTGATATTCTGTCTCCAGAGACTAAATCAATCTATTGGTTCAGTTTTAAAAGTTAATTTACTTTTGCAGTTTATTGAGGTCTAGTTGACATATGATGAACTGTACATATTTAAAGAGTACAATTTGCTAAAAATTGATATATTTGTACACCAGTAAAACCACCGCCACAATCTAGATGCTGAACATATGCACTACCCTTACAAGTTTCCTCATATCCCTTTATAATCTCTTGCTTTCAAACTTTGCCTCTCCTGGTCCCTGTCTACAGGCGACCCTTGATTTGTTCTCATCAGAGATGAGTTTGCATTTATTATAATTTTATATATGTGATATCATACAGTATGTACTCTTTTTTGCCTGCTTTCTTTCATTCTGCATAATTGTTTTGAGATTTAGCCATATTATTACGTGTATCAATAGTTTATGCCTTTTTAATTGCTGCGTAATGTTGTATCTTGTAGACGCCCCACAATTTTTAATTCAATCACATTTGGGCAGTTGGACATTTGGATAGTTTCCAGTTTTACGTAATTAAAAGTAATGCTACTGTGAACTTTTATGTACAGGTTTTTATATGGACATACATGTTTTAATTTGACTTGGGTAAATACTTATGAATGCAATCATATGGTAAGCATATGTCTAACTTTTCAAAAAACTACCGAACTTTTTCCAAAGCAGTTGTAGCATTTAACATTCCCACATGCAGTATATGAGAATTCCAGTTGTTTTATATTGACAGCACTTGGGAAAGTCAAGTGTTTTTAATTTTAACCACTATGACAGGTGTGTATAGCGGTAGTTCATTGTGGTTTTAATTTGCACTTCCCTATTTACTAATTATGTTGAACAACTGTTCCTGTGCTTATTTGCCATGCATATATCTTCTTGGGAAATGATCTGTTCAAAGCTTTTGTCTATGTTTTTAAGTCGGTTTGCTTGTTTTCTTATTACTGAGTTTTTGTTTTTTTAAAATTTTTAATATTAAGATATAATTCACGTAACATAAAATTCACCATTTTCAAGTGCATAATTCAGTGGTTTTTAGTATACTCACAGTGTTGTGCAACTATTCTCACAATCTGTTCCAGACCATTCCCATCACCCCACAAAGAAACCCCGTATCTATTAACAGTCACTTTCAATTCCCGCTCCCTAGCTTCAGGCACCCACTACTCTACTTTCTGTTTTTGTAGATTTACATATTCTAGACATTTCATATAAACGGAATCATATGCGACATTTTTTTGATCTTATTTCTTTCGTTTAGCATAATGTTTTCAAAGTTCTTCCAAGTAGTGACATATAACAGTCTTCATTCCTTTCTATGGCTGATTAACAGTTGAGTGTTAAGAGTTCTTTACGTAGTCTATATATACATTTGTTATCAGATTCATGATTTGCAAATATTTTATCCTAGACTGTGCCTTGTTGTTTCCTTCTCTTAAACAGTGTCTTTCAAAGATAAGAAGTTCTTAGTTTTAATGAGGTCCAATTTATCTTTTTTTTGTCTAATGGATCATACTTTTGTTGGATTGTCTAAGAACTCCTTTTTCCTCACATAAGATCACAAACATATTTTTCCTATGCTTTCATCTAGAACTTCTGTAATTTTAAGTTTTACCTTTAGGTACATGAATCATTTTATGTTAATATTTTTATATATAGTGCGAGGATGGATTGAAGCTTTTGTTTTTTACACCTGGATATGCAATTGTTCCACCCAATATTTTGAGAAGACTACTCTTTTTACATTGTTACGTTCTTGTTCCTTTCTTGAAAATCAATTGACTATATATATGTGAATACATTTCTGGACTTTATCTTAACGTCTTCCGTTGATCCACTTGTCTGTGTTGACGCTAATACTGCACCATCTTGACATTTACTGTAGCTTTACCATAAGTCTATAAATCAGGTAGAGTAAATCTTTCAATTTCTTTTTCAAAAGTGTTTTGACTATGCTATGTCCTTTGCATTTTGAAAGGAATTTTAGAATTAGATCATCAATTTCCGGAGAAAACTGTTAGAATTTTAACTGAGATTGCATTGAATCTGCGTATCAGTGATGACTGACATTTTAACCACATTGTTATCAAATCCATGAACATGCATATCTTTCCATTTACTTAGATCCTTTTTTACTTTGTCATCATTCATTGGGTTCATGTACAATTCTTGCACATTTTAGTTAGATATATCTACAAATAATTCTTATTTCTTGACATTCTAAATACTATTTTAAAATTTCAAGTTCTAAATGTCATTATTAATAAAAATATAGAAATACGATTTCTTTTTTGATACTGATCTTGAATTCTGGAACCTTACTAAACTCATGTATTGTTCTAGTCATTTTTTTGAATACTGCATTACATTTTCTGCCTATATGATTGTGTCATCTGTGAAGAGTTTACTTTCCATAGAATTTTAAACTACAAATCTAATTCAAATTTTTTAAAATAGATTTAGGCTATTCAACTATTTCTTCATGAGTATGCATTTTATTTTTGTCTTTCAAGGGATCTATCCATTTCGTATGTTGTCACGTTTTTAGGCATATATTAGCTCCTAATATTCCCTTATTATCTTTTTAATATTTGTAGCATCTGTAATGATGTAAAGGCTCTGATTCCTGATATTGGTAATTTATGTCCTTTCATTTTTTTTTCTTTTCAGTTTGGTTACTGTTTTTCAATTTTGTTTTCTCAAGGAATCAGATTTGGTTTTATTACTTTCTCTATCCTTTTTCTGTTTTCTATTTCATTGATTTCCACTCTGACCTTCATTATATGCTCTCCTTGCTTACTTTGGGTTTGTGCTCTCTTCTTTTTCTGGTTTAAGGTGTATGATGAGGTCATTGATTTGAGACCTAAGTACTGCTTAAGTTGCAACCTACAAATTTTGACGTTATATTTTCATTTTCCTTCAGTTTAAAATACTTTATTTACTTTTTGATTTATTATTTAACCCATGGGTTATTTTGAAGTGTGTTAGCTTCCAAATATTTAGACGTTTCAAGATAAATTTGTTAATTCTTTCTAATTTTTCACTTCAGTCAGAAGACAGAATCCTTAAAGATTTATTGAGATTTATTTTCCGGACTAGCGTGTGCTCTATCTTGGTATAGGTTCTGTTTTTCTTGAAGAAGGAAAAAAAAGCTGTCGTTAGACGGTGCGGTCCACAAATGTAAATTAGGTCAAGCTGGTTGGTAGCAAGTTTATTTCAGGTCTTCCGTGCTGCTTGCTGACTTTCTTACTCAGCCGCCCCGTCGAACTCCCGAGATCCCACGAGATGCGGCTGCCTCTGGAAGAGTGGTCCAGGCGGCAGCATCTCCGGCCTGCTTCGCGGTTCTCGGAGGTGGCGGCGCTCCCCGCATCCTAGCCCGTCCTCTGCCTGCCCCTCCGTGTGGACCCGCGCTCGCTCTCTGCACACGCTGGAAGCCACCCGGCCCGCCCAGGGGGCTGCAACCGCGCCCGCCTGGTTTGCCATCCTGGGAACCCACTCACAACGCCCACCGGCCCGGCCTGCCCTTGGGCGTCCAGCAAGGTGTTCAAAAGAGAACATTTCCTGGTGATTGCTCTCCCATCACGGAGTGCTGGGTCAGAAAGAAAGGGCAAGGCCCTGGGGCTCTTCTTCTGGGGAAAGGCTCCTGGGACTATTCTGGACACCTGCTACTGCCCTGCTGCCAGGGGCGCAGGGGTTGGGGGGCAGCGGGACACAATAGCTGGCCACAACACCTGGCCCTGTGGACATCCGTGAGTGCCTCTTATTCTAGTCATTGATAGAGTGGTGTGGAAGGCCTAGACCATAAATGAGAATTTATTGCTTTCCTTTGCACTTCCAGGAGGTTTTTTTTTTTCTTTGAGGAAGATTAGCCCTGAGCTAACTACTGCCAATGCTCCTCTTTTTGCTGAGGAAGACTGACCCTAAGCTAACATCCATACCCACCTTCCTCTACTTTACACGTGGGATGCCTACCACAGCATGGCGTGCCGAGCGGTGCCATGTCTGCAAGCGGGATCGAACCCGCCAAGCCTGGCCCTGGAGAAGCAGAACGTGCTCACTTAACCCCTGCGCCACCGGGCCGGCCCCTCTAGCAGTTTTTTCTTCACATATTTTGAAGCTCTGTATTAGAAGGGTAAATATTTAGGATTATTATGCCTCTTAACTTGACCACTTTATTATTATGAAATGAGCTTCATTATCCTTGGTAATATTTTATGCTCTAAATCTACTTTGTTGTTAGTGTACTAACCCTCTTTTATTTTACTTTGAATAGTGTTGACATAGTGTTAGGGTTCTTCAGGGGTTCTCCAGAGAAACAGGACCAATAAATAACAGAATGAATAAATATATATATATCTCTTATTGGTAACAGTAAACAGTAATATTTATATATTTATGATATTTATATATTTAATATTTAACATTTATAATATTTAATATTTATAATATTTGTATATTTATGAAGAGATTTATTATAAGGGATTGGTGACGTGATTATGGAGGTGGGCAAGTCCCAAGATCTGCAGGGTGAGTCAGCAAGCTGGAGACCCAGGAAAGGCTGCAGATGTATTCCACTGTGAGTCTGAATACCTGAGAACTGACGGTCTAGTTCCAGTCCAAGGGCCGGCAGACCGGGTACCCAGGAGGAGCTGATGTTTCAGTTTCAGACTGGAAAAGCCAATGTCCCGGTTCAACCGCTGTCAGGCAGGAAGAATTCCCTCTTACTTAGGGGGAGTCAGCTCTTTTGTTCTGTTCAGACCTTCACCTGATGGAATGAGGCCCACCCACATTGTAGAATAGGCTATTTTTTATTTAACGTGTTCATTGATATGGTTTGGCTTAAATTTACACTTTTGCTATTTGTTTTTTCCCACTTTCTTGTGAATCTGTTAATTATTCTTTATGATTCCACTCTCCACATCTTTGTTGACATATGTTAGAGATTGCTTTATGTTCTATAATACTCATCTTTAGCTTATCACCGTCTGCCTTCAAGTGATAGCATACCACTGCATGAATAGAATAAAATTCTTACAGTAGAATAATTTCATTTTTCCCTTCCCAGTCTTTGCACTATTTTACTGTTACATGTATAGTAAAACACATAGTACAGTGCTAGTTGTTATGTAAACACAATTATATGTCAAGAGACTAAAATAATAATAAAGAATCTTTTCTATTTATCCATGTAGTTACCAGTTCTGGTGCTCTTCATTCTTTTGTGTAGATACATGTTTCCTTTTGGTATATTTCTTTCTTACTGAAGGATTTCCCCTAGTGTTTTTTATACTGTGGATCTGCTGGCAATAAGTTCTTTTAGCTTTAATATATGTGAAAAAGTCTTTAATTTACCTTTGTCTTTCAAAAATATTTTGCTGTGCATATAATCTAAGTTGACAGTTTTCCACTTCCTTCGGGACTTTCAAGATGTTGCTTTACTGTCTTCTGGTTTAAATGATTTCTGATCAAATCTCCTCTCATTCTGATCTTTGTTTCTCTATACGTATTGTGATTTTTCACTCTGACTGCTTTTAAGTTTTTCTTTTTATCACTGGCTTGAAATAGTTTGATTATGATTTACTGTGGTGTAGTTTGCTTTCTGTTTCTTGTGCTTGAAGTTTTTGGAGGTTCTTGAATTTGTGGTTATATAGTTTTAATAAAATTTAGAAAATTTACCTACTTTTCCTTCAAATATTTTCCCCCCTCCTCCTTTTGGAAACTCTAATTACGCAAATATTAGGATGCTTTAATTTGTCTCCCAGCTCATGTAAGCATTGTTCTTTGTTTTATTAGCTTTTTTCTTTGTGTTCTTTATATTTAGTAGCTTCCGTTGTTATGTCTTGAAATTCATTAATCTTACATTCTACTATCTCTAATATGCCCTTAATCTATCCTGGGTATTCTCATCTCTAATATTTTAGCTTTCCTTTCTAGAATTTAAATTGGGGATATATAAAATCTTCCTTCTCTCTACTTAACATTCTAAATTTTTCCTCTAGCTACTTAAACACATGAAATATACTTACAATAATTTTTTTTATATCTATGTTCTATTATTTGTGTTATTTCTAGGTCAGTTTCAATTGATAGACTTTTGTCCTCATTATGCATCATATTTTTCTGCTCCTTTGGATAGAAAATTTTAATTACATGTCAGATATTCATTGTGAGTTTTACCTTGTTGGCTGCTGCATAATTTTGCAGTCCTGTGAATATTTCTGGGCCTTCTACTATTAGTTACTTGAAAACAATTTGATGTTTTCAGGCCTTGCTTTTAAGCTTTGCTAGGCAAGACCAGAGAATTGTGTTGTCTAGAGTTAATTTTTCCCACTACGGAGGCAAACCTTCTGACTTCTCCATGAACTTCAAAGATTGGCATCTGAGCTAGCAACTGTTACCAATCTTTTTTTTTCTGCTTTTTCTCCCCAAATCCCCCAAGTGTGTGTGTGTATATATATATATATTTTGTTGTTGTTGTTGTTGTTGTTGTGTGTCCTTCTGGTTGTGCTATGTGGGATGCTGGCTCAGCATGGCTTGATGAGCGGTGCCATGTCCATGCCCAGGATCCAAACCAGCAAAACCCTGGGCTGGTGAAGTGGAGCGCGTGAACTTAACCACTCAGCCACAGGGCTGGTCCCTCTCCATGAAGTTTAATGCCCCATGAATTATGATGTTTTTGACTCTGGCTGATGGGAGCAGGAACTCTTCAAGGATCTGTGTGAACTATGGGTATTGTTTCTGTTCATTCTTTCTGGTGCTTCTTTCTCTAGCTTTGGTAGTTTCCTCCAAGACAAGTTGACAGCTCCTAAGCTGCAGGCTTCTGCAGATCTGTGGAGTGTCCTCAAGCAGGTTTCTCCTCTTCGGTGCTCTGCTTTGCAAACTCCAGGTGCTACTTGTCCTTCCTGGAGTCCCAGCTCTGTGTCTTCCACTTGGGGAGTTTGAGGGTGCTCCGCCTGGCTTCCTCCACCCTGTGCCACAGCCTAGAAACTCAACAGGCAGTAAGAAGGAGCAGGGATAGGGCTCACTGCATTTGTTTTCCATCAATCAGGCATCATTGTCCTTCATTGTCTGATGTCCAATGTCTTGCAAACTTCTTTAAAAATATTTTTTTCCATATTTTTAGTTGTTTCCGGTCCGTGGGTAAATCTGGCCCCTTTTACTCCACTTTAATCAGATGTGGTATTTAGTTCAGTTTTTAAATAAAGAAAAATACATTTGGATTCACTCAGTTTGGATAACCTGTCCACCTGAGGTATGAGGTAGTTAAAAGAGTGGTGGCAGGGGCATTAAGCAGAGGGGAGGCAGAATAAGAACATAACAGTGTGTGTAGTTGTCTCTTCCAGGATGTCTAGCACAATAAATTGACCTGGAAGTGGAAATGACTAATAGGTCTTCTAAAATGATTAAACAAATGTGATGAAGTGAGATACTTATTCAGATTACTAGACAGTTGCGTGAAGCAGATTTAAAATAAAAATAGTGAACTGGTTAGCTATATAGATATAGACAGATAGATTTAGATAGCAACAAAGTCAGGGGTCTGAAAATATTTCCCAATCCCACTTCTCAGGAACTGAAAATCCTTAGCTTGGAGAGTTGAGAATTTCATATGTTCTGGTCTAGGGCGACGTTTTTGCTTGTTGAATAATTCAGTTTTCACTGATCATTTCTTTATGACTGTGACTTAGGATTCTCATTCTACATTAAGATCTGCTAGATGTCACCTCCTTGCCTTGGGATACTTATTAATAATTCATAGAAATTCCCGTGATGTATATATGCTCTATGTGTACCCTCAAAATGCAGTTTACAAATTCTGTCCTTAGATTTAAACAAGTTTGTTTTTCTCTAACATTCTAACATTCTCAAATCTTCCAACAATTACTTGAAATCTTGAGAATAGCTTTTCTTATTTATGCAGTCACGCAGTGTTATATTCTGTTTGGTCGTCCTTTTCTGCCAGTGTTGTGGAGTGCCTCTAAGTTTCATCATCAATCTGTGTATTCTCATCATGTAGGTTAAACTCACAAATACTGCCTTTTTTCTACCTGATGATGATCAGTTTTATGACGTGATTCATTCTGGACAGTATGTTTTACCTTTTCCCATTCATTTAATGATGTCTAACTAGGCGTTAAATTTCTTCAATAGCTAAATGAAATGTTTCACATCTTCCATGCCAGCTTTTACAAGATTTCAGATATCCTGCATCTTAAAAGTTCCCGAAGCTTTTACTTAATAATTTGGGGGAAATATGACACAGAAATGGTGTTATTTTAGTATGGTCCAGTTTGAAAATCTCCAAACTTTGCCTTTATTCTTACATATATGTAAATTTATGTTTATGATTTGTGTGTGTGAGGAAGATTGGCTAACATATGTGCCAGTCTTTCTCTATTTTATGTGGGATGCCACCACAGCGTGACCTGACAAGTGGTGCTAGGTCCACACCCAGGATGTGAACCTGTGGACCCTGGGCCACTGAAGCAGAGTGCGTGGACTTAACCACAACACCACCAGGCCAGTCCCCATGTTTGTGATTTTTATGATGGAAGTTATCAAGGAAATATATAAGAAAAGAGGATCATGGGCTGATAACTCATGATTCAAAATACTTTTTTTTTGAATTAGTGATATATTTTATGTCAATATGGTAAGAGAAGGTCAGTAAGTACAATCTGGCCACCTGATTGATGAATGTGCTTTCATTTTTAACATTGGGTCATTGAAAATAATAAGAAAAGACCAAAAACATTAGGTAACCATTCAGGTTAAATTCACAGTTTTACTAAAAATGGATACTGCTATCAAGGTGTACCCCATGTGGCAGTTAAGCACATAGATGAATTGTAGAGTAAGAACCATTATGTTCATGCCATGTATAAAATAGTGTATGTGACTGTGGGATGGTAAACGGTGAGATGAGTCAACCATAGTTTCCTTGGGAACAGAGATGAATAAAATAACTCATTATACTGAATTAACCTGAGGTAATAGAGCTAATGAATTATCTCCCACCTACGTTTCTCTCTTTCTTCTAGGTCCTTCCAGTATATTGTTTCCTGAACTGTCATATATAAGAACTGTTCCTACAGATTCTTATAATTCAGGGTTAATGACATGATTTCAAATCATAGCGCAGCCATCTCTTAACTCTTTGTTATCTACTTTGTTAATTTTATAACTGATTTTTCTTTCCAATTTGTTTTTTTCTTGATATTATATATATATGTAGATTTTCTTTTCTATTAAAAATCTGTATCAGTAATAAGAGCATCTATGGGAATATTTCTAATGATTGGCTTTCCAATGCCTTTTAAATTTTACATGTTACCTTTGCCACACAAAGTTAGAGGGTATGTTAAAAGTAAGCAGGGTAGGATCCCAAGAATGATTCATCAATGACATCACAGGAAAATTCCGAACTGGCAATCACAAGACATAGATTTTGATCTTGCTTACATCCCTCTTGCTGGTGATCTCTCCCAGATTCAATTATATCATCTGTAAAATTGGGATGATAAAACCAATTCTGTCATGGCTGGCCCCGTGGCCAAGTGGTTGGGTTCGCGTGCTCCGCAGCAGGTGGGACAGTGTTTCGTTGGTTCGAATCCTGGGCACGGACATGGCACTGCTCATCTAGCCATGCTGAGGCGGTGTCCCACATGCCACAACTAGAAGGACCCACAATGAAGAATATGCAACTATGTACTGGGGGGCTTTGGGGAGAAAAAGGAAAAAAAACACCAATTCTGTCTACCTCAACTAGATTGTTGGGTGGAATGAAGCCATACATATAAAAGTATTTTGAGAGCTATGGGCTGACGTGAAAATAATTGCATGGAAATGTAACATAGCAATATTAATCAGTTCGCAGTTTGCTATATAAAAATAAACACATAAATAAGTGAATTAAAGACTATTTATTGAGTGCTAGCTTTGTACATGTTTAAACTCCATATGAAGTAGTAACAATTACTACCTCCATTTTACAGATGAGGAAACTGAGGCACCAAGAGGATAAATAACTTACCTAGGGTTACAGAGCTATTAGTGGTAAAACTGAGTTTAAAGCCAGGTTTTCTAGCTCTGGAATTTATGTTCTTAACCATTATGCTGTTGTTATGAGATGATCGATGAGATCTGGCAACAAAGTCAGGCTCAAAAGTTAAAACTAATAGATTATATGTTCTGTAAAAAAGAATGGTACATACCAGCTAATACTCTATTAGAATATTTGCCATTCTTTACTTATTGTGTGTGACTTCAAATATGACTATCCCAAAATTCATTCTCTTTTTACCTCTTATTTCCCTCTCACCTCCTGAATCAGTCAGGGTCCGAGTAGGAAAAAATAATTCTGTATGTTTAAAACATGGAGTATTTACAAATGAGTTATTTAAACAGGACATGGAAGAGTTGAGATGCTAGCAGAGTGAGGAGACAGCCCTGACACTAGGAGCAGTAGGAGCCTGCAGCAACCCCTGGGCTAGTGGGGAAAAGAGAAAGACGTGTGAGCAGAGCTGGTGGCCCTGCACTTGCAGTGGGAGCTGGAACCATGGAGGCCTGTCTGGTGGAGGCTGGATCTACGGAGGAGACTAAGCTGCTGTGAAAGAACCCTCCAGCCAGAGAAGGAGGGTATAAACACTCTGGCTTTCTCTCCCTCTCTAGGAGCCTGCGAAAGGCAGCCTGCAGGCGTCAGCCTGCCCCTGAGTTAGAGCTCAGAGCAGGATAAGTAAAACGATAGTCTAAGTACAGCAGTCTCAAGACAGGCACATTGCCCTTCTGTTTTCTTAGTTTTTGTTTTCTTTGGTAACCCATTTCCACTATGTTGGCTTTATCAGAGAATGAGTTATGATGACAGTTGTATACTGTTTAATGACACTGCATTGTTCTTTCTTTTACTGACGAGTTAAGTTAGACTTGGCTGCTGTGAATCTGAAGAATCTGTCCTCTCTCTAGAATCCTTTTGTCCCAGAGATGAGTATGATTCCTGGCGCATTTATTCAATATTCATTTATTCAATAAAACTTTTAAATTGATGCCAAAGGGGCCCCTTAAGTGTGGATAGTCCACATGTAATGAATGTGGTGGACAAGCCCACTTTAGGGTACAAACGTGGATTCAATTTATTTTCCCAGTAACTCACTAACTATGTCCAGTTGATAGAATCCTTTTCTCTTCTGAGTATCTGGCTCCATTATGATCTCTGCCTGATTCCAAAATTCTTCAGTAACTTTCCATTGTTAAATGGCCTCACTGCAGGTTATAAAATTTAGCCTATTCATTTTTTCCGAACTCTCTATCTTGAAAATGTTCAAACCCACAGAAAGTATAAGGAATATAACGTATAATGAAGAAGTGTAAAGAATACAGTGACCACCATGTAACTTTTAGTTATCTCTATTAATTATATACGCATTCTAAGTATATATAAATATACATAATTCCCTTTTTATATGTATATGTGTGTATATATATATTTTTTTTGGCTGACTATTTAAATGTAAATTGTAGGCATTATGGCATTGTCTTCTGAAAAACATAAAAGGCATTTCTTGAGAATAAGACTAGCACATGCCATTATCACTCTAGGAAAATGAATAATAATTACATTTTTTGGAAATGTTATGGAAATTGGGAAAATTTTGATGGAAATATAGAAAGTTAAAAATAATTCTACAGTATGTCTAATATCCAGCCTATATTCATATTCTCTCAATTGGCCAAACAATTCTTTTGGATACGTAGTCAGATACTGTGCCCAAAAGTTACTGGAATTAATTTTTTCTGCATGGTTCGGTTATGATTTTGATAAAATTTAGATGCACTTATTCCTGTTTATCATAAATTTTAGGATTTTCTTTATTCTTTTGATTTAATTCTATCTATTGAACATTTAAAACATTTACTTGGTTCAAATATCAAAATAATATCAGAAGATATTCCCAGAGAAACCTCACTCCAGTCCCTATTCCTTCCATCTCAGCATTAACTCTCTATCTGTAATCATTTCTTTGGTTTATCTTGCATATATTTGTATATGTGTGTGTATAATTTCCCCCTTTTGTTTTTACACCAAAGGTAGAACAACTATGTGTCTTCTTTGGCATCTTGCTTTTTCTGACTTGAAAATATAATGATTTTTTTCTATAGAGATATCACTCATTCTTTAAAAGAAAACCCAAAAATGTATTTTCTCGTAGTTCCGGAGGCTAGAGGCCTGAAATCAAGGAATCAGCAGGGCCTTGCTCCCTCTGAAGGAACTAGAGGAGGATCTTAGCTTCTGCTAGTTGCCAGCGATGCTTGCATTCTTTGCCTTGTAGCGGCATCACTGCCATCCCTTCCACTCTCCTTGTGTGACTTTCTTCCTGATGTGCTTCTGCATCTCTGCCTTCTTATAGGAAACCCGTCATGTTGGATTTGGGGCCCACCCTAATCCTTTGTGGCCTCATCTTAAATTAGCTAATCATACCTGCAAAGATCCTATTCCCGAATGAGCTCTCACTCTGAGGCTCCAGGTGAATGTAACTTTTTGGGTGACGGTTCAACCCACAACAGTCTACTGTGGCCAACCAAAACTCGTGTCCTTGCAATGTGCAAAATACACTCACTTCATCCCAGACCCCAAAAGTCTAATTCATTCTAGCATCGACTCTGTGTCTAAAATCTCATCTATACATAATCAGCTCAAAAAAGGTCCAAATCTCATAGGTTTAATCATTTATATCAGGTATGGGTGAGTCTCTGGGTATGGTCCATTGCAGTGAACTGAGTGTTTCTGTCCAAAAGTCACATGTTGAAATCCTAACCCTCAATGTGACAGGATTAGGAGGTGGAGACTTTAGGAGGTAATTAGATCATGAGATGGAACCCTCGTGAATGAGAGTAGTGCCCTCATAATAGGGACTCCCGAGAGCACCCTCATTCCTTCTGCCGTGTGAGGATAAAACAGGAGATTGCTAGTCCGCAACCTGGAAGGGGGCCTTCATCAGACGCCAGATCTGCTGGTGTCTTGACCCTGGACTCCTCAGCCTCCAGAGCTGTGAGAAATAACAGTTTGCTGTTTAAGCCACCAGTCTATGATATTCTATTATAGCAGGCCAAACTGACTAAGACATCCATAATCGGGCAGAATTCCTCTCCATCTCTGGACCTGTGAAACTAGAAAACAAGTTATCTGCTTCCAAACTACCAAAGAGAGGCTAACGATGGATCTTCCTGTTCTGAAAGGGAGACAGTGGAAGGAATAAAGGGATTGCTGATCCAAAGCAAGTTCATAACCCAGCAGGGCAAACTCCATTAGGATTCCGGGTCTGAGAATAATCCTATGTGGCCTTATGCTCTGTCCTCTGGGCCCACAGTGTCGGACTCTCTCTGGCCTCTGCATGCCTGACTCTGCCCTTGTCTCCTCCTTCTTATTGGCTGAGCAGTATTTCATTGTGCAGATAAACTACGGTTTATTTAACCAATCTCCTATGGATGGATATTTGGGTTGCTTCCAATATTTTCTATTACAAATAATGCCAGAGTGAATAACCTGGTATATAAATTATTTAATATTTGTGGAGGTGTATCTTTGGGATAGTTTCCTATAAATATGGGCTGAATTTGGGGGCAAATGCATAGACAGACATTTTAGATATTGCCAAATTTTCTTCTATAGAAAATGCTATCATTCTGCCATCCCGCCAGCAATCTGTGAGAGCGCCCCTTTTCCTCCAGCCTCGCTAATGAGTCTATTGTTCAGCTTTTATATGTTTTCAAATTTTATTATAATTTTGTGAATATCTTTTCATACATTTAAGGGCCCATTTTTTCAATTTTTATGTTTTTTTCTTAAGAGCTCTTTATATGTTAGAGATTAGCCTTTCCAGTGATATTAATGCTATTCAATTTAACATTTCCATGTTAACTTCAATCCCAGTGCTTCTCCATGCCTCGCCACTGCAAGGGGTTAGATCAGAGGTTCCAGAGGCTTGTGGCCTGATGGGTCATTTCTACTCCCTCGCACCCACTACCTCTGGAGGCAGGATGGGAAGCAGTGAGAGGAAGACAGATGCTTCTCCCTCTGTAGCTACTCCTGACAAGAGGGCTGCCCTCTCCACTTTGGTTGTTACATATTCTCAATCTCACAGTGACTGACAGCTCTTTGGTTCTGTGTGACCAGTATCCAAATGCCAGTCCTTTTTGGGGCACACTGCAGTTTCTTCCAGAGACCCCATGAAGGCCTTTCCTTGGATGACCTCTGGAGTAGGCTATCAGGGTCTGACTCATGCCTTTTCCAGCTCCCTTCCTTCTCCATGCTTTGGCTGTCCACCTCTATAGGCTATTGCTCATGGGATCTTCTTGCCCAGTGGTCAGTCCTCTTGGGCTAGTTACTGGCAGCGTGGTTTAGGTCCAGTCATTTTTCACCTGATTCATGAGACATTCATTCATTCTTACCAAATGGCATGGTTGGGATGCAGGCTGACGTCTCCCCCTTCCCTAGCCGCTGAGCACTTCTTCTCTCTGCCATAGCATCTCCCTCCTGCTCCTGCCCACAAACACCAGCAATTTGAGAGACTCTGGTAGTTTAGATGCTGTGTAACTTTTAAACCAGAAAAAAATGCTATTTTCTGAATTTTTGGGGGGAAGGAAGTTGGTTTAGGCTCCAATTTTGTAGGAATGAGGTGTGGGATCCCAAGTCCAAAGTCATCTCTCCTCCTCCATGCCAGTCACTGGGAAGGCTTGCGGAGAAAGAGTTTGTACTCCTTAAAGTTTACCACTCTCTTGCTCTCCAAGTGACCAGATGGATGGGATGTAGTGGCTGTAACAGTGCCTTGTGTAAGTCCTGGCCAGAGGTGGCTGACCAAAACAGCGGCAGGGTCTTTGAACTTAGAATATGTGGTCAAGAGGGTGTTTATTTTTTTCTCAGCAGTGGACTTTAGTGGTTAATTCTAGGAAATCAAGAAAAATCTTACTTGACCTTTCACATGATTGTGTTACACAGGCATTTACAAACTAGCAAAGAGACTCTTAAATTGGTGATATAAGATCTTACCACTTTTAAACATTTAGGGATTTAGGCAACTGCATAATGTACTAAGTTTTCATGTAATAATCTGCTAAATTTTTTGGATATGAAGACTTGGTGGAAATCAGTTAACCAGTTAGTTGCTGAGTTGTTCAAGTTCTTTATTTGTGATCTACAAACTATAATAAAAACAGTTAGAGTGGGATATAGGCAAAACACTATATCTCTCCTTTTTGTCTTTCTTCATTAGTGTCCTACTGTTTATAACTACTAATTATCAGTATATCTTCCTAATTAATGTTCTTGGTAAACCCATAATTTGATGTTACTAACTACATTCTATTCAACCTTATGTGTATAGACATTGCTTTTGTATTATATTTGAAGATTCTCCTGCCAGAGGAAAATAGAGTGGAATTATATTCCAATATTCCATTTCTTTTAAGCATTGTTAGTCCAGAAAAAAGAGAAGAAAATAGCTGCTAAATGATCATGTCAAAAATGGCTCCGTATTGATGGAGAAGTTAAAAATCAGCAATAACATTTTTCTGAGATTCTGTTTCAGTGAATGAAACATTGACTTCACAACAGCCAGGACAGAGAAGAGGCCACACATGCCTTCAACTGTTTTTTCTAATTCACACATAATAGCTCATTCATATTTGGGTTTGAGCAGGCCAGCCACTCCTCAGCGAGTTAAAAGCAGCCTGTGTGCCAGCGTGCCCGAGAGCTGAGGCCACCTCCTGTGCCCCTGTGGCTAAGGCTTATTGCACTAACGCCGGGGCCGCATGCAAATGGGTCGCCGGGAAATGTTGGTTGCTTGGTTCTCTCTGAATCTGTCTCTGTCTCTGTCTTCAATGCCAGGCCACCCAAGTGCTTCCTTAGAGAGCTTGGCCTTTTTCTCCTTGAACTCCCACCCAGGCACTTTGAAAGACCACCCAGTACTGCCTTTGATATTGAAGCATGACAGAAAAAGAAGTTGAGTGCACGATCGATCCACACTTAGGGTCGATGCCCTCAAGACAGGCAGGTTCTTAAAGTTTGGAGAGTGGTGGGGAGGCCTGTTAGAAAACCCACCCAAGAGACTGAACAATGGCTGGCACCAAGTTCAAAGGAGTCGGAATATTTGCCCATTAAGCTTTATTTTCTATTTGAGCCTTTAGGTTTATCTTGGGAAGCCTGTTGAAATTTCAAGAATTCAATTATTTGGAAGTTTAAGGGTTTAATATTTTTGTTTTGTAAAATGTTTACTTTTTTTGTGGTTAATTTCTTTAAGACATTTCAGCCAGCTTAAAGAAGTACCGTTATTTTAGGAAAATTACCTTCAAATAAATGTGAGTGTCCCGTAACATACTTATGGGGCTTTGTGGGGCTACTGCCTCTGTTCTTCTACTAGTTTTGAGCCAGTTTGCAGTATGTATGTCTTTATATATTTTCTGTCTACCTACCTCTCTACCTACTTGTCAAATAGAAACGTGGAAAACTACCAGGTGAATTGTTAGTAAATCTGGATTGTAGGGTGAGCTTGAATTTGAGGCCAAAGTGGACTTCCTGTTTCACTTTCCCTGTGAATTAAACTTATTCACCCAGTCACAGGTAGGGCCACTGGACAGCTATAGGTCTCCTGTGTGGGGGAAGAGTCTGTCCCGGAGGGCTTACACAAGACAGAAGAGAACCTGAAGTGGGTAGTTCCAACAACAGAGTATCAGAGAAGAAGAGACACATGGCACTTGCAAACAGGCCTCTGTAACCCAACAATCTACCCTCCTCAGTGGAAGGCAGCATCCCACAGTCTCCCTGTGGTGGAGGGCATGCCATCTACCAAAAATGTGAAGAATTGTGTACCCCTTCCTTACTGTAGAGTTTTCATGGAAAGGTTCCCAGCCAAGGCTGTGTGTTCCAGCCTATCCCTTGCCTCCAGATGTGGTCACGTGACTATCTTTTTGCTAATAGAATATTAGTGGAAAGGATGTACATCAATTCTGGACCATCTCTTTCCTTTTTCATTGGCTAATTGGTTGTAGAGATTTCCAAGACACTAACAAATGGTGGAACCACACGTGGAAGGAGTCTGGGTCCTTAAATCAATGCATGAAAGACAATTGCCTTCCAGCCGGGACCGACGGCATTGATCTGTTATGTGGGTGAAATAGAAATTTTTGTAGAGCTAAGCCACTGAAAGTTGAAGGCTTGTTACAGCAGCTAGCATTGCCTTCACTTATACAGTTGCTTCTCTGGGTTAGGAGGGAGAGCAGGAAGTGCCAAAAGGGCTGCGGTTATTTCCTGATACCTCTAACGAGCTGGAAGTTCTTATTAAAGAGGCCGAAGCAGAAATTAGGGGAGAGGAAAAATCTAGCTCCCTTTAGAGTAAGTCTCCAAATGGCAAAGGGACTAAGTTACTTTAGCAGTTAAAGGTTAGCCCCTTGGAAGACAGGAAGACAAATAAGCAAGTCGCCACATAAATCATCTTGGTAGTTGTCTTCAGGGAGTAGTTGAAGGGAGTTCCAGCTGCTCTAAGAGTATCTGAAGGCTTCACAGGATAAAGCAGCATGATAAGTCAGAAAATAAGGAATCTTTCCAGAGATTGATTAAGCTATTTGGGGGCTAAGCTGTTACCACTTGTTTTTGAAAACAGATATAGCATATGTTATATGGAAACCTGTAAAGGGAAGGTTTTGAAGTGGGAAACATTAGAATTGGACTTTTTTCTTGATGTAGTCTACATACTGGTAATCCTTTCAGACTCTTTGCTCCTCTGATTTCATAATGAATGAAATACTTGAAATAGTATTATACTTGTCCTAGATATTATGAAAACGCAAACTTTTCAGATAAGCAGGTGAGATGACTGGTTCAGAGGAATTTGGCTCCTGAATTATATGATAGTTTTGAGACACACTAAAAAGATACGGGATAGCATTTTTCTTCAGCCCACTTTCAGTCATATTAATTTATTCATTTGTTAATTAACATAAATGGATAGCGAGTACCTTACTGTGCCAAGCCCTCTTTTAGGCATTGAAGTTATTGAAGAAAGAAGATAAAAGTCTCTACTCCAAGAGAGGTAAATTCTAGTGGGAGAAATAGAAAAAAAGAAAGATGTGTATTTCGACATATACTAGAAAATTATTAACAATATGGACACAAATAAAGCAAGACCTTCATTTTTACAAATTTATGAAATATCTTGTCTTATGTCAAAGAGGCAAGTGTTCCATATAAAATGCAAACTCTTGGAAGTTGCAGCAACTCTGGGCAGCCCGCTTTGAATGCTAGAACTTTGTGTCTTTTGTGGCTGTCTAATATAGAGAGGAAATTAGAGCTGGTACATTTTCTTTCTCTCCTTTTTTTTTTAATGGGCTCTGAATTTCTTGCTTGAAGAAGCACTTATCTAGCAATAGCAAATGATTTCTTTATCATGTAGTCTTTTGAAATGTAAATGCAGAAAATGAAGGTCTCTGTGCTAAAAAGTCCAGGGATGACTCATTTATATTCTCTGGAATTGCTTTTATACCTAAAGAGTTTCCAGCATAGTCATCTGGCACCCGTTACTGACAAAGAGGAGTGACAATTTTCAGGCTCCATCTGCTGCATACGAGTTATGTGACCTTGGGAAAGTTACTGAAACTTTCCGAGTCATTTTCTCACCTGAAAGATAGAAAGAATAATACCTAGCTCATTGGGTTATTGTGAGGATTAAATGAAATGATAGAAGTAAATTTCCTGGCTTAGCATTCCCTTGGGAAATGGTAGCTCCTACTATTATTACTTCTATTTTTATTTTCACACTTATTTCACATTCTAAAAGGTGAGTCATGCATGAAGTCTTTTGGATTCTTCATTTTTGGGATCACAAATTAATGTGCATGTCACTGATTCAAGGTCTAATGCTGAGTGAATAACAACAAATTTTCACCAAGTGCCAAATTGATTAACTGGTTGGCTTGAAACAGGTTTTGTGAATGTCTCACCAAAACTCCACCTGCAGAAGAAAAGAACGCTCTTCACTAAGTCCTGCTGTTGCGGTACCCTGCGACTTGTCATGAAGATGGTCTCCACGCAAGATGGCCGACCTGGCGACCCTGCGGTTCGCTCGGTCTGTTTGCCATATTTATACATTGACTGGATAGGAATTGGCTGCTCTTCTAGAACCTGTAATTGGACCAACTTCTTCACAATCTGGTTATCTGTCATATAGATGCTTCCAAGAAATTTTTCTATGTCCACTCAATTTTTTAAATTACAAAAAGAAATTTTTAAACCCTACAAATATGATTGTATTGCCTGCACTTTCTCAATCTTTGTGGATATTTTGATTTAATAGTTGTATGCTCCTTTTTTTTAATATAAAAGGAAATAGATACATAAAACTATGACATTGACTTTTATAACTTTCTGTCTCTTCTTTTCTTTTTCTTTTCTGGTGTCTCCCAGAAGACTCAAGAGACCTTATGAGCTATAGACTCATAGCAGGTGGAAGCTAGAAAGGGTTTTGAAGTCTTATGTCCTAATTTTCTTGTTTAAAAATAGGAAACCTGAGGCTCAGGGCAGAAAAGAGTGACGATTCATAAGGTGCCTGGCAAAGTGTTCATAATAGTTTTAGCAGCTGACATTTATTGAATATTCATTATTTTTCTAGGCATTTTCCCAAATATATTATAGGTATTCTTTAAACCTTCCAAAGTCCTTGTCTGTCTTGTTGACCTAGGCATCCCCAACATCTAGGAGAGTCCCTAACACAGGTGCTTAATAAATATTTGTTGAAAAACTTTAAGTGAATGAACAACCTTAAGAATGAGGAACTATTGTATCCCCATTTTGCAGATGATGACACTGAGGCCCCGTGGCCGAGTGGTGAAAGTTCCTTGCACTCTACTTCCGTGGCCTGGAGTTTGTGAGTTTGGATCCCAGGTGTGGACCTAATCCACTCACCAGCCATGCTGTGGAGGCATCCTACATACAAAATAGATGAAGATTTGCACAGATTTTTGCTCAGGGCTACTCTTCCTCAAGCGAAAAAAGAGGAGGCTTGGCAATGGATGTTAGCTCAGGGGGAATCTTTCTCAGCAAAAAAAAACGTAATTTGCATGAGGTCATATAGGTAATGATTGACAGTATGGCATCACTTCCCGTGTGAGTGACTCCAGAATCCTAGTTCTTACCACTTTGAAGGGCTGTCTCTGGCTTAGTGGCCTACTTGGGGCTAGAACCTGTGGAAAATATGCAATATGGACATTTCCATGTGCATTCTTGAATTTAATTTCTTAGGACACTTAGGATTTAGCGATTTCTCCTGGCTTTCTTGAAGAAGGTATGATGTGAGAAATGAAATGACCTCCTTACGCAACCCACAAATAGGTGGTGAAACAATTGATTTGAAATATTGCGTTCTGCATAAAAACATTCAAGGGAAAAGTTTGACCCTTTAGGCTGTTTGGTTTGAAAAAAATGGTAAAAGCAAGGATTTGTTTTAGACCTCTTTGAGACTTAGACAATTGGGAAAATAGATTTTGTGATATAAAATTCAAGTTCCTGGTATTATCAGACTCCAGATTGCCCAGCTGATTTTACAGACCTTCCAAGCTGGTCTTTTTATTGTCTTATGAGCGTGAATTGGCCATTTCTACCTGCACCTAGGTTTTACCCTTAACAGGTATGCTCTCCTGACTCTTTACCTCTCTTTCTTTTTTCGTGTTCTACAAGGGCCTGTGTAGTTACCCCTTCCTTGACAAAGCCCTCTCTGAAATGCCTTCAGCCGCAGGACTCTGTCCCTGTTTTGCACAATGATAACACTAATCATTGCACAGATTTCACGTTCAATCACAGTCTGATATGGAGGGTTTTTTACTTTCCAGGCTGGAATGCCATTCTCTACAAATGGATGGCAAAGTCTTCAAGAGTTTGAATTGCATCTTATACTTTGTATCGTCACAACGTACTGCTTATGCAGGTGATGCCTCAGTTGATATCTGTTTAAAGAAAATGCAGGAGAAATAGATAGAAAAGATTATCACACTGTTACAAGAAATATTTTTTCTACTTGGTTTTGTTTTATAAATTATAAATCTTTAGCATGACAAGCTTTGAAATGTAAGCTTGCACCTTATAAAAAGAACATACCGTTGAATTTAATATATTTTTTCCTTTTAATCTTTGCCGTGGGATGAGATATTTATGTGGGTTAGTGCTTAGAGCTTGAAACTGAGTTCTAGCTTTCATGCTCCCTCTTGACCTAACTAATTTTTTTCTGGCTCCAGATTTATGTCTCAATTTCCTACTCTGTTTTCATAAACAATAGTAAATGCGTCCTTGGGGGAGATTCGTGAAATTTAATTTATGTTTTTGGAGGCCTTTGGGACATTCGTGTGAAAGCGTGTAAAATGCAGATTATCCTTGTGGACTCTCATACCTTCATTTGCATGTGTTGTTTCTAGTGCAATTTTGGATGCTGGGAATGCTTTCATTACTACATCCAAGAAGATTCAACCAAATTTTCTTTCCTCTTGAGCAGCTTGGTCCACTGGTGTCATGCTAATCAGTTTTTCATTTTCTGGTCAATTTTTTTAATTCACCATAGCTGAAATGCTAATTATCAACATTGGTAAACTGTAGACAACTCGGAACACTGTCAGTTGTACAGGCAACGAAGTGGAAAATTTCCTACGTCCTGAACCTTTTCACAGCCCTTGTGAGTGCCAGTCTCCAGCATTCTAGTAAAATCCCAAGTTTGCTGTAAGAAGTCACAGCAGGAGCTTGCTTTGAAGAAGTCCCGAGGCTCAGCTCAACTAGTCAGGTGAAATCCTTCCCCTACCAGACTCAGGCTTGTCGGTTAATAGCTGGCATGGCTGGCAGGGCCTGCCAAGGAAAAGCTAATTCTTTGTCCTGATTATTGCCTTCCTCTGAGCAGAAACCAAATGAAGGAATGCTTGGTAATTAGCTCAAGCCAAACAGGCTCAAGACCTGTCTTCCCTTGTTACTCACAAAACCTGGTTGACAGCGAAGAAAGCTTTAGCAATTAGCACAGAAACAGGCAAGATGTTTTTGTTTACTCGAGACCTTCTTTATATGAGAGAGTAAGGGCGAATGAAAGCTTATCATGGAAAAGATAATAGTGTGAAAAATTAAGAGAATTGTGCTTTCATAGGGCAGGGGGATCATCTTTCAGAATACTGATACTATGAGCTACCTTTCCCTGAATTTCTGGGAATTCAATGATAGGGTTCTAATCCCATATTTTAGAACTGGATTTTTGTCTGACTGTTTAAAGAATGAGAAAAACCAGTGTCTTTTGAATGCTGTTCACTCTGCTATGTTTTTTTCATGCCTACAAATTTAGTTTTCAAAACTGCCCAATGAAATAGGTCGTATCCAGTGCCCATGTTACAAGTTGGAAAATGGGCAATGAATTCTTAATACTTATGTTTCATGGATTTTTTCCAACATTTTATTAAACATAAAGGGACTTTTAAAGAAGTATAAAAATAATGACAGAACTTTGAAAATAAAAAAAATATATATTAAGGAAACTTGGAGGAAGGAACAAATAGATAAATGACATGAGACAGAAGTTCAACTCTTTGTCAAGGCAGATGAAGATAAGCAGAGAATGGTGAGGACAAAGGAGGATTGGAAATGAAAAGGGCAAAGTTCTCTTGGACTTACCAAGTCCCAATAAAATATTTTCAGTGTGGAAGTGTCTAACATAGTAAATATTGCAAATGTAGGAAATATATTGGGGAAAAGTGTTAAATATTTCAAATATATGTACTTAAAACTGTCATATTGAGAGAGGTCAAAATGAGTATTAATAAATTTTAACATTGGCTAAATATGGCGTATGTTATTCTGGTTATGATGAATAAAATCATTGAAAGATAAATCCATAGGGGGCCTTAAGTTTCATCTACGACAGTGCCCTTGTTCATTAACAAATGAACTGAGAACAGAGAGGCTTTAAGTCGTCTAGATCACACAGATGGTCATCAGCAGATTGAGACTAGAACGCAGATCTTCTGGCTTCCAGCCTAAATTTTCTGTAGTTTGATCCTGTTTTCTATGATTTTTACAGCCCATCCCTACTTGTTAAAACATCTGTAAACTTTCTTCTTCCCAAGATTAACTGTAGAACAAAATCCCAGCATAGGCTTCTTCTGCTGGTATTGAAACATGTGCATAAAACCTATTTAGTTTTAGAGTTTTCTATAGGGCAGAGAGAATAAGAAAAATAATAAAATATTGGAAAAATTACAAAAGTTTAGAAAAACTTAAACAATTTGTATGGTAGTTATTCAAATATTTTAATTATACCTAAGATGGAACTGAAACAGTCTAATATCTTCTTTCTTAACTCTTTTTTCAGATTTCTCTTCCTTCATTTATTTAAATTTCCAGAGATGGAGCTTGCAAAATTTCCCTGCCATTCATTCCTCCATGCTTTTCTCTGGCCATTTCCACTTAAAGCTACTTCTTTTTCATGAGCCGCAACCATTTTCTTCATCTCCACCTCAACCACAAGTCATCGTTTGTTTGCTTTTGATCTTCGGATTATTGGTCTTTTTTGGTTTCTAGAATGGGCATCTTTAATTATTGCTGAAGTCTTCTAGCCTTCATCTAAAGATGCTGCAAAATTCTATTTTATCTTCTGAGCAATTTTTCAGATAAACATTGATATGTGTATGTTTTCCGTATTAATCAGGAGACACTGTAATAAGAAAACTGAGCTAAAGTTGAGTTAGAGAAGTTTTTCCGGTTCTTCCACTATCTGATCTTCTATATGCCAGTATTTCTTTTGGTATTAATATTCTCTAAGTACTTTTCAGGACTATGATTCTATGATCTTTTAAGTTGTAAGTCAGTGGTAGATAACAATGATATAATACAGAGTTAATTATGGGAGAAAAGCATTAATTAATATTTTTAATGAAATAGATTAATATAAAAATCCTTTATCCATTTTCTTTGACCAGTTTGTGGGAACGTTTGATTCAAATTAGGTCAAGTTTATGGATTTCATCTCCAGATAGACAAAATGAGCTCCACTTTGACACATGGCCCCAAATAGTACTTCAGATGCCTGGACTATGTCACAGACTGATGTCAACTACAGAATGGCCACTCCATAAAACTAACAAGATGAGTGTTAATTAGTATAAAAAATTGATTATTAGAAAACAACTCAAATTATACTAATGATAGGCCAATGGACAAATCTTTGTGTAGAAACGCAACAACATTTGATTTTATAAGATGGATACTGTGTCCTGTAGTCGGTTTTTTGAATGCGTGAAGTCTGTTGTATGTCTCCTTTGGTCCAGGCGTGTGCTAACCCCTGGCACAGGGGGTGGGTGGTAACATAAGCAGGCAAAGTGACTGTTTTTAGCACAGGGTGAGAGGAGAGCTCACTAACATTTGAAATGCATTTCAAATGCATCTCTCCTGCATTTGAAAACTTTGTTGGAAGAAGGGATGCAGTGTTTTGTATAAACCAGATGTTGACAACATGGAAAAATGAAGGAAAAGAAGTGATGTAGGGTTTTCTTGAGTCCTACCGGACAGAGGTGCCTGATGAGGTGAGAAGAACTTCGCAGAAAGAGCAGCAGACTTCTGCAAGAAGCTCCGGGGCAAGTGACCACCAGGAGTGGGAATACATCCATCCAGAACAATGGAGCAGCAGGAGAGAGGAATTCCGCAGGAATCTCTTGGGGGTCATCAAAAGTGGCTTAAAGAGAAAAAAATCAGCTTTAACCTTTTCTCGGTACAGAGCAAGAAGCCAGCTTACATCAGTACAATATTACTCAGAAGCTCCTTATTCTCTTAGCTCTCCTCTCTTCCACTGCTTAGACTCTGGTACTGTCACCACAGCCACTGGCGAGGAAGGTTGGCGAGGAGGAGCAGTCACCACTTGCCCTGCTTCTCACTGGCTTTGACCTTAGATGAAACCTCAGTTGGCTGAGGAGAGAATATTTAATGCAAAGACAAATTCAGATAATTACCATCATAGTACTGTAATTAACAAATCAAAACTATGTGGCTCTGCATACAATAAGAATATCTTACTTAGACAAGCAAAAAAGTTGTGGGCCTTTTGGAGTTTTCAACCAGGGACAGGGGCATATTGCTCCTACTGAATAAATTTTAAACAGATGGTAGAAACAAATAAATTTGCTTATTGATCACAAACCACAGATTATGCTTGTTGGTCATGATTCTTACATGTATCTTCTTAATTTTGTCCAAAAGAGCTTTTAATGTTTAAATTACATTACTCGTTTATGGATTTGACTTTCTTTTTGAAGACTTCTTCAGGAAGCCTTCTAGTCTTCTGTACTAATTTGGATCATTTGCTTTCTAATCAGACTGCTCACTGCTCAGGTAATTTCTTGGGCTTTCTTTGAATTGTACCACTAGGTAAGGTCTATGTTTTCTTTCTTATCTTTGCATTTCTCCTCTGCTTTGTGAAAAAAATTCTGTGGGGGCCAAGTCCTTTCCAAGACTTTACCAGTCTTTAAATTATTATTTACTATTCATGTTACTGATAGTTCAGCTGTGTATAGAATTTAAGACTCAAAATTAACTTCCTTTCAGGAGGCTGGCCCACTGGCCTAGTGGTTAAGTTTGTCATACTCTGCTTCAGCAGGCCAAGTTCGGTTCCTGGCCTTGGACCTACTCCTCTCTTTAGCAGCCATGCTGTGGTGGCATCCCACATACAAAATAGAAGGAGATTGGCACAGATGTTAGCTCAGGGTGAATCTTCCTCAAGCAAAAAGAGGATGATTGGTGACAGATGTTAGCTCAGGGCAAATCTTCCTCAACAACAAAAGGCAAAAAAATGACTTTCTTTTAGAATTTTGAATTATTTTATTATTTTATAGCATTCAGCAATGCTGAAAAAAGGCACATGCAAATATATATATATATATATATATATATATATATATATATTTAAATATTTCCCTTTGGAAGCTCTCTGGATATTTTTCCTTACGAAAATACATGGTATGGGTCTTAAGTTTTTCATCTTGCATGGTACTCTGAGTACAATTCTGCATGTCACTTCTATTTTCATATCCAACCATACCAAACCTCAATTGTGGCTGGGTTCTGTCAGCAAGAATATTTCCCCTGTAGAATTCTTTGGCTAAATTCTGAGCTGCAGCTTCTTCCTTTTTAATAGCTTTATCCATACAAACCCATTTACTTCTCTTCTTCAGACTATTGTCAACATCACTCAACACTAATGGCATATCTTCTGTTTACATCTATATCATAGGTTTGTTTCCATCTGTATTTCCTTCCTTTCTTTCAATTAGTTTAGAGAAGAATAAGAGGAAAAGACATGTGCCCAGTCTGCCATCTTGATCCAGAAGTCACAGAGCAGGGTTTTTTTTTAAACTTTTCTCTGAACATTTGGGCAATTTGAACCAAAGAGAATATCAGTATCACAGTATCTAGAAGCTATGCCCTGACAGCAATGTCATTTTTTTATTGCTGGATCAGAGGCTCCTTTTGTATAACAAGAGGAAATGTGGTTGAGGATTAGCATTCTTATTCCTTTATTTCCAGTAGCTTAGTGCTCTTGGGATTTATGATGAGGCTAGATGCTGAAATTTTGGCCTGGTGGGAGTTAACCAAAGTGATGATGACTGCCACTCTATGAAAAATCATTGACAAAGTGATTTAGTCCAGTTTTGAACAAAGGTAAACAAAAATAGACTAAATTTGCTCTCTATTATGAACTAATGGTATGCAATTGAATTTTACTTCTACTGAGACTTAGCAGTCAGAATGCTTTAGAATATGATACCTCAGTGGCACATTTTGGAAATTTTATGTCAGTTATTCCGCTTCCCAGAATCACAGGCAGATAATTTTTCTTTCTATATGGGAGCAAATAAAAGGGTCTTACCTCTTTGGGCAAATGATAATTTACTGTTATTAAAATTTCTAAGTAGCTTTCCCATTACAGTGGTGGTTATGATGTTACAAATACTCTGTGTAACTTACAGATGGTCAAATCACATGGGGCGAAGTCTCATCCTCTCCCTTGAACTCTACCACTTGACTCTTCCATTTTATACTGGACAAAAAAATTAACAAATCTAAAATTGTCCTTCTGATATTTCCACCGTCATAAATGCTCCTTCTGAGGTCTCCCCTATTGTGGTAAATTACAACTTCCTTCTTTCACTTACTTTGTCCCAGAATTATAGAGTCCTTTTTACCTCCTTTCTGCCTGACATCCTATATCTAATCCAGCATCAAATTCTGCTATTTCTACCTTCAGATTACACACAGAGTCCAAACACTTTTTTACCACCTCCCTCATCCCAACCTTGTCTCCTGCTTGGACTATTGCAATAGGTTTCCCACAGGTCTCCTTCCTTCTGCCCCCTTCATTCTGTCCTCAACAAGCAGCTAGAGTGACTCTGTTAAATTGTAAATCAGATCATGTCACGTCTCTGATCACAATCCTCCAGTGGTTCCCATCTCACTCAGAAGGAAAGCTGCAATTTCCACGATGACTTAGAGTGCCAGCATGATCCAGTATTCCTCATGTATTTCTCTGACTTTATCTCCTGTACCTCCATCTTTTTTATTCTGTTCCAGCCATCTGCCCTCACTCGGCATTAACAAAGCCTGGCATGCTCATGCTTGGGGGCTTTTTCACTTGCTGCTTCCCCAGCCTATGTATTCTTTCCTCAGATGTAGCTCACTTACTCCCATACTGCAGGTTCTTACACAAATATCACCTAATCAATGAGAACTTCCTTAGCCATTCAATTTAAAATTTCAACTCCCATCTAATGCTTCCTATTTATCTTCTCTTTTCCTCTTCATTTTTTTTTTTTACTTATTTTACTTAGATTTCACTCATTTATCTTATTTTTTGCTTGTTTCCATCTCTATACAAAGATTTAAGCTTCATGAAGGTAGGGATTTTCTTATGTTTTCTGTATGTTTGAATCTCCAGCATCTAGAAGAATACTTGGGACACAGCAGTACTCAGTAAACATTTATAGAAGAAGGAAGGGAAAAAGGAAGAGAGCAAGGGAGGAAGGGAGGCAATAAAAAGTAAGAACTCTATAGTGGATTTCATCCTAAATTGAGTACAGAGGGAGAAAATCCCACTAAATATCCATTAAATATCAGCTTGAGTTTTCTTCTGGTAAAGAAAATCTTCTGGAGGGAAAAAATAATCACATATAATGTTCTCAACAATGCTTTCGTTTTGAGTTGAACACAAGGTATAGCACATTCTATAATTGTTGCATGGGGGTAAAATCTAGAACTCATGTCTACTTGCCTGTACAGGAATTGAATATTGACAAATTTGCAAAAGGAGTTTAAGACATGACATGCTCTTCAGCATAAGTTGCGAGAGGAACTCACGTTTTTGAGGGAAATAAAAAGGTTTTACCCAAGACTCCTTGTACCATTTTTCAGGACCATTTCTAGAGGGACATCTTTTTATTTTGGATGGGGCCATCTTTTGGTATTGACACGCACATTCCCCAAAAATGCTTGCAGAATTTTCTAGTTCCTTCTCAATGATGTTTACCCTAGCTCTCACTCGTTTTTAATTACTTCCAACACATGGTTTATTTCTGACAATGGGCTTGACTATCTTTGCTGAGGATGAGGAAATTATAGGCAGAAATCTTATTTAGACTGTCACAGTACATCGTATAACCTCAAGTAAATGGCCCGCTGGAAACTTGTGCACTTAGGACAGATGCTCTGAGAAGCTTTGCAGCCAGATTTGTTGAGTTTTTTTGTCACTTAGTAAGGAAGAACTATTGTTGGGATCCTGGACGCTATGCCTGGTTACTGCCTTGAACAAACAGCACCATCAGAAATCACATACACAATTCAGTTTTACATGACAGATTATGTTATCTGAAACCTTATGAAACTAGAAGTAATAAAAATTACTACCAGGATCAAACACACCTGCATCCTAACATGAACAAACCTTTCTCATTTTTCCATCTGCTGTATGTATCAGTATAGCTTAAACGTTTTTACATATTTTTTGTTGTCTTTTCTTACGAAAAAATAAACAGCTTTAATTCTTCTAAGCTCTCCTTTTGAATCAAAGTCATGGCTGGCACTCTATCACTTGCCCTCGCAGGCACTGATTGCGGGAGTGCTCTGCTGCCTCAAACATGCAGACTCCGGGGAGAACAGCCTGAGTGCTGGAACAGAAAATTAGATCATTAGGGCTTGCTTTCAACCTTGACAGTGCTACTTTTGATGAAGGATTGAAAATTCTTGGCTAAAACCTCTTTTTGATTCATTTTGATTAAACCAGAACATTTTTATAGTGGAATGTTTATACATCACCTATAGACAGAGAGACTCCTTTCTAAATTGTAAACTTGAATAGAAAAAGATAGCAACAAGAATGTTTATGTGCAGTTTTAGGAGATAAAGGCAAATATTTGAGAGTAGGATTTTCTAGCTCTCATAGTCACTTAAAAAACAGAGAAATTAAAATTCTCATTGAAATAATATCAGGGTCTTGTGGGGCTTTTGCACTGTCAGAGAAAACTAGCATTAGTGGCAAATGTACTTGGCTCTCAGAAATTTGAAAATCAGAGCTGCTGGTGGGTTTAATCAGGACAGTTCTACTCCTTTGAGTCAGAGTTATGAGAAGTACTTTTAATTTAAGTTACTCAGCAGGACCTCTGTATCATACCAACGATATCAAGGGCTTAGGTTCGAGACGTAAAAATTAGCTAAGATCCCTAAATTGCCAAATAACTCAGCCTCAGAGGGACCGTATTCCTTTGAAAGAGAGTGATGTGGTGATTTTGAAATGTCAAAACTGAATGAGAAGTAACTTAAAGAAGATATCTGGTTTGGTATATGTACCATTCCCCTCCCCCCCCCCCCCACTTCTATCTGGTTGTTAGACAATTGTTTGGCATTCCTGAAGCAAAAAATGCTTCCAATAATGAGATTTTAAAATTAACTGCTGAGTGTGTTTACAGCTTATTAATAGTGTCAGTGTATGACAAAGGTGAGTTCCGAGAGCATGAGCCGAGGTTTGAGGCCCAGGGGACGTGGGCCTGGACTATTACCCTTTGGCTTGCTCATTTATTTTCCGGCACATGAATCCCCTGTTGACCTCGAATGAGATGTATCCGAAATATATTGGGGAGAAAGAGATGAGATCTGGGCAGCTGAATACTAATTTGATCTCTGACAGTTTTCACCTCCAGCTTTTTGGCTGTTACATCTAGCGTTCAATTGCTTCCTTGAATCAGTGCTCTCCTTGCAGAGGTCTTGAGAATGAATTCCTTAATTTTTTAGCATCAGGACAACAGTGATGAAGAGAGTCAGACAATTATTTGAAGCTTCTACAGTGTGATGTACTACTCGGCGTGTCTATTAACTGGAGATTGCAATCGGAAAAGTGAATGATACCCACATTTATATACATATTTATCATTATCTGTGAATATAAACTTGGGCCGCCACAGCAGTTTAATGGATTCAGAGCCATTTATTAAATTGGTTTCATGTATTTTCATGGTCATGAGTTTAAAAAATTATACTTTTTACAGGATTTTCACAAACTGAAAATGATTTGCAATCACACTAATGCGGAGAAGTAAATTGAAGACACTCAGGTGAAGAGTTTAACCCAAGGAAGTATTTGATTTTTATTATAAGAGTTTAGGGTGCATTTGAAGTTAAGGTTCCTATGTGTGTTTTTTGTCAGGTTTTTCTGCTTATAATTAATCTAATTTGAAAATCATTTTGGGGAACTATTACTATATTAATGTTTTTGAGTTCTTTACAGACTATTTTGGTAACAAAGCCACTAAAGTTTATAAACATTCATTCTAGTTAGTCTCAAGAGCCATGTTAAACAAGTGGAAGACCTTGGTTTCATATTTTTACTGCTGTTAAACACTGATGTCATTTGCTGCAAGATTGTTGTGTTCAGTTACCTCCTGATATCAATCACTACCCTTGCACTATCGCTTAAATAACTGTACCACTGATGTGGCCACACTCCTTTAAATAACTGTGACTCTGTCAGATAAGCTGTCTCACATTAGCATTAGATAAGCCAAAGAGCACATGACTATTTAAATCTTAGGTAGTGTGTGTGTGTGTGTCTGTTTGTATTTATGAGTATCAGTTGGTTTGGGTATATTTAAGAAACAGGCAAGGTTGTAGGTTTTGGGAGAAGTATGGAAAACCTATTCTATTAATTCACTTTAGTAATTCCGTGATATCAGAGTAGAAGCCAATAAATCTTACCTTTAAGAGAAGAAATAATAATGATATATTTCTAGTTTTTGGGCTGTAGTGTTCCGGGACTGGCAAAAACAAATAAGGATTGGAGAAAAAGATGTTGGAGGGTCAATCTGTCCCAAGAAGTCAGGAAGCTCATTTGGGGGAAGGGAGGATAAAGTTCCAGGGGCTGCTTTGTGCTTGGTGAAGAGGAATGCAATCTCGGTGGCATGATTCAAAAATCCTTTATCCCCATGCCCAGAGAAGCAGGATTTGCATTCTTTAACAGAGAAGCTTTACAATCTGAAACAGCCAGGCTTTCTCCATGAGGATGGGGCAGCAGAGAGAGAAGCAACAAGAACAGGAGAGGTACAGGCAGCATCGATGACCAAATTAATGGGCCTGCAAAAATAACAGACATGGCGACAGCAAGTGGGTGAACTCTTTCAGGAAGAAAGAAGGTACCTGAGAGCCTTGAAGTCCTGGTGTTTGCATTGGATAGTAATTTGGAGTCCAAGTTACTGAAATTAATCTCTATTCTTAATCATCTTTTTCTCTCATGCTTCCTGCTCCTTATCTCCTTAATCACATGCACAGTTTTAGTTGTTGTAATTTGGGGAATCAAAGGTTAAAGTTATTACTATAGTCACACGTGGCTTAACGATGGGCATATGCATTCTGAGAAATGTGTGGTTAGGTGATTTCGTCGTTGTGCGAACATCACAGAGTATACTTACACAAACCTGGGTGGTATAGCCCATTACTACACATCTAGGCTATATGGTACTAATCTCATGGGTCCACCATCATGTATGTGGTCCATCATTGGCCGAAACAATGTTATGCAGTGGGCAACTGTATTGCCATTCTCCCAATTTTTCAGTCAGTATTTCAAAATTTCCACCTGAAAATTTTGTCAATTTCAATAGTAATGCAATTTTTCCTGTTTCTGAAATTGATACCAGTTTTTATATAATTTTTAATTTTTCTTGCCTTTATTGTACTGACTTAGACCCTCACTAAAATATTGAATAGACATGATGGTAGTGTGCAACTATGTCTTATTCTTCAATGTAAAAGGAATTCTTTTAACATTTAATTTTTATGTATCTTTGCTGAACTTCTATTTAATATTCCCTTTATAAAGTCAAGCAAATTCCCTTCTCTTCTTATTTTTACCCTAAATGAATGACAGATTATTTTGCATCTAATTTTTCAGTATCTAATGAAATAACATATGATTTTTTCTCAGATAATTTATTGACATAGATAAACTCATTGACAGAATTTTCTAACGTTAAATGATTTTGAATTCCCATGATAAGCTCTATTTTTCAGAATTAAATAGAAATTGTCATACATTTTAGGTGATAACGTATTCAGAGTTTTTACATTTATATTCATAAGTAGGATTGGCTAGTAATTTTCCTTTCATGAGCTATTTTCCTACAGTTCTGAATGAGTACCATATCAGGCATGTAAACTGAATTTGTAGACTTCTTATTTTTCCTGTATTTGAGAAATATTATATCAAAGGAATATTTAGAACATGCAGCTGGATTTTCTTTTCCAATTTTAAAATCTTTGTCTTTTAACTGAAAAGCTTAAATCTAAATGATTGCTAGAATTGGTATTGTGTATTAGGAACTATTTCTTCTATAGTTTGTAGAGGTTGTTAAAATCGTGATTCTCCTTGGCTTTTTTTTCTCTCTTTCTCTGCTTTTATAGGATAAATTGAATGTCCTTCATTATCTCTTAAATCTTTTCCCCAGCAGGTTGGAAGTCAGGTATTTTTATCAATATATTTAGTTGAAGGTTTTGGTTAAAACACAAAAATAAAACATATAATTGCAAAGGGAGGTGCTAGTCCAATATGCAAATTTTTAAAGGAAATATCTTAAATATTGTTTCAGAACTTAAAAAAAATTAAACATGCCCGCACTGAGGATGTTAAAGACAAATGAGAAGAGAATTTATGAAGAACATTTCTTTGGAAAGAGCTGTTGGTGGTCTGTGACCCCCATGTCTACCTCCAAGAGAGCAGAGGGTGAGGAATTTAACTCTAGCCTCAAACCTGGCGAGACGAGCTTCACCAGGACCGCGACAGCTTGATCTCTTCCCCTGCTTTACGTGGAGACAGGAGGAAGGCATCTGCCTTCTGTTAGGGAAAAGTAGAGGATGAGAGAGGTAGGGCAGCCGGCGATCTGGTGGCAGAGGGAAGTCAATTCTGTGGCATTGAGTGTGCTGGGGGAAGAGATGTGGTTTTCCTTTCAACTACATGTAGGCCATATGTAAAAGAGAGCTAGTGTGAACGTTGTCTTAGATGCTATCAGATAGTTCTGACTGGAAACATTAAATCTCTCAAAAAGTGGTTGAAATCAAATCACCGGGTTCCTTGGGGCTGCCACATCAAGGGAACTGAAGGTCAGGAGGCCCCAAGGACGAGTATCTCTAAAGAAGCCACAGAAGTGCTGAGGTGATATTCACTTCAAACAGAGCCATTCAAATAGGAAAAGTCCTGATTCCCTCATCTGACCTCAAAACCCTCCTGGCAAGTGGTGGAGGAATCTGACACAGTTGATGATCATGCTAGGGAGAGAATCGGCAAGAACAAAGATGCTAACTGCACGGCCTCCCTGAAGACCGGCAGCCCCAGTGCAGCAGGCTCCAGCTGGAGGGTGAAGGGAGAGTACAACCTTTAGAAAGAGCTGGAGGGTTTCATTCCTAGACCAGATGAGACATTCTGCGTATAAAATGAGATGCTACATAGACGTGGAAGTTTCTGTTACTTCTGTGAGATCAGAAAAGTCATGGAATAAATTACTCACAGTATTGGTCTAGTTATGTCTCATGAATTCTGTTTGATTGGTATTCTCATCAGTGTTCTATTTCTATTATTTAGTAGTGATCTTTACATTTTTAGCATGCACACCTGAGTATGCATATCTCTACCCTTCTCCTGAATAATTCTATGATATTAGGACTACAAGTTTCTAAAAACTTCTTTTAATTTTGTTACATAAAATTTTAGCATAATCCTATATGTTAATTGTTTACCTTTATAGCTTCTGTTTCTTTGTCTTGTTTAAAGCAGTTTTCCCTTCCAATGTTGTACTAATATTCTCCTAGGTCTCTTTTTAATGCTTTTATACTTTAGTTTCTAACCTTTAGATTATTGATCTAAAATTTTATGGAAAATTTTTCTGTTATAATATGTAGTAGGAGGTTTAATTATATATTTTTCTTTTACATAGATTACTAGTGGTCTCAATCCCATTTATTTCAGAATCTATTATTTGCCCAAAGATGTGTACTGCCACATTTATCATATATTTCGATGTATGCCTATTCTGTTTCTAGATTCTTTATTCTCTCTTCTATTGCTACTTTTATATTATACCATTTTTATATTTGTTCGGCTATCCTTACTCTCTAATATTTTTCCATATGTCTTTGGGAATCCCGGTAGATTCCTTCTTCCACATGAAATTCAAAATAATATTATAAAGTTCCAAAATATCTCATTCAACTTCTGATTGAAGATTTATTAGATTTGTATATTAACTTTCGATATATTTACATTTTTATTTAGTTTTCCAATTTAGGAGCACAGGCCATCTTTCCATTCATTTAGGTCTTGTTTAACGTACTGTATAGATTTTTTCTCCCATGGCTGTTTCCCTTTCATTGTTATTATTGAATTCGTTCCCAGATTCTGTATAGCTACTGTGGTTCTTGCAATAAGATTTTCCACATGCAGCAATTTGGTAATACAAACTCCAAGAAGCAATCTTTAGAAAGTCTCTAGGGAGGCTTAGGTCCAAATGTGCTTGGGACACAGCCAAGAACAGGTGTGAGCCTCTTCTGAGAAGTGTGACAAGTGCTGAGCCATTGTGAGACCACAGGGCAACCTGTCATTTATTCCTCCCACAAAGACTGACTGAGTGCTTATTGAGTGCCAGGCACTGCTGTAGGATACTGTAGTAAACAAAATAGATACTAACAATGACAACAAAACCCCTTTGGTTTTATTTAATTTATATTTTAGTAAAAGAGAGATCATAGACAAGATAAGTAGATTATATACTATGTTATATAGTGCTAAAAACTAAGGAGAAAAATAAAGCAGGGAAGGGAGCTAAGAGGTATTGGGACAGGCTGAAGTTTCAGCTAGGGTGTGCCATCTAAAGAGGAGAAGAGCATTAAGAGAAGATGCGAAGCAGCTCATGGATAGAGAGCCAGGTCATATAGAGAGTTGTAGGTCCTAGTAACAATGTTAACCTTTACTCTAAGCGAGAAGGAAACTCATAGGAGAGTTTTTAGCAGAGTAGTGAAGCGATAGGACTTGGTTTGGCTGTATTCTTTTGGCTCTGGGTTGAAAATAGACTAAAGAGAGGTAGCTCTGACCCAGGTAGAAGATGGTAGTGAGGGTTGCCTTCGGGTTAGATGGTACATCCTGTGGAAGAAGTGGATTTTGTCAGGGACGGGGGTTTGGAGCTCAGTTTTGGACATGTTATTTAAGAAATACCTATTAGAAATCAAGTAGATACTGAGTTAGTGGTTGTTGAGTATGGACGTTAGGGGTCAGGAAAGGTGATGTAGATGAAGGAACCATCAGAATATAGATAGTACTCAAAACCATGAAATTGGAGGGGCTGGCCCAGTGACACAGCAGTTAAGTGCACACGTTCTGCTTCAGTGGCCCGGGTTTTGCCAGTTCAGATCCTGGGTGTGGACCTATGCACCCCTTGTCAAGCCATGCTGTGGCAGGCATCCCACATAAAAAAAACTAGAGGAAGATGGGTGTGGATGTTAGCTCAGGGCCAGTCTTCCTCAGCAAAAAGAGGAGGATTAGTGGCAGATGTTGGCTCAGGGCTAATCTTCCTCATGAAGAAAAAAACCCCATGAAATTGGAGGTCACCTAGCAAGTGAGTATAGAGGGAATAGAGAATAGAATCAAGCACTGAGACTTGGAGTACCCTAACATTTTGGGGTCAAGAGGAAGAGGAAAATTCAGCAAAAAGACTGAGAAGAAGGGACCAGAACATAGAAGAATAAAAGCCAAATATGTCGGGCTGTAAGAGAAGTGAGGCAATTACATCAAACAGGAGACAGTGATGAATTGTGGAAAATGCCGCCGAAAAGTCAACTAAGATGAGAAATGAGAATCGACCATTGTCTTCGACAACATGGAGTTTATCGATGACTTTGATAAGAGCTTTTTGGTGACGTGGTGTAGGAGCAAATTCGCTGGAGTGAATCAGGAATTTGACGAGAAAAATTGGAGACAGAAAATACAGATGATTCTTTTAAGGAGTTTTGCTTCCAAGAATAGGAGCCATATGAGACACCAACTGGAAGAGGAGGAGGACAGAGGGAGGCTTTTTTGAGATGGGAGAAATTACAACAGGTTTATGTGTTTAGGAGACTGAACCACAAGAGAAGAAAAAACTGATGTTGCAGGAAACAGAGGAAGAAAATAGGTGGAGTGATGCCTGAGTAAGCGGGAAGGAATGGCATTTAATTTAAAAGTAAAGGCTTGGCCCTGGCTAGCAGCAAGAACATCAGTGGAGAATATGGACATAGTTGCAGGCAGGTGGGTAGACGGGGCAGAAGGAGCTTATGGAATTTTTCTTCTGTTTTAAATTTTCATTAAAGGAAAAAGGAGGCAAGGTCACTAACTGAAAATAAATAGGGGGAAAGATGTGTTGGAGATTTGCAGATAGAGGAAAATGAATGAGATAGTCACATAGGAGTCAGACTGTTCCAGCCCCAAGCTGTGGGTAGCATATAAAACATCTTCGATTGCCAACCCCCAAAATCATTCTTTTTCCTTCTTTGTTACAGTTCTCCAATTTTTAGCTGGGCGTATTATGCTATGGAACATCATGGTTTTCTTTGCAGCTAGGTCTGGCCCTCTGTCTAGATTTAGCCAATGAGATCAGGTAGAAATGTTGCTTGCAGTTTCCGGGAAATTTTCTGAAGAAGGAGGTGCTGAGTGGCTTTCTCACTTTCTCTTGCTTGGATTGCAGATGTGATGCCTGGTAGGTGAGTAGCCTAACTGGACCACGAACTGATAGGTCCAGGTTTCTTGGCAATCAGAGCCCAACGCAAACTTCGGTGCTAATTCTTTATTGGGGCGCGAGAATAAAAGTGAAAGTGAGGCTAGGAAGTGTATTTGCTTGGAAAAGAAAATACAAAGTGGTGTGTTTCTGAGTCAACTGCAGCTTTACAAGAAAACATAGCTGGTTCCACAATCATGGAAGAATCTGTAATGAGCAGGATGGGAGCAATTACTGCCAGCTTCTTGCTGTCTGCTCTCTTATTGGCCAAACCTCTCACTTTGGGGCACTCACTCCTCCCCACTTCTAGGTTGTCTTGCCTGGTCCCTCCAGGTGGGTACTGGGGAAACCAGAGGCTCAGTGTCTAGTTAGATATGGGCACTGGAACTGCTGGCATGCCTGCCTTAGTGGGCATGGTAGAGACACTGCTGGTGTGTGGCCCTTATCCCCAGAGGGGCGTAATCAATGAGACAATCGATGGTGGGAGAAGATAAGAAGAGAAATAGTGGTAACCAGGGCACTACAATTGTGGGGACTTTGTGACTTGTTGCTGGGACAACTCTGGCCAGAAACCAAAGCGCAGAGCTCTGGGTTCTTATTCTTACTTTGTTGTTATCAACTAGGGGGATCATGGTGAAGTAACTTGAGTCTCCATTTCTTCATCTGTTTTAAGAGACCATTTTGGGGGGTATGTAAAAATGCTTTGAAATACTGTTCAATGTCATTCTTGTTACCTGTGATTCAAGAGGTTCAAGCACCTTCGAAGTTTCATTCCTATGGGGTAAATATTTATCTTGCAGTGTATTATTAATACATACTTTGGAAAATATCCATAAAGCAGACATGATGCTAGATTCTAGATTCTAAATGTGGAGTGTTCTTGCTGCAGTGCCAGTGAGACTGGAGATAATCAAGTGGTGCAAGTTCTTAAAACAAAATGCTGTAACTCTGTCACAGAGGCCACAGTATCCTGTTGCGTAAATTGGTTTCAACTCTGTCATCAAACAGGGAAACTGCTTTCAAAATATTCTGTTTTGTCATTAGTTGAAACATGTCATTTGAAAAGCCCTCCCCTCCAACTTTATTCACTTTCTAACATATTCTGAAGGCTTTAAATAAATGGTTAAACCATCTGATTCTAAAATGGCTGAAGGTAGAGAGGAGAAGGAGACAGTCTTACTTCTTTTTATAAAAAGCAGCAGGTGCCAAATGAGTGGTAAAGAGAATGAGGGATGGCTGGGTTACCTGGGGCTGGGCTGGGGAGGAGGAGAGCTTGAACAAGGCCTTGAAGAAAGGACACATGTCAGATAAGGTGGCGGGTTGATAACAGTGTGACAGAACTATTTGAAATCATTTCAGTAAGGGGAAGGAGAAATCAATTAATCTGGCTTGTGTGGTTTGGATGCCGAAGGCTGATATCCTGTCAGTGTTGCTATAGGCTCCCTTGAGAGATATTTTGGCTCTGGGTGAAGTGCTGTTGTTGACCTTACTACTTATAATATTCAAAGGCTTAGAAAGAAAACTGACCGGAAAAAAGGAAAGGCTAGCCAAGGGATTCTCAGGCCAGCATTATTGAGTTTCTGTTTATTCTTGTTAATGGAATAGAATTATGATGTTTGGCTGAAAATGACAAGAAACTCAAAATAAAAGTGGCTTAAGCAAAGAAGTTTATTTTCCTCTCACATAAAAGTCCAGAGGTGGGGGTCCAAGGCTGATATGGATACCATGGTCCATGATATTCGGAGCTGGACTCTTTCTGTCTTGCTGCTTTGCCGTGTGCGGCTTAGAACTGCAGGGACCAACATGGCTTCTCTGACTCTAGCCATAAAAATTATTCCAGACAATGGGAAAGAGAGCAGGAACAGGACAGGCCATGTCTGTATGCTTTAAAGCCATTTCCAAGAAGATATGCACTACATATATGTACACACCATTTTACAGACTTAGTCATTTGGATATACCTGGTTGAATGGCTAACCATGAAGTATAATTTTTATTTAATGTTATCAATGATTGGCAAGGAAAAAGGAGATGTTATCATACGCCCAGCTGAAATTTGGGATTCCTATTATTTAGGAAGAAGGGAACACAGACTTTGCAGGGGACAACTAGCAGCCTCTGTCACAATCATCTGAACCACTGGCATTTGGTTTTCCAAGTCATTTTATAATTTTGAATAATATACTTGCATTGTAATTTTTAAAATTTAGACTAACATTAAAATTTATTTTTATTCCCTTAACACACTTTAACTGAGCAGTGCAGAATTAAGATTACAATTTCATACAAATAATTTACATTCAGTTTCTTCTGGGAATCTAAGTCAGATTTCCCACTCTCGCAACAGTGGTTTCTCATTGTGGTGATGTTCAAGTTATGTTTTAAGATGAACATATGAAATGTCATTTATTTACCAAAGTTCTGAGACTATTTCTAAATAATTGTCTTCTATTTTCTTAAGCATTTGTTTGCCAGCCTAGGGAAGTAAGTAAGACATGATCCCTGCCTCAAGAATTCTGTTTAGCTCAGCAGGCGTGAGATGCCCACAGCTTGCTAGGAACTGTGCTAGGCACTGTGTTCAGAGAGGAGCAGGACGAGATCCCTACCTTTGGGGAGATCTCCAGTGCTGAGGGAGACAGCAGCAAACAAATCTGCTGAACTCCACGTGGTAATGTTGGGTGCAGAGGGCTATGTGCAGGGAGTTGAGAGTCGAATGTAGGAACAATCTGTTACACAGATGAGTACAGTCTATTGAATAATAAAGTTATATGCTACATGAAAGCGTGTCCAACCTTTTAAAAACAGGAACTTTCTTCTTAGGAAAAGTAGCGTTAGTTATGACTTCTTCCTCAGCCTCTTCCTTTCTATTTCTTCCTACTCCTTCCATTACAATTTAGAATTGTGGCCGTCTTTTTTTTCCTCGTTCCTTGCCAATCATTGATCTCCACTGCCACAATGCCTCAGTACATTTTGAGAAACGGTCCTCCTACTTTCAGACCATGGGGAAGGGGTCACCTTGATTCCCCCCATGCCAGTTCCGTGACTCAGACTCTGACCAGTGAAGCTCATCCTCCCGACCACTAAGCCTGGCATGGGAATGGGCGCCTCATCCAGGCAAAGCCAGAGACTTATTTAAATGACTCACTGGACAGTGTAGAAAGAAAAGTATTTGTCTACTAAAATAACAGGCTCAGGGGAGATAAGTCTGAATTTGCTCAGTAGTTACCTTCTGAAGAGAAGCTGCCTGACAACTAGGACAATTGGGTGAAGGGAGCCAGAGACTGGATCTCGCGTGAGTGAATCCCTGGATCCAGCCACACCCAAAGCCGGTCTAGCCCTGTATTTTCACTTCCATTTGACAGGAAACTCTTTAAGGAGGCTTAAACCAGTGTAAATTGGGTTTCTGCATTTGCATACAAAAGAGTTCTGAGAAATACACCGAAGTGATAAGAATATAGTGAGTGAAGTGGCCGGCACCTGGTGTACTGTTTGAGAATCTCTAACTATTCCTACTTCCATCCTTTATATAAGGTGTTCCCAAGCAGTGTTCCTTGTAAATAGGTTTTTCTATAAAACTAGTGATTCTATGAAAAACAGTTTCATGAAGAGCATTGCTAATTACATCAATCTCCTGGGGCTGCGTTTTCTTAAAATCTCTGAGAAATCTTGCGGAGGAACCTGGTGACAGTGTTTAAACCCAGTGTGCCCAATTTTATTTGTCCATAAGCACCTCTTTTCCTCATAAACTTCTGTTATGAGAAATAAAGTTTTTAAAATTCTGCTCTGAAATTTCACCTGGAGGAAGATTCTAGGTCACAGGTCAGGGATAATATTTAGATAATATTTAAGCATTTTGTGGTCTTGTAGTTTGATTCCTAGGTTAAGAAAAATGGAAGAGAAATCTCTCAATCACCTAGACACTCTCTTTCTTTATAAAGCCTAAGCCTTGTTAATATATTTTGCTGAACTTTGGGAACGAATGTCATAGCTGCTCAGATTTGCGACATATTAAAGATGACTATTATTCTGGATAATGAACACAGTGCAACATAAAGTCAGCTGGAAAGGTGAAGTTCATCACAAAATTGTCTGGAAGATTCCCGTCAGACTTTGGATTAACTCTAGTACCAGAGAGCCAGGCCACATTTTGAAAAATAGCATAATTTCTTTTATTATCATTGGAAAAATTCCTATACTTTAAAACAATTTAATTATATTTTCAATTTATTTCGCAATGAGCCTGATATAAAGCAGGGAAAAAGTCATTTTGGAATTAGAGCATTTATTCTCATTTATATTCTTTTGCAGTTATTTGCTGAATATATACAGTGCTGAAAAAGGAAAGAAAACATAATATAATCAACTGTATTGGGAACTGTGCCACATTAGCTCTTTTATTTGATAGTGAATTATATAAGAGGTTTCACGCATGGGACATGTATGAGATTTGCAAGAAAAATGATGATAAAAAAACTACAGTCATGCATCGCTTAACAACAGGGATACGTTCTGAGAAATATGTTAGACGATTCTGTCATCGTGCGAATATCATAGAGTGGACTTACACCAACCAAGATAGTGTGGCCTACTACACACCTAGGCTACATGGTACCAATCTTATGGGACCACCATTGTATATGTGGTCCGTTGTTGACTGAAACATCGTGATGCAGCACATGACTATGTACACAATATAGTATCGTCTTATAGTTCAATCCTTAACAAATTCTTGGTTGAAATCCTTTTGAATTGAGGTACATCAGTTATCAAACTCCTTAGGGCGCTGTGTGCATTCCATTATGAGTTTTCAGAATCTGAGTGTGGTCCTCACCTCCTTCGATTCTGTCTCTTCATCGATGAGTCCTCCCCTGACCACTGAATAAAACCAGAACGTCTCCCGCCCCTCTGTATTCTGATCTCTCTCGCCCAGCTCCACTTCTATGCTGACGGCGTTTGTCATTATGTAATATGCTGAGAGCTTACTTGTTTACTGTTATTTTTTGCTAGAATCCAAGCACTGCAGAGGCTTGGACATTTGTTTGTTTTGTTCACTGTTGTGTCCCAACCACCTAGAACTGTGTCTGACTCATGGTAAGTGATGAGAAATACTTCATGTCTGACTGAGTGAATGAATGAACAGAGGGCATCCCTGAAATCCCTGTTCAATATTTCTTGTGCTCACAATTTCTAGACTCATCTGACACAAATGGTGCCTTGTGCTTAAATCAGATGGTGCTTTCAGAACAAGCGTGAGAGGCCCGTGGAAAGCTCCGCCTGGAATATCTTCGTCAGCAATGCCTAAAATTTTAAACCATTAGTGGTCTTTTCCTTCTTTTCTTCCTCCTCCTCCTTCTCCTTTTTATTTTTTAACTAATCAGGCTTCTTTTTAGGGAGGAGGGTATTGTAAAATATACACACCTTTGGGAAGGGTAACACATTCCATGCCTCATATCTTAAGGAGATCACTGCCTATCATTTCTACTGTTACCCTCTTGATCCAACTCAGAGGCATCTCCTCCCTGGGTTATTGAAATGGTATTCTAACTGGGCCCTCTACTTCTGCTGCTTTCCCTCTATAGTATCTTCTTAGAGAAACACCAGACGAGGATTCGAAAATTACGACAGATTATGGGTCTCCTGTGCTCAACCTCCAGTGGCTCCTCATTTCTCTCATTTTAAAGCCTGAGTCTGTGCCATGGCTTCCAGAGCCATATGTGGCCTGTGGCTTCATCCCCTACACTTCATCCTGCTCCCCATGGCTTCCTTACTGTCATTCAAACACACCTTTAGGATGTCAGCATCGTCTTTCCCCCTCTGCTCTTTACCCAGATACTCGTGGCTGACTTCCTGCCTTTTTCAAGATTTTATTTACATGTTCCTTTCTCACTGACACCTACCTACACTGCTCTTTTTAAAATTGTAATGCCCACTGCCACTCTGTAAACCTCTCACCCTGCTCTGCTTTTTAAATCATTTCCACAGCACTGATCAACTTCTAACATAATTGAGAATTTTCTTATTTATTTTGTTTACCATGTATTGTCTGCCTTCTCCTATCAGGATATAGATTTCATGAGGGCTGAGCTCTTTGTTAGTTTGGGTATGGCTGTACCCCAAGTACCTAGAATAGTACCTGGCACATAGTAGGTATGGAAATCATATTTTTAGAATGAATACATATATAAGATTTCATTTGTGAAGGACTGGAAAATATTAGGAAAGTATAGAAGCCTTGGCTGCCTCACAAAGATGGGCAATGACTGAGAAAGAAACCATAAAGGGTGAAGGAACTTTATTGCACCTGGCCTGTCAGCAGATTCTTAGGCCTGTCTGGCTAGAAATCAGTTTAGACCCTAAGTTTGTGATATGGTCATCTGATCATTTACCAACTTCATTTTACCAACTCCCTCATTGCCTAAAAAGAAAATGGACTGTAGCAGGCTTAGTCTCACGCATGTTGTCATACAAAGGTGTGTTAGGATCCAGCCAGTGTTAAATATGCTTTTTCCCTAATGGGAACTCTTTTAATCCCACTGTCTTGAAAACACTCAAATGTCCTTCAGTTACTGCCGTGTGCTGATGACCATTTACTCAAAATACACCCATAAGACAACTGTGCAGAGATTATCAGAAGCTTTGCTGTGTCAGCACCACGCTATTGACTGCTGATAAGCCTGACAGTAGTTTGGGTCATGGACTGGCCTGCATCAGGGATTTAGAGAGAAATGCCAAAGACCTTATTGACATAACCAAGCCCCACGTTCTTATAGAAACCTCGCTGGTAGGGATATTTTACCCAGGGATGTACTGATTAAGAGATAAGAAGCAAACTAAGTGGAAAGTCTTGCATTTTCCGGAGGAGCTTTTGGGAGATACTGGTGGCAACTATATTTGGGCTTTTCTAAAAGACCCTACTAAAACTATCAGAGAGACTCGTCCTGAAAATTACTAAAGGAGTCCACTGGTAAATAAACTATTAGCAGTGGTTACTCCTGGAAATAAGGTGTTTTGGAGTAGGAGGAAGACTTTTCATTTCATATGTATTTATACTATTTGAATTTTTGTGGGGCAATTGGATTACTTAAAAAAAAGTTGTCAATGTATTTTATGGTGAACCCAATAGCTGATATGTTCATCTTGAATTCCCTACAAAAAAATTAGTTACTAAAATCATAAAAAGCAAAACAACATGAAACCCAAAGCTTTTGTATTATGCTGTCTTCTGTCCTGGACCCTAAGGAGAGGGTCATGATATACCCTGTATTACGTGTATAGAGACAATTCTCATCTCAAAAATGGGCTTTGCGCCAAAGTTTATTTGTTTGCTGTTTTTTTTTTTTTTTTTTGAGGAAGATTAGCCCTCAGCTGACATCTGCCAGTCCTCCTTTTTTTGCTGAGGAAGCCTGGCCCTGAGCTAACATCCGTGCCCATCTTCCTCTACTTTATACTTGGGATGCCTACCACAGCATGGCGTGCCAAGCGGTGTCATGTCTGCACCAGGGATCCGAACTGGTGAACCCCGGGCCTCTGAGAAGGGAAATGTGCGAACTTAACCGCTGTGCCAGTGGGCCGGCCCCTGTGCCAAAGTTTATTTATACTTCAGTTGTTTGGAAGCTGGAAATCATTTTTTTCCCTTTAGACTTAATTTTGCACAGGTGGTTTAATTCCCTTACAATTCTCTGTGTAACTCAAGAACAAACATATTCACATATCTATGAAGAAAAATGCTAATAAACCTTAAGTTCCAAGCACATGTTGGCCACGTTTCAATGAAGGGAAAGCACTTCAGAGCTCCAGCATGGAATGCTGGGACCACATCTGCCACTCTTCACTCCTGTAAGAGGGCAGTGGGGTCCTCTCTTTCCTCTGGCTCTCACTGTTGGTGGTAGGAAGTCTTCCAAGAGCTCCAGCATTCCTGAGATGATGCTTCCTGGACCAGGGCAAAGAGCTCTGGAGTGGGGGCAGAGGATCTGATGATATGGCAGACTGTGAGGCTCTACTCAGTCCTGGGAATTGGAGAGGGATGAGAACCAGAAGGATGAGGGCTGGAGAACTCTGTGTGGAGCAGTGGCTGGGTGGAGCTCACCTCTCTTGATTCTTCCTTTCCTCTTTTCACCACTGCTCACCTTCTTCTGTTTGGCTGGGAGCACTTCTAGGAGTGGGCACAGGGGGAGAAGCAGCAGTGCTAACAGCCTTCTGAGACAGCAGGACAGGTTTCTCTTGCTTGTCCCTCTCTCCCTCTCTTGCTACATGAAAAGACTAATGGCAGGATGTTAGGAATACAGGGGAGGTGAGAGCAGGGATCGTGTGGGAGGAAGTAGCTGACCTAGCTTTCTTTCCCCTTTTCTCATTTACTTTTGCCAGTTGCAGCTGACAGCTCAGAATTTGTAAAGAGCTTAACCCGAGTCTAGAAAGTGAGAGAAGTTAAAAGAGCGAGAACCAGAGGCCGGGGATCCTGAAGAGAAGTAAAGAAGGTACTCAGCTGCCACTGCTTGAACAAGTGTGGTAGGAAGTTATCCTTTCCTCTCCATCCATCAGGCATGTCCTCATCTGTGAGACCCTAATATTAGCAGCTTCACAGTCTTCCCAGCTTTGAGAAGGAAAGAAGAACAAAGAGGAGGGGGAGGAAGAGAATAATCATTTCTTTTTGTTTTTTTAAGAAGATTAGCCCTGAGCTAACTACTGCCAGTCCTCCTCTTTTTGCTGAGGAAGACTGGCCCTGAGCTAACATCCGTGCCCATCTTCCTCTACTTTGTATGTGGGACGTCTACCACAGCATGGCTTGCCAACCAGTGCCATGTCCGCACCTGGGATGAGAACCGGCAAACCCCGGGCCACCAAGAAGCAGAATGTGTGCACTTAACCACTGCACCACCAGGCCGGCCCAAGAGAATAATAATTTTTAAGATTAATATAACTAATATTTATTGAGCACTAACTACTTCCCAAATGCTTTTCTAAGCCCTTTATATGTAAGCGGTTTAACCTTCATAATGACCATGTATTGTAGGTATCTATTGTTACCTTCATTTAATGGTTGGGGAAACTGAGGCACAGAGAGGTTGTGTAGCTTGCCCAGGGTTATACAGATGGCTTAGCAGATACAACAGCTCATTTGTATCTAATATACTCAAGAAGTTCAGAGGAAAATCAAAGACTACTTATATTACATTTCTACAGTTATGAGTAGATTTTCAGAGGCTTAAGACATGAAGTGAGCAGTTTTCTTGCAGAAATGCTAGTTTACATACAGATAGAATCACATAGAACAGAAATACATAATTGTAAGTTGAGATGGTATAATTGTTCATAGATTTTTTTTTCTTACAGGCAGAAAACATCAGGAAAAAAACTAGTTGTACAAGACATTCTAAATATGAAGGAATAAATGAGCCTGGGAAAAGCCTCTTTAGCAAACATTCCAACAGGCTTTTATACTTAGTATAGAGCAATAATCTTGAGGAACTTGATGGAAACCCGTTGCTTGAATGATGTAAAATTATTGGGGATGATCAAGATGAGATAACAGGTTTTCTCTATTTCATATTCTTTGAAAAGTAGTGGAAATATATTCCCTATTTTGTAAGAGTTTTGTTGTATCGATTTATATTTTACTCTTTTTGTTTTGGATATTCTTACTTTTAAATTTTTGTGAGACTATCAAATGCTATTTTGTATTTTATAATGTATTTCTTGTTAGGTAAAAAACTCAAGTCACTTTAAAAAAATAGCATTAAGAATTAGAAGAGTAATTTTGATATTTAGATAACCTCTGTGGTTCACAGTTGCAGGTTAGGATTGAAAAATACTAAAATAATAGAAAACAGTAACGGGGCTTAGTGAGTTTATGCAGAACACAGGTAAACGTAAGTTATGTATGTATTTTTTTAAACATTTTTTAAATTAATTGTTTATTGAAGTAGCATTGGTTTATAACATTATATAAGTTTCAGCTGTACATCATTATATTTCGATTTCTGTATAGACCACATCGTGTTCACCACCTAAAGTCTGCTTGCCGTCTGTCACCATACACATGTGCCCTTTCACCCCTTTTGCTCTTCCTCCTCCCCCCTTCCTCTCTGCTAACCACCAATCTATTCTCTGTATTGATGTGGTTTTTTGTTGTTGTTGTTTTTTCATCTTCCACATACGCATGAAATCATGTGGTATTTGGCTTTCTCCGTCTGACTCATTTTACTTAGCATAATGCCCTCAACTTCCTTCCATGTTATATCTGATAAGGGGTTAATATCCAAAATATACAAAGAACTCATGCAACACAACAACAAAACAAAAATTCAATTAAAAAACGGGCAGAGGATCTGAACAGATATTTTTGCAAAGAACATATACAGATGAAAAGATGTTCAGCATCACTAATTATCGGGGAAATGCAAATCAAAACTACATTGGGATATGACCTCACACCCATTAGAATGGCTATTATTAAAAAGACAAGAAATAACAAGTGTTGGAGAGGATGTGGAGAAATGAGAATGCTTATACGCTGCTGGTGGGAATGTAAGTTATATTAAAAAAAGAAAGCATTACTGTTTTCTTGCCTGATGGAACAAATAAATAATAATAAAATATTTATTAAGTAAGCCACCATTAGATGCTTGCTCATTATGGCACATCTTTCTGGATCATCTGTTTTCCTTGGAAAAATGTCGATGTTAATAATGATGATTTAATGATACCATTTCTTGAGCATACATCTCCCATGGCAACACTGTATGAAATATTGCCATTGACTCCCACGTCCCTGCTTTGCCTCGAAGATGTAAGCTGTGGACAAAACCATCCTCTAACTTTCCCACTACTTACTTAAATAACTGTTTCTTGACATTCTAAGATGTTATTTGTTAATATTAGGGAACCAACATAAGGAAAGTTAGTATTAATGTTTACTGTTCTATGCTAATTGTACTTAAAATATTCACAAAAAGGGGTGAAAATGTATTAACTATGTACATTTCTGACCACAATAGGAAGCTGGAGGTTGTGCCTAAACTGTCAAAGTCTTGGGAACGTTTACCCATGAACTCAAATTTATGTTGAAATATGTACAACTGAGTTCGGATGCAATTAGCATGTTTATATGGAGAAGGAAGAAAGAGCAAAGTAACTCTGTCAGCAGAGGGACAGAACAATGGATAGTGAGTGAATGTGCCAAAAAGAGAGAGACAAAGGGAGAAAGAAAGAAAGAAAGGAAAATATTTTTAAAATGTTTGCCATGAGAATGGTCTCGTCTATGCAAGATGAAACATTTTTCCCTGATCTAGGCAGATTCTGGGTCTATAAAAAAGTGAATTTTAGAGATCTGCTGTAGTTTAAAATAGGCATGATGATTTCATACTCTCTGCAGATTGTGCTTGGGGTACTGAGAACGCCAAATATGGGGTACCATTGAACTACCTCCACTTTCTCTGGTAAGTTACAGGGCACCCTGTAACGTATCTAGGCTTCTGATTTACGACTTGGATGCACAGATTGGGATATACATTATAGCCAAGTGGTTTTCCTCCAGGATTTTGGCCTTCCAAACGGTGAAAGATTTTTGAGAATGTGAGAAGACTTAAAATTAGTTTGAAGTGAGAAGTATATAACCCAAAGATAAGGTTGAAGTTATCACACTTCTACATATTTGTGCTTGGCAAAAGCTTCTGGAGACAGGCAGTATTTAACAACTCTATTTTTATTAATTCTTACAGTTCCAGACAAATCTTCTTTCCAAACTCTCTCCAAATGATATTGAAAATGCATGTTGATTACGTATCTGAAGATTATAAAAATAGGGGAGTATTTTAATTTTGAACATTAAGAAATCCTCATATAATTTTTATGAAAGCACATTTAAATATATAACCCATGACATTGATTCCTTTAATTGAACAAAGCATTCATAAGACCATTTTTCAGGCTGAAAAAGGAATAGCAAATCTGTAAAACCAAGATTCCTGCCTGCAGACAGAAAACCTCAAAACAATGATATGGTGATAACTTTCTCAATGTTTGGTAAGTTCAGTCTGAGTCAGAAGCAGAATGTTTATACGTTAAGAATTTATAAAGAAGCTGTAAATGCAAACTCATGTTCACGAGACACTCCACTTAAATGCTTATGTGATAAACTCGGTAGGGGCAAAAAAGAAAAAAATAGGTGGAGAGAACACAAAATGTCTTTATTTCACACTTAGCAAATTTAACTGTCCTCTCCAGATTAGCACCAGATTCCCCCTCCAAGATACCAAAGATATTCTACCCTACATTTTAGCACATCCAGTAGAAAGGAAAAAATGACAAATACTTTGAAAAGGCTAACATGATTCAATTATATTCATGGTATTTAGCTTGCTTTTGAAAAGGAAAGAAAAGTTAAAAAAAATTTCTCCTAGTTCTACTTAAAATTTTTTTTTTCTGATGGAGGAGAAAATAATGGGCTTATTCTAAGTGGCTAACAAAGTGGCATCTGATGATTATTTGTACATGATCCTGAATAATTCACAAGGGTCATCTTCCATGTTGATGATTCCTCTCCTCATTGTTTGGAGTAATGGTAAGTCTTTTGGTTATTGTTATTCCAAACACAAGCAGTCTAAATCCATTGTTCACGTAGACATAGACTGGTTTTGAATGATTTGAATTCATAAAAGCTGAAAATTCTTAAAACTGTGGCTGAAATACCATTATATTGCCCTTTGATTCGGAAACCCTTCTCATCAGAAGACTAGGCAGTGACCTTCTGGGCTTCAGCCTTTTCCATCCAGAACTTGCAGGCTGGGTCACCTTCTCAGAGAGCCAGTGTGTTAAACCCAGACTACCTAATCAAAGCAGACCATGACTGATTCCTTCTAAGGCATTCTCTCAGCCACCAGAAGCTGCTGCTATTTCGTATGAAAACAGAGAAATCCTTTGCTCACTTAGGCTAGGACTTACAAACAGTTGAAGTGACCATAGCTCATTGCTTCTAAGAGACCCTCCTCCATGCATAAGGAAACTGCTGCTCCTGAGGGTCGGCTCAACAGAACTAGGCTCACGTCTTTAGTTCCTTGATCCTTGGCCAGTTGCAAGGCAGCCTCTACCTTCTCTTCTATACTCATTCTTAACTTTCTGGGCGTGTTCTCTTGCATTTCAGTTCTCACAATAATTCTGGGTGGCATTATTATCTACGAAGTGAACCATCTAAAATCCTCGATTCCCAGTTCTCCCTCAACCTCATTGACCTGCACCTCTATGTCATTCTATGAATCCACTGTCATGGTGAGATCTTGCTCCCTGCCATCACCTGCACAGTCTCACCTCTGATGTACTAAATCAAATCCTTCCACTCCGTGACCGTAACCTCCTGCCTCTTACCTTACTCAGTTTTTCCACCTCTCTTGTTCTTAAATATAGTGGGAACCCTGGTTCCTATCCCGTATATATTTTCTCTCTCTCCATTAAACTCTTCCAGCATTCACTTCTCTCCTTGTGCTCCATTATGTGCCAGCATCACTTAACTTCGATGAGACTCCCTCAGACTCTTGCCATCAAAGCCACGGGCTCACCCACACCTGTGCCCATTCTTTCCACCTGTCTTGTTATGATTGGAGAGTTGCTCCACTTCTGTTTCAGGCCAGTCTCTCCACTGATCTATGGATCCCATTTCATTCTGCTTTCTCAGAAACACAGATTTATTGGTTATGTTCCTTCTCCCTGTAGCTTCAAATTTCCCCTCTTTCCTGCCCATTCTCTATCAGATTTAAAATCCTCAAGTCTCTTCTATCTTAAAAATGATAGTCTTTCTGTCCTATATTCTCTTTCATCTGTATTTGATCTTTATCTTCATTCTTCACAGGAGAATTTCATAAAAGAGATATTATACTTGTGGGTTCTATTTTCTCATCTCACATCGTTTCTCTGAAACTTTCCTATCGCAGTCACTGGTGGCATCTTTTCGATAAATATAATGGGCTGTTTTCATAACTTGGACCCATTGGCAACATTTAACACAACTTACCACTTACTCCTTCTTAAAACACTCCTGTTTCAGGATTTCTAGGGCAGTATACTTGCCTGGATTTTAGTCTATTATTCTAGCTGCTCCTTCTCAGTCTCTTTGCAGGTGCCAGTGATATTGTTTCTTAAATGCTAGGCCCTCTTCTCATCTCACTTTCCTTAATGAGATTAATGACTCCAATGTCTTCAAAGGCGAAATGGATGGTGACATCTCCCAAATCTGTAAGTCTGATTAAGATGTCTTTCCTGAGCTCAACTGCTGTGTATCCATCCACTTATTGGACATTTCTAATTGCATTTTGTATTAGTACTTTCAAATCAATTCGTCTAAAACTGAACTTACCATCTACTGTGTAAAACTTGCTTCTCTTGGAGTATATATTTAAGAGAACAGGATTACCATCCACCCAGTTGCCCATGCCAGAGATATGGGAATCATACAAGACTCTCAGCTCCTCTTTAACCCTCCCTTTCTGAACAAATCGGTTACCAAGATCTATTGATTCTACTTCTTAAATATATTGTAAGCTTGTCCAGAGCCCTAGTTCAATGTGAAATTGTTCTTTCATTAGAGCTTAACCATGGCTCTTCCTGCCATCAGCTCCTTGTCTATACCTCAGCTAGAAATCTTTCCAACATCTGACTACATTACTACTTTGTTTAAAATCTTCAATATCTTCTTATTTCCTATGAGATTGTTCACAGTCTTGTCCATGGCTTAAAACCCTTTCTTTTGCTCATATTTCACCCCTCTCCTTGGCCCCTTTCTCCGTCCTTCAACTATACTGGATTAATTTTCTTTAACTAAAGGTTCTTGGACTCTTTAAGGTCCAGTTCTTTGCCTGTGGTTCCCATTTTCTCTTCCCTTACTTCTCCCTCAACCTCTTCACCTAGCTAACTTCTATTTTATGGCTCAAAAACAGCTTTTTGAGGGGAAGATTTTCCTGATTTCTCTCCACCTCTGACCCAAGCTCCATGTAAATTCTCTTTTCTCTTATTTTTGTGGTAACTGAAAACTGTACTTCCCGCACTTTTCATACTTTATTGGAATTTCATCTCATTTTCAACTTCTCTATATTGCAGCCTTCACTACAGCAGTGATTTTATCGGACTTGACCACCATTATTTCCGTAGTCACTAACACGGGGCATGTGTAATAAATTTTTGATGCATAAACATATAATTGAATATATAAAAATTGCTGAATGTCATATTTCAGGTTATAAGATGAAAATCTATAAAGCTAAATGCATGTGCCCAGCTCTCCAGGAGTTTATAATTGAAACGGGCAAAGAAAATGACACTTACCGTCCTTCCCAACAAGGATTTGAAAAAAGCCTCACTGTGCTGTTTGATCTTTAAATTCCATGAGAGTTCAAGACTGAGGAGGTAAATTAAGGCAGGAAGAGAGTTGGAAATCAGATTGTCTAGGACCTTGATGCCAAGTTGGTTTTGAGGCAACAGGGTGTTCTTCAGGTAACATTAGAACTCTAACATAGCAACTTGGGAAAAGAATAATTAAAACAGAAACTTGTTTTGGAAAAATAATAGGACAGCATTATTTGCTTTCCATTTCCCAAAATTGAATTGCTTGTTTGTATTTCATGTGCAGAGTCCACTGTTGTTGACAGTCAACTATAGATCTTGGGATACATAATTACATTCCCTTGGAGGAATACCGTATTGGCTAGGTTATGGTTGATCACATTTCAGTAATGCAGAGGATTTAAGGAGACAGTAAAGAAGTCATCAAATCTGGCCCCTTGGGAACAGCAGTCATGTAACATCCGTATCACACAGCTTTAGCAGACATTGGTGTAAGCCTAGCTGTTCACTGCTTTGTGCTTTAAAAAAGTTTTGATATGGGCATAATATATTTATTATTAACAGGAGTACATAGAAATAATTTTGCCTTCCTTCAAAATATTTTCATAAAATTATCTTTCCAAATTCATCGTTTTCTTAACCCCCTATATTCCTGAGTGTCAAGCTATATGTCTATAAAAAGGGGAGAATTATAGTATCTACTTTGTAGGGTTATTAGGGGAATTAAATGAATTAATCAGTGCTTTTCATTCTTATTTTAGTTCCTTATGATATAAAGAAAAGACTTTACTAGTTCCACAGCATATGAGGTGAAATGATGAGTTAGTTCATGGCAGGCCGAGTCTAGGGGATCCAGCCTGGGTTTCCAATTGTCCCAAGACCCTCTTAGCTACCCTGAGGACTGCTCGGAGATTGTCGTCTTTGGAAATACCTGAAACCCTCTAGAGGAATATATTTGGGAAGGCCTGAGTTTGTAAAACTCTTAAAATTATGCCTAACACAGAATGAGTGCTCCAGCTATTATTGTGGCTTTATAATAACTTCTTGGATGTGAGGCAGGGTAGCTACACTGCCATTTTGTAGATGAGCACCCTGGGGCTTGGGGAGATGTGTGACATAGCCAGAAGGCTGTTTCCAGGACAGAAGTGATTTAAAGCAGAAATGAGACTCCAGAACATCCCATCCCCAGCCCTAACCCCAACCAAGTTAAGAAAGACATGTAAGAATCCCATGGAAGGGGCACACCAAAGTTATACAGGAGGTTTTAATACACACTCCTGGTTGAGGTTTACTCTGGTCAGCTGGAGTGTCTAGTGTCCCTTCTGGTGGTCACAGGCACTGTGTTACAGAATGTGGAGATACAGAAGAAACTTGATTCTATAGCGATGCTTGTCAAGTACATTTATTCTTTGTGTAGTGATGTATTATAGACTGTGGGTAATGTTAAATGTGTTATGCACCCAGACAAAAATTGCCAGTGATAAAATATGCTGATATCATTTCAAGAAGCATTTATCTATAATTTGGTCATGTTATTCCATTCTCCTGCTTCTCTGGAGAAAAATTCTTTAAAATTGATCCAATTTTTCTTAATTCAGAGAGATGGTACTAATTTTGTTATGTTAAGGTCTTGGGTTTCTTGAAATGGAACTAAGGGACAGAATGAAAATACAGAAAATCTAAGGTAATTTACTCCAAGGACAGGAATTAAAATGTTTGTGTTCATACAAACACACATACACTCCAAAAGAAAACACAAAGAGAATAGCATGGCCAATATTCAGTAAATTATGCATAAACAATTGAGATATTTAGCAAAAATAGGGGAGAGTTATACAAACTAGTTGAATTATGACTTAGCTACCTCCTGCCAGCTTAAAAAAATTTATGAATTTCTTAAAAATACTCCCATTACTTCATTTAAAAAAATGTTTAAATGATATGCAGAAAACATTATTTTACGAAGGTGTTAGTTACATAGTTCTTCTTGGCTCTGTATGTTCTTCATATTTCCATTAAAATCACCTGAGATCACATCAGTAGTAAATTGTCATTTTGCTTAATGAAATTAGATATTGCCAGCCATGAAAGACTGAAAAAAACCCAGAAAATTGATGGATAAATAGATTAATAAGATATATAAAGCTGATAGACACTTTAAGGCACTTGATACAAAATGCCTTTCTAAAATAGTAATTTATCAAAATGGTTTTTCTGCTTATTTTAAAAACTGTAACATTAGGAAAAAAGCTGTAATGTATTTTGCTTTTAATAGGAGACTTTAAAATGGACAAAATGAGCAAATATATCCTTCTGATCTGTTGCCATGGACTGAATGTATTCCCCCCAAATTTGTATGTTGAAGCTCTGATGTGGTGGTGTTTAGAGATGCGGCCTTTGGGAAGTAGTTCGGTCATGGAGGGGGAGCTCCCACGATGGGATTAGTGTCCTTATAAGAAGAGCAAGAGAGCCAGCTGTCTCTGCTCTCCACCGTGTGAGGGTGCGAGAGGATGGCCATCTGCAAACCAGGAACAAGCCCTCATCTGACACTAGGTCTGCCAGAACCTTGGTCTTGGACTTCTCAGCCTCCACAACTGTGAGAAATAAAGGTTTGTTAACTAAACCACCCAGTCCATGGTATTCTTGTGAAAGGAGACTGACCTGATTAAGACGTCTATATAGGAGAAGCAAGCAAAGTAGGATCTGGAGCTCATCATATTTCTGGGTTTCTCTATTGCCTGAACTTTTAAAAAACTAAACAGTTTATTGATAAAGAACACATCTTGCTAGTGAATAGGACCACTCACTAAAATGAACTGCAGAGGGATTGCAATAAAATTAGGCTCCCCAAAGACATAATCACATAATTCTCAGATGCAGAAAACCTTTAATACTATTTATAACAGAAGCATCTGGCAATACCCAGATGTTCTACAACTTCCCTCTAGAGGGAAAAATCAGCCATAATTCAGTGGACCATTATTAGAAAACATGATTTGAGTGCTTTTTCCCCTTGAAATACTAATCATTGGAATAATGCAGAAATACATTCTACATACTTTAACTCAATTAAAAAGGTATATTGCTTGCAAAAATATGTGCAAAATTCTGTTAGGTATTGGGGAAATCTGGAAATTAATGAGACATTATCTTAAAAGTAATTTTTTTGTTGTCGAATTTGTTAAGATATCTAAACACACTATAGGTAGGAAATAAGGAAGAGTGACTACTTCCTGTTGTTGAGAAGTTTAATAAAACCACATGCCTCGATTGGTGTGTCTCATCATAAGCAAGTGCTGATTTAGTTTAGTTTCCAGATATAATATGAAATGAATAAGTAAGTATCAAGCACTCCAGGAAAGTTTAATATGTCATTTGTTTGTAAAGTACTAATTACCTTATTAATGGTTCAGTCCTTTAAATAAACTATCTCCATATACATATTACCCCAAACCTTGCTATATTGATTAAAAATATTAATAATATAATAGTTTTAAAAGCATTGATTAATTGATTTATAATGATTTTAAAAATAGATTGCAGCAGAATCAAATGAATTTATTATTAATTACTTTTCCAAATATTGTGTTCTATAACATTTCCCAAGTTTTAGTCTTTATCTGTTAATTTTACATAGTACCAATAGTGGGCATGTTAGATAATACTTACACCTTAGCAGGCCTGAAAAGGTGAAGTAGATGAATAATTCTCAATATGCCTCTACTAGTTTCTGGTAGAGATTTCTTATCAAAACATCTGTGTAGGTATTGGTCATGACAAAGAGAAGTTTTTCCTCTGATAATACATACTGTTAGAACCTCCTCTCTCATCCATTTTCTATAACAAAATTCTGTAATTACTCATATGTAGACTAGGAACTGTGTCATGTGACAATCATTCAAAAACTTATTTTGGTCCGTATGGTCATGAGTATCTATCTGTCTGTGTCTGTATTTGATTCTAAGTCTACAATAATCTCCCCAACTTCCTAACATAATGTCAAAGCAGAAGGATAACTAAAAATGTTACATGTAAGATGGGCTGAGAGAATGTCCAAAGGCAAATTACTTATAATACTATTGAAAACTCATTTTCAAGGCAGACAACCCAGAATATTGAAAGGTCAGAAGTCATCTGCATGGAGGAGTGAGATTATAAACTCTGCCTGGGGTGGAGAGTTTGATAGCTGGTTTCAAGAGCTCTGGTAAAATTCTGACCAAGTCACTCCAAGGTGAAGCAAGTCCATGAATTGGAAGTCTGAGACACATACCTACAATGTGTTTATATGCTTATCTGCCCATGAGTTGACCTTCTGCACCATCTGTGGAAATCTCCTTCTTACATCAACACTAAGTCAGTTGAGGGCACAGTGTCAAGTTCCTTTTGTAAAAAAGAAGGCAATAAACACCTTGTAGAGGATACTAGCCCTCTCTCTTAGTTCCCCCAACTAAGTCTTCACTAGTTTGGGTAAAACAACATGCCAGTTCTTGAAGCTGGGTACCTGAGGATTACTATGAATATTCAATAGAACATGATTACCCTTCAACCTCGTTCCCAACACAGACACAGATGAAAAGAAATTAATCTTGTTAATTTGCTGTTTTCTTGTTTAACTTGAGGGGTGACCCAAGTGTCACAAGGATTTATGAGCTTGTTTTGTAGAAGAAAAAGAATGCCTTTAAGGAAGTTACAACCACCAGATAACCAGCTCCCAGCTGCTGTGGATGCCCAGAATTCTGGTTGCCCACAGGCTTATCCGGAATGAAAGAAACTTTTAAGAAAGAAGGAAACAGGACTTCCCCTTTCTTTCTCCAAAACTCCTCCTCTCAAGCCCCTTAGCCCAAGAAAGACCACCTGCTTTCTTCTTTGGCTAAGGCACATTTGAGAGAACCTATCCTCCTGCCTTCTCATTTTGGCCAATTCCAATAAACCTTTTTCTAGCTCCAAGTACTGGTGTCTCAGTGATTGGCTTACTGTGCAACAGTCACACCAACTTGAGATTAAATTGAGATCAAACTGACAATAGTATGCATATATAAACATGTCATGTATATATATAGATCTTTTTACTCATGGATATCTTTATACAAGCACATTTTCTTTAAGCACTTGAGTCCATATACAGACTCATATTTAATTTTCTCTTAATCTTTCAGATTCTCTTAATCTGATTCATCAGAATTAATATTTATAGTACATAGAGAATCAAGGTACACACTTTTACATTCATAACTGCATCTTCTTGCTTCCAGAAACTTAAAGACAGCAGTAGTCAGAGAACTGATATCATTGTGGGATCAACCAATGGAAATATATTTTCTTTTTTAAGAGACAAAAGTATCTGACATAACTACAGATGAGTTGAGAAAAGTATTTTAAGACATGAATTGCTTTTTCTATATATGATGCCTTAAGTTTCTTTAGTGAATCGAGCCTGCTGCTTCAAAGACTTGCAATAATGTGGGGCATTGTTTCCTTTGTAAATGATTGACTAGCCCAGCTTGTGATTTAAAAGGTAAGCTATTATTGTTTCGGATATTACAAATATGACCCCATGATCCCAAAATGTAATAAAGGAAAGGTTTCACAAAATCACAAATGTAGTATGTATGCAGACAAATCTGGTACTCTGCTACCATGATTTACTTTTAAAGCCTCCAACATTCAACCGTTATTTGTAGACTCATATTGCAAATTTGTGAAGGTACATTGGGAAGCATGTAGAAAAAACCATTTAGGAAAAAACTCCCTCTCAGGTATTTGTAATTACTGTTCTGACTTTCAGGCAGTGAAGTCTTTCCCCAGACGCTGTGCAGATTCATCAGCGTGGGCTCATTGTCCAGCGGGCTGGAGAGGAGCAATGTTGTTTGAGTGAATCAGTGAGGGGACATCTGTGAAGTGACAGATGTCTGGCACCTGGGCAGTGCTGGGGAAGCTCATGTTTTGTTTATGAAGCAGTCTCTCTGAAAAACAGAAATTTCTTTTTATACTTGTCTTAGCACAGCCTAAAATCACACCTCTCTTTAAATGATGTGGGATTTATATATTAATCTAAGTAATCTTCCTCTTTTTTCTTTAGTGCAAAAGTAATTCTAACAGACATACTCCATGGACAAACTCCCGTCTCTGCGGCTTTGTTTACTTACTTCAAATGAAGTGTGTAGCAATGTGGATTTCTTAAAGGTCAGTTCTCAGGGAGATGAGGAGAGTTTAGATTCTAAATACACTTTCAGTACCTGAAACATCTGTTCTTCCCTTTCATTCCTGAAACTCAAACTAGACCCCAGGCCTTGTTTCTATGGCGGCGGCACTTGTTGTCAGAGTTATTTCGACTACAAACAGACTTTTCCAGTCTCATGCTTTTGTGCAAGCTTCATAGTTTTAAGCCTTATCTTGGGCTTTTCTTCTTCTTCTCTTTGATCCTATGCCAGAAAAATCTTAAAAGGCAAAGGGAACTTGTGGTGTTTGCTCATTTTTAACTTTGCAGTTCTAAGACAAAAATCTCAGAAGAATCAGAAGCCTTTACTCTGGTACAAGGGACTGTCCGTGACTGCGAAAACACACACATGACACGGACTTATTTTCAGGGATACATGTATGAATATGACCACGTGTGTGTGTGTATTTCTGATGTCGTATCTACATTTCTACCAGTGGAAACTTTAAAACTGAAAGATAACGTAAAAGTGGGGTGAGAAATATTATGCAAATTAAAAACTACTTTTAAAAGATAAGAGTTGGGAGTTTTCTCTCGTGCTAATGTTTGAAGGAGGCAAACGTTGATGCCTTGTTTTGCTTAAGGAGCAAAATTCCTACGGAAATAGACAAAATATATTTTATATCAAGAAGCTCTTTTATATAAAGAAAGCTATTGTGCAACTTCTTTTTGGCAATGTTTTAAAATGATCACTGAGAGTGTCAGGAATAACAAAAGAGAATACTAGTCAAATATATCATACCCGATACAACACGGGAATGTAGCCAGAAATGAGGTAGATTGGAGGTAGCAGTGTTTTGGTTTTTTTCTTTTGTAGATAGGATTTGGAATTTCTTTTTGTCTTCTGCCTTTCAGAGGAGCCAGGGGAGCCAGGTAGTATATTGTTCATAAGAAAATTTTATAAATTAAGGCCTAACTGAATTTAGTGTTTTCAGTCTTTTTGAGTCGTGGGTCAAAGTCTGAGCTCTGAGTTAGGCAAAGCAAACAAGTGGGATCCCATCAGGCATGGTTTCAGATCTCCCACTCACAGTGGGTGACTGCCCAGCCCAAGAGCGGGCTGCCACCTGCTGCTGTGAGACAGAGGGGCACGTGGTCCTCAGGATTCCGAGCATCATCTCTCTGGCCTCCTGCTCATCAGACCCTCACTGGAGCATGAGTCCAATTCTGGCCTTTACCTCCAGAGATCTTACTCAAAGAAGAGAAAAAAATAAAATCAAAAAGGAAAAGATTGAAGGATCATAACACGCTCTCTTTAGGAAGAAGAAAAGCAAGAGAATGTTTTCATCTCAAGAAGAGTAATTTGAATAGGGACCTGGCTGAGTAATTCTACAGAGCCCAGAGGGCAGGGATGCTAAGGTACAGAATAACAGGAATTGATTTTAAACAGCAGCATAGGAGCTATGCATGAGAATGATCTGACAGCAAAGATGAACACAGCCACAAAGTTTTGGGATAACTGCCCTTGTCAAGGAGATAATGTGATATTCATTTATGTGCAAAAAGTAGGTTACTGACTCTTTAAGGCCTTTTGGACCTGTCTCTAGATTACAGCTTGGGGCTAATCTTTGGACATTTTTTGTTTGTTTCAATTTCAATTTTTAGAAATAAGAAGATCTTCTAGCCCTTTGTACTATGATCCAAATCACGATTTTCAAAACCAAAAGCTAAATTAATCATATTTCATTTGGGAGAAAGCCAAAATGTTGAAATGACTTTTTCCTATCTTTCTTGTGTGCAGGTGAAATTGTCGTATGTGGCTGTAAGACTTGGTGTTGGTTATGAATTTAATTTTAGTATTTTTAGGGCTCTTAGGAGAAGCAGTGTCTGAGACCCAGACTCGTGACATTTAGGCAAATCCAGGGGCAGGAGTGGGTGATAGCAGTTAGTAGAAATGATCCAACATGGTCATTGAAATTCTCAAGTCTGAGTCCACCGTCTTACACATGAGGGAAACAGGAGCTCAAGATGTTGAAGTGAATGGCCTATTGTCACAGAGCTATTTAGGGGCAGAAGGGTGACAAGTATCCTAGCTCCTGAAATTCAGAGCCTTGTCCTTTGTACTCCTCACAGTTCACCTCAAACGACAAGGCATGATGATCAGAGGCTCATGTTCCTTTACAGTGAGTAACACCAACAGGTGCTTCCAACGATTAAAAGGACAAAAGCTATCCTTAAGTAATGGTTTTCAGGGTGAGAGAGAAGGTGAATTTTTAGCTTTGGAGAAGAAAAACACTATCTGTCTTTAAAAAATAGTTTTCCTATAAATTTGCTATTTAAGGAATACAGAGAAATTACAATGGTCGGCATGTTTACAAGACCAGAGGCAAATCTTCAGAATATAGTTGCATTGGGTCAACTCTGAAACACCTCACGATTTTGTTCTTCCTCTTCACAGGTATAATGTACTTCTGTCCTTTGAGAATAACCATTTCTGCTATAGAAAACAAGAACACAGATGAGCTGTACGAAACTCCTAAGATGTGTTAAGTATAAATGTGTAGTAAGCAGAACATGTACTAACCAGAAAGGGCAGATGGACCAAAAGATAATTAATATTCATGAGTCACTGTGAATTATGTGAGGCACCTGAGCACTAAATATTCATGATACACAAAATATACAAGAGACACTAATTATTTGGGGTATGCTAAGTATACATGAACACTTGATACGCATGAGATCTTAATTTAGCCACTCACTGGTGCTGCCATCTTGGTTTCATGTGCCCTTGACCAAAGAAACAGAAATGGATCCCATGGCTGTTCACCAGGTCAATTGTTCATCAGCTGTGGCTAGGTGTACTTGTCCCATGTCTTGCCAATGAGCATCATTGGCCTAGGACGCCTTCAATCCATGGGCTCTTTTGCTCACATCTCAACTCTAGCTCTCTTGGCTACACCATTGGAGCAGTTGGGAGGCTGATGTGGCAGAGAGAGGGACAAGACTTATGAACATGTGTACCCAGGATTCAAGTAGTACACTTGCACCCTACCTTAACTGTATTAACTCCCTTCATCTCTTTCTCCCTCCTTCTTACTGTATGTTTTAAATTCCTTTACTAAACCATGGGATTTGAGCATTTTAATTTGGTCTGTGAGCTATTTTATCCTTTTACCTCTGGAATAGTGTATTAGTTTCCTATTGCTGCAGTAACAAATTACCACAAACCTAGAGACTTAACGCAAATTTATCATCTTATAGCTCTAAAGGTCAGAAGCCTGAAATGAGTCTCACTAGGCTAAAATCAAGGTGTCAACAGGTCTGTGTTCCTTTTTAGAAGCTCTAGGGGAAAATCCTTTTTGTTGCCTTTTCCAGCTTCTAGAGCCCACCCTAATTCCTTAGCTTGTGGCCTCCTTCAATCTTCAAAGCCATCAATGGAAGGTTGAGTCTCTCATGTGCCATCTCCTGGATTCTGTCCATTCTGCTACCTCCTTCCCTATTTAATGACCCTTGTGATTACATTGGGTCCACTTGGATGATCAAGTATAATTCCTTTACCTTAAAGTCAGATAATTAGCAACCTTAATTCTATCTGCAACCTTAATTCCCCCTTGCCATGTAGTATATATAGCACATGGACACGGATTAGGACATGGACATTTTGGAGAGGGTTTTTTTCTGCTTACCGCAGATAGCTTCCCTGCATTGTATTTGGAAGCTACCATTGTATCAAGGTGATTTTTTTGCATGACTACTGGACACTTTCATTTAACAATCTTTCATTCATTTAATACTGATTTACCACCATGTGCATTGCTGGGCTAAGGAATCCTCTTCCCAAAGCCTTCTCTCCCTGGCTTCCACATAGAACCAGAAAGCTTGTAGCTTAATCCTGCCCCTCTCCCTGAGGTTTCAAGGGATCAAGGAGTACAGGTGAAACTCTGAATGCCCATATCAAGAGGAGTTGTTAACTCAAAACCAGAGTGACCAACCGTCCTGATTTGCCTGGGACTAAGGGGTTTCCTGGAACTGAGGACTTTTGGTGCTAAAACAGAGACAGTGCTGAGAAACCAGGGCATCAAACCTCTCTTTAGCCCTCCTGCCTCTCCACTCAATAGTGCCCACCAGTCCCTGGAATTCGAGGCAGTGTTTCTGTGGCAGTCAGTCTTGGGCAAGAAATCAAAAAGCCATGGTTCTGTAGCTTAAATATTTATGGACCTGTGAACACATCACTAACCTTTCTGTTCCTAAATTTGCTTAATAGTAGAATAAAGTGTTCAGTGAGATTATCACAAACTTTTCCTCTTTTTGTCAATTATTTTTATTGAGATCATAATGGTTTATAACATTGTGTTATTTCTGGTGTACATTATTATCAGTTTCTGTATAGACTGCATCATGCTCACCACCAATAGTCTGATTTTTACCCATCACCATTTGTATGTGCCCCTCACAAAATTTTCTTTCAATTTTCTAAAATGCTATTACATTTTTATTTGTCTGTTTTCCATGAAATTATTACTAAGCAGCTTTGAAGTTGGTTATAGAAAATTTCAGGGCTCTGGCTGTGTTCTTCTGTTACCAGATTCCTGGCTAGCTATGCACAGAGTAGCTGTTTAAGGTTCTCACTGGTTTTTGGCTATTTACATAGAAAGTACTTTGGCTCTTTCTGGAGTCTTCCCAGATCCAAGCAAATATTTGAACTTTGGGGCATCTAAGGCTTTTGAAGAGAGTGAGTAAGCATATAATTAGGCTTGAGTTTCTCTCATGGCCCAAGGCATGGCTTATTCCAGTATGTTCCAAAGTTCTGTAAGTGATTATGGTATGTTTGTTTGTGCATTTGTGGCAACATGGTTGTTTCATAAATACTTTTCTTTTTTTGTACCACCAAAGGAAATATGAATTGCTGAGTCAATAAAATACTCTGGAAAGCAAATATCTTAAGATATAGCAAAACGATGATGAAAAGAATTCTTTAACAGTACATGGATAAATATGGGGTTTGTATACAACAACTGATTATTAATATCTTCACAGTGTAAAGTTAGGAAATATAGGATTTGAGCTGGAGGTGGAAAAGGGAGACTAAATATTGTTGAGGGGAGTCCTATTAGATCATTTAGGAATGCACATTCTCCAGGGAAGAGAGTTAGAGAAATGAATTAGAACTGTATGCCTACTTGTGATTGTTAGGAAGAATGGCCTTTGCTGTGTTAGCCGTTTAACTCCTCGCCGCTGTATATGCTGTAACTCCTGTGGACACCTCTTGCAGCCCAAGTCAAGCATTCCAGACAGCCCCTAGGAGTCTTCTTCTTTTTTTTTTTTTCTTAAGATATTCCGTTATCACTTAATTTGAATGTCTATGACAAGAAATCCAACAGGGAGGTCACCAAGCACTGCATTCGTCCTCCTTAAACTCACCTGCACTGTTGTATATATGAAGGAGTCCTTGACCTTTCCCTGTGGACAGTGGCAGGGAATCTGGACTAAGAGCCCAAAGGCTGTATATAATTGATGTTTTGTTACTCCTTTTTCCCATATAATACCAATAAGAGAATAAGGGAAAGTGAAAATGGGCAGATTCAAGAAGCACTTGAGAGTTTGGTTTTTATTTTTTATTTTATTTTTTTGAGGAAGATTAGCCCTGAGCTAACTACTGCCAGTCCTCCTCTTTTTGCTGAGGAAAGCTGGCCCTGAGCTAACATCCATGCTCATCTTCCTCTACTTTATACATGGGACCCCTACCACAGCATGGCGTGCCAAGCGGTGCCATGTCCGCACCTGGGGAACCGGTGAACCCCAGGCCGCCAAGAAGCGGAATGTGGCAACTTAACCGCTGTGCCACCGTGCCTGTCCAGGAGTTTGGTTTTTAAAAAGGGACTCAATGGCCCATCTCTCTGGTCTATAAGGGGGAGAGTTGGAAAAATGTAATTTTTTGCCATTTGTTCCTCTGCTGCTTATTTATTTTCTGTGAACTTGAGCAATTATGAGCTGGCCATCACAGTGGCACGCATTTTTTTTTTTTAACCTTGTTCTTTTGTTTTCTGATATCTTCTGCTTAGGGTGTGACAACAGGTAGGAAATAGGCCTTTAGAACTTAAAAGAAAATTGCCATAGCCAAAAAGTAGATGGATAGATGAGGTCAAGTAAGACTGGGACCACCATAACACACTGCTCAATCAGAGAGAAGCAGGGGCAGGTCAGTCTGGTCCATAGATGAAACTTGCCAGTAAGACTGAGGTTTTGTGGGTCTATCTTGGACATGTGAGTTGAAAATGAGATTCACCAACAGGTGGCTGATTTAAGACCTCGTGGAGATTGAAAGCCTCATACGCGTCTGGTATATTTAGTACCCACTTGGGCCCTCTATCTTCCATCTGTACTTAGCAGTCATATGCTCTACTTTACTTTATGTGTCTACCATGTCTTATGAACTTTTCTTTGCTTGACCCATGTCTGAGTTTCATTCATTCCTTTTGTTTTGTATTATATAGAAGATTTGGATATTCTCAAACAATAAGGCAAATGCACACTATGCTTCCTTTAAAAATGTGTAGGAAGTTTAATGTAAATGTATGAAGCATACTTTCATGTCTTTATTTATTAATCATCTTATTCCTAAGTTTTTCCTGTGATTATGTTAAGATACAAGTTGAATTATATGAATGTTTATGTTATTGTTAAATAAAAGGGTTGAAGATTAAAAAAATGAGTATATCTTTTGCTATCTTTTTATTTTGCTTAAATGGACAATTGCAGTCAGCATTTATTCATTCAAAATATATTTTTTGAGAGCCTAAAGTAACAATCTGGTGATAAAGACAGTAAATGGTAAACAAAGAAAGATACAATCACAAACTGGGCTATGTGTTCTAAAGGAGTGAGAAGATTACAATTACAGAAAAATGAACTGGTTGGGAGTTGAGAGAGTGAAGAGGTACATCAGGGAAGGTTTCTAAGAAGGTAACACTTGACCTGAAAAAAGGGTAAGTCACACGAAGATAAGGAAAAAGAACATTTTAGTTTTAAATTCAAGCAGAAACATAAATACTTAAGTCTATGTGCTCTAATACCTGCTATGGCTAAGTAAGATGCAGAACATTTGTATCTGATTTCACCTTGCACCCTTTGTTAACCCAAACATCTTTTGGAATTTGTCTAGATAAAGTTCAGATTTAATCTTGGTGTCAGACGAGACTTAGTAAGTTGCCTTCTTAATCAGATGGCTACCTCCAAATCTGGACTCTGCCTCTTAACTATTTCTTAAACAGGTAAATAATCACGTGAGAACTTTTCACTGGTAATGTTGCCGGGGAGACAAGCCTGCCTTCTCTTTCGAGAACTGTGTTTGTAGTGGAGAGAACTGCCCCTCCCATGACTGCACTGCTTAGCTACAGTGGCGGTTGGAGAACAGTGAGGGAACAAGAAACAGCCATTCTCTTTTCACACAAAATATGAGATCTATTATATTTTATTTAGAGATTCAAAAAAGAAAGGCATAATAAAAAACTAGTGCCAAAGTATGCCTAATTTTGTCGCCACCCCCAGACAAAATTCAAAATAGAAATGAAAGCTCGTAGTTCAGAAGACTTGTAATTAATCTGCTGATTAGTTAATTAATTTTCGATTTACTGTAGATTTCCCATCGTGAACCAACAGCAGTGGTGTCATAGTTTATTCATATGCAATTGACTGATCAAGGTAAATTTACTTATCTCAGTAAAAATCTTAATACATTGGGCTTTATACTACTAAAATCTTGAAGGCTAAAGATGATAATTTTGGCCTTTATTTCAATTACTCTAAAATTAATTTTTTCAAAGGGAACTATATAGTTTGGAACAGCAAGTGCAATTTCTTCTGTGTGTGAGCATAGGTTTCTGACACTGTATGCTTGGAGAGGGTGGCCAGCCTTGACGACACTGACCCCATAGCCAGTGATCTCATGTTTTCACACTGCACCTTGACAACTGGAAGTAACTGAACTTTCTATTGTGTGGAAAAGTTTGCAAAGGAATCCCAATCTGATAGCTACAAATTAAATTCTATTACAAGAATCTGTTGAAAAAATTTATATCTACTGAGAACTGATATAGGACTAGCACTCTTATGGGTGCAACAGAAGATACAAAGACACACATTAACCTTTGTTGGCGTGGAAAGAACAGATATAAAGATCAGAAACTCACTTTTAGGAGTTTGTGTCTAAAGCTCCCAAGCCCTCAACATCTGACATTCTCAGTCTCAAATACAAAATGTTCATTTACTTTTTTTTCTTACAAAATCCACCCAAGAGGATGGAAAACATAGAAAGCTATACAGTTCACGGGACTATACTATGAGCTTTATCCTAAATACTTTGTTGAGGATAAGAAAGGAAAATACATAGCCAAAAGGAGTGAAAGATTTTGCTAGCACGATTTGAGTAAATAAAAAGGAAGAAAGAGAGATTAAAAGCCAAGGCAGACGGCCACACTAATGGGGCAGCATTGAGGCTGGGAACCATACTTGAGCCCCTGAGAAAGTCAGAGGTGTGGGTGCGGTGGGTGGTGGAGGCTGAAGGTCTGAGGAACAGCGACTCGGGAAGCGGGAGTCAAGAGCTGAATCATAGGGTCAGAAAGGTATCCACATAGGACTAAACATAGATGAAAATACTTCTGTAAATCTACTCTCTACAACAACAACAACAAAAATGCAATGTACAAATCCAAAATTTACAGAATGCAAAGAAATAATCATAAAAGTGTTTAAAGATAAAGGATGTTTATTTCAAAGTTTCTTATAATAGGAAACATTAGAAACAGCAGAATACAGTTCCAACAATACGCTGTTTGGTTAAATAGATTATGGCACATCCAAGCACTGGAATGACGTGTAGCAATTAAAATAATGACATAGATTCTATCTTCATTAGTATGGAAATATGTTCACAGTATTTCTATGTGATAAAGGTAGGCCACAAAATAGCATTGAAAGCATGATTCACCTAATATTGTAAAATTATATTGCTCACACATACACATGCACACACATACACAAACACTCACAGAAGGGCCCAGAGGAATAATTTTGATAATGAGTCTCTGGGAAGGTGAGATTAAAGGTAATTACTTTTTTTTCTTTCTTATGCTCTTCCATGTTTGTAAGTTGTTATTTATGAGGACAATGTATTGGTTTCATATTCAGAAAACACTGAACTGAAGGGTAAAGAAAAGGAAGAATGTGTCAATGTAAAGCCACTGGTTAAGATGACACCCGGCTATTTAAGCATGCTGTCAGAGCATTTGACATTTTCAAAAGATACTGTATGGTGAGGAGCAAATAATCTGTTCATTTGTTGTTGTTTTCTCTCCCTTGGGAGCACCAAGTCTATTAAAAAGTGCTTCAGAAAGATGTAGGCCTGAATTGTTCATTAAACAAGGGCACTTCAAAACCACCATAACATGGAAGCAATTACCAGATTCATAAAATCTGTGCTGAAAAGGACTTTCGAGGTTTAGTCCAGCTTCTTCATTTTACACATAAGGATGCCGAGACCCAAGAGGGTGCTTGATTTAATAAAAATAGTACAAGTATTAGAAGCAGACAGGGCTAAAAATCATGATTTATTTATTTTTATTTCCAGTCTGGACTCTTTCCATCGTGTTACAGTTATTAAAGGTGGCAAGATGCAGAAGTGAGAGAAGAACCAAACTAATTTCTTAATTTTTTATTTCCACTTTAAAATGTTGAGGGATTAGGGGAAAATGTGATTATTCAAGCAATGGTGGGTTCATATCAATTGTATGATTTGAAAAAAACCTGACTAATAATTCCAGCTAACAAAAGCATAAGGAAAAATTATGTCTGAATTTGTAATCTGCTTAGAAATTAATGAGATAACTGTGTATGTATGTACATATACATACATATTCATATACACATATATGTCACACACACATATATACACACACATATATGCACATATACATATATAATACATATACACACAGTTGTGAGTTATTAAATCAAATGGATGTATTCTGAGTTTAAGGTAGAAATGCCCACGTAATCCATAGTTTATGATTTATTGTGTGGTTGTAAAGCAAAGGAAGGCCAAGGCCATGTCTCTTGGGAATGTAATGACCAATAATGGACTGCAGAGGACCTTGGTTCCTTTCAAGTTACGCTACAGACCTAACGTCAACCTGGAGGGATGCGGCCTTTCCTCCCTGAGAGTGCCTCTGATTACAGACCTCTCTGCTTCTCCATGCACAAAGAGGACATGTGATAAGAAATGACTTGTCGCTAAGCACATGTTACTTTTGGATATGATATAAGAATATGAGATCAATGTTAATAGTTCGAAAATAAATAGTTCTTTGACTGTAGTCAAAGAACAGTGTCCAGCTTAGTTCTTGCCTAGTGGATGGCGAATTAAGATTCACAAAGCCTCACCCCCCAAATTACCACCACCCTTGGCCCCAGCACACACGTCCATGCATACATTGCCTTTCATGTAATTAATTTGTTTAAAATATCAATTTCCTAACCTCCTTGCCAAAACCAATAAATATTTAATCCATTTGAATTTTGTCTGCTTTCAAAATTCTGTGGATATGATCATTGTAAGAATGCAATCTCAGTTTCTATAATATAGGAAACTTTCCCTTTTAGTCCTTCTAAAAAAAGAATCCAAAGAAATGGTGAATCAAAATAGGGGAAAAGAAATAAGGATGGAATGTCTTGGTCTACGTTTTGAGTGAGAACAGAAATGAGATCTGTCATTGTTTGTCTTTTAATTGTCATCACATTGATCTAATTAGAGTCGTTTAGTTTTACGGAGTGGTTATTATATATAATTCCTCAGGAATTCCGGTATAATTTTGCAGCTCCTGTCAGAAGTAGGATAGACAGCTGTTGTGTGACTTTGCCTGCCCTACAATGCCAGTTTCCAATGTCCTGAGTCCTGAGCAGATGCTGCTAGTTCTTTGGGCTGTCAACTGTGCCCAGAGATAATGGCACTGAGAGTCCACTTGGAGTGTCCATAAATCAACCCTAGCCCTGCACAAGCCACTGTGAACCTTTTAGATGTCACTTCAATCCAAAAAAACCCGAAGTCTGCTGCTTAAAGTACTCAGTGAACATAAAGTCTTATTTCTAATGTTTTGTGCTACCGATAGCCAAAGTAAATTTTATTTCTACCCAAAATAAAATTGTGCTGGTCAGTTGAGGCAAATCCAACAAATTCTATCTTTTCTGGCAATTATGGCTTTTGGGGTCTCTGATGATACCTGACTATTAGAATTGTTTAAAACACAAGCAATGCGTTTCTTTCTTCAGTTGATTTATATGGAATTTAAATCAGAAGCCCACATGAACTTACAGTCCATAGTATTCCTTTTAAGGGAAATGAACAAGTATTAGGGGCTTACATCTATAGGAAAAAAGTCAAAATACACTGAATGTCCCCTGATTACTATTTGCTGTTGTTATATTTTATGTAATCTCTAAAAATAGATTAAATCAAGACTGCATTTTACACGTCACTTTTAAGGGTATAGTTAGATTATTTTTAAAGCTGTGGTTTGAGATAAGATATGAGTTTATTAAAATGTATTATTTCCTATATTTAAGCCTAATTATGCAAATATATGTGCATATTCTTAACAGTTGTGTCATGTTGGGTAAGATACTTAAGTTACTTACATTACTTAACTCTTATTACTTAACTTATATTGCTTAATTTATTAGAGAAAGGGATGCTGTAGACCCTACCTCCAAGAGGTAGGCGGAACTGCATGAGCAGAACACTGTCTGCATATAGTAAGCATTAGATCAATGTTAGTTACTATTATTATTATATTTCAACATATATGCAGTTTAGCTTTGATCTATTGGGAAATTAATATTTTAAAAAGAAAAATACATGTACTGTTAAACTTAGAATTGCAGTTAAATATACATATTAAAAAGTTAAAGAAAAATGCTATTTCATTTTTAAGATCTGAAGAAAGGGCATACTTAGAAATTCATTGGTGTAGAAACTCATTTAGTGAAATAGTCAAACACAGAGGGCCACTATTACTGAATACTAAATTATAACTATGTGGGCAAAATGTCCATTTATGCAATTATAATGTATTCTTAGAGTTTGAGATATCAGCAAGATCATAAAAGCCAGAAAGATGAACTTCACGTGAACTCTGTTAACTGCTTGTTTTCATGGGGAGGATATACAATGGAGATTCCCTGATTCCACATCTATTACATTGAATTTATAGGAAAGGAAGATAATTTGGCACAAATGTGTGCTTCTTAAAGGACAGTCTCGTGATGGTAGGAGAGAAACACTTACCATAAAGCAAAGGAGAAAAATGTTTGTAGATCTTTATGTGTTCCTTGACCTATATTGTGAAATCCATTTTAAAATTCCCTTTCCTGAGATACTAATATAGTTTTAACATAGCAAAGAATGTGTGTGTGTGTGTGTAAGAGAAGAAAAAACTGGTTTTATAGTAAACTTTACATTGAGAAGCCGTCTATATATTCTCCTTGAATTAGGCTGATAAAGGACTGATTAAGGACTTTAGTTTTATGGGTGGAGCTAGAAGAAGTTTTTGCCCTCCCATATGAGTGAGCCTTTACGTAGAGAAGAGCAACTCACAAGGTAAAGGTGAAATAATAAATGTTACTGCTGCCTCCTGTTCTTCATACACTGTATGGATCTGGAAGAAATAGGAGTATCCGGAGCCAAAGCCAAGAGTAATTGTTTCCCTCGAATCCAAGCAGGAGCCCATACACCATGATGGCAGCACGTAGGGGGAGCCACTTGTCCCCTAAATTTAGAACTGTGCTCTTCCTTGTGCAGACAAAGGGGGAAAAGTGGAGAACAGACTCTCAAAGTGAAAGGGTTAGATCCTGGGACATCACACTGGCCCCAGAGTTGAATACAAGGCCTTTGTTCTGAGGCTGTCAGTTGGATTTAGTCCTAACTTCTGTGAAGACCAGCCTGGGGCTGGACTTTACAGACAAAATAATCAAATCTTCTAAAATATAATGCTAAAGGCCAACTACACTCTTGCATTTCAACCATAACATTGGCTCCTAACTGAATCTATAGTGCTGTGCTCAAGTTGCCATTATCGATTTTTTGATAAAGTGCATAAGCTTCAAATAATTTCCAGAACAGTTGGTGACCAAAAAGGGAAAGTTTTCTTACAAAACGGCTTTTGCTCAGCAACCAGGGGAAACCCTGGACAAGACTCCATCTTATGGGACTGTTGTGTGAATGAATGAGGTAAAATACATAAAGGAATTCAACAAATTACAAAATGATATAAAATGAATCTTATTTACAAGTTAACACTTTTTTCTCACCTATTTGGGGCTTTACATATAAATGTATTATTATTTAAGATATTACTGGCATTTTTCAAGATCCAGCAGTTGAGCAATGCTTGCTCTATTTCAAATTTTACAAAACTGTATAAACTATAAAAGGTCAGGTAATTAAAACCACTTGCACAGTGGTTTATTATTAAAATGGCTTTACTTTTCTTAAAACTTGACCTTACTGTAGGGACTTCTTTAAATAAACAGTCAATGTGCCTGTCTTTCTTGGTAGGTTCTGTGGTTGTACAAATGAGGATGATGTGATCCCTGACCTTGAGGAGAAAGAAGATGAAAACTTCCATTTCCTTGCCAATAAGCATCTCCTAAGTCCCTCTAATGTATAAAGTCACTGTATCAGGGCTTCTGGGGGGAAAATGGTAAATAATCTGCAGTTCCGCTTTCCAGGAAAGGATTGGTTATGATCATGTGAATACACTGGTCGAGGGATAGAATAACTAATTCTCTTAGAAGAAAGTCTGAGACGTTGCATCAAAGTGGGAAGGATGAGGACTTCTAAAGGGGAAATTTGAGGAAAGTCCATTAGGAGGGGGCACCTAAACTGGGTGTGAACCACGATAATAACTTTCAAAGAGGAATGTGTTCACAAAAGTCTAGAAACTTAGGTAAGGCTCAAACTGTAGAAGATTTTATAAGGCAGAGTGAGAATTTTAAATGTTGTTTTTGCTTTTAAAACTGGGGAAAGGGGAGTGTAGGGTGAGCATTAAAGATTTTAAAATAGTGACAAAACATGACCAGATTTCTGTTTTTAAAAGAGATATCTAGTTTGAAGGATGAATTTGAGAGTGACGTCAAGGCTAAAATAGAGAAACAAATCATGTGCTGTAATGCGAGAAAAGGCAAGTGCTACACTGGGAAATGCAGATAATCAGGCATTTAGATAAAAAAAGATCCCTATGGAGAGAAGGAATGGAGGAAGTCTTCATGGGGAAGGCAGAATCTCTAATGATTGTAGAAGGACTCATTCATTCATTCAAGAAATATTTCTTGAGCAGATAATATAGCAGTAATACTTTAGAGAGCCTCAAGTACATTACATTCTGGTAGAGGGAGACAGACAGCTAAACAAAAATTAGAATTTACTGTGATAAAAGCTTTAATGTGGAACTAGAGTGTATTCAGGGAAAGGGGACATTTATGAGATGCACATAGCCTGTTCTTAAGAGGAAGGGGCATTTTCTTAGAAGATTAACCTGAAAGGTCAATATGAGCTATCCAGACCGGGGAGAGGAGGAGGGGAGAATACCTGGAAGAGAGAAGAGTTGGAGAAAAAGTCTGAGATGAGGATGCTCATGTCTCTGAGAAAATTAGAGTAGTTTGCTAGGATTGGATCTTGGAGGAAGCCTGGACAGGAGCTATTGTGGTGAACAGATAAGGTCGAATAAATAAAGTCCTTGAGACCCACGTTAAGGAGAGGGAGGGGATTTCATTTAAGAGTTTTAAGTGTGCTCATAGGTGCATTTTTGAAAGTTTCCTTGGGTAGTATGGTGGAGACTGGAGTGGATAGAATAAGAATAAGGCTAGAATGAGGAAAACTAGGCGCGAGGCTGTTCCATTATCTCACAGGAGAGACTGTGCTAGCTTCAAAAAGGACAGTTGATCTGGGAGTGGAGAAAAGTGAATGTACGCAATTGTGGATGTGGCTTCAACTGGACTCCGTACTTGACTAGCTGGGAGGAGTGAGGAAGAAGGTGATATAGGAGTCAGGGATGACAACTGAGTTTCCAACTTGGGCAGGTGGCTAGATGGTGCTACTATTAGTGACACAGAAAACTGTAGGGAAGGAAAAGGTGTTGAGGGGATGATGAAAGACTAAGTTTGGGGCATATTGATTTGAAATATGCAAGAGCCATCCAAGCTGGCATTGAGCTGTTCCAAGGGAAAAGTGAACATGGAAGTCTAAAATTCAGAGGAGAAACTGGAATTAGAGAGACAGTTCTTTGAATTGTCAACTGTAAGATCAGATGAAAGCATGAAATGATACGAATTATGAACAGAAAATGTAAGAGAGTTGAAAGTTACCTCAAAAAGTTCTAACTGGAAGCAACAGGAGTTATCAATAGAAAAATAGAATGAAAGGGAAAAGTAATAAAAAATAATAGAAGAAACGTTACCAGAAGAAAAATATATCAGTTTTCGGATTGAAAGTGCCCATAGATAGATTACCAAAGAAGATCAATGAAAGAACACCAATTCTGCAGTGAAATTTCAGAGTACCAAATATACAGCAAAAATCCTAAAAATTTCTCTAGAGGAAAAAAGTGAACTTCTGGAAGAATTATAATTGGTTCTTATCAGCAACACTAGAAGAAAATGTATTAGTGTATTCAAATTTTGTGAGAAAGTTATTTTGAAAATTGACTTTAAAACTAGCCCATATTAACATTGAAAATGTTTGAGGAAAATAGATTTTTATATGTAAGAAATCAGAATCATTTTATTACTCTAATATATCAGATATTATAACACTTTCATATTATTTCTGAAGTAATTATTCTTTTTTATGAACTAATATTTCTAGAAAGTTACTATATACTAAGTTTTCTGTGAGGAACTTTATACATATTATAGCATTTAATCCTCAAAATTTTTTAAAAAGAAGAAGGAAAAACTCAGAAATATGTACTATGATTATCCATGCTTTAAGGCTGAGATGCCAGAGACACACAGAAGGTAGAGTGATCAGTGTCACGTAGGTAGGTGGTGGTGGGGACAGGATTTAAAATAAGTTGCTTGAGTTCAGAACATGCACTCTTAATCACTATGTCAAACTCTTAAAAAGTTGAAAAAGAATCCCAATGATACTGGAACAACTGGATATCCATATGGGTAAAAATGAACTCTGACTCCTACTTCACACCGTACACAAAAATTAATTTGAGCTGGATTACAGACTAAAGCAATAAAGCATCTAAAGGAAAACAGAATGTATTTGTGACTTTGGGTAGGCAAGATTCCTTCAAGAGGGCACAATAAGTCCTATGCTTGAAAGAAAAAATGTTAAGTTGGATTTCATTAAAGTTAAAACTTTCACTCTTCAGAAGTCACCATTAAGACAATGAAAAGGAAGCCACAGATTGGGAGAAAATATTTGCATACATATATTTGACAAAAAGTTTGTTTTGAAAATACACAAATAATGCATAAATCAATAAGAAAAGACAAACAGCTCAATTAAAAATGGACGAAAGACTTGACCAGAGAATTCGCGATAAACAATTTATGAATGGCCAATAAGCACCTCGAAGTTTCTCAGCTTCGTTAATGAAAGGGCAAATTAAAACCACAATTTGACAGCATTTCACAGTCACTTAAATGTCTAAGATTAGCAAGACTGAGAAATGAAAATGTGAGTGAGGATATGCACCAACTAGTATTCTCAAACATTGCTGATGAGTATAAAATTACAACTCCTTTGAAAAGCTAGCTGGCAGGTCTTTAAAAAAATAAAGTTAAACATACACCCATCTCATAATATGGTGAGTTTTTCCTGGATATTTAATTAAGAGAAATGAAAGCATATGCCTGTAGAAAGGCTTGAACGTATATTCTAATAGCAGCTTGATTCATATTAGCCAATGACTGAAAATAATCAACATGTCCCTCGACGGGAAAGTGGATGAAAACGTCATGGTATATCCATACAATGGAATACTACTCAGCAATGAAAAGAATAAACTATTGATATAAGCAACAATAGATGAGTCCCAAAAACTTATGTTGAGTTAAATGGTACAGGATAAATAGTGCATAATTTATGATTTCATTTAAATGAAGTTCAAGAACAGACAAAACTAATCTTTGGTGATAGAAATGAGAATAGTGGTTGCCTACGACTGTAAGGTTGACCTAAATGGGGCACAGGGGAACTTGCTGAAGTGATAAAAAAGTTCTACACTTTGATACAGGTGGTAGTTACACATTTGTTTGCATTTATCAAAGCTTATTGAATCGTACGCTTAAAATATGTTCATTTAACTGTAAAATTGTACCTCAACTTAAAAACATACTTCCCTACCTCCCTTTGTAAGAAAGTATTTCAAAGTAAAATGATCTCACCATGGAGGGAACGGGCAGGGGAAATAGTAATTTAGTCAAGTGCTTCATCTTTTATGGGGAAAAGTGATTAGGACTGATTCATTCTAGACATTCTAAAAAATCAAGTGTACATATGCATGTTAAAAACCTAAAAGTTTTATAAGATTAGATATAACAGATACTATATATCTAATATACAACTAAAACTTAGAAGTTGAAATAAGGAAATACTTTCAAAATTACTATAGGCAGAAAAGGATCAAATGGAAAGAAAACTCAGCAAAGTGAGTAAATAGTGTAAAAACAAAAAGGAGAGGAATAAGTTTAAACATGTTAGTATCACCATAATATCAATGTCATATTTTCCTATTTGGTGTTTAAGCACTACATGGGAAAAATTATAAAAGATTAATATATCCACTACTGGAAAAATACGTATTCTTCTCATGCACTCTTAGTGGCAGTGTATATTGAAGAGATCTTTTTGGAGAGCAATTAGCAGGATATATCAAAGTAAGAATTGCATAAGGCATTTCACTCAGAACTTATTCTTTTATGAATCTTATCTACAAGCATGCAGACACGTGCGCAAAGACTTTTCTATATGGACATTTATTACAAAATTTTTTTTACCGTAGTTATAAATTGGAAATTATATAAAACCAATCAAAAAGAAATAGGGAAAATTGTAATCCGTATATGCTATGGAATATATTCAGCCATTATAATAAACGAGAAAATCTGTACTGGCATAGACAGTCATAGATAAAGGCGTATGACATGATGTCATTTAAGTAAACAAATGTGTGTATTTGTACACACACATGCACATACATATGTACACACAAATATATAAGAAAGAGGCAACAAGGATATACACCAAACTATTCACAGTGACTTCTTCTTTAGAGAGGGTGTTCGGAGGTTTTGGACATAAATGAAGAGTTCCATATTTTACTCCATAGGAATCTAGACTATTTTCACTAAAGTAAGAATGTATTTACATTCTTTATGTTTCTGTAATGCTTGAAATCGAAGAAAAATAAATCAAGATGGGGTGGATGTTTCACTAATAGATCACATCTTAGTACATAAAAATTAGGGCTTCCACTTCAAATCCTTTGAAGTATAAAAAATGTATAGACAAGTTAGTGGCTAAAAGCAGTATCTTGGTCAGGAGAAAGTTTTTGTTTTTTTTTTAATATGATGTCATCTCAATATACTTAAAGCTGAAATTTAAGGGAAATAGATTTTTCAATTGTGGCAGAGAGGTCCTGAGGAGGTAAGAAGATTAAAAAATGGGCGAGAGAATGCATAAAAGCTGTTCTCACTATTGTCTGTAAATTCTCAGAATTTTGGCAGGGAATGCTTTGGGTTACTGTTCCAGAACTCATTTCCCATAATTATACTTGCCCAAATTACACTCTAGAACCTAGTATTTAAAAGATATTAACTGTTATAAGCATGCTTATTACAAATAAAAGAACCATGCATTCAGATTGTGATAAAAAGATGGCAAGATGTGGAGATTTTCAAAGATAGAGAATATGTTTCTATTTTGTTTTTGAGAAATTATAATGTATTGTCATTAAACAGTGGATTATTTAAACCTTATTGTCAGATATTAATTCTCATTATTCATTTAAATGTGAATAATTCATTTTGATTCTAAAATTAACCATCAATTTCATAACAAATTAAATTCAATAATTAAGTCTAAAATGAAAAGGGATTTGAGAGTGGAAGTACGTTTTAGAATCTATTTTTTTTTTTTTTAGAAAACTAAAAAGAACTTTACTTAGAGCAATGCACTAAAATGAGTCTTACAGAGGAACTTAGAACTCAACTCGGACTTACTAGAACTCAACCAATATTTTTGAATGCTCTGTGCCAGCCTCCTGGGACCAGGGGCAGGACTTTGAACCGGACTCTTATCCTAGTAAGGGGGAATGACACTGATAAGAATAAACAAACAAAGATAATATGTCATGCCATTATAATTGCTACAAAGGCATATAGACAGAGAAGAGGATCAGAGTGTGAAGGGTGTAGGAGAGTGGATGTATCTTACACAGGCTAGTAGAGATGTGAGTGGAGTAAGTGAGCAAGACATGGAGCTATTTGGGGCAGAATATTTCAGGCAAGTATAGAGGTCCTGAGTTGAGAATGCGCCTGGAGTATTAAAAGAATGTCACAGAGATCACTGTGGCTGGAGCTCAGTAAAGTAGTTAGATGCCAAACCATACAGGGCATTTTAGGCATTGGTAGAGAGTTAAGATTTTATTCTAGTGTGATGTGAAGACATTGAAGGTTTTTTGAGTAGGAGATGACATGCCCCAATTTGCATTTTTGAAATAACTTTTGCTTCTCTATAGAGAATAAATGTAGGTCAAGATGGAAGACAAATACTTCTTGCAGTTGTCCAACTGGAAGGTATGGTAAATGGGGCTAATATTAGGGGGACTATATGTTGGCACCACTCACATAAACAGTAACATTTACTATCATATTAAAGGTTTTGTTCTTACTGTCTTTGAACTAGATCAGGCTGTAGGACCTTGTTGCGCTCTCTGATGCATATCCAGTACAACAACAGATTATTAAGAATTAAGACTAGATGTCTGCCCCACACGGAGACCAGTTGTCTGGCCCACCCCAGGACCAGCCCCTGTATAACTGGCCTGTACTCTTTGTTCTGTAAGATGGTTCTTTTGGACATTAGTTCCCCCATCTTCCACCTTGCTAGCAAGCTATAAAGCAGCCCTTTCTTTCCTACCACCTTGCCTCTCAGTTTTGGCTTGTCTCGCAGCAAGTAGAAAACCCTCCTTTTGGTGGTAACATATGCACCACACTTTTCTGGGGAGAGTCCTGGTTTGTAGCAGTTGTCACTACATGACAATTAGTAGCATTCCCTTTCACTCTCAAAGACAGTAAGTTGTACGATCACCTAACCAACAGGGTAACAGTGGAGGTCCTGTGAAGTGACTAGTGTCTGGGTGTATTTTTAAGGTAAAGCCAGCGAGACTTTCTGATAGATTACATGTAAGGTGGAGAGAAAAGGAAAGGAAGAGCGATGACAACATTTGGGGGCTGAGAAACAGGATTTAATGGCAGTGTTGTTGTGGGAGAAGTGTTAGCTTTTGGAGGCCTTGGGAGAGAAGAAGTTTTTTTGGGTGTCTTAGGGTAGAAGCAGTTCATGAGACTAGGATTGGTGTGCAAGTAACTTGTTAAGGAAATAATTCCAAGAGAGACTGATAAGGGAGTTGGGGAATCAGGAAAGGGAAGGGTAGAAAGCCCAGCAAGCATGCCTTGTCAGGCTAAGTCCCAGACTGTGCTGATCTAGACATAGCTCTGGAGCATAAATCACATCTTAGAGTTTTTCAGCCTTATGGCAATTGAAGTAAGGGCTGCTGGGGTCAGGGGAGAGAAACAGAAACTCTTAGGCACTTTCGATTCCCTGTGGCTTCTAAGCAGCTCCAGTAACCCAAGGGCTAACCTTTTAAGAAGCTGCTATGAACTGAATTGTGTCCCCCCAAATTCATATGTTGAAGCCATAACCCCTAAAGAGATGGTGTTTCGAGATGGGGCCTTTGGGAGATGATTAGGACTAGACGAATTCATTAGAGTGGGGCTGTCATGATGAATATAATGGCTTTATAAGAAGAGGAAGAGAAAGAGATCACTCTCTCCTCCATGTGAGGACAGAGCAAAAAGGCAGCCATCTGCAAGCCAGAAAGAGGGCCTCCACCAGGAACCAGATCAGCTGGCGCTTTAATCTTGGACTTCCCAGCCTCTAGAACTGTGAGAAAATAAATTTATGTTGTTTAAGTCACCAGTCTATGGTATTTTGTGATAGCAGTCTGAGTAGACTAAGACAGCAGCTTACAGGCTTAAGCTGTTAGACTCAAAGCATGTTGAAGCTGAGGGATGGGCACAGAAAACAGGGAAGAGGAATCTCAGGGGCATTGGGTGGAACACCAACCACAGTGGAATGTGGGGTTCACTACAGAGCTTCCAGGCAAGAGTTTGCGTGAGCACGCACTGAGGCACATTAGATCATCAAATCAAATGAGTAGGCAGCTAGATAGATAAGATAGGAGTTATAAGAGAGAGGTCAGGAACAAAACGAAGTATTTGAATCAAATTAATGTCATTGGAAAGACTGCATTGGCCATGATCATCTAGGAAGGTAGAGAAGAGAAGTGCAGCCCTGCACAGGAGCTGAGTGAGGCGCAAGGATGTAGGATGGACAGTCCCTGCCCTTGAGCAATCCTAATCTTATTAAATAATAGGCCAAGACAGTGTGGCTGTCAAGGGGTGACCTCTGTGGTAGATCTCCTCAGTGCTGTTAATTTGTTTTTGGCTATTTCATATGTTTGTATCCATTTCCACATCTCTGCCCTCTGTCCCTTTACATGGGAAAAGGTAGACTCAGCATCTTATTCTTCTCCCCAAATGCAGAAACATCAGAAAAATCATATCAATTTTGAGGATAGGTAGTTTTAGACCCAAGATATGAAAATATATGATGCTGTGACATCTTTGAGAATCCCCTGGGTTCTCAGATTACCTCAAGTTACTTATAAAATTCTTATAGAAAGTGAATTTGAATAACTCTAAATAAAACAAACAAAACCAAACAAGCCGATCCCATGCCTTCCGAGATAGGGTAGTGGTTACTAGATGAAATAAATAGATGGAGAAAAGCCCAGAGAAGTGGGACTTTCTGTTGGAGGGATTAACTCTTAAATGGCCCATAATCCCTCTTTTTATTTTTATTTTTATAAACCTATACTATTGTAACTCTTGGCTTTGAAGGAGACAGAACAGGCTGTTGAGACCAACCTCTAAAGCTCATTCCATCCTCACAGAGTCAACAGACCTTTGCTTGAATGCTAACTGTGGGAAACTTGGAACTTCTTGAAGCCACACTTTCTGTTTCAGAGTGATAGCAGACCCTTTCTTACAGGAGACGGCGACATCTTTGTTTCTTTGTCCAACCCTCCTTGGATGAGGCTGGACTGCAGAGCTCCATTCTGCTTTTTATTTTTCCTATTACCTTTACTTCTTCATCAGCGCCGTCTATCAGACAGTGACTATAGGGTATGGGACAGTAATAGCTGCAATATTAGCTAAATTTTATGACCCTTTTCTCAGCACTTTGCATGTATTTACCATACTAATCCTCACAGCAACTCTATGAGCTTGATACTATTATTATACCTGTCAGTGCAAATAACCAATAACCATTCTATAGGTAAGAGAAATCCAGAGAATCATGGTTTTCAGTACAGTCTTATAAGCAAAGAACATACAGTAAACACACCCAGGGTACATCTTTAAACTTTCCAAGAGGTATTTGGTTGCAAATTAGCAGACCAACATGACCCTGATGACCCCGATGTCTGGTAGGGACTAATTTGGGTTTTACCAATAGGGTGTTACCAATAGGGCGTAGGAGTGCAAGTATGCATTCTTATCTTAATAGAGTGCATTCTTTAATGGTTAAAGCAGTTGTACAATGTATGTTAGATAGTCCATAGGTCCAGCTTTTTAGTTCAAGGCGAATCAGTTTTGAGCCCAAATAGTTACCCCATATACCTCAATATGTGAAAATCTCTTGTCATACCCATTCTTCAAATGAGACCTGGAGATGCTAAGAAATTTGCTCGGGGTCCTTGAGTTAGTAGGTGGTGGAGCCAGCATTCAAACCCCAGCAATCTGGCCCTGGAATCCAACTTTGTAACCACTGTGATACACTGCTCCTCTGAGGCAGGGTACTAGTGCTGTCTTTGAAACTTGCTCCCCTACCCTTGCTCAACTAAGGCCCCACAGAATAACTGCCTCACAATGGCTAAGGCCACTTGTGGTGGTCATTTTTGTGTTCAGCTTCAAAAGGGCTCAAGCCATTGCCTTTCAGGGCACAGGAAATTTATGAGGCGGCTTATAGTCTCCATGCTAGAAACTGATGAAATTCTATTAATCTGCCCTCTGCTAATTTGATTTGGTGTGTTCCTTTCATGGAAGACACCAGCTCATCATAAATCTGACAGGGCTTGTGCTCACGCTGCATTGCTTTTATTATTATTGTATTACAGGGTTTCAGTACCTCGGATTTAGGATTACAGACATAACTGCCAGAAAAATTTATAGCAGGCTGCCATCCCCACATTTTTATGGCTTGGCTTGTTGCACAGTTTCTTTTCAAAATCTTAACACTTATCCCTTGACTTCAGTTTAAAAATATAATTTGTGCTCTTTCTATCTGTAAGAACTGTTTGTATTCTGAGATAACTACAGCAATTCTTGGTTCTTTGTATTTTTGTATCTTCTGCATGGAATTCAGAAGGATTCTTAATAGGGACACTTCCTAGGCTAGTCAATAACAGTTAGGCATTACTCTTAATTTGCTGGCATTTTAATATTGCATCTTTAAAAATGCACTTTGAGGACATGCAATGTCACCTCAAATAAAACTCAAGTGTAATCTGAATCCTTATAATGTGACTCTTAATTAGTTTTGAGCAAAGGCAAAGTGTGTTCATTATTATGCTGAGGAGGACATCTACTTTTTTAAAAGGACGAAGATAATTATTAATTATATTCTTGGAATTTTATTTTTAGGCAAGAAGTATGAGGTGTAAGGTAATTATCTAAATTAATTAATTTTCAAATTATTAATGACGGAAATAGCTAGGCTCTATTCACATGCCACTCAGAATAATAAGTGGTTTATTTGTATTATCTCATTAAAATGTGCCAACAATCTTAGAAGATAATTAAATATTTTAAAGTGATACAAAATACAATGCATTGTCTTAGATTTCCCAGAAGTTTGCACTGCATCAAGTATTAAATTCTTAACGTGCCGCAGGGTTTGCTCAGAGTCTTTTCTGTTCCTCGATCTATCATTTCTGCTCTAGCAGTCCTGTGCCAGTGACCCTTGGACAAACTTGTGGAGGCAGGAAGAGAGCTTTTCTGTTTATTTTCCATGGGACAATACTTTCCTATCAGGGTGAATATTTGAGCCAGACCTCTGGGCGTGCCTGAAACATTCCAGCACAGATGGGCAAGGGCGTGCCTGCAGCTTCTGTCTATTTCTGCACCACCTAAGCTACTTCATCCTCAGAAGATGATTTATTTAGGTTTTGATAAGGAAGTAGAACAAGAGTATAGAACGAAGAGGGTGGAGTGTTTTTTAGTTTTCCTTTCTCCACGCTTCCTAGTGTTGGAACCTTCTTTGGACAGGCCTCTTTGTCACCTCTTGCATGTTGGAGGATGGTGGAGGAATCTCTCAAGTCTCTGCCTGGATCTCTGCAAGGACTGATGCAAATACTTCACCAGCAGGGAGGAGGGACCAGTGTGGGGAATACCTGATACCCAATGTTACCTTGAGTAGAAAACAAAAGGACTTTGATGGAGAACACTTCAGATGAATGCTAATCTTCTGTTTGAAGACTTGAACTTTTCACTTTCCCAGTGACTTATACAAAGAAAGAAAGGAATCAAAGGAATGGTCAGAGGGTTGGGGGCCTATCTGAATACCCAAGTAAAGACATTTCCTAGTTGGTGAGATATAGAAGTCTGGATTTAGGAGAGAACTCAGGGCTGGGTGGCTGGTTAAATATACAGATATAAGTATCTTTTCTTTTGACCATGCATGTGTTTATTTAGATATATATATAGGACAAGGGCTGAAAGTATGCATTTATAAAAATAGTTGCAGCTGGAGGATTTGAACTGGGACGTAGGTCAACGGGGGCTTTAGCTTTTTCTATGTTTGAATTTTTTCAATTAAGAATGCATTCATGAATACTATATGATATAAAAATTGAAAAAAATTTTAAAAAGAAGAAAATGTGCTAAGTCAGCCACACGCTTGGGCCAAGCTCTGATGAAATAGAATGTTGTCAAATGTCAATGGGAAAGAGCATGATCCGTTCTCTTCAAATCGAGTGGGGTGGGCTAACCGTGACCACTTTCTTGACTTCCCTCTGACTCTACCTTATTACCACCTCATAAATATTTATTCACATTTAGGATTACTTACAAATATTCCTGTCTTTGTGACCTTTTATTTTATGGCTCCTTTCCCGAGATACAGCTTATTGCACCATTTACTAGCTACCTTCATTCCTCCCATCCAGACCCCTTCTAACCTCTTCTCTGTGCTGCTCACCCAGACTCCCTGGCTAACTAGCTTTATATTGGGTTTGACAATTGGGGACTATAGGTAAGAGATTAGAAGACAGAGGACAGGAAAATTGTGGCATTTCTTCTTCAGCATGATCTCCTGCCCTCTCCCTTCTTCAGCTACACTTTTGGCAGTGGCCGTATTCCACTATGAGGGCAGCTCCTGTGGGAACAGGCGAAGGGGTATGGGGGCCCTTCTCCCTGGCTTCCAGCTCTCACTGCTGCTTTATTTGGTAGCACTATTTCTCCCTCCGACTCAGAACCAGATCTGGGAACAGCTTGCTGCTCTTGCTCGTTTCTGGTTGCCTCAACATCCCTTCTCAGTTCCTTAAACCAGTCCTGACTTTCTCTATTGAAGTCTTTCTGTTAAACTTTAGAGTAGATTGATATTTCTTGAGAGGACCTTGACCAATATGCTCGCTTTTTGTGCCCACTGTGCTGAGTTTCATGAAGGCTTTTATCACAGCTTTTACCAGTGTGGTCATCTTTGATTTTTTTTTTTCCCTCATAAAGACACTTGAACTCTATTTCCTATCACCTTTAAAATATATGCAGATTCTCTCTGAATAGGCTTCCCACTAGTAAGGAGATTGAAACAGTAATCAAAAACCTGCCGCCAAACAAAAGTTCAGGACCAGAGAACTTCCACAGTCAATTCTACCAAACATTCAAAGATTTAATAGCTATCCTTCTCAAATTATTCCAAAAAAGTGAAGAGGAGGGGATACTTCCTAACTCATTTTTCAAGGCTGATATTACCCTGATTCCAAAACTAGACAAGGACAACACAAAAAAGGAAAACTACAGGCCAATAACAGCTGATGAACATAGATGCAAAAATCCTCAACTAAGCATTAGCAAATGGAATATAACAATACATGAAAAGGATCATATACCATGATCAAGTGGGATTTATTCCAGGGATGCAAAGATGTCTCAATATCTGCAAGTCAATCAATATGATACACCACATTAACAAAATGAAGACTAAAAATCACATGATAATCTCAGTAGATGCAGAGAAAGCATCCAACAGTATTCAGCATCCATTTATGATCAAAACTCTGAATAAAATGGGTATAGAAGGAAAGTATCTCAATGAAATAAAGCAATGTATGACAAACCACAGCTGACATCATACTCAACAAATTGAAAACTCTCCCTTTAAGAACAGGAACAAGACAAGGATACCCACTCTTGCCACTCTTATTGAACATGGTATTTGAAGTCGTAGGCATAGCAATTAGGTAAAAACAGAAACAAAAGGTATTCAAATTGAAAAGGAAGAAATAAAACTATCACTATTGGCAGATGACATGATTTTATATATAGAAAACCTTAAAGAATCCAAACTATTGGAAATAATAAGTGAATGGAGTAAAGTTACAGGGTACAAAATCAACATACAAAAATAAGTTTCATTTCTATACACTAACAATGAAATAGCACAAAGAGGAATCAAGAATACAATCCCATTTACAACCACAACAAGAAGAATTAAATTCCTAGGAATAAATTTAACCAAGGTGGTGAAAGACCTGTACACTGTACACATTGTTGAAAGAAATCGAAGACACAATGAAATGGAAAGATATTCTGTACTTATGGATTGGAAGAAGTAACACAGTTAAAATGTCCATACTACCTAATGCAATCTACTGATTCATTGCAATTCCTGTAAAAGGCCCACGGTCAATTTTTATGGAAATAGAACAAAGAATCCTAAAACTTACATGAAACAACAATAGCTAAAGCAATCCTGAGAAAAAAGAACAAAGCTGGAGGTATCACACTTCCTGATTTCAAAGTATACCACAAAGTTATAGTAATGAAAACAGCATGGTACTGGCAAGAAAACGACACACGGATCAATTGAACAGAACTGAGAGCCGAGAAATAAACCTACACACTTGTGGACAGTTAACTTTTGAAAAAGGAGCCAAGAACATACAATGTAGAAAAGAAAGTCTCTTGAATAAATGGTGTTGGGAAAACTGGACAGCCACATGCAAAAGAATAAAAGTAGACCACTATCTTGTACCAGATACAAAAATTAAGTCAAAATGGATTAAAGACTTGCATATAAGACCTGTACCTGTAAAAGTCCTAGAAGTGGAGATAGGTAGCATACTCTTTGACATTGGTCTTAGTGATATTTTTTTTAGAAATGTCTCTTTAGGCAAAGGAAACAAAGGAAAAAATAGACAAATGGAAATATATCAAACTAAAAAGCTTCCGCACATCAACGGAAACCATCCACAAAATGAAAAAAAGTTCTACTTACTGGAAGAAGATATTTGCAAATCATATATCTGATAAGGGGTTAATATCCAAAATATGTAAAGAACTCATACAGCTCAACAACAAACAAACTAACAACCTAATTAAAAAATAGGCAGAGATCTGAACAGGCACTTTTTCAGAGAGACATGCAGATGGCCAACAGGCACATGAAAAGATGTCCAACATCACTAGTTATTAGGGAAATGCAAATCAAAACCACAATGAGATATCACTTCATGCCCATCAGAAAGACCATAATTTTGATAATTTTCAGCATACAGATCCTGTGTATACTTTATTAACTGCTTGCCTAAGTATCTCTTTTTCTTTGGAGCTGTTATCAATGGTTTTGTATTTAATTTTGGTTTCTGCTTGATTATTGTTAGTACATAGAAATGCAATTGATTTTTGTGTGCTTCTTTATGATATTTACACTGAAAATAGACCTGGCAACTTTTTCTTTTTTCATGCTGATGATTATTTTCAGCATAATTTCTGAGAAAATATGCTTTTATTTTTAAACAATTCATTTACAATGAAACTTTTAGAGAGAAGCTTGACTGTATTTGAGATTGAGGAATAAATCTCGGAGTAGCCGTGCTGCTTTGGACAAGGTATTTCAAGCCTCCGTTGCCTGATAGATAGTATTTTCTTAATAAGTTTTCCTTTTATTATCATTGCCATTTTTCAGGCCCATTGATATATGTATGCAATGGGCCTTACCAACAGGGCGTTACCCATAGGGTGTTACCAATAGAGCGTAATCAACAGGGTGCTAACCAATAGGGCATAGGAGGGGAACTTTGCATTCTTATCTTAAGATAGCTCATTCTTTACTTTAATAGTTAATGCAGATGGACAATGCATGTTTGATAGGCCGTAAGTCAGGCTTATATGTATGTACTATGAGATTCAACTTCCCATAGCATTTTTAAGCAGAAAATCCTTCCTGAATAAAACAACTCTTTTGAAGAAAAATAGCCATAGCTGTACATAGACAGTTAAACAAATATCTGCATTTCACTTGCAAACTAGGATTATAGTAAAAATATATTTTGGTTTTTGCTTTCTAAACCATCTTTCCAAATTAATTGAATAATATTTACATTCTTTTTTTAATTTTCTTGGTAGATATAGCCAAAACACATAAAAGGAAATTAAATATACCCAATAACTATGTCAACTTGTGATTGGTGGGATGTTTTGTTGCATTGCTCCAGTCATTAAACTTTCTTTAATTGATCAAGTCAGCATCATTTTAAGTTGCTTTTGAAATGTTCTTAATATCTGCACATGTATAGAAAAAAATCAAGATTTAAATATAGAAAGCAATTTTATACGAGGTAATTTACAAATGATTAGCACTCTCCCAACAGGAAGTACACTTGAGTGGGAGCAAACCAGCACATGGTAACAACCGAAAATCGACCTATTGGTGCTTTCACTTGGGAGTTGAGTTAAAGCTGCTTTTCTGAGTTTCCCTTTCTCTTCCTGAACTTGAAAGATGAAATGGTGGATTGGTTTGTGTACAGCTGATTTTCAATGACATTTTTTGGAAGTTAAAACTAAGACTATATACAGATTTTCCAGACAGTGGGGAGTAGCCATGAGACAAGGGACTTGTAAGTTTTGTTTACCTTGCCTTAATCGTTTAGCTTTTTTCTGCATCTGAATTTTTACGCATATGGCAAGACTGAGGATGTTTTGAAGAGGACTATATCTGGGAATAGTGTGAATGTGGAGAATAGAGCTGGGTCCCAAAGGAGAATGTAGAGCCTCCTATGACTCATCGCATTTCCTTAAGGAGTTTGCATAAGTTCTAGAGTAGCACCTCCACCCCTCTTTTAACCCCAGGCTGAACTCCACATTCTCCATTACTAGTTTCCCTCCAAAGGCACAGGGGTTCACTCCTTCCGTTGGAGGAAACATTGGCAATGTAGATTTCAACTACATCAGAGACCCTGGCCATAGAACCATGTTTGCCATAATCATTATGTTGTCCAAACCTCTTTCCTATCCTTTAATTTTTTTATTGAAATAAGTCAATTTGCTAGGACCTTTGCCCACTGGTTTTAAAACACTTTTATTCACACTTTTATTCTCTCTTACTTGTAATTGCATTGCATTGACGTTTACATTGGTCTATTGATCATTCTCAATATCTAGCAATTTTCCTCATTAACTTTTGCATAATAAAAACAAAAGTGACGATATCAGAATGACATTCAGGAATCTAGGCGGAGATCAAGGAGAAGCAGGGTGTAGCAAAACCATTCTATGTTTTAGTCCACACCAACAAATACGTAGATAAGTTCTATTTCGGGATTAAATATATTTTTCTAGTCATTTTTTCTATCCTACTTTATATTTCAGTGATCCTTTTCAATATGTTTTGCCTGAATGTTTCTGGTGACAAGGATCGCTGCTTAACATCTGCCTATTCCACACTTATGGGAAAACATGATTACTAGAATTACCCAGTTATCTTCTCACCGTTGGTCCCAGTTCTGACCTCTAGAGAAAGACAAGTTACTCTTTCTTACCTATGAAAAGGATTTGCTGTTGTGAATATAATGGGTGATTTCTCGCCTAGTTTGAATATCTTCATTCAAACCTTCTTCATATGGCATAGTTTCTACATCCTTGATGATCTTGGCCATCATCCTATGGTTATGCTGATTTTGATAGGAGTTCCTTGTTTTTATTCAATTATCTTTCATTTATCTGGTACTTACTATGTGTCAGATACTGGGTTAGCCTCTTGGGAACATTTATTTTTATTTAACAAACATTTACATGTTACTGTCTATGTTCTAAGATTTGTTCTAAGTGCCTTACAAATATTAACACATTTGATTCTCTGACTAAACCTATGATTTAGGTACGATTATTATCCCCATTCATATATAAGAAAACCTAGGCACAAAGACATGAAGTAACTTGCCTGTGGTCACACTGTTAGGAAGTGGTTGAACCAGGTGTCTAATGCAGGTAATCTCCCCGAGAGTCTACCAGGGTGTGCTGGTTCTCATACACTGTGCTTCCTCTCATACAGAGGTCGTTTATGAGCAGGGAAGCATGTTACCCTAGGACCCAGCGTGTGGAGCTCACCCGGAGAAAGATATAATGGGAGAAGGAAGAAAAAGTGGGTCCTTGGAGACCCCAGTGATCTCCTAAATCAAGCCTCATCTGAAGCAGCTGCTCTAGCTAAGCCAGTTTTCTGTTACTTGCAACAGAGCAATCTTACTAATATAATAAAACTTCAATAGTGAAAAAATTATATATATTGCTCTGTCTAGAAATGAGTTTAAGAGAACTCCTTGTGGTCACAATACCATACTTCCTTGACTGCTATTTAAGATTACGTTGTGATTTTACCATATGCCTTACTGTTAATTGGAGGATTTATTAAAGTGCTTGTAATTTTTTTTCTGTATAACGTGTTGCCAAAGCAGATTTTTCCAATTCCATTCAATACAATTAACTTTTTAAAATCTAGATATAAGACTATCCCTATTGAATTCTATATTGGTCTGGACTATCTGGGATAATGAGTTTATTATATTAGTTATATCTTACGACTGTATAACATAAGGTTTTCACTACCAAATGTTACTTACATGAAATGCTATTAACATAAATGTAGTATATCCTGAATATCCATTACTATGGATAGAATTTCCTTCTACATAAACATATACACATAGTTTTAAAAAAAATTAGGGTGAAACAATCTCGGCAAAATACATTTTGGTCTACTTCATACATTTGGAAATACTCTGAACTGCAAACAACTGCCAACGTTGCACAGTTGGAGTCACTAGACATGGCAATAGCTTTACGCACTTGAGAAAGTTAAAGTAGGTCATTGGAAGTTATGTAAAATTTTTCTGTAACGATTTGCAATAATTTGGCTTTGTGTGGATCAGTTTAATATATAAAATATAGTTACCAAGTGCTTCACAGAATTGAAGTATAATGGAAATCACAGAATGGAGGTCTGGTGTGATTGTACTTTGCAGCTGTAAAGTGCTGATGAATAAGAGACAGCATGGGGCCAGCTCTGTGGCCAAGTGGTTGGGTTTGCATGCTCCATTTTGGTGGCCCAGGCCACACCGGTTCGGATCCTGGGTGTGGACACTGCTCATCAAGCCATGCTGCGGAGGTGTCCCACATAGAAGAACTAGAATGACTTACAACTAGGATATACAACTATGTACTGGGACTTTGGGGAAGGAAAAAAAAAGAGAGAAAGATTGGCAACAGATGTTAGCTCAGGGCCAATCTTCCTCACCAAAAAAGAAGGCAGCCCTTCCAGTTGTAAGGTTCTGACTTCAAAATTAAAGGCAATCTATAGAAGATGGATTACTGTTGAAAATATACAGCTTGTAAAATATCTACATATAAAATTTGATCGATCTCAGATTCATATGGGCATGTTTGTAATATGATCATAAAATATCTAGTTCTCAAATGTGAACCTAAATTTAAAATATTAATAATGGATACGTTTGTTGAATGTTTACCCGGGGCTGAGCCCTGTGGTAAACTCTTTCTGTGATGATCAATTACTCCTCAGGTAAACGCTGAAGGTGAGTATTCTTGTTATCTCTTTGTAACTGATGAAGAAACTGAAGCTTCAAGGGAATAAGTCACTTACCTAAAGCCTTAACTTTAGTTAATTGACAAACTGAAATTGAACTCAGCTATCTGACTTCAAAACTCAATCTCTCAACCACTTTTTGCCCCTCTCCTGTTGAAATGAATGTTTTGCTACTTGAAAAGTCAGACACCAATTTTCCTTCTCAGACATAGCTGGAGCTCCTGTTAAGGAATTGCCAGGGCCAGTTTGTGATCTATAGAATAAGGGTTTTTTTTTAAGGCAACCTATTTAACTCTCTTGGGCTAGATTCCTCTGAAGCAGCTCCAGAAAGGAGGGCTTTGTTAGGGACGAACTTGCAGGGAAAAGTGGTCAGGGAGTAGAAGAAGTAGATTAGGGAGACAGAAGTACACAGTCCCTAAGCCTGGGTATGAACTCAGTCAGTCCTAGCGCAGCTTAATCCTACAGGTTAGCCCCAGAACGTGAAAGACACATTCAAGTGTATCCCCATGTGAGGCACAGAGGTGGGGTTCTCATACTTCTGCACTAGTCCTTTACCAGTGAAGGGCTGTCCTGAGAGTCTGAAACTCCCACAGCCACAGACAGGTGCCAAACTCAGAAGCAAATCAGGCAAAATTAGAGGGGATGGGCTTAAAGATGTGCTTGAATGGATTCAAGAGGCAGATCTTAGTTCACTGGTTCGAATCTTCCCACCCGGACTTGGATTTCTTCCTCACATTGCTTATCAAAGTCAGCTCCGAAAGTGTTTTTGTATTTACAAAAGAACAAAACCAAAAACCCTGAGGATTTCAAATAGAGGAAATGTATCAGCATCACTAATGACTGAAAGAAAATATTTAAATGTAAACATCAAAATACTGTCAAATTTCATTTGGTAAATTTCTTGTTAATGCACTCAGCCCTTCACCTGTTAGTGAATACAAATCTGTGCCATTCAAAGCAACACACCAAATTGTTCATGTACGAAGACGGGAGAGGGGGTGGTGTTCCACTTCCCAAATATTCCCCACCATTACTAGCAGTGTTCACAGAAAGCCTTCTGCTTCCCAACCACTGATTAGTTTTGGGTAAGGTTCTCTGTTTGCTTGAGGTCCCAAGGAAGCGGGAGGTGGTTATTCCACATCATTAAAGCCGTGGTTCTATTTCATTCTTTGCTGTTGACGCTTGCTGCTCCCAGGCCCTTCACTATCTACTCACTGCCATTGCTAACGCTGCTAACTGACTCTGTGCTGGCCAGTAATAAAGTATCACCAGTCCTACAGATGGGCTCATTAGGATGGAATTCTTATGAGATGCTAGTTGGTCTAGGCCTGTTCTTTTCTCCTGGTTATCTCCTTTTCAGGAAACACAGCTTTTCTTAGAGGAGGCAATATGATGTATTTGTTTCCCTCAGGACTCCTTAGCCCAGGAAAATCAAAGCATACCTCTGAATATCTGTTTCTTTGCTTCTGAACATTCAATGATAGTTAAGAAATGCTCTTAACATTGTCATATTACCACAAGTTTACAATTCTGACCATCTGTATTTTATTTAAAATCAAATATTTAGCAACATTTTAGATTATTATTAATAGTAAATATTGTGCATATGCATGTGTGCTGTGTATACACATAGCATACATTGACTCTTGTTAATAATCACAACACTCCAATACATGAAAATGGGTTTTCTTATCTTGAGTTTCCAGATGGAAGAATTTAATAACACTTAAAGTTAGTATCTTTCCCCGTATATTAGTTTCCTAGGGCTACCATAGCAAAGTACCGCAAACCGAGTGGCTCAAAACAACAGAAATATATTCTCTCATAGTCTGGAAGTTAGCAATCCCAAAATCAAGGTGTTGACAGAGTTGGTTCCTTCTAAGGGCTCTGGGGAGAATCTATTCCATGACTCTTTCCAAGCTTTTTGTGATGACCAGCATCCTTGGTCTTTCTTGGCTTATGGATGTGTCATTCCAATGTCTAACTCTGTCTTCACATGGCCATCCTCCCTGTGTCTCTGAGTGTTCACATGACCATCCTCTTATAAGGGCATCAGTGATATTGGATTCGGGGCCCACCCTACTCAACTGTGACCTCATCTTAACTGATTGTATGTGCAGCTAATCTGTTGCTAAATAAGGTGACATTCTGAGGTATTAGGGGATAGGATTTCAACTTACTTTTTTTGAGAGGGACAGAGTTCAACCCATAGCATCCATTTACTGGCAAACAGAGATCCCAAACCAATTTTATGCAGCTCCAAATTCCATGCTGTTTCTAGTCTTGGAGTATAAGGATAAGAACCCTGGTGAATAGGTAAAAACTAGAAAGTGAAGGGAAACAGAAGTAGATTTTCCCTCTACCTTCTGTTTCAGAAGAAAGGAATAAGAGTAGAACTTTTAGATTTTTTCACTCTTAGCTACAGAGTTTTTGTTGAGCAAAATTAGGGAGTAAAGAACTAGTGTTTTAAATGAATAGCATGAAACTTCTTTGTAAACTTGAGGACAAAGCAGCCCTGAGTGGAGGAAATGGGTGGCATATAGTTTGAGCAGACAGACTGTTTATTAACGTGCAGTATTCCATAAACGCTGCTTCACTGATCTGGTTTGCTTGGGGCTTGAATGCAGATGAAGGAGAGAAATCATAAGGAAATTGCTTGAAGGTAAGAAATGTGGGAATAGAGATAATGCCAAAAAAAACACATAGCAGCTGGAAAAAAGGATTGTTTCTTAAGTCAGAGAAATATAACCCACATAATTGTAAACACATTTGTTTCTCTAAAAAAAGAAAAAAATAAGGAACAAGTTAGTACACTTATGAAGAAATATGCAGTATTTAGAGTGAAACATCATAATCTAGAGAGTGGAGACGTTGAGAAACTGCATTGATGGTGGAACTGCAAGATAGAAGGGTAGGAAAACGGCCTACCCGATGGTTCAAGAGACAATCTCCACAACTGGGTAAAAACGTTGTCGAACAAATGAACGAAGGAATAGCTCCACTGTGCAGTTTCCTTCTAAATAACCAAGCCCACATATTGCTTTTGCTAACAAGGACATAAATAATGTACTGCCTTTCTTAGTAAACCTTTTGTACATTTTTAAGAGAATTATGGGCCCAAGTGCCTCTATGAAGCCTTGGGAAAAATCAAAGAGCTTTCAATGTAATAGGAAGTCTGTAGGGACCTATGTCCAAATCTCAGGAAGTTTATAATCACAGAATCCAAATCCTACTTTCAGTTATTAGGAATAGATAATTTAAGAGATGCATTTTAAAATGTTATAACAAAGAGAATATTTTGATTAGTTGCCCTGAATACTAAAATAAAATTGTTCTGGAACATTAATCTTGCTTCAACTTTGTACTCCAGCAAAACTATTTTGCTTGCAGACTGGTAGGTAGAATTTTTGTGAGAGAAATGGGAAGACATACTCTCTTCTAAATATTGTGATAATGCTTCATTTTATGTGATGCATATGTGTTTGAAAGCATATGCTATTTAATTTTAATGAACAATTAAATGTATATTGATAATATATAGCATTATTATAAGATATATTTAAATATTTTATTTGAGTCCCAGTTGGGAATCATGGCTCTATATCGTTTTAAAATGAATTTGGTTATATGGATGCCAAAAGTAAAGAAATTACATAATCTGCCTGATGAAAAAGTTGGAAACTTTCAGATTTTCTAAATTCTTCCAAATATGATTGTAAATTTGAATTACAAGGTCTTTAGAACTGAAGGAATATTCTTTGACAGGCCGTAGCATAAAAGCATGGCATCACACGACATCGCCAGTATCTGGCTTAATTTTTAGACACCAATTCAGTTAAATTTAAGATTTTACTAAAGAACCGATTTTTCAAACTCATGTTAGATCTAAAATTATAGAGTGATAGCCAAGGTCTTTCAGCTATTCACCTGCCTGCACTGGGCCGCATATTTAATCATCTAATGTGGAGAAGGAATCCAAACTTTGAAGTTTCTGTGAGAGAGAAGTTCAGACAAATTTAGCATATGGACATAAAAAGAAGCCCGTTATAGGTTGAAAAAAAGAAAGTTCATCTTTACAGAAGAATGTTAGATAATACATCTAAAGGAATGACAGATTACAAAATAGCTGTCTCCCAACCTTCAATATAATATAATCAGTGTGAGTCATCAATGGATGAGAAAGTCACCGGGTGAAAGGTCACTGTCCAACAGGATATTTATGCAGTGACAAATATAACCCCATAGATTGCTTAACTAAGCATATTTACTAACTAATTACAAAAAGGGAAGTAGAAGGGGGAAAGTTGACAGTCATCACTGTAACTACCTTAACCACAGGACCAAACTTAACATCACTAGTACTCGAGCAACTTGATGTTACATGGCTTTTGATGTGGTGCAATACGAAATGCACAGCATCACCTTGAAATATTATTTCCAACAATGTGTAACCTGAATGTAACAAAGCTTTAGGAACTTACTTCCTATTTACAAGATTCAGGTAATAAGAAGGAAAACTTAAACAATGCCACAAAAATCAGAAAAATCTAGAACATTGAAATTCTATAAGACAAATGACCTGGCTTATGTAAAAAAGAGAGCGAGAGTCATAATAGTCCAACACAATCTGTGAATCTAGATTGGATAGAAAAATAAAATCAACAGGTCTAAAAGACATTTGGGGACAGTTTTGGAAATCTGAATATAGACAAGATGTTAGGTAACATTATAGAATTTTTGTAATTTTCTTAAGCATGTTTTTAGGATTGAATTTATATAAGAGAAAGTCCTTATTTTTAGTAGACATATGCTGAGGTAGAGTCATTGTGCCCGCAATTTACTTTCAAATGGTTCCGAGAAAAAAGGATATGTGTGTAGGAAGGGATAAAGCAAACATTGCAAAATGTGAACAGTTGGTGAATTAAGGTAAAGAGAAAGGGGTATTTATTGAACCGTTCTTTCTGTAGGTTTGATAACTTTAAAAAGAAAAAGTTGGAGCAAAAAGACTTTTCTCTTATATCAGCTAAATTAATTCTAGATTTTAAAACTTTGATCCCTTTCAAGTGAAATACTTGAATGATCTGTGATCCTTCATGGAGCAAAAGTTTCTTCAAGTAGTGGCTTCCATATTTGATTGCAAGGAATTTGCTATAAATTTTGTGGTATTTTGGCCACAAAGTAAATATTTTTATATTTGGGTGAAAGTTTTTTGTTTCATTAATTTTTTTAAATGAGATGATATTTATCCTGACAAAGCATGAATGTATTGCTTTACATTGTATTTGTTTCTACTCAGGAAGTTTCTGCAGTGTTAAATTCTGGCGTTCTGAATTACTTCATTCAACTTTGCCACATGTGATGGAAAACTGTGCGTGACCACTGCACCATTAGCTAAAGTAGCTACCGGAGGATTTGGGGGACTTGTGTCCTATCTTTGCCTTTTAGCGTTTCTGCTTTCTCTTGTAACAAAAACCTGATATACCCATTAAAAAGTAGTTCTAATTAAAAAAAAAAATACTCTTAACCTTGATATATAATGCTTGCTTTCTCTCCATGAGCCTAAGTCTCTAAGATTGCCTTTCCCCTCTTGGTGAAGTGATAGAGAAGCAACTGAAGTGAATCAAGCTCCAATTCCCTTTAGCATTGGCAATGGCTCCTGGGAGTGACGAGATGAGCATTCTCTCCTTTTTTAACCCCAAACTTACAGGGTCTCTGTGCTCATACTTGGCCAAGGAGGGAGGTGAGAATGCTATTGTTATTTTTGGTGCCATTGCCATCTACAGACACTATCATGCTTACATTTTATGCCACTGGTAACAGCACAATATCCAAGAATGTGGTTGGGTGTAGCTTTATCCTTTCCTTTATGTTCCCAACACAACCAACGCTCTCACCGTTGCCATGGTAGATACCAAAAATGAAGAACCCAGGTGATCATAGCCATTTTATAGTTACAAAGCCATGCGCTGGAGAATGGGATCAGCAGGAGCACCAGGCATGAAGAGGAGACTTCATTCATTCGTTTGTGAAGTGTTTAGTTAGAAACTTCTGTGTGCGAGGCAATCTGCCTCTCATTTTCTACAATAAAACAATGAATAAAATGATTCTTATTTTTCAAAACTTCATTATTAAATAGGGGAGACACAACTTGAACACAAACAGCTAAAGATAAGGCACTATCTGAGAAGGGTCATGTGAGTACCATGGGAATTTAGAAAGTGTGGTCAAATTCATCTACGAACATCAAGAGAGCAAAGAGTGGCTTTTTCATTCCTGTCTTGAATGGATACATGACAATGGAGGATGATGGCATCCCAAACACTGAGAAATATGTGTGGATGGGAAAAATCAGGTGATCCTCATGCCTGATTAATAAACAAATTTCCGGAAATGGTATGTTGTAGACAGATTATGAAAAACCTTAAGCGCTTGGATAAGAAATTTGGATTTTATTCTTCACGCAATTTATTCTCAAAATGTGACTGAGAATCACATGCATCAGATTTCATGGCCTACTTGTCAAAAATATGGAATTCCTAAGAACCTCATGAGAGCTGCCGAATTTTGGTTTCAGGGTATAGGACCTGCAAATGAGCATGCATATAGTCATCTCTCTTGAATCTTAAGCACAATAAAATTTAGATAATATTTCCTTAGGCATTGGGGAATTCCTGAAATATTTTGAGTGGGGAAATATGTAATCATTGTTGGATTTTATGTAGAAGGATCTAGCTAAACAAACATTCTTGCTCAAAGATATCTGGGCCTTTAATAATACCAGGACAAGTTACTCTCAAGAAGGGAGGGAGTCTTTCCTGCAATGTCCCCCTAAACATCCTTAGCGACAGGAGGACACAGATTGCTGGTCCTCAAAGTTTGGATTGAAGGTTCTGAAACTACATAGATTTCCAAGTCACATTCAGAGACATTGAGGAGAGAGGAATTGTATGACAGTGTTAAATTTTTCCTGAGTTGAAACTCTGATCATGTCACTTACTGATTGTGTGACTTTATGCAAATTGTTCCAAGTTTTACTTTGGTATAAAGGCCACATGAATAATTATTAGTCACAGAATTGTACAGATTGCAAAGGATAGTGCCTGTAAAGTGTTTGAATATGTTGAAAGTATCGCCAAAATATATGTACAGATCAACTAGATTGTAGTGTACAAATCAACCTGATTGTAGATTATAACATCTTTCTTTCCATACCTTGTGTCTATCATTTTATATGTTCTTCTTAGTGATAGCCCATGTGTTTTTGTTTTTGTGTTATCGTTTGTTTTTTATTATTCTAACACTAAACAAAAAAATGTAATAATGTTCCAAAGGGTGAGAAAAATGCATTATAGCATCTATGAGAAATGAAAAATAAATTTATTTAATCAGTTATCACAACAATGAGAAATAACATTTTGGACTTAAATAATTTAACAGCTAATGTATACCACTAGTACATAATATTAAAAAAGGCAGACTAAAAATTGACATTATTTATCTGTTTTCAAATTATCTGGGAAGAGCCATAGTAATTTGACCAAAATTTTCCTCAAATATCACCATATCAGGCAATCATTTTTGTATGTAAGTTAATGATGGTTGAGAAAGATAATATTTTAAAAGTACCATTGTCCTTTTCTTTCCTCAAAAATATATCCACATTGTGTGAAAGTAGACATTTGTATTTCACTAGATCACTCGCTCTGGTCATATTTTCACTCTCATCTCTTTTTTGTTAAATGAACTCATATAAAATATTCTAATCAGTGGAAATAAGATATTAAAAACCCCATTCATATGCCCACCAGTTGATGTCAAAAGGTTGTCACAGAACAGTCTTGGGCAGGTAGAGGTCATGCGTGGTGCAGCACAGAGAATTTCTCACCCTTGAAGATATGGGCAATGGTGAGAACCAGGAAAAGACCCACACAGTATTAGTCAACTTTGCTATGTTGCAAATCTACTGCTATTCTCATGGGATATAGAGATCTTTTTTCATTCTTTTCCATGATTTCTAAAATCATGCACTTTTTGACTAGTATTAAAATTTGAATATTTAAATTGCTTGTGGCAAAACTGTTACATGCTCATGAAAGCGTTCCTCTTAACATAGTTTAGCAAACATTGTGCACTATTTTCTTTTCTCTCTCTCGTATTGCTTACTACAGCTTCAGCACCATATCTTGATTGTGTAATATTCTGTCTTCCTCTCTCTCTGAAATCTGACACTGCCTTCTCCCTTTGCTCTGTCACCTCTTTTCTTTCATCCCATTAGCAAACTTTTTAATCAAGCGTTCAATTGCGATTTTATAACTTTGCAAGATCACCTTAGTCAAAAATGACATTTTTGAAAACTCATACCATTGCAAATGATCTTATGCCATTTAAAACAAAATACCATATGTGTTGAGTTAATGACATATATATCTGATCACTTTTGCTAGAACAAAATCTTCCTGAAGACAAGGGCAGTTAAACCTACTGACCAGTCCTTTCCAGTCTTTGTTCAATAGCCATTCAACAAATATTTCATAAATTCATGAGTTAATGAATGAATAAGATCATGAGAATGGTAATTTCCGTGAGAAAATTCTGTGAGGGCTAGGGCTATCTCAGCTTACTGATGACTTTAACTTCTTGTCCCAGCCCCTCACCTTGAGGAGTGACCAATAAATATTTTTTGAATTAAGGAATCTGTGACGCTAAGAGTATTAAAGTAGAGAAGAAAAGTTTTGCTGGTAACTAACAGTTTATTTCTAATATATATTTAAAGGAAGAATGCATTTTTGAAATAAAATTATCAAAAACTGTATTTTCTGTGGTAAAACATTACTGTAAGTATTTTTTAATGTTTTTCACTGTGTTGGTTGGCTTTGTCTTTTTATGGTTGCTTTGTGAGTGCCTATCATAGTTCCCGGAATATAGCAGGGATGTTTTAAACACATGAATGAATGAATACAACTCTATGATAAATTAGTGAATATTATATTGTAGTTTTAACATGTGATAATAAAAAAGTGGAATAATACATCAAAAATTAGTGTGCAAGAATTTTTTGTTTCATTTTGAAATCTTTTATTGAAAGCAGTAGAGCACATATTGAGGAATGTGGATTCTGGTGTCAGATCACTTGGGAATTAATGCTAACTGGGTGATTTCCTAACTAGACAAATTATTTAGCAATCTTTGTTTCAATTTCTTTATTTGCAAAATGACAGTAAAGTTGCCCCTTCCTCTAGGTTTTGTTTACTAAATAAGACAGCTCATTAGAGTACAAAGCACATACTAACTGCCATAAACTGGTGACTGACTGAAGGATAACATCTTTATTCTACACTGTGCAAAAGCACTTAGAATGCCCCTCATAATTTGCAATGATTCAACGAGCACTTTCCACCTTGAGAGCTGTATAGCACTGTAATTAATGACTTGATTAGCACTAATTTCATAAAGGTAACCACATAAAAACAAATTTTAATATGGGAGTTTCAGTAAAAAGCAGAGCAGATAATTATTTGTAATGCTAACTTTTGGAAAATTTTCTAAGGCATGTAAAATTTCCCCAAAGAGAATAAAAATTTCTGCCTCTTCGGTAAATTGCAGTAGAATGAACATCGTGCCATGAGTCATCGGACCTGAGTTAAAATCCTGGGCTTAATGTGTATACTTTGTCTTAACATTCACATGTATAAAATCAGTCTAATACTGTTTTTCATGGCTCTTTGATAAACTTGCTTAAGCATGCCCTTCTTTCCTTCCACTCTCCCTCCCTCCCTTCCACTCTCCTTCCCTCCCTCCCTACTTCCCTCCCTTCTTGCCACTTTCTTACTTCTCTCTTCATATTTATTTTTCAAAACAGTCCTGCGGTGTTCCAGGATCTCTAACAGGCTCTGAAGTAAGCACAGTGAAAACACAGGTATCTTCTCTTCCGTCTTGGAGCTCACAGTCTAGTGGGAAGCAAGGAATCGAAACAAGAAATTTTCATAAAGCAAGATATGTAGTATCAGTGAAAGTTCTGGCACTATGAAAGAATAAATAATGAAAGGGCTCTAAAGCTTTGAACAAGCGTAAGCACAACTGTTAAATAGGACTATTGTGTAATCTGAAAATAGCCACTCTTAAACAATGTGCAATTTAACCTGTGCACATGGCACTCTGGACAAACAATACTTCTTTTCAGGGAGAAATTCCTTTGTCTGCAATGACTGGAACTGTGCCAGCTGTCCTATTTCATTAGGCCTCTGCTCCTCTAATAATGGGAAGGCATTATTCTCATTGTGTTCACGTGGCTGATCTTTCAGATACTGCTGTGCGATTGTTTTTTTCTGTGAAATATTTCAAATGTGAAATAGCATGTAGAGAATAATATAACAAAATTCACATATCCGTTATCTGGCCTTGTCAAATCTTACCACTTTGGCATATTCTTTCCAGATTTTCAAAATAAATTATACAATACAGATACGGTTAAGGCCCCTGTGCATGGTTTTTCAATTCCATCTTCCCTTCTCCTTCCTTGGTGAAACCTAAATTATATGATTATCATTTTTGTGTATATATCTGCAATATTACTACAGTATTTATAAACAAGTCTCATAGCTTTGTATACATTTAAGCCATATTATTAATATGATATTATATGTATCACTCTGCATCTTGCTTGCTTATTTTGCTCATTATGATGTATAATATTATATAAATATATGGAATTCATATATAATATGTGTGTGTGTATACACTTCACTTTAATGGCCATTCTGTATTCTTTTGTTTAATTATATCAGAAGATTTTTATTGAAGAACATTTAGTTTCCAGTTTTCACTATTACAAATCATGCCACAATGACCATTACTGTAGAGGTTCTTTGTTCCACAAGTTCTTTTTTTTTTTTACAGTGTATAGTAGTGTATAGAAAGAAGTCTTGGGATTGCTGGATCAAAAAGAATACAAAGCTTTAACTTTACAAAACGCTTCAAATTGTTCTCTGCAAGGTTGTAACTCATTACCTTTCACTGTCCATGTACGAGATTTTCTGTTTCTTCTCCTTACCAATACTTGGGCTTGTAAAACTTTTAAATATTTTCAAACTGATGAACATGAAAATGTATCTCATGGATTATTTGATTTTTACCATTTTTGGCTTTTCCCTTATTAATGCTGAGATTGTTTATTCATGTTTCTCGGTAACTTGAGTTTCCACTATTATTACTTTGCCCATTGTCTTTTCCGTTTTTTTTTTTTTTAACTGAGGACGATTTGCCCTGAGTTAACATCTGTTACAATCTTCCTCTTTTTATATGTGAGCTGTCACCACAGCATGGCCACTGACAGATGAGTGGTGTAGGTCCACACCCAGGAATGGAAACTGTGCCACCAGAGTGTGCCGAACTTAAATATTACGCCACCAGGGCTGGCCCTGCTTTGTCCATTTTCCAATGTTTTCTTTTTTTTGATATGTTGGAGCTCTTAAAAATTATACATAATAATCTGTCATCAGTTATATACTTGGAAAATATTCTTCACTGTTGGTGGTTTATCATTTACGGAATATATATTTATGTCATGTTTAAGAAATCTTTCTCACTCTGACATAAAAATATATTTTGCTTACGTTTTCTTCTAAAATTTAAATATATGATAGGACAATTCTTACATCTGCTCTTCTTCAAATTATTTTAACCATTCTTGGGCTTTTGTCCTTTTATATGACTTACAAAACCAGTTTGATGCCTTCCATTAATGAAGCTTTTGAAATTTTGTTGAAATGTTTTTAATTTATGCAATAATTTGAGGCAAAATGACCTTCAAGCAAAATTAAGTTCTCCAATTCATAAATATATCTCTCCATTTATTCATGTCTTATTTTTGTCCTTCATTGATGTTTTAAACATATCTTTAAAATATTTCACTAAATATTATTATTCTGCAAATAATAGAGAATTTATATATTGTCCTATTTTGTTTCTCTGAATTTGCTAACAAATTATTATGCAGAATTTATCAAGTTTTAGGTGTTCATCTTCTAACCAAGCTTTTGATGAAATCTTTCTTGGCCCTATATGCTTATATAATCTTTCAGATTTTCTTTGGAGACACTTATACAGTCTGCCAATAAGGAGAAATTTTTATCACTGTCCTTCTGTTTCTTATAGCTTTTATTTCTTTTGCTGGCCGTACTGCTCTGGCTATGATCATCTGTGTGGGGTTGGTAAACATGGAGCGGGAAGAATCCTGATCCAGTTGTTGCTTTTGAAGGGCGTGTGTCTAAAGATTCCCCGTTGAAGTGATATTGCAATTGGTTATCAGGTTAAGGAAGTTTGCTTAGTGCTATTTATTTTGTAATCAGTGACTTGTCTTAAATATGTCCCTGAATCCATTGTGATGACTATATAATTTCACCTTTAATTTGTCACTGTGGCATATTATATCGATAAAATTTTCTAAGGTTGAAATAGCTTTGACTTGCTTTCAATAACGCTATTTAGCTGTGGTAAATTTTCTACTTATGCACTGCTGGAATAGATATGCTAGGTTCTTTTTCTTTCCTAAAAACTTAGAATATTTGTATATATTGTTTAGTTTTTGATATAAAATTGTTAGTGTTATGAAATGAATTAACTTCACCTACTCTTCTGTTCCTCGAAATAATTTATAATAATTGTAAAAATCCATTCCTTAGTTTGATAATACCACTTAAAATCCTGACTAGAGCTGGGGAACTCTTGAAAGAGAGATTTTTGATCTCCTTTTCACATTTTAGTAATGTTTGTCTAACCCTTCCCTCCTCTCCTTCCCCCTTATGCCTTTCTTCTCTCCCTCTCTCCCCCTCTAACCTCTCTTTCTCCTTCTATCGTTTTTCTAGTTTCTTTTCATTTATTTTCAGTCTTTCTTACTTTTAAAAGTTTCTCTCAAGTATACAAATTTACTCCTAGGTGTTGTTTTAATGGCATTCTCTAAATTTTGATATGTGGTTCTTTCATTGTTATCTATTATGTAGTTTCTCTGGTGCTTTCCTCTTTAATCCGTAAATTATTAAGGACTGCATGGTCAAATTTCTAATCATACGATTTCCACATTGTATTTGGAAATGTGCTGTGAGTTTTAGCTACAATTTTATTGTTGATGCCTTGTTGAATTTTATTTTGGTCCAAACTTTTTGCTGGTAGAATAGCAATACTTTGAAATTTGATAAGACATTGAGTCTCTGTACATGCTCATTTTTTGTAAATGTAATATACATACGTGAATAATATATTCTTTCTGCAGTGTGTGTAACATGTGTGTGTGTATTTATTTAAAGTTTTCTTATTCATACTCAATTGTTTGGCCTGCTTGGTATATCTTCATATGATAGAAGTCTGCCTATTAAAAGCTCCAAGTTCAAGATTTAATTTCTCTGCATAATTTTCCTTAGTTATTTGTGTTATTATTATAGCTCTTTACAAGTTTATTATTGTTATGTACCATTGTTATGTATTCTTGCTGGATTGTTATATTATTTTTTATTATTTTTATGACTATTTTATTATATTTTCTATATGTGGATAAATTGTAAATATTTGTTATTTTATACTATAAATATTTGTATTATAATAATTATTGGTATCATTATATTATTATATTATTTTTATATTGCATATTATGTAGTATCTTGCCTTATCTTTATTGACTTTTTTCCTTTAATTACATTTTAGTTGATAATATTGTCACATCTTTGTGCCATATCTGTGGGTACTACTTTATTATGAATCTTAGATATAGTTTTGTTTTAGAGGTGTCTTTTTAAAGCAGTGTATAGCTTGATTTAAAAAAATACTATCTAAATACCTGTGTCGTTTGTTAACAGCACTCTCTATATTGCCGAAATATTTAGGTTTATTTCTAAATCATACTTTTTTGTTTACTGAGTACCATCTTTTTTCTTTTCTCCTTTAACATTCCTTTATAACATCTATATGATTGATCAGGTTTTCTGTTACTTTTCTCATTTTTATTACTTTTTCTCTTCCTTTCTTCTTTCCTTCCTCTCTTCCCTTTTGGTCTGCTGCTTTAGAAGGTACAGGATATACGTATATTATTTTGTAATTCTTTCAACTTTACCCTATAAAGGAATGATAAATTTCCATTAAACTTAAATTTATTCTGCATAGCTATTCCATCTTAAACTTGACAAAGCTTTTATTGCATTTTACGCTTCCACTGCATGTCCTATAGTGTATCCTAGCATCTTGCCATCACTACTTTGAAATTTAGTTTTTTTAGTATAAAAATTAGTTGTTTTGTATTCAATACATATTTTTATCAATATATTTTAATTAATTTCTGTTTTCTTTTTTCCTATACATTCTTTCTGGTTTCTTATTTCATCTGCATGAAACATGTCCATTAGGAATTTTTTCACGAGAATTCTTTTGTGACAACATCACTCTCTCTTGAGATGTTAGAAAATATTTTTCTTTTTCTTCACACTTGAACGATAGTTTGACAGGTTACGACATTTTGGGTTGACAGTGACATTTCCAAATTAATGGGAAAATATTAAATCATCTTTTAGCACTTTTATTGATGAACTTATGCTCTCTTCATAATTATTTTGGGTAGACTATTTTTTGTTGTTGATATTTGAGAATAATTTTCTCTTTATTCCAGATATAGTGCAGTTCACCATGCTGCTTCTGGATGTGAATTTATCTTTATCCTGCTCCATGCTAAGAATATGCTTTCAAACTGAAAACTCAGCCATTTGCTCAATTGACTTCTTCTGCAAAGTCTATTTGAAGATGTATGATGGAGAACTTTAAACTATTACTGTCTGGTGAATATATAAGTATCTTCCAGTTCAACAATTTTCCAAGAAACTGTGGTTATTCTAGTGCCTTTGTATTAAATAACTACATTTTTTATTTCCAAGATTTCTAATTAATATTTTTCATACCGCCTGTTCCTATTTCATTTTTGTTAATATTGTTACCAAATTTCATGCTTTAGATTTTACTTTTCATGCATTTTACAAGTATTTGCATAAAATACTTTGTCATATACTCCATAAAATTAATTTCATCTGGAATAAATATACGTTACAAATAGGTTGGGTATGTTTCTTGGCCTTGTTTGCTCTGTGTGATTTATAATTTGTGTTGGCTAGCTCACTGCAGTTGGTTTATTTATTAATTTATTCATTCATTTTCTGTCTGACACATTGCTCTGCTTACCCATCTCTTATGAGTTGCCTCCATCTGTCTCCACTCAGGGCCTTTGTCCAGAATCAGATATTACAGTGACCTCTGGATCTATTGTCTCCAAAGGCATGGCTGTGATCACTGCTCAGCATTTCTATTCCATTTCTGGCCTATTGGAGATATCTGTTTTATTTTTATGTATGGCAATTTTGTTTTGGTTTTCTATTTTTCAGTCTTATCTCTCAATGTGTATTTGCAGCACAGGTGGTGAATCAAAGCATGAGCTCATGTTGCCATTTTAACCGGAAGTCCGTGTGACTGTTTAAATGTACTTTTGAGTCACCATGGGACTTCCTTCTCTCTTTTGGTTGCTAATGTTGTGGATCCTTGTTCATGTGCTCGTTATTATTCAGCATCATTTTGGGAAAACTGTAACTCTCAAATTGTTTTGTAAGTTAAAAGTGTTCAATACATAAAATTAATTTCTTGCAGATTTGGAATTATATAATCCAGAATCCTTTATTTTGTATGTAGAGAGTAAACTGAAGACATTTGACCTAAATTATGACTTAAAGTACCACTGAAAGTAATAATAACTGGAGCATTATATGCAAATAGTTTATAAGGAAATGTGAGCTTTTTACATAAGGAAGAGAGTAATGGGGTGACAGTTTGGGATATTGAGAAGAACACCAGGCTCTGGGGTCGGAGATGAGACTCTGCTCTGGGCTTTGTCAGCAAATAGATGAAAGAGGTCAAAAGGATGGGAACCTTCTCTGAAGGTTCTCCAAACCTCTCTTTCCTGATTTGTAAAATTAAAGTGTTGGATCACATAACTTCTAAGATTTTTTTCCAGCTCTGATATATGATCCTGACATTCTAATTGATATTATGCTTCTGGAATGATGTCCAAAATGTGTAGGTTGCTGTAATCAGAGTAGAAGCTGTTTTTATAGAGGCTAGAACTATAAAGAGAATAGATTCCAAATGAGGCATTTGGATTTATGAAGGAAAATAACTGGCAGTCATGCACAGATAGAAAAATAAATCGTAGCAGAAAAGAAAATAGCCGTAGTTACACAATAGTTCAGTTTCTGAAGAGTTCAAATTTTTTTTTCCTGGAAAATAATATTTCATCTGGGCAATTGAAAAGTACAAGATTGTATTTTCAATTTTCAAGTTTGAAACTTGCTTTAATCCACCTCTTAGTTTCTGTTTTAGCCTTGAACATGGAGTACATAGAATTCCAATAAGCAGAGTGATAATACCAGCGTATTTCCTAAGGTCTTCCACTCATGGCCTTGTTTGTCATGGGTGTAGAGAGAAGTTGACAAATGTGCACGCACCTGCTGAAAAGCCAGGGGAATCATTCCAAGAATTTGATTTTCTTTTTATTACAGAAATATAAACATTTTAGAAACTTGGGAAATTATACAATGATAGTTACCATTTTTGATAATTTATTTAGTGCCAAGTATGTACAAATGCTTTATTTTGTTTTATAGTTCAAGCCTTGAAAAAAGACTTCCCCAATGTACAGATACTGTGTTTTCAAAGGATCAAGAAGGCTCAAAAATGTTAGCGTGAGTTCAATTAAAGTCAAGAATCAAGTGGATGTCATATTTGTATCTTTAGTACCTATCTGAATATTTAGCTCATGTTAGTTGTGTGTTGTTTGCTGAATTGATTTTAAAGCGGAGACCTAAAGTCTGAGAATACGAGGCGGGTAGAGATTTTAAATATTAGTCAATGTAACAAAATAGCCCTGAATGTATCAGAGCTTTGCTTGACTCCTTAAAAATCTTACAGGGTCTAGAATCCTGTATGCAAAGCTCTTGGGTTTGATAATTCAAACTATTTTACATTTTAGAAAGATGATTCTTGCATATACTGTATATTATGTATCTTCTGCAGAGGTGCCTAAAGCAGAACGTCATTCTCGAATAAATAATTTCTATAGCAAAAAAAAAAAAGATGTTCATATTAGGTGGATAAATAGCTTCACATCAGAACAGGCTTTACTGCCAAATGAACTTCTGCCATACTTAATAAAAACAGAATTTTTATCAGAACTTTTTGGTTTTGGAATTGCAGGAAAAGGTTGGTGTACGTACATTATATTACAAGTACAGAGAACTGGAGGGAAGAGAGGGGACTAGGAAAGTATATTTGAAAGAACCTATTGTATTATGTAGAAATGTATTGTAATCGGCAGCCCCTGAGGATATAAATGTGTTTAGCTGATAGAGTCACACGTGTGCCCTGCCCTCTTGAGACACAGCAAAATTGTAAAGGTGACCGGTTGGGTGGACTTAGTGGGGACAACGTGTAACAGGAAGTTAAAGGAAGCTAACAACCTAGAAGGAAATAGACCAAGAGCCTTGACTTCTTCAGAGACAGATACTTAGCAAAAGAATCAACAGAAATAAGAAAAGTGGATACATAATTAAAAAATAGTTTAAAAATTGATGAGACCCCATTAAAATGCTAAAGCCACTATGGGTAGTTTGGGCTATCATGTCACCCACATGTGAAGTCACACGAGAGCAAATTCATATAAAAAGAGAAAGATTCCATCAAGAGGGAGAGACATTTGCTAAGTAAACAGATAAGTGGAAAAGTTAAAAAAAATGGTTGACACACAAACTTGTTTAACAACAGAAGGAAGTTTGTTGAACATATACATACAGAGTGAAAATTTCTAACATACTTATTGTTTTTCTGCACATGACTTTACATTTTGCATCATGCAGTGAGTGTTAATATAAGCAGACTCTCCAAAGTCAATGACAAATAGTAGAAGAGGAATAATTGTGCTTATTATGGAAAGGATGCTGTCTGAAGTAGAATAATTCATTTAGCATAGAAAGACACAACATAATAAATAAAACATATTCTGAAAACAAAAATGGTTCCTTGAAGATTTATCTCCTCCGGTAAGTAGCGTTGTCCGTGTTTAGCAAAGAGAGGTAATATGCATGGAAACTTTTTTGTGTCTATGAAACAGTTTTATTTTATTATGATTCTATTATACAGTGTAGCGTTCTTCACCTTACTATTGCTAAGGAAGCTAGCAGTGAGTAGTTTGCCAGGGTCTTGAGTTATCCAACTGGGTGACATCTCAGGCTCAGCGTTTTTGCCAGTTGTGACAGTGAACGAGAGCCATGGTCTGGAATGAGAAGTCATGCGTGCCCGAGCAGCAAATCTCCCGTGCAGGAGCACTGGGCCCCAGTCATATGGCAGTTCTTGCCAGTTAGACAACCCTTGGCGAGCCACCTGGTCTTCTGAATCTTAGTGCTCATTTGAAATAACATCTAACCCACAGACTTGCACAGGAGAACATTTTGTAAATTGGACAGAGCAGTAATAGTAATAAAAGTCATTGTTAGTGTTATGTTGTTCTAACAGAATAGCACGGTGGTTTAGATCTCTCAGTCTGGCTCAGGTTTTGGTTCTTCAGGCAACCAGCTTCTGACTTGAGACAATTTACTTAAGCTCTCCCGTCCTCAGTTTCTGAAGTTGTAAAGCAGAGAGCATATCAGTAACAGTGAGTAGCTGCCATTCGCTGACAATGAAAGAGTGAGAATGAAATGCTCCCTCCTGTGGCAGGCAACGACGACGCTCTCCTAATGTAACTTTCCATCGTGATGGTGACAAGGTCATGACTGTGGTGGTGGTGAGGTACCATCCACATCCTGAGAGCAGCTCAAGCTGAGTGTCAGGAGCAGATCCCCAGAGAACGCGTCAGCAGGAGAATTAGGCTACGCAGCGGGAGCATCGCCATGTGTAAAGTCACTTTGAATATTTTTTCTCAGTTAGTTTTAACATACTCTATCTTTTCCCATTTAAACTAGTTTTTGTGGTTTGAGTCATCATATAATTACACATAGCTCTGTTGTATATACTGTGCAGTTGGCTGGTGCTTTTAAAAAAATACCTATTTTCATATCTAAATTCAAATTCTGTTTTCATATCTAAAATCACGAGCAAATTGATCTTTAAGGCTTATACACTGTTTGCAAGACAGAGCCCGTTTGTGGGTAAAAGTGAATATGAAACAGTGACCATAACAACATATTTTACTACTAATTTTGAGTAAGATTTTCAAGAAGACATAAAAAAGTGGTAAAAAGAAAAGAGGTTTAGACACGCTATCTTTTTCCAATGAGAGTTAAGAATTTGGTGTCATTTGGCTAGATTCAGTAAGTTGCTTACATCTTTTCTTTTGGACATGTGTTTTTAAGCTTTGTAGTATATTTTTTGTATGTAGTTTGAAGCACTTTTGATACTCCTTTCATTCACCGAATGAAAGCAACTTTTCAGATAGATATTTCTGATTTTGCTGCCTTGCTTTTTCCCTGGATAGGGGAATTCTCCAAAGTCTTATGTTACCCTTTTTCCTTTCTTATAAAACAATATTTTATATGGTAGAACTGTTTCATTATCCTAGTTGTCTTCCAATTTATTTATAGTTTGGTTATTTATGACATCCTTTCATAAGTTACCCATTTTTATATATTTCCCTTCTTTTCCATAAATGAACACATTGCTCCAAAATTAATGTAAAGTAGATGATAAGTAGCCTCACATAAATCAGAGAAGATTTCATGTAAAGAATATTTTATGAAAAGTCACAATTTTGTTTAGTCTGTCTTTCAGAACAGCTGTCCAAGCCATAAGGTAGAAGAGTTATAAACAGAAGGAGGAGGAAAGCTATTGCAACCTTGGTTGATAATGACTAATCCGACCATGCACCTAAGCTTAAAAATCTTGAACAAACTCATGCTTCTTGTAATCAATGAAATCTACATTTGAAATCATCCAGCCTCTTTTTCCATTTGAAGCCAATGGCAAATTGGGACCTCATTTTCACAACTGAGCTGGATCAGATTTGTGATTTTCCCGAAGTGCCGCACATCTTTTATTGTTCAAGAAATTCTTCATTTTATTCCTATTTCCAATCCTGGAACCACATTGTGCAGAAAATTATTTCACATTCAAAGGTCTTGATAGCAGTGTCCTTTACCGTTCTCAATGCTATGAAACCATTTTAAATATCTAAAAATGAGAGTTTTATATAAAAGATTATCTTCAGCAATAATCTAATGTTTATAAGTAAAAATTCTAAAGATATATTTAATGGAATATTTATAAAACATGTTTGGATTGTTTAAGATTTACTGCAGTGTTATTATATTCTCTGACTTCCTTTTGGGAAAAAAGCTGATGGTGTGGGTAAGGATTGGGGATTCATTTCACTTTTTTATGGTTAGAGTAGAAAAATACAGCCCTTCAATTGAGGAAAAAACATCAAAGGGGTGAAGAGGTTACCAGAATAACTGAGTGGATATTCAATAGCAGGTAGTTGCATTTCTAGTAAAAGGAGTTACCATTTTCCCAAAGTTTTGAGATGAAAAAGGAGGTGCTGCTAACAAAATTCCTGAGTACAGCTGCATGAGGACAACCTTACACCCACAAGAATCACAGCAAATTGGGGGAATCTCAACCTGCTGTTGGTGTACTGAGGGACCTGTTGACTTCAATGGAAGGAACGCCTATGCGGGTCACTCCAGAAACAGGTAAGAAAGAAATCACGGGACAGACTCCTCTACTCAAATAAATGAAAGTAGCAGCATTGAAAAGTGTGAGGGACTTTATGACAAGTCGATTTGAAGTCTCAGAGTTATAGATTACCCTAATAAATGGTCATTTATAAAAAACTAGGAGATAGATCAAGATCAATTTAAGGTATGAATCCATGATTAACTGACTGATTGGTCACAAAGGTTCGTGAGAAAGGTATCAGATTTTACACAAATGCATCACTGCATCACTGCTTGATCGGATAACTGACTCTGCTCGTTAGCTATTGTCATTTAAGTTGTTTTAATGAAAATATTTTTCTCATGCCAATAATTTTGTACCAATATTTAGGAACTACTGACATCAAACGTATACATGTAACACGGCCATGTATAACTGAGGAAACCAGTAATAGTCTAGCAAATAATGGCTTCAAATACCTTGAGTGGGGGATAATCCTCTTGTGAGTTCAATCTATAAATCTAAACTGGTGAGACCATAGGAAACACCACATTATGATGATCATAAGTCAGGCTCTGCATTAATATTTGTACTTGTCTATTTCACAAGATATTTTGAAGGATGTGACTAATTTTAAGGAACTAGTACACAACCAGAGGGTCTCAAATTGCACAATAAATTTCATCTGTATTTAGCCCATTACATCCAAACACAAAGCTGACCGGTAAAAATTTCAGACAGGCATAACGTCTAGAGCACCCCAAGGAAACGTGGAGAATCTAGAGAAACATACTTCACCAACAAAAAAGGCTTCATTCTCCATCGGAAAGTAAAGTGTGCTTATAAGTGTATGGAATAACACTGAATGTTTTCCAGTTATTTTCATTGATTATTATTTTAAAATCAATTTTGCTAGGAAATTTCAGTCAATCCTGTCTACATTTTCCTTGTAGCCACAAGTTAAATTTCAGTGCAAAGAACATTTTCATTGATAGTAAAGTACTTCTTGAATGCAAGTAAAGTGCCTCTGTGGTGTCAGCAATGTTCATAAGCCTTATTTTAAATATAAGGAAAACTAAGGTGAAAGGAGGGTAAATGCTTTTCCTGGGGTCATTTATGAAGCCAGTGGCAGGCAGAATTAAAGTGTGGAGCAAATGGTAGATCATACTTAATTCAATTCAGGAAGTGGATTGAAACACATCTTGTTACTAGCAGAGTATTTGAATTACTGTCAGCTTCAGCTCCACAGTGGTGGGTGTGTGTGTGTGTGTGTGTGTGTGTGTGTAAAGGATGCACATGTCAATTCTCCACATTTGCTGTTACAAGGATTGGCTTTATTTTTAATTACACAGTTCTTTGAGCAATAGCTATGCTCAATAAACCAGGAAGAAATCTATTTACCATGGCATCAGCTTCAGAAGGGAGCTTGAGTTTTCTAAATTTTAACTTAAGCCCTGGTTAAAAGCTTTGGAAACCTTTAATAAAAGACCATAATAGGAGACAGGATCCAAGATGGCGCCGTGAGTAGTCCTCTTTGTCTCTCGCCCTTCAAGTCTACAATTATTTGGACACTCATCACTTAACAAAGGATATCCAGATAGTATCTCAGGACGTCTGAGAGACCCACGTGACTATACATCGGAAGGCGGACGGACTTCCCTCCGGGAGGAGGTGGAGATAGGTGAAAACTCTCCAACCCCCACCGAACAGCCTAGTACCTGCAAGTGGCTTTCTTCCAACGGACGCCCCCAGAAGATCAACACACACCTAGGGCAGGAGCGAGCACACACCAGAGGAGTGATGGTGGAAACAGGTGACCAGAACCCCACCTAAACCCCCCGCAATTACTCCTAAATGCAGAGGGAAACTCGAGTTACACACCTGAGCCCGCGGGGAGAGTCTCGCCCCGCCATTGGTGGGGAGATCCCGCCTGGTGTCCACAGTGCCCGGAGGGTCCCAGAGAGAATCACAGAGGGTACGGCAGCCCCCCGGCTGCCACTGCCTGCACGGTGGGGCAAGGGATTGCCGGAGACCTCGGAGAGGACTGGGGCTGGGTGAAGCTCTAGAGGCTGGCTCCGAGCCCCGGAGGGGAAGCTCCAGAGTTCCGCCCAGGCAGCAGACAAAACTCTCTGTCTGCCATTAGCGGAGGGCCACATCCAGCATTCACAACTCCTGGAAAGTCCCAGAGAGAATCCCAGAGGGCGATGTGACCCCCAGCTGCCATTGCCCGCCCAGTAGGGCAAGGGATTGCCAGAGATCTTGGAGAGGACTGGGGCTGGGTGGAGCTCCAGAAGCCAGCTCCACGGCCTGGGGGGGAAGCTCCAAAGCTCTGCCCGGGCAGCAGACAAACCTCTCTGTCTGCCATTAGCGGAGGGGCCACGCCCAGCATCCACAACACCGGGAGGGTCCCGGAGAGGATAATATCAGGCAGGGCAGCAGCTGACCAGCTACCACTGAAATCAGGATCTCCAGCTATCTCCCAGACAGGGCAAAAGGCTCCCCGAGTTCCTGGGGAACAGGACTGGGGCTGGGTGGAGTTCCAGCAACCCAGCTCCGTAGCCTAGGGGGAAACCCTACAGGCTCACAGCAGCCTCAGCGAAAGCCTCTGCACAGCACTAGTAGAGAGCACCCATGTGGCAGCCACAAGGCTGGAAGACCCCGGGACAAAAGTAGCATAGCTAGGTGAGCTAACCACAGACTGTAGAAGATGCCAATAGCTCTGCTGTGACCCATAGTGGACAAGTGAGATTTTGTGGGTGCCGACAGTGATGGAGTGGCAAATATAAGTGATCCTACCCCCGGCCGCTGGAAAAGCCCATAACACCATTGCAGACCCCAAGGAGGGAGCACGTCTAGGTGGGCTGCAACAGTAGGCACCAGCACCCTGAAGCCCCCCCGTGACGGCCCCCATGGCAGAAGAGGGAATCCAAAGGACCACTGTGACTATGAGGAGGGGCCCAGGCCCAGTTAGCAACTGCAGATAGGGTTCCTGGTTGGTGCAGTATAAACAGCTGCTCCCCCACCACACCAGCAGAAACAAGTGGAAGGAGCAACTAAACTCTATCTCTATGCGGAGGCACAAATCTACAACATCAAGCAATATGAAAAAATACATTAAATCTCCAGAACAGAAGGAAAATAACAAATACACAGAAAACAATCCCAAAGAAAATGAAATACATAACCTAAATGACGATGACTTCAAAATAGCCATCATTAAAATACTCAATGAGTTAAGAGAGAATTCAGATAGACAACTCAATGAGTTCAGGAGCTATGTCACAAAACAGTTTGATACAATAAAGAAGAACCAAACAGAAATACTGGAAATGAAGAACACAATAGAGGAGATTAAGAAAAATCTAGATGCACTGAACTGTAGGGCCAATAATATGGAGGAAAGAATTAGCAATTTGGAAGATGGGAATATAGAAATGCTGCAGGCAGAGGAGGAGAAAGAAGTAAGACTAAAAAGAAATGAAGAAACTCTCCGAGAATTATCAGACACAATTAGGAGATGCAATGTAAGGATTATAGGTATACCAGAGGGAGAAGAGAAGGAGAAAGGGGCAGAAAGCCTATTCAAAGAAATAATGGCTGAGAACTTCCCAAATCTGGTGAGAGAGATGGATCTTCAGGTGACAGAAGCCAATAGATCTCCAAACTTTATCAATGCAAGAAGACCAACCCCACGGCATATAGTAGTGAAGCTAGCAAAAGTCAACGACAAGGAGAAAATACTAAGGACAGCCAGGCAAAAGAAACTAACCTACAAAGGAACCCCCATCAAACTATCAGCAGATTTCTCAGCAGAAACTTTACAGGCTAGAAGAGAGTGGAATGATATATTCAAAAATCTGAAGGACAAAAACCTACAGCCGAGAATTCTCTACCCCGCGAAAATATCCTTCAAATACAATGGAGAAATAAAAACTTTCCCAGATAAACAAAAATTAAGGGAGTTCATTGCCACAAAACCTCCTCTTCAGGAAATCCTCAGGAAAACCCTCATTCCTGAAAAATCAAAAAAAAGGAAAAGGGGCTACAAAACCAAGAGCAGAGGAGATAAGTAGAAGGACAACAACAGAGAGTAGCAGCTCTTCATCAGAACAGATTAAACCATGGGACGAGAAACAAAGGAAATTGAAGAAAACCGGAAAACAAGACATAAAATGGTAGTGGTAGGCCCCCACATCTCAATAATCACTCTAAATGTAAATGGATTGAACTCCCCAATCAAAAGACACAGAGTGGCAGCATGGATCAAAGAACAAGACCCAACAATATGCTGCCTCCAGGAAACACACCTCAGCCCCAAAGACAAACACAGACTCAGAGTGAAGGGATGGAGAACAATACTGCAAGCTAATAATGAACAAAAGAAAGCAGGTGTTGCTATACTGATATCAGACAAGGTAGATTTCAAAGCAAAACAGATAAAGAAAGACAAAGAGGGACAGTATATAATGATAAAAGGGGCTCTCCACCAAGAAGACATAACACTTATAAATATATACACACCCAACACAGGAGCACCAAAATTTGTAAAGCAACTCTTAATAGAACTAAAAGAAGACATCAACAACAATACAATAATAGTAGGGGACCTCAACACACCATTAACACCAATGGACAGAACATCTAGACAGAAAATCAACAAGGAAATAATAGAATTAAATGAAAAATTAGACCAGATGGACTTAATAGATATATATAGAACACTTCATCCAAAAACAGCAGGTTACACATACTTCTCAAGTGCACATGGAACATTCTCAAGGATTGACCATATTTTGGGAAACAAAGCAAAATCAATAAATACAAGAGAGTTGAAATAATATCAAGCATCTTTTCTGATCATAATGCTATGAAACTAGAAATCAACTACAAGAAAGAAGCAGAGAAAGGTGCAAAAATGTGGAGACTAAACAACACGCTTCTGAACAAACAATGGATCATTGAAGAAATTAAAGAAGAAATCAAATATTATCTGGAGACAAATCAAAATGAGAACATGACATACCAAATCATTTGGGATGCAGCAAAAGCAGTCCTAAGAGGGAAGTTCATCGCAATACAGGCTCACCTCACTAAACAAGAAAAAGCTCACGTAAGCAACCTCAAACGACACCTAACAGAACTAGAAAAAGAAGAACAAACAAAGCCCAGAGTCAGTAGAAGGAGGGAAATAATAAAAATAAGAGCAGAAATAAATGATATTGAAACAAAAAAGACAATAGAAAGGATCAATGAAACAAAGAGTTGGTTCTTCGAAAAAATTAACAAAATCGACAAACTTTTAGCCAGACTCACCAAGAAAAGAAGAGAGAAATCGCAAATAAATAAAATTAGGAATGAGAGAGGAGAAATCACAACAGATACCAATGAAATACAAGGGATCATAAGAGAATACTATGAAAAACTATATGCCAACAAATTGAACAACCTGGAAGAAATGAACAACTTCCTAGACTCCTACAACCTCCCCAAACTGAATCAGGAAGAAATGGAGAATCTGAATAGGCCAATCACAGGTAAGGAAATAGAAACGGTAATCAAAAACCTCCCCAAAAATAAGAGTCCAGGACCAGACGGCTTCTCTGGAGAATTCTACCAAACATTCAAAGAAGACTTAATATCTATTCTTCTCAAATTGTTCCAGAAAATTGAGAAAGATCGAGTACTCCCTAACACATTCTATGAAGCCAACATCACTCTGATCCCCAAACCTGACAAGGACAACACAAAGAAGGAGAACTACAGGCCGATATCACTGATGAACACAGATGCAAAAATCCTCAACAAAATTTTGGCAAACTGAATACAGCAATACATCAAAAAGATTATACACCATGATCAAGTGGGATTCATACCAGGGACACAGGGATGGTTCAACATCCACAAGTCAATCAACGTGATACACTACATCAACAAAATGAAAAAGAAAAACCACATGATCATCTCAATAGATGCAGAGAAAGCATTTGACAAGATCCAACACCCATTTATGATAAAAACCCTCAATAAAATGGGTATAGAAGGAAAGTACCTCAACATAATAAAGGCCATATATGACAGACCCACAGCCAACATCATACTTAATGGACAAAAACTGAAAGCCATCCCTCTGAGGATACGAACAAGACAAGGGTGCCCACTTTCACCACTCCTATTCAACATAGTACTGGAGGTGTTGGCCAGAGCAATTCGGCAGGAAAAAGAAATAAAAGGAATCCAAATAGGTAATGAAGAAGTAAAACTCGCTGTTTGCAGACGACATGATCTTATATATAGAAAACCCCAAAGAATCCATAGAAAAAATTAAAAATTAAAATTAACATACATAAATCAGTAGCATTTCTATACACTAACAATGAACTAACAGAAAAAGAACTCAAGAACTCAATCCCATTCACAATCGCAACGAAAAGAATAAAATACCTTGGGATAAACTTAACCAAGGAAGTGAAGGATCTATACAATGAAAACTACAAGACTTTCTTGAAAGAAATTGACGACGACATGAAGAGATGGAAAAACATTCCATGCACATGGATTGGAAGAATAAACATAGTTAAAATGTCCATACTACCTAAAGCAATCTACAGATTCAATGCTATCCCAATCAGAATCCCAAGAACATTCTTCACAGAAATTGAACAAAGAATCCTAAAATTCATATGGGGCAACAAAAGACCGCGAATTGCTAAAGCAATCCTGAGCAAGAAAAACAAAACCGGCAGAATCACAATCCCTGATTTCAAAACATACTACAAAGCTACAGTGATCAAAACAGCATGGTACTGGTACAAAAACAGGTCCACAGATCAATGGAACAGAATTGAAAGCCCAGAGATAAAACCACACATCTATGGACAGCTAATCTTCCACAAAGGAGCAGAGGGCCTACAATGGAGAAAAGAAAGTCTCTTCAACAAATGGTGCTGGGAAAACTGGACAGCCACATGCAAAAGATTGAAAATTGACCATTCTTTTTCACCACACACCAAAATAAACTCAAAATGGATCAAAGACCTAAAGATTAGGCCTGAAACAATAAGTCTTCTAGAAGAGAATATAGACAGTACACTCTTTGACATCAGTTTCAAAAGAATCTTTTTGGACACTATAACTCCTCAGTTGAGGGAAACAATAGAAAGAATAAACAAATGGGACTTCATCAGACTAAAGAGCTTCTTCAAGGCAAGGGAAAACAGGATTGAAACAAAAAAACAGCTCACTAATAGGGAAAAAATATTTACAAGCCACTTATCTGACAAAGGGTTAATCTCCATAATATACAAAGAACTCACACAGCTTAACAACAAAAAAACAAACAACCTGATCAAAAAATGGGCAGAGGACATGAACAGACATTTCTCAAAAGAAGATATAAATATGGCCAATAGACACATGAAAAGATGTTCATCATCGCTAATCATCAGGGAAATACAAATCAAAACTACACTAAGATATCACCTTACACCCATTAGATTGGCAAAAACATCCAAAACCAAGAGCAACAAATGTTGGAGAGGTTGTGGAGAAAAAGGAACCCTCATACACTGTTGGTGGGAATGCAAACTGGTACAGCCACTATGGAAAGCAGTATGGAGATTTCTCAAAAAGTTAAAAATAGAAATACCCTATGACCCAGCCATCCCATTACTGGGTATCTATCCTAAGAACCTGATATCAGAAATCTCAAGAGTCCGTTGCACCCCTATGTTCATAGCAGCATTATTTACAATAGCCAAGACGTGGAACCAACCTACATGCCCAGAAACTGATGATTGGATAAAGAAGATATGGTATATATACACTATGGAATACTACTCAGCCATAAAAAAAGACAAAATTGGCCCATTCGCAGCAACGTGGATGGACCTCGAGGGTATTATGTTAAGCCAAATAAGCCAGTCAGAGAAAGACGAACTCTATATGACTCCACTCATACGTGGAAGGTAGAATATTGATAAGGAGATCTGATCGGTGGTTACCAGGGAAAAGGGGGGGTGGGGGGAGGGCACAAAGGGGGAAGTGGTGTACCCACAACATGACTAACAAAAATGTACAACTGAAATCTCACAAGGTTGTAATCTATCATAACATTAATTAAAAAAAAAAAAAACAAAAAGACCATAATAGTTAAGTAAGTTTTTACATAGGAACTTATTTTGGAAAAGAGAAGCCATTTGCAGATGGGGAACTCATCTGATTTTTAAAAAATTGAGTGTGTTTAAATTCTAGGGGAAAAATACTAATGGCATTTTGATAGATCCTTGTATCCTTATTTTTAAACTGATTGAAGGTTTAAATGAAGTGTTTCAGACTCGGAATTCAGTTCATTATAAATGATTGAATCTTATGGAGGAAGGGGGTGATAAAGGATGGACCAGCTCCCAGAGCTATACTCTTTCCTTCCTTTGCTCCCTCCCGCCCTCCCTTCCTTCCACTCTTTCTTCTTCCTTCCCTACAATTCTTTTTTTCCCTTATCTGAGAGAATATTTTTATTGAGATTTCAAAAGGTAATAGAATCCAATATTTATCAATGATGAATTACCTATGGGAACTAAATAGAGATAAAAATGTTAGTGGTAGAGTGAAATAGAGAATAATCTAAGGTTTTTCTGATTGTCACCTCCACCCCTAAGTCACATCCTTGGGAGGCACTGAGGGAGAGGAGAGAGCTGACTACACACGGTCTCCACACAGCAGCAAGGAGATTTCCAGGAGGCCTCACCCTGTCTTGACCCCAGTGCAGAGACCCTGGAACTTGTTTGGGAGCCTCTAATTCCGTCTTGGGCCCTGAGTCAGGTATTCTTATCAGAATATCTCAGGACTGAGAGGAGAAGGCTCAATTTGCAGGCAAGAATTTGTGGGCAATTTGAGGAGTGGCTAGCGGGAGAGAAAAAGGACAAAGCTTTCCTTAAATTTGTTTGGAAGGCAGAAAGCAATGGTTACTTTCTAACTTTCTGCGCTAATTCGTCATCCCAGGCCCCTCTGCCTTTTCCTTCTCAATGGCACATTCCTGATCCGCTGTCTTGTTACCACAGCGCATTTTAGAGCAAACCAAATAATTTTATCGAATATAATAATAGAATAATTTACTAAACCAGTGGTTTCCAGTCCTCTCTTCATATTAGAATCACCGTCGTATCATTTTAGAAACGTAATGATTTTAGGGCTTCAACCCTTGAAAGACTCATGGAATCGTTAAGTCTAGGGTAGGACCCATCGTCATATTTTCATGAAGTTCCCCACGTGAAATGGTCATGCAAATAGGTTTGAACACCATTGCTCTGAACTGAAGGGATATCGGCAACAAAAAACTTAAGCAATACGATATATAAAATGTGACTTTTGAACTTATGCTTTTTACACTGGACAATTATTTTGGAGGTCTTCTTCAGAAGTTACTTATAATATTTTGACTTAAAAAGCTCAGAAACAAAGATTCACGCAAGTCTGCATTAAACTCTCTCTCGCTGTCTCCAAACACAGGCAAAGACAGAGGACTCAAGCGGCCACTCTGCTCCTGCCTCGCTTTGATCTGCTTGAGGACGTCGCTCTGGCACTGGTGTGTAGGGCAGATCGAGCAGGGAGAGCATGGAAAGATGCAAGAGGCTGTTTCAGCAGTAGGTGAGAATGAAGATCTGGAGCATGGCAGTTGGCAAAAGCACTAGAAGGAGATGCCAAAAAGCGTTTTATGATAATTCCTTGAGCCACCGCAAGAGTCTGAAAATACTTTTTCTCAGATAATTTTACAAAGTGAAAATTACTAAGTCCTCACGAGTGAGCTTAGGTTAAAAACAAAACAAAACAGGGGTCTTTCTGAGCTCTAAAAATGAGAGACCTTGCAGAACTTTCTCCTTCATTCAAATAGATCTGAATGAGCGTTTGGAATTTTTCCGTAGGATCCTGTGCGTGGCTGGAGCAGCATTTTGTGATCCTGGAGATTCAGGGAGCAGCACGAAGTTCCACCTGCCCCCCTCGGCTCCCCTCCAATTTCTCAGAGACGCCAGCTCCCAACAGCCCACAGCTCCCAACAGATCCCTTCTCTTGGGTTAGAGTGGGGAGTTGTGGGGATGATGGTCAAAAAGAAAGCAAAAACGCTATCTAAAGGTGTTACAGTCTTGTAGCCTCGGATGGTGGTCAGTAAGTGGAAACGCAGGCCCAGAGATGCCCGATCTTCCTTTCTTTCAGTAGAAGCCAGAATTCAGAATGTTTATGTGAAAATGACTAACTTAGAAAATCTTGTGAGGAATAAACCAAAGAAATCTATGAGGTAGAGCTGGCCCCAAAGCATCCAGGTTGAGGCCTTTGGATTAGAGACACGAGAAAGGTGAGGCTGTGGCTCCCGCAGCCTGTTACCACTGATGGCAGCTCCGTTGAGGCCCATCACCAGCACTGTTTGGGCACAGTTTAAATTGGCACCCTACACTCCCTCCATTTCCCCTGTCTTCCACTTAGCCCTCTCCACTGCCTCCTACAAACCCTTGGTTTGTGTGTGGATGTGCTGTTTGCATAGGGAATGTACGATTTGTGATGGCAAGCATTGTCTTCTTACTTTAGCACCTAGCAAGAAGCTCTGCACTTGGAGATTCCAAGTAGGTACATGCTGGATACAGATGGTCACCTTAATTTATATCGCCATGAGGCAGGGGCTGTTATTATTCTTATTTTACAAATGATGAAACTCAGGCTTAGAGGATATATAATCTGCCCAAATTCAGGCACTACGTGGTAAAGTTGAGATGATATTTGAGTCCAGTGGCTGTGCCCTAAGCCACAACAGAGGGCATTCTGCCTAATGTCTTGCCCAGATCTTCCCTTTGTCCATATTTAAGTAGTGAGAAAACTAACATATCTAGAGAAATACTGTGCAGTGAATTTTCTACCTGATTTCTAGACTTCTTGAGCTGCAATTGAATTAAAAATATACGTTAAAATTATTTTACATAGTCATTTTGTTTGTCACAACACTCTGTTAGTATTATTTCTCTTTCCTATAAGTAAATCAGTATCTAAGGATGTTAGGATTTGAAGCCTGGTATTTGACCCAAAGTCCAATTATTCAATGCTCTTTGCCCACTCTTTACTTATTTGCTTATTTACTCATATTTACTCACTCTTTACTTCATTTTTAATTAAGGGACTATGTAGCAACATGGCGTTTGACTCCAGAAGGTTCTTTGTCCCTTCCTCTCAAAAGAAAGGTACTAAACCAATAGAGAATCTTGTTTAAAAAAATACTCCTACTTTGTTGCTTTTAGGGATAAAATTCTGAACTCAAGAAAAAAGTAAGAGTTTTTAGCCATTTTTGTAAATTTTATGTTTTGAATAAAGAAAAATAGAAGATAATTACTGGATAAAGATATGTTGAAAAATACCTCTTCGTATGTAAGGAAAAGAAAATACAAAAGTATGCTTTAACAAGACAACAATATTTTTTTTTTCCTGGAATTTCTTTCATGTCTAAAACTTTTAGGAATTTAGGAAGAAGCCTTGAAAAGTTTTCATTCAATAATATATCATTAAAATATTTTACTTATTGTCACCAACCTTTGCTTTTATTCTGAATTTATAGTCCCTTTTGCTCTCTCTTAAGAGTTGTTTGACTCCAAAAGCATTTGTCTTCTCTAGCCAAGTATAATAATACCACACAACATAGATCTTTCAGGTCCTAGAATTTCTTTTCCTGAGTCTCTACAAATTTTGTTTCAGTGACAGAAATCTTGAAGCTAGAAATCAAAGTATTATTTGAGTCTTAGAAATGATGTTATTAATTTGAGTCTAAAATGATGGGCAATTTTATTACTGCAGATTTTCTACGCTCCTTAGTGTATTTTCTACACAAATATTGCATTTGTATGAAGGCCCAAATGGATTTACAATTTAAGAAAATGAAAAAGATTGCTTAACAAGTGTTCAGAGTCTTGGTCCTTCTGATTCTTTTATCTTGATTTCTAAAACAAACAATGCTAATAAACAAACAATTTGAACTATGATCTTCTGAAGAATTTTGGAAAGATCTCAGAAGAAAAAAAACACTCAAAAAGATACTGGAGTGCCATGAAAGAAATAGAAAAATAGATCAACCGGAGGAAAAGGGCAATTAGATTTATAGTTGCTTCTTGGCAGGAAAATACTGGCAAGAAAAAATTTTTAAAAGTTTAAGCATTGTTAAGGTAACTGAAAGGAATGTCGGAATGCAAGTTATCTTTCAGCGGTTTTCTGCTAAGATGTTATTGATAAGTTAACTACCAAAGTAGCCATCTGCTGACAGTTTATTTGCGTTAGTTTAATAAATATATTCTGAGAATTTCCAAGATCTGCTCTTTAGAGTCAGCCGAAGAAGGCAAAGATGGAGTATCTAACTGTCAATCCTTGAACAGGAGATATTTAGAACTGAAAATTACCAAACAATAAGCCTGAAGCTTTACCCCAACAGAGAAAAATATATAAATAAAAAGCTACAAAGGATTAGAAATTTTCCTCTTGTTATAGTGTGCTGTGATCCTGGTCTTGTGGCCCCCTGTGAACTCTGCGTTCAGTGGTAGGTGGACAAGACCCTCGGTATAGCTGACTGTGCTATGATCCTTACCATCAGTGCATGACCTTCAGGGCACAGCTGTGCTGAAGTCAGCTTGATCTCAAAGATTACACTACCAGAGATGGAATGAAAAGCTCAGATCTCCTTATCTTCCTGTTGATTCACCATGCAGATATTTGAGGAATGTGTTTTTTGAGTGAGGGAAAGGTATCAAAGTTAATTACAAGGAAAGTTAAAATAGTCAGTTCAAGCAAGATCTCAAGAAGAAATTGTAGGAAGGAAAGAAAGGAGGGAGGGGGGAAGCGAGGGCTATATAATATGTATGGTTGCCATCACAAAAATGGAGTCAAGAGCACAGCTGAGCTGGACTAAGAGCTGAGCTCCCAGGATAGCGTAAACAGTTTGTGTGCCTCTCAAGTTATCTTGGTAACAGGACGTTCACCTATTGCTAATGAATTTATGATGAGAAAAACTATTATGAGATGAAGTAAATAGCAAACTAATCAGCCATGGTTTCAGTAACATTGAATTATGTTTTAAAACATTTTGATGTCTGTAATTTTAGGTAAATTTACCTCTTTAGGTAAATTTTAAAGCCACTAGTATTTAGTATGTTTCATGTATCGTGGTATGGAAAGCAGATATTTTCCTGGCTCAGTGAGTGAGGAGTGTGTTCTCCCACTATTAATGAAGTTACCAGCTAAGAAACAGAGATAAAAGTATCTTTTCTGCTACTGCTTAGAGTTAACATTTGTCTCCAGTGAATATAGGAAACTGTCGAACACATGAAAATTAGTTCCTTCATATAGTTAGTATTTTGTTTATGCATCACTGTATGTTTGTACGAATTTGCCATCATTAGAATTCTGTAGTTTGGATCCAAATGGGGAAATAATGTGAAGTAGAAAGAATATAGAAGTGACTTTAGAAAATCTGGATTGTCCCATATCTGCTGTTTTCAACTGTGAATTCATTGGTGCTTCACTCTTCATCTAGTTTCTTAATTTTTCAGGTAAGAATAATAATATCTATCATAATTGGGTTTTTATATTTGCTGAGATGACATTCATTGATGTTTTTCATTTAATATGTATGAAAATAAATTTTAAACTGAAAAGTAGTATCTACTTTTTGGTTGTTAGAATTCTATTTTAGACTTACAGTTAAATTAGTTCATCTCAACTTTTTTGAAATATATTTGCTAGTTCCTGTGTTATTAACTATTCTGTGATTGGCAATGCAATTATATGATTAGAGATGCGATACTATATTTTAACGTACTGTATAGAGAATGCAACAAATTTGTTTTGTATTACAACAGTGAACATTTTAAGATACAGTATTAAAAATATAGGCAACTATATTAAGGCATAACATAGCTCAAAAAATTAATATTGACGTCTCAACCAAGTGGGCCAGCACACCACACTAACCTATTGTGATTTGTACTCAGTGGTAAAGATTACAACAAAACAACAACGAAAATATCTCCTCTAAACCTCAGGTTGTGTGTAGTGTAGTGAGAAGTACGTTAGTATTATTAAGACTGTCTCTTTGATTCTGTTCATATCCACTTGCATTGGTATTGGCTAAAATAACTTCAAAAAACAGAAGAACAGAAAGGAAAAATGAAATGCAATCTACTATGAGGAAAAAAAAAGGACAGGGCCTCCTAAGAGCTGGACGGACGGGGGATGGAGGGGACACGGTGAGTCACCTACCGCCACAGAATAATAGCACACCTGTTTTAATAGCTGTCCACAGATCACCAGGGGTGAACTCAGCCGACGTACTGAGCCTCCTTCAATGGCCCATGTGGCCTCCTACAGAAGAACTAGGTGAGCATTAGCGAGAAGCCTTACAGGAGCCCCAGCACGTGGGTGCAGGCGAGGCCAGCTCTTTCTTCCACTCCCTTATTGGTGACAGTGTGTGAAAGCTTATTGCTTTTTCTTTTATCTTCCCTAATTTAGTTACAATCAATTCATTTTATGAATTGAATTCATTTCCAATGACTAGAAATATAAATAGGAAGAGTGGCTCAATTACATCTGTTTTCGACAGATTGGCATCGTTCCCCATAACTCCTCATCCATTTGCGTAGTTTGAGGACACCCTCCCTGCAGGGCATCCCACAGTCAGAGGTCTGCACATGTGGGGTATGCGAGAGGACTTTCCTGCTCCTGGGAGCTGTGGCTTCCTCAGCTGCCTCTTGTCTGCCTCAGCCTCTTCCCCACGCAGTTGGTAACCATCAGCCTGTACACTGCGAGTTTCTCCTTGGTAAAATAGTAACTCTGAAACTTTATTAAAAGAGAGGAAACTTTAAAAAGAGGGGGACAGCTATTCTAACTTCATCAATCCATGACTCACAGATACTTTGGAGTAAATTTCAAACTCCTAAGTTTAGGAAACAAAGTTCATTCTGCTTGGGTCCCCGAAAACCTTTAGCCTTATCTCCCGCTCCTGCTGAAGCACAGCCTTCGTTTCAGTCCTACAAACTATTTGCCACTTTCTCTGTGTACCATATGTCATGCCATCCCCCTTCTCACATATTTCTTTCCTCAGCCTGGAGTGTCTCCCTACCCACTTCTTTCATTGCCTCTTGCTCCCTTCCACCACCAATCTATGATGACCTTGACAATTTTATTACATATATTTTTTCCCCTCTGGAATCTTTTTTTTTTTTTGGTGAGGAAGGTTCACCTTGATCTAACATCCTTTGCCAATTTTCCTCTTCCTTTGCTTGAGGAAGATTAGCCCTGAGCTAACCCTTGTGCTAATCTTCCTCTATTTTGTATGTGGGACACCTCCACAGCACGGTTGATGAGTGGAGTAGGTCCTTGCCTGGGATGCGAACCTGTGAACCTGGGCCCCCAAAGTGGAGTGTGTGGAACTTTAACCACTGTGTCATGGGGCCAACCTCCTAGAATCTTTTTTTTTGTTGGATATTGGACCTTCCACATTAGTTCTCTAGATTTTTTTTATCTTTGCTCTCATATTTTCCCTCTTCTTTTTTTTCTGTTGCCAGGCATATTTCTTAGCTTTATCTTTTAGCTGGTCCATTGAATTGTTAATTTATTCTGTCATGCTTTTGATTTCCAAGAGGTCATTTTGCTCCTTTTGTAGAACTCTCTTCTCTAGTTATATAGATATCATGTATTCTTTTTTTCTTTTGAGGAAGATTAGCCCTGAGCTAACATCTCCTGCCAATCCTCTTTTTGTTTGCTGAGGAAGATTGGCCCTGAGCTAACATCCATGCCCATCTTCCTCTACTTTATATGTGGGACACCTGCCACAGCATGGATTGATAAGTGGTGCATAGGTCCATGACCAGGATCCAAACCAGTGAACCTCAGGGTGCCAAAGTGGAGTGCACAAACTTAACCGCTACATCACCAGGCTGGCCCCAATGAATCCCTTTTTTTATCTCTCTGGGACTATTAATCATAATTATTGATTTTTAAGGATTTCTCTTGCCTCCAACATTATGTACCTGCATGTTCCCAATTATCTTTTTTGGTTCTTTTTTCTGTCATTTGTTTTTTTTTTAGTTTCCTATTTTGGTTTTTAACTTGTATGCTTAAAGACAAATAATCTACTACTGTTTTTCTCCAATTGTTTATTTAAGACAGTGTTTAAAACTGAGCATTTAAAACTGAAGTAGTAAGATGCTGATAGGAAGGTGTTTTTGCATAACTGGGCTATTCTGCAGGTGACCTTACCCTTCATGGGGATGCTGAGATGTGAGAGTCTGTAGGAGGTTTGCTTAGGCTGCTCAGTTTCCCTGGACAGCCATCCCCCATGCTTTTGCCCTGGGAGTAGAAGATTGGTAGCACTTATCTGAGAACTGAGTTGTGAGATGTTCTCTGAATCTCACCGTTCAGTAAGACATAACCCCCAAAATAACACTAGAGAGAAACTATATTATTTCAGACTATTTTTAAATTTGGAAAAATAAAACATATTTTTCTTTTTTTCTTTTGTCCTACTTGGCTGCAGTCCAGCATGAACGTCTCTCCCCTAAATCACGTTTACAATACAGAAAATTCACTAATATAGTTCTTATACTGTGGTGACCATGTTATTATAGAATGTTTGCACACCATTAGTTATCCTGGAATTATTCATATTTACACCTTTTTATATTCTGGATTGTAATTTATTCTTTAGGTAAGCTCACATATCAAACCTCAGCTTCTTAAGAGGAGAAATTTGGGAGATTCATGGAGGAATTAAGAAGTTGACAAACTTCTTCCACAAAAACAAACATACAACTGGACAAAATTGTCACAAACAACCATTTCCGGGTTTTGGAAATTGACCAAAGGCTAACAGCAAATTGAGAAGTGTTTATTCATAAACGCCACCCAAGAACAATGGCAATGGCAGTCTTCTTGCCTATATGAGCTCCACCACTGTGTAGATAAGATCAATTTATCAGGGCCAGGCTCCATGAATACCAGAGGATTTGCTTTCAGAGGGCACTGACATGCTTTGAAGTGGAGGGCATACATCAGTTTCATTTTCATTAAAAGTAGCAAATTTGGTAGGAAAAAATGGGAAAAGCCACAGCGCAACTAGTGTGAGGCTGATGTACCACTTGAGGCAAGTGGAGGACCAGATGGAAATTTAATGGGGAGAATCTGTAAATGAAGGATCCATATAAGGGGTCGATAAGCTCTTCATATGTCCCTAGCTGGCTGGGAAACTATGTAAATGTGTCATAAGTGGCCAGAGAAGCCCGATAGAAAGTAAAATCTGAGGCAGACATTAAAATTTTACAAACTTTGAATACGTTCCCCAACCACACATAGATCAGCCTCCAGGGGGAAGCATTAGGGGCTGTAGTGATCAAGCAGGGTCTTTGCTCAGTCATTGCCTGACCACCAACCGATGGTGTTAGGAAAGGTTTTGGGTGTGAGGAGAAGATTCTAAATCTGAACAATGGTGATCGTTGCATGACAGTAAGAATCTACTGAAAACCATTGTACCGTGTGCATTTGCAATAGCTACATTTTACATTATATAAATTATAATTCAGTAAATCTGTTTTAAAAAGGTGGTTTCAAAGTAAAATTTCCTTTTATTTTTACTAATGGAAATTTCACTTTAGCATTTTTACCTTTTTATACTTACAGGATGATTATTCCAAGTAGATAATTTCCAACCTCTTGTCCTCAGAGCATCATTTTTGTTCACTCAGTTATCTTGCAAAAATCATAAATCTCCAAGGTAACAACTCCTTTTCTAAAGAGAGGTCTATAAAAGCAAAGATTAATTTTCTCATTTGGGCGCACAGTTATTAGTTGTTAAAAATGCAAAACTTTGCCTTTTTACCTAGTAATACACTGATTTTTTTTTTTTCCTCAGGAAGCTGCATATGTGAGAGTTCCAAATTTATCAGCTACCTTACCACCTCTAAAATCTCGGCTGTTGTCTATTTCCACCTACAGAATTGCGGTTTTCCAGTCCGAACTGGGCTCGAGGAATCCTCAGGACCCCCTTCATTTCTGTCTTTACCGTTCCAGCTAAAGGATCTGTGAATTCTATTTGGGGCATCTAGGTCCTTGTTCTGACTTTAGACTATTCTCCTCTAAGGATAATTGTTGGGAGCTCTGGAGAAGTAGGTTGAACCTTGACTTCAGGAATAATGACCAAAACCATGCTGCAGAAGTGGTCCAACATCAGACAGCTCGAAGACGAGGCAGCTGCAGTCAGTCGAAAGGCCAGTACCTGAAAATGTACCTCGCTGATTTAGAACTACATAAGATTAGCTTCGTTGCAACATGGAAAGAGAATCGAATTTTGCTTTAGTTTAAGACTGAGTGGTAATAAGAAAGTAGTTGGACAAGTCTTTCCAATTTTTTATTGTTATCTAGAGGTGTTGTGAGTTTTAAAAGAGCATGTTGCACGTGACGCCAGCAATCCAGAAGAGCATGAGCAATGGACTATGCGGGAAAAAGATGGTTAGAACTGGAGTTTGAGTTAGGATTAAGATTAGGCCTAGAGAATGAAGTAGCTATGCCTTGACAAGACAGGAGGAAGGCCACAACCATTGACACATTGATTTTGAAAGGAAGGAAAATGACAGATTAGGTTGGAAGATCTACTGGTAGAAATTTTAAGAGACTCCAGTCATATGGTTTCTATCAAATAGTTACTAATATTACTAAGCTCCTACAATCTAGCAGGTATTGAGCTAAACTATTTTACATGTAATTAGTTATTTGTTCTGGCAGAGAGTCAAAATGTGTATTGGTATTTAGTTTTATTCTATATCGTATATTCATGGAAATACTCTGTTTTCTTGTTCTTGTTTATTTCTTTTAATTTTCCTTTTTTTGCAGTTGCTCATACCTGTGTCATTTTCTTTCTTCTGTTCTGAAGTTTCCCTTCTCTAAATCTCTTAAGTAGAAGGCTCTTCCCACTTCACATCCTAGAATGGGATTGTTCGGGACACGGGCTTTCCCTTCAGGGCCAGTCCACATCTTTTTTCCCATCCTCTTTTCCTAATCACATGGCAAACTTCGTACTTGACAATTTATTACATATATTCTGTATTTATTTTGACATAATTATGTAATTTATATTCAATCGTTATATTTATTTGTCGTGGCATTTTGTGGGAAGAAGCAGTTTTGCACTTTGTCCTTCCAAATGGTTTCATCTGACAATCTTTGCGCTGTGCTTTTTTTAATGACAGCTTTATGAATCCCTGACTCATGTATGAGAGAACACCAAGGATGAATGGTTTTGTGAAGAGGGTAAGAGTGCAAAATTTCGCAAAGGAGATCCTATTGGGGTGCACGTCACTGACTTGTAATAATATACTCAAGTGTCAGAAGGTAGAGACATCCTGGTCCCGTTCAGGCTTTATCTCAATAGACACGAGTTCAGTGGAAATGTGTATTAGTGTCACTTCCACCGTGATCATAATGGCTCACAGGAGAAATTAGAAATAGGATCATTATTCACACTTCATCTGCCAGGGTTTTAGATGTAAATGCTTTCAATGGAAATACCTCATATGCTCAATTCTCTAATTTTGGTTGTTTGTAACGAAAAATTGAAGAAAGCATATGCTGAATTTTAGATTTTATGTGCCAGTGGCTCTTTCTAGTGGATTCATGTAATACTCTACTGTCACTTTCTAGAATCAAAAAAGAGAGAAATGCCACACCTATGTATAAACAACTGTCAACATGTGTTGACGTTACATTGACAGAATGAGATGTGAAGAATTCTTACTAAATTATTGCCTGAAGAACCCTGGATTCTGCTTTAGTAAGGTCTCTTCATCTTATTAGTTAATTACATGGCATACTTCCTGTCAATTTTTTCCTCTTATAGAACATACTTTTCTATCAAACAACAGTAAAAAAAATAACGAGAGGTTTTTTTGTTGTGTGTGTGAGCCTGGTGCAAAGTTTGCTTACTTACCTCTGTTTGGAGATGGCACTAATAATATTAACAATTAAATCTCACAGCCATAAAAGTGAGGCCCCAATCTGTCTCTTTAACCCTCATCGTCCTCTTTGTCAAATCTTGCTGTGTTTATGTAACTTCCTCTTCCAAATAAAAATGCAGCTCTGTTGACACATTGATTTTTAGCCCAGTGAGACCCACGTTTGTCTTCTGACCTACAGAAATAGAAGATAATAGATTTGTGTTGTCTTAAGCTACGGAGTTTGTGGTAATTTGCTGTGGCAGCAATAGAAAACTAATACATTGAGTTTATAAAAATATGTGTTGCTTTCTTTGGACATCATTTGGGTCATGTTTTGCAGTTGTTGACAGATTTGTGGATTTCGATGTCAGTGTATTGATGGTGAGTCAAGATATCATAGTGGTTAGGTGTCAGCCTGTGGGTTTTGGAGGCAGGTTGACAGTATCCTTCAAAGTTTACATCCTCCACTTACCAGCAGTATGGGTTTGGTAAACTACTTAAACCTGCTGCCTTCCATTTTCTTCGTTGCTATAGTTGTGACAGATGTAGCAGATGCTGTTGTGTCTGCTTATTTACAAAGCAGGTGCATCTTCTAGCTGCTGAGAGTTGGGACTTCTAATACTCATATCAACTTTCTCCAGAGAATTGTGCTCAACTAATGGGAGCTGTCCTAGCTGGAAATGCCTGTGTGGTTACGACGCTGCCCTGGGATATGCATGAAGGCAGCTAACAGCCAATGACAGACTGATAGGTGTTGCACAAACCTGATCTCCTACTTTAATAGGAAAAACACCACAGTGTACTTCCCAGTTAGGAGGAGCACTGTGGATGTGAAACGCGGCCATAAGGTGGTATTGAAACAGGGAGCAAGTTCTTGTAGCAACTATCAGTCATGGGCTTATATATTTATTTTTAACACATTAAAACAATACATCTTGCTTCTGTTTCCAGGAAAATGGAGTAGATGTACTTTTTTGGCTAAGTACAACAAAAAATCCTGAATATTATATATAAAACAACGTAAGAAAACTCTGCAACATACGAGAAACTTTTGGGCCCAAGGAAAGACACGATGGCAAGTTCTCCATTTACTTTTCTTCCCTCCCTCCTTCCTTCCTTCCTTTTTCTCTGCCTGATATATCTCCGTGTTGTGTGTAAAGAAGTCAGTGAACTAGAAATACTGACAGAGGCAGATGAAAAGAAAACCTCCAAAGAACTTCTCTCTTTAGCTAAAGGACCAGGAAAATGGCAGCTTAGCAAGACAAAAACAATATTTAGACAATAACTGTTTTACTCCAGCTAAACACCTCAAAAAGTAGTGGCTTTACTACCCCTACGCCAGTAAAGTCTCAGTAGGGAGCCTAGACTTCCACCCTGGCTGGTCTGTAAGGAGGCACCTAACCCCCTGCCAGCGTGGGGTCAGATTATGCTAAATAGGAAATTAGCTCTTTTATACTCAATAGATCTCATGTTTTCTTTTACAAACTTCCTGTTTTTACCCATTGCTGGTTTTTATTGGGCAGTATTTTTTTCTTCTTCTAGCCTATCATCAGCGATTGCAGGCATTCATGTTTTAAGAGTAGATTTGGTTTTTGGAAACAGTCTTAAATAATTAAGAGCCCACGTGTAGTGAATCGAACAGGCACTCAACCTAGGGTAACAGTTCTTTGGTTTAAAAACAATATGCAATTAGAAAATAAACTGATTTCATTTGTGATGTTAAAACTGCAGTCAGTTTCCAACAAGGTGTTTCAAATATGCTTTTAGCGGTGGAGACATGAGTTTTGTATATACAGATTCCCAAGGCAAAGAATTTGGATGCTTTCCTTCTGGAATATTTGTTTAAAAGATGTTTAATGATGTGATTTAAATGCCTCATTATCTGTTGGCCATTCCTCATATTAGCAGGGAAGGAAACCATGAACCAACGTTCAACGGTTTCTGCAGTTTGGTCACACAGACCTGCATGCTTTCATGTCTTACCAGCAAGATGCTGCACTGGCACAGACTGCTGTCCCCTACTCCCCACCACTATAAACCCCAGAGAAATATCTGAGGGAAAACACCAAGATAGAGAAAAACCCAAAGAACCCAGAGAGGTGATAAATCTGTTCTAAATTAGTGGGTGTGAAGCTGAGGCGGGTGGAATTTGCTTTTCCTGGGCGGCGGGGCAGGGCCATTGCGGCTGTGGGATAATAAAATTGAAAGGAACTGTTAGAGCTCTTCCCTTGATTCTCCCACTGCCATTGTCTTGGGACAATTAATGGCAATTTAGGAGTCGTCACAAATAAAACCTTGGCAGCAAGAAGCCCTACTCTGAGAAGGAACTATAGAGAACAGTAAAAATTGTGGGGACCTGTCAGACAGTTGCCTTTCCAATCCTTCTCATTCCAGATCTCTGGGCTTCTTTTATAACCTCTCTGATGCCCCCACCGAATGCCACTTCTTCCTGGTGCTGAATACTCAGTCACGTCCAGGAATTAAACAATGAATACAGGAGCAGCTTCTCTCACTTTTACACTTAATAACTCGATTGCAAATATTTTGCTCCTTTTTCCTCAAAATTTGAGTCTCTACGGTATTCACTCCCACAAAGGTTTACTTTTGATAGAGGACACAAATATGGTTCCTTTGAACTAAAATCAGAGATTCCCCTTGAACAGGCATAGAAGGAGGTTACTGCCTTGGCTAGTCTGATCTCAATTCATATACAATTGAGGGAGGAAAATCAGGTCAGGAAGCCAGTTCGGCTAATGATTCAGATCCTTCAGCAGGGAGAGTTTGATCCGTCTCACTACGAACCTAGACCGGCTGAGATGCTCATTGAGAGAGAAGAAAGCATAGACTAGGGAATAGAAGATCAAAGTGATAAATAAAAACTGTGGCCTTGTGACCAGTTACAGAAACATGGACTATAGTAACTATAGATACTTTCTCCCTTGCATTTTATATTCGTCTTTTGTGTATTAGGAATTTTATTTCTCTCCCTTTTCCTTATTATTTTCTTTTGTTTTATGTATTTTGTCTTGCTGGGAAAGATTCACTCTGAGCTAATATCGGTTGCCAATCTTCCTCTTTTTTGTTTCTCCCCAAAGCCCCAGTACATAGTTGTATATTCTTGTTGTAAGTACTTCTAGTTCTTCTATGTGGGCCGCCACCACAGCATGGCAACTGACAGGCAAGTGGTGTGGTTCCACTCCTCGGAACCAAAACTGGGCCACCGAAGCAGAGCATGCCCAACTTTAAGTGCTAGGCCTCTTCAAAAATACCTGGGCTGGGAGGTGCTGGACCTGATGGTTAAGAGTGAGGGGCAGAGTCCTTCCCTATTCTGTCTCAGTTTTTGGTTAATTTTACAATTTTGTCTTTATATTACAGACTATCTAGATGTGATTGTGACTGGCTTAGTAGAGGAATTCACATTTCTAGAGATGATTTGTGGACTTGGGACAATTTTGGGTAAGTGCATCTTCGGATGAAGACTAATTGCTTTCTGTTATTTGCAAGCATGATGTAGTTTTTCTTGTCATTACATAGAAGATTAGATATGGATGGAAAGATATAAATGAATGAGAAGTGTTTGAACTGTGCTGGAAAGCATCTATTGCTTCTAATTTCCACACTGGGCCTTCTTTATCTTTCTCTCTTCTGCTACACAGAAGTTCTGCAAACTACATTTCCCACATACCCTTACCAGCTGCCTTCCTGTTCATTTGGGCCAATGGTAGGCAGGAGAAGAAAAATGCCGCTTTTTTATGACTGCTGCTTTCTCTTCTGGCAGGATGCCAACAAGGACATGGTAGTGGCATTATTAACAGCAGTAGCAATAGAAACAGTGGTGGTAGTAGTAATGGTGACAGCACCCTGGTGGCAGTTGAGAAAGCAGCAGCATTCAGTGAATATGGGCTCCTGGCTTCTTTCTCATGTTCCTAGGTCCACACAAGAGCAGGCTTAGGGGCACAGTGAGCCTGGGCTCTAGGTAGCACCATCCTTCTGTTTCTTCCCACGGATGTGGAAGCTTCTGCCGTAACTCATTTTTGTGTAATATTACCTAATCCCTTTGTGTTCCTCCAACCATTTCAAATTCTTTGTAAAACAAAAGACAAAACAACTTTTTAACTCAATTCTCATTATTAAATTCCCTCTCTGTTTGAAATAAATGGAGCTGCTTTGTTTTCCATGACTGAACTCTAACTTTAAATATAAACCCAAGAAAGAAAGTCTTGCGCATGTGTAGCTGAGGGTAGGCCAAGAACGCTCATAGCAGCACTGTTAATATTAGCCAAACCTGTAAATAGTTCAAATGTCTGTCACCAGAGATTTGATGAAAAACACAATGAAAAACAGTATTATACAGACATCAAGATAAATGAGTGTATCTACATGCAGCAGTATGAACGAATCTCAGCAATGTGTTTTTATAACACTCATTAAATATAATTCACTTATCATAAAATCCATTGTTTTGAAGTGTACGTTTCAAGGTTTTCTAGCATATTGCCCAAGTTGTACAATCATCATCACCATCTAATTTTAGAACATTTTCATCATCCCCGAAGAAACCCCATACTCTAGTAGTTACTCTTGATTCCACAGCCCACCCCCAACCCTAGGCAACCACTAACCTACTTTCTGTATCTGCTTCTATTCTGGAGATTTTGTATGAATTGGATCATGAAATATGGTCTTTTTTGTCATTGGCTTCTTTCATTTGGCATAATGTTATCAAAGTTCAGCCATATCATAGTATGTATCAGTGTCTCATTACTTTTATTGCCAAGTAATATTCTATTGTATGAATATGCATTTTGTCTATCCATTCATTGGTTGATGGATATTTGGGTTATTTCCACTTTTTCACTATAACGAATAGTGATGGCATGAACATTCATGTATAAGTTTTAGTGTGGATGTATATTTTAATTTTTCTTGGGCATATACGTATTAGTGAAATTGCTGAGTCATATGGTAACGCTATGTTTAATATTTTGAGGAACTGATGAACCAGTTTCTCTCAGTGACTGCACCATTTTACCATCCCTCCAGCAATGTGTAAGTTCTTTTCTTCATATCCTCACAAAGCCTAGTCTGTCCTTTTTATGTTAATGATCCTGGTAGCTGTGAAGTGGCATTTCATCGTGATTTTGGTTTATATTACCCTCACGATTAAGAATGTTAAGCACCTTTTCTTGTTTTCATTGACTGTATAGCATAGTTGGAGAAATGTCTGTTCAAGTCCTTTGTCCATTTTTTTGGGAGCCATTTCCATATGACTTTTTATTGTTGAATTGTAAGAGTTCTTTTATTTTCTAGATACAACTCCCTTATCAGATAGATGGTTTGCAAAATTTTTTTCCCATTATGTAGACTGTCTTTTCACTTTCTTGATGGTGTCTTTTGAAATATGAAAGTGCTTAATTGTGATGAAGGCCAATTCATCTATTTTTTATTTTGTTGCTTATGCCTTTGGTATGTTGTCTAAAAAAATAGCTTAATCTAACTCACCAGAGATTTATGTCTATGTTTTCTTCTAGTAGTTTTACAGCAATACGTCTTAAATTTAGGTCTGTGATCCATATTGAGTTAATTTTTGTGTGTGATGTGAGGTAGAGGTCCAACTTTATTCTTCTGCGTGTGCATATTTGGTTCTCCTAGCACCGTTTGTTGAAATGCTTTTCTTTCCCCCATTTAATGGTGCAATTACAATTTTTAAGACAATATACAATATGTTATTAACTATAGTCACCATGCTATACATTAGCTCTCCAGAACTTGTTCATCTTTTGAGAATTTGTACCCTTTGGCCAACATCTCCCCATTCTCCTCCTTCCTCCACCACACCTAGACCCAAGCAATCACCATTTTCCTCTGTGTTCCTGTGAGTTCAATGTTTTCAGATCTCACATGTGAGTGGAATCAAGCAGCATTTCTGTCTTTCTGTGTAGCTTACTTCGCTTAATGTCCTCCAGGTTCTTTTGTGTTGTTGCAAGTGGCAGCAGCATTTCCCTTTTTTTTTAAAGTTGAATAATATTCCATTGTGTGTGTGTGTGTGTGTATCACATTTGGCTACTGTGAATAATGCTGCAATGAACATGGGGGTGCAGATATCCTGTGAGATAGTGATTTTACTTCCTTTTAATATATACCTAAAAGTGGGGTTGCAGGATCATATGATAGTTCCATTTTTAATTTATATGGAAACTCCATGTTGTGTTCCGTAGTGGCTGTACCAATTTATATTCCCACCAACAGTGCACAGGTGTTTCCTTTCCTCCACATCATCATTAGCATTTGTTAACTTTTGACTTTTTGGTAATAGCCATCCTAACAAATTTGAAGTGATATATCATTGTGATTTTGATTTGCATGTCCCTGATCATTAGTGATATTGAGCATCTTTTCATTTGCCTGTTGGCCATTTGTATGCTGTTTTTGGAAAAGTATCCATTCATGACCTTTGTCCATTTTTTAATGAGGTGTTTTGGGGTTTTTTGCTGATGAGTTACATGAATTCTTTATATATTTTGGATATTAACCCCTTATCAGATACATGCTTTGAAATATTTTCTGCCATTCCATAAATTGACTTTTCATTTGTTGGTTGTTTCTTTCGCTGTGCAGAAACTTTTTAGTTTGATGTAGTCCCACTTATTAATTTTTGCTTTTTTTGAACATGGTTTGGGTGTTAAATCAAAAAAATCAAGACTAATGTCAAGGAGTTTTCTCTAAGGAGTTTTATGGTTTCAAGTCTTACAGTTAAGTCTTTAATCATTTTTTAGTTCCTTTGTGTGTATAGTGTAAGATAAGGTTCCAATTTCATTCTTTTCACGTGGATATCCAGTTTTCCCAGGACCATTTATTGAAGAGACTATCTTTTTCCCATTGTGTATTCTTGGTGTCTTTGTCAAAGATTAGTTGACCATATACGCATGAGTTTCTTTCTATGGTCTCTATTCTTTTCCATTTGCCTATATGTGTGTTTTTATTCCAGTACCATACTGTTTTGATTACTGTAGCTTTGTACTATAATTTGAAGTCAGGAGTATGATACTTGCAGCTTTTTTTTTCTTGTTTAAGATTGCTTAGTGTTCTGGGGTCTTTTGTGGTTCCACATAAGTTTTAGCATTATTTTTTCTAGTTCTGTGAAAAATTTTGATAGGAATTGCATTGAATCTGTAGATTGCTTTGGGTAATATGGACATTTAACAATATTAATTCTTCCAATCCATGAGCATGGGATATCTTTCCATTTACTTGCGTCTTCTTCAAGTTCTTTCATCTAGTTTTCAGTGTGCAGATCTTTCTTTTACCTCCATAATTAAATTTATTCCTAAGAATTTTATTGTTTTTGAAGCTATTTTAAATGGGATTGTTTTCTTAATTTTTTAAGATAATTCAATTTTAGTTTATAGAAACACAACTGATATTTTATCGTGCAACTTTACTGAACTTGTTTACCAGTTTTAAAAGTTTTCTGGTGGAGTCTTTAGGGTTTTCTCTATGTAAGACCATGTCACCTGCAAACAGAGACGATTTTACTTTTTCCTTTCTTATTTGGATGCCATTTATTTCTTTTTCTTGCCTAATTGCTCCAGCTAGACTTCCAGCATCATGTTGGATAGAAGTGGCAAGAGTGGACATTTTTGTCTTATTCCTGACCTTACAGCAAAAGTTTTTGGTTTCTTACCATTGAGTATGATATTAGCTATAGGCTGGTCATATATGGTCTTTATTATGTTGAGGTACTTTCTTTCCATACTCAATTTGTTGAGAGTTATTTTTTATCATGAAAAAATGTTGGCTTTTGTCAAATGCTTTTTCTGCATCTATTAAGATGATAATCTGTTTTTATTCTTCATTCTGTTAATCTAGTGTATCACATTTATTGATTTCTGTATGTTGAACCATCCTTTATCCCAGGGATAATTTCACTTGATGATGGCATATAGTCCTTTTAATGTGTTGTTGAATTTGGTTTGCTAGTATTTTGGGAAGGATTTTTACATATATGTTCATGGGACATATTCATCTCTAGCTTTCTTTTCACGTATCAGGCGTACCAGTTATACTGTTTGACCTAGAGTTTGCAATATACATTTACAACTAACCCAAATCCACTTCCACATAACACTACACCACTTCATGGGTATAGCAAGTACCTTATGATAAGAAAATAATCCTAATTCCTCTGTTCTGTCCATTGTAGCATTGCTGACATCCATTTACTTATACATAAGAGTACGTAACTAAATACATTTTTGTTCTTGTTATTTGAACAAACTACCCGTTAGATCAATTAAGAATAAGAAAAATATTTTTTGCAAATTTTACTTTCATATTCCTTCTTCAGTGCTATTCCCTTCTTTATATAGATTCCAATTTCTGACATATATTGTTTTTCTTCTCCCTGAAGAATTTCTTTCAACAGTTCTTGCAAGGCAGTTCTACCAGCAGCAAATCCATCAGTTTGTTTTTTTTCTGAGAAAGTCTTTATTTCTCCTTCACTTTTGAAGAGTAATTTCCAGGGTACAGAATTCTAGTTTGGTGGGGTTTTATTTCCTTTTCATAATTTAAATATTTCACTCTCTTCTTGCTTACGTGTTTTCTGAGGAGAAGTCAGATGTAATTCTTATCTTTGCTCCTATATGGAGAAGTTGGTTATTTTCCTCTGGCTTCTTTCAGGATTTTTCTTTATCTTTGATTTTCTATAGTTTGAAGATGATATACAAGGTCTAGTGGGTTTTTGCTTTTTGTTTTTAAATTTATCCTGCTTGCTGTTCTCTGAGCGTCTTAGATTTGTGGTTTGGTGTTTGACATTAACTTGGGGAAGTTTTCAGTCCTTATTGTTTCAAATATTTCTTCTGCCTCCTTCTTTCTTCTCCTTCTGATATTCTTATTGCACATGTTATACTTCCTGTAGTTGTCTCACAGTTCTTGATATTTTGTTCTTTATTTTTTCAGTTTTTTGTTTGTTTGTTTTTGAGTTTTAGAGTTTCCTATCAAGATACCCTCAAGCTTAGAGATTCTTTCTTCAGCTGTTTCTAGTCTACTAATTATCCCATCCAAGGAATTCTTTCTTTGTATTAAAGTGTTTGTAATGTCTAGCATTTCTTTTTAGTTCTTTCCGAGAATTTCCTCTGTCTGCATACATTGTCCGTCTGCTTTTGCTTGCTGTCTACTTTATCCATTAGAGCTCTTAGTGTACTAATTATAATTTTTAAAAACATCCTGATCTGATAATTCCAGCACCCCTACCATATCAGTCTGGTTATGATGCTCTGTCTCTTCCAACTGAGTTTTTTTTTTGCCTTTTAGTAAGACTCATAATTTTTTCTTGATAGCTGGACATGATGTTACTAGGTAAAGGAACCTCCATAAATAGGCCTTTAGTAATGTGGTAGTAAGGCATAAGGGAGGGCAAATGTTCTATAGTCTTATGATTAGGTCTCAGTCTTTTAGTGAATCTGTATGCCCCTGGACTATGAATTTCATGTGCATTTCTTGTTCCCCTCTCCTTTGCCACTCAGGTGAGAAGGATGGCTAGAGTGGTCTTGAGGTAAGTATTTGCCTTTCTTTATGTCAGCTAAGCTCTGATAAAACTGCAATAAGTCAGGCCTGAGGCCAGACTTTGTTATGAAAAATAGAATGCTCCAGTGTATTTCGAAATGGTTCTTTCCCTCTCCACCTGCCAAAGCATGAGGGAAATTTTTCTGATGTTCACTATGAGGACCTGCAAGAGCCCTAGAAGGTAAAACTCACAAAACTGTGGGGACACTCTAATGACTGAATCTCCCCAAAGGTTTTTGTCTCAGACTTGTGCACATTGAGCCACCAACAATTCGTCTATTACAATTCAGGTTTCCTTCTCCTGGCACTCCTTCCCACAGAGCTTCAGCTCATGGGTTTCTGCTTCAGACGGGCGACTCTCTGTATTTGTCTGTTGGTTTCTCCAATTTGGAGGGCAGCAGTTTGTGCTGTGACCTTACTTCTTTGTTGGATCTAAGATTTTCCCATTTGTTTAGCTTTGTACTTGTTGTTAGGGTGGAGTGGCAACTTCCAAGCTTCTTACGTGCCAGACAAGGAACTGGAAGTCCTCTAAAGACATCTTTTTCCTAGAGTTATTTTTAAGGTTTTAGGCAAACCTCTTGTCTGCCCCAACTGGTGTTGCTACCTTAGGTATCTGTGATTGCACAATTGCTGCTGATTGTTTTTGGCAAAGTTAAGTCCTAAAGGATAACAGATACTATAATGCTCTTTTTGTAAAATCAAAAACATCTAAGATTACAAAAAACAAAAACGATTGGAATATACACTACATAAAAAAGAATGCAGGAAACAATAAAAATGGGATTTGAGTTAATGGTCATCTTGGATGGGGAAGACAGGGAGATGGGATTGTGGTCATGCATGAATGAGAATGCATCATGAGAAATGAATATATTATCCTCCGTAAGTTCCAAGTGAGGAATGAAGGGAGAAATAAATACCTTATTAGCTTATGTCCATTTCAAAAAGATGAAACAAAAAAAGCAATGGTTAACCTCACTTATATAAATTATCCGTTGATTTACAGCCCACTTATGTAAATTATCCATGCAATCACATATTAGCCATACACTTAGATATTTTCCATATGGTTACATATTAGCCATACACTTACATATGGGGTTATGCGTACAATCTTCATTAACAGCATTGGACATTCTGCACAATACTTGGTCAACTATTTTTTAATATGTATTGTATCTGTGGTCATAAATTAAATTGAACTTGTGTTTCCTGTTTTTGGATTCAGCTCTGCAATGGAAATTAAGAAACAATCTGTTAAGATTTTAAAGAAAATTTATCTTTTTTTGTTTTTTTGGGGGGGGGAGGAAACATTTATCCTTTGAATGTTGCTACTCTATTTGACCTAGATTTTTCTGATTACCTCTTTTAGGTTACATGAACTATTTAGGCAATTGCGATGTTGGAAAGGTAGCCAGCTAAGCAATAAAAATGTAACACTTGTTTTAATAAATCTAAAATTTGATTCTAAATTGTGCTAATCTGCAGGCATCATCATCTTCTGCTCAGAATATACTGGGTGTAAGCATAGCTTTGCAGCCGCTATTTATGTTTGGGTTTGCTAAACCTGGTCACTTATGGTGCTTCACTTATGAACTTGGCCTGGGAATTTATTGCAACGTAGCAGTTTTAGAAAGTCTAAATTTAGTAGAAAACTCTTAAATTCCCTAACTCCACTTAGCAACTTTTCTTTATTCTCAATTTGGCTTCATTTCTTGCCCCATTTGTCTTTATCTAGTTGACATTGAGCTGAAAGCTTATAGGGCATTCACTGGAGGCAAGTTAGTTAACTAACTTAAAACTTATACAAAGTTATTAGAGTTTTTTAAATCAGATTTGAAGACTTGAATGAAATATACTTATAAAATGAGAAATCATTCTCCATAAATCTTCACAGGTAGGTGTGTCAATGGAGCCAAAGAATCAGTAGGAACTTATACTTTCTCACTTGCACAATGATGGATGTTATATCAACGGTACAGCAAACGTTGTCCAAGAAAGATAGGAAAAGGAGAGCACTAAGGGACTAAAGGGGTTAGAAACCATTGCAAGACCCCTGTGCCGTTATTTCTTTTAATTTTCCGCTTCATTAACATCTCAGATGGGGTTATACTGAGTGTGCAGAAGTTGTACTCTTTCGTTATTAAATGCTTCACTGCAAGCCTGTTCTTTATTGTCCTCGTGTGTGTTTGTGTGTGTTTATATATACACATACATATATTTACATAAAATGTTTTACATTTATATATGTAGATAAAATGTTTTACAGATGTCCACATAGTTTATTTGAGCTTCAATAAAAGGAATTAAACTATTAGGTATGGGGTGGTTTACTGAAACTTTGAGGACTTGTTTGTGAAGTGCTTTTATTTAGTATAATACTAACTATATTCCAAGATATTTCATACCTAAAAAAGTCTGCTATTAAACTTTCCATGATATATTGGAAAGTAAGGAAAAAGAAGCAAGGATATATGAGGAAAGAATTTATTCCATTCCCAGCTCTAACATTAAATGTTTAGGATTATGGGAAAATCATTTATATTCTCTCATTTTTAGATTCACTGAAAAATAAGTATTAAGAAATATTGTTTCCAAGGTCATGATTATTCCTTGTGTGTTTTCTTCTCAACTCCTTATTTCATCAAAATTTTTTGAAGTCTTGTGTTGTTTTTTAATGATTTATTTACTTTCTGCCTCGCCGAGCAGAATATGAATTCCTGGAGAACACAGTCTTTAATCTATTTATCCTTCTGTCGCATATATTAGTGAATTCTAAAGTCATTTACAGCTTTAAAACTATATCAAAATGTTTTTGTCATTTTTCTTAGTGATTTAAATACATAATTTGCACTTTTATAAGTATTTAGCAAATTAACATATATAATAACGAGAGTAAGACATGTCCTTTGAAATTATGATATGCTGTCTAAAAAGACTTTGCTCATATTTGTAGACTTATGCAAAACTACCTTCTTTTACATAAAATTATTTTTGTGCACATGTGTCTTCTGTTGGTTTTTCTCTTTAGAATGTTAGTCAAATGTAGTTAAAACTTAGTCAGCAAAAACAAATCACTTAATATTTAGTCAAGAGTTTAAACTGTTAACATGGGGACAAGTGAGCATATATATATATATATATATAATGTTATAATTACAAAATGTGAAAGATACGGTAATTGAAATTTACAACATGCTGCATTAGAAATCATTACTTTGCTAAAGCAAGCTATATGCCTTTACATTTGAAACTATGATAATTTTTCCTCCTGTACTTTGTACTGTACAATGTACTGATTTCTGTCAATATATTAAAAAAAAATCAGTGTGTTTTTTTCTCTTTTGTCCTGTCTCTCTATTAGTCTTTCTATCTTCTGACTATTTTTTAAAATTTTTTATTGAGGTCATATTGGCTTATCACATTGCGAAAATTTCAGGTGTACATTATTATATATGAGTTTCTGTATAGATTGCATTGTGCTCACAACAAATAATCTAGTTTTTATCCATCACCATGCGTATGTGCCCATTTATTCCTTTTGCCCTTTCCCCATGACCTCCTTTTCTGGTAACCACTAATCTGTTCTCCTTATCTATATGTTTGTTTATTGTTCACATATGAGTGATATCATATGGTATTTGTCTTTCTCTGTCAGATTTATTGCACTTAACATAATACCCTCAAGGTCCATTCATGTTGTTGCAAATGGGGCAATTTTATCTTTTTTATGGCTCTTATTCCATTGTATACATATATACATATGTATATACATATATATATATATATATATATATACACCATATCTTCTTTATCCATTCATCCATTGATGGACACTTCGGTTGCTTCTATTTCTTGGCTATTGTGAATAGTGCTGTGATGAACCTAAGGGTGCAGAAATCTCTTTGAACTGTTGATTGCATGTTCTTTGGATAAATACCTAGTAGTGGGATAGCTGGATCATATGGTATTTCTATTTTTAATTTTTTGAGAAATCTCCGTACTGTTTTCCATAGTAGCCGCACCAGTTTGCATTCCCACAAACAGTGTTTGAGGTTCACTTTTCTCCACATCCTTTCTAACACTGGTTATTTCCTGTCTTTTAAATTATAGCTATTCTGATGGGTTTGAGTTGATATCTCATTGTTGTTTTGATTTGCATTTCCCTAATAGTTAGTGATATTGGACATCTTTTCATGTGCCTATTGGCCGTCTGTATATCTTCTTTGGAAAAATGTCTGTGCACATCCTCTGCCCATTTTTTGATCGGGTTATTCATTTTGTTTTGTTGTTGAGTTGTATGAGTTCTCTACATATTTTGGAAATTAACCCCTTGTTGGATATGTGATTTGCAAATATTTTCTTCCAGTTGATGGGTTGTCTTTTCATTTCATTGATGGTTTCCTTTGCCTTGCAGAAGCTTTTCAATCTGAAGCAGTCCCATTGTTTATTTTTTCTTTTGTTTCCCTTGCCTGAGTAGACATGGTATTCGAAAAGATACTGCTAAGACCTATGTCAAAGAGTGTACTGCTTCTATTTACTTTTAAGAGTTTTATGGTTTCAGGTGTTACATTCAAGTCTTTAATCCATTTTCATTTCATTTTTGTCTATGGTAAGAGAGCTAATCTTTGACAAGGGAGACAAGGACATATGATGGAGACAGGGAAGTCTCTTCAATAAGTGGTGTTGAGAAAACTGGACAGCCACATGCAAAAGAATGGAAGCTGACTATTTTTTTTTTTTAGAATAGTAGAACTAGTATAATTCAGTTTGAATAGTGGGCTATATTGGTTTGAGATTCAGAAAGTATATAAAGCCTCATATGGGGTGTCAGAGCCCAAATGTAGTGAAAGATAGCCACACTGAAAGGGAGCCAACACAAAGCAGGAGAGCCCCAGTGAATAAGGAGGATATCTCCTTGGAAATATAGCCCAGTGCAGGGTGTCAGAGCTCAAGCAGATTGAGGAAGATGCCCTTGATGGAGACATCTGCCATGTGGTGTCAAACTCCAAGAGGATTGAAGATGTGTCTTTACAGAAGAGCAGAGCAGTTATGGTGTCAGATCCCAAGCAAGGAGAGGAAAATGTCTGCATGGCAGGGCTGCCTGGCATGGGGTACTGAAGGCTGAGCCAGAGGCAGAGAGTGTACATTAAGTGGTGGGGTAAGGACAGTGGTCATGGAATTTCTTAGCCCAAGCAAGAGGAGGAGGGCACCTGTGTGAAGGAAGAGGAGGAGGAGTTTATTAGGGATGGAAGACTGTTCTCTTATAGAAAATTGAAAAAATAAGTAAACACACGAAGAATAATGGGCCCCAGTTTTCTTATTGTCAAAGAAGGGAATTATAAATGTGGAAAGGGATAAAATTAGCATGAACTCTGTGGTGTTGGACTGAATTGGAAGCATGTGAGCAAACTCATGGCTTTCAATAGATACAGATATAGCATGAAATATAGATGTACACATATTCATGAATATGAATAAATATGTGTGTATTTTATGTAGGGGTATGTGTGTTTGTGTCCCTAGCTCTACTTGGTAGCATGAGCATCCCATAGTAAGGATCACATCTAGAAAATAGATCTTGTCTTCTAAATATTTATCCACTAAAATGAACCAATGCTCAGTTGAAAAATGGCTCATTCCCAGGGCTGGGGCAGGATAATACGAGATAAGTCTGGAATATAATGTGGTATCAGAAAAATAAGGAAATGCTCAAAGATTGATAGGAACATTGAAAAATGGTATTAAATACCACTGGCCAAATCTATATGCATTTGAGAATCAAAATAATTATTAACGTATCAGAATAAAATTTTATTGAATTTCATTCAATCAATAACATTTCATTGAATAAAATAGGAAGAAATAAAATTTATGGATCTTTACTGAAATAAATAAATTAATTAATGGAAAGTTTGGTAAGCATATTAGTTTTCTATACAGCGTAACAAATTACCACAAATGTAGCAGCCTTTAAACAATCTGAATTTATTATATCCCTGTCTCTATTGGTTAGGAGTTGAGCACAACATGACTGGGTTCTCTGTGAGGCTGAAATCATGATGTTATTTTGGGTCCTCTGTAAGACTGCAATCAGAGTTGACCAGGGCTGTGTTCTTATCTGGAGGTTTGACTGGGGAAGATTCTGCTTCCAAACTCACTCAGGTTGTTGGAAGAATTCATTTCCTGATGGCTGTAGAATGCATGTTGGCATAGTGTTCCCTGAGGCCAGCCATGGAGAACATGACTCTAGAATGAATCAGCTGGCAAACTCTTACATATAATGAAACGTGATCATGAGAATGACATTGCATCAGATTTGCCATACTCCACTGGTTAGAAGCAAGTCATAGTTCTCCCTATAGAGGAGATTGTACAAGGCATGAATACCAGAAGGTGGGGATCATTAGGGATCAACTTAAGGTGAGTTTGCCATAGCAAGGAAAAGAATATATACATAGCACAAAGTATAGTCCAACAAGTGACTTCTTAATTACAAAGGAAAAAAAGAGTAACATTAGAGTGGGAGAAGCCTGGCCCACACTCTGTTGATCAAATGATTCAAGTGAATCTAACTAGTAATGCAACAAATTAAAATTGTGTGACATTTTATAGAATACAATGAAAAGAACACAATATCACTTCTATAATTTTTTCCTGCCAAAGATGTATAATCTCAATTTAAGCATGAGGAAGCATCAGACAAGGCCAAACTGAAAGGTGTTCTACAAAATCTCTGGCCTGTAATCTTCAAAAGTGTCAAGATCGTGAATATCAAGGTAATTGTTTCAGAGTAAAGGTAACAAAAGACAACTAAATGAAACACACAATTCTGAGCTGAAACCCATGGCTGCAAAGGACATTATTAGGCTAAGTGACAAAACCTGAAAGGGGTCTGAAAATCATATTGAAGTATTATATCCATGTAGATTTACTGATTTTGATGATGCTGTTATGGTTATGTTGGAGAATACACTTGTTTGTTGACCATACACACTAATGTTTTCAGTAGTTCTCAGGAGTAATGGGACATGAGGTTAGCAACTTACTCTTAAATTGTTTAGAAAATAAGTATTTGTCATTATATTTACAACTTCTCTTTTGGGCTTCTACTTCAGGGATATTTTCAAGTATTCCTCAGGACATTAATTCCAATTGCATTAAAATGCTTGAAGCCAAATATATTTAGGAAACATTGGTTAAATAAAGTTAAACAAGTTACTTAAATGCAGGACTTCTTAGAGCCGTAAACATAATAAATATGTTGCTAGTCTCAATGAGGATAAAATAATATCTAGTGTTTCCTATCTTTGTTATTGTTTTTGCCTCCCCATGAGAATTTTAAGGGACTGGGTCTGCAGAAAACACACTTTGGTAAATGCTAAGGTATAAATAAATAAATGCTCCGTAGGCAATTATGCAACGCTGTTGTGACTTGCCCCTTTCTCAATTCTCAACCTCATTATCCCAATAATTAAATTATTTTTCTAATTTAATAAAATATAATGTTTAGCAAAATCAACCTATAATTATTTTAATTTTTAATCTTTAACACTTTATTATTTATGAAAGCACAACTTCGAATAAAGAAGAAAATAAAATTCATTGGGAGTTCCCATGCTCTAGCGACCATGACTGTAGCGTTTTGATGTCTTTCTTTCCATTATCCCTCTTTATTCCCCTAAGTACATCTATCTTGTACTTTTTGACATTAATTTTGTACTGTATATGTTACACTGTAGCAATATTTTTACTTTACATTTTATTATAAGCACATTCCTTAATCATTCAGCATTGTTTAAAACATTATTATAATGATGGCAAATACATATGGATAGTCTATAATTAGTTTCCCCATTCTGCTAGTACAGGAAATTGAGGGTATTTCCAGAATTTCTTTATTATAAACAGTTAGGAGATGAAATAAAAAAACAATTCTATGTACATCTTTCATTATTTTGTGGGAAGATAATGTAGAAATAAATTTCCCAAATAAAAATATATGAGTACTTTAACGGTTTTAGATACCTAATGCCAAATTGACAACAATAAAAATGTTACAATATTTTTAGGTAGACTTTTTTTTCAGATAACAAGTTTAGGGTTCAAAACAAAAATGAACAGAAGTAGAGTTCCCGTATACTTCACCCCTTGACAGACACAGCCTCCCCTTGCTATCAAATCTCCCACCAAAATGGTACATTTGTTACGATCAATGAACCAACACTCGACACGTTATCACCCAAAGTCCATAGTTTCCACTAGGGTTTGCTCTTGGTGGTGTACTTTCTATGAGTTTTGACAAACGTATAATGACATGTATCCATTATAGTATCATACAGAATAACTTCACTGCCCTAAAAATCCATCCCCTGTGCTCCATCTATTTATCTCTCTCCCCCTGCAAGTCTCTGGCAACCACTGATCTTTTTACCAACTCCATAGTTTTGACTTTTTCTAAATGTCATAGAACTGGAAACAGTTTTTATTTTAAATGCAGCAGAATTTTATAAGCAAACTTGTTACCCCACATGCTTGCCAATCGTAAGTGTTAGCATTAAAATATAGGCCAATTTAATCACCATAAGATTAAAAATTAGATATCTTGCTATCTGTCTTTGGCTAGTCTGGCAGAAACTTACATTCTCACAATCTACCAGTGAATTTGTAATAAAATCCAAATTTTTTTTATTATGATCTGCGTAGCTCACCCTACCCAATTCTCCTCTCATATCACTGTCTTTCTGTTTCCCTAACCTCCAGCCCCTTCTTCCTCACCATTTATTTAAACCAGAAATACTCACTGAACACATGCGTTGGGCATTTTTCTAAACATTAGGAATACAGAAGTAAACAGAGCAAAGTTCCTGCACCTTGGGCTTACGTCTTCTAAACTAGCCAAGCACATTGCCACTTCAGAACATTAATATTTGTTTTTCTCTTTAACTGAAATGCTTTTCTATACTCCTTTATATCTTTAAAATATCAGCTCAGATGTCACTTCTAAAGATCTGGATCAGAAAAAGATAACAAATCACTCTGCCCATGAAACAATCCCCTCTCAGCAGAGTTACTCTTTATCTCATTGTCTTTGAGTTTCTTTCTCAGCACTTCTTCCATTTGTTTACTTGTACATCAGGAAATAATTAGGAACTTACACTTCATTCTTGGCCATTAAAATTCCCAGTTCAGCCTAATATCAAAACTTCTCTCTTTTTCCCATTAATTGTATCTCTAGTGCTTAGCATTGTCCCTGGCACATAAGAGGTTGATAAGTATATCTTGAATAGGTGAGTGAGTGAATGAGTATATGATTGATTGGATGACTAAACAAATGAATGAGTAATTGAGGTAAGAATAACCTTGAATTAGAACATAAAATGAATCATTTTCTACTCCTAAATTGGAGGGACTAGGAATCTGAAAAGAGTCAGGATTGTTTACTCTTAAGCTGAGTCTTGAAGGATGAGTAGTTCACCAGGTGGACCTGGAGTAGAGAGCATTCTAGTTAGAGAAAGCAGAGTCAACAAAGGCTTAGAGATGTGGAAGAACATGGTGCATGAGGGAGACTAAGAAGAGTAGTGTGGTTGGAGGGTAGAAAGTAGGGGAGACACGAGAATGTATGAATGGAGAGAAAGAAAGCAGTTGAGTGCCAGCCTCATGGGTCATATTGAATTTACGGTTGAGCAGTAACAACTTCATTATCATTATCCAAGCCTGCTCTGTCTATTCATATCATTGTCACTCTGGAAAATCCCAAGTCATCGTCAAAATCAAAGCTTTCTTGTTACAGCCTCTGAAGTATTTCCTGACCCCATTCGCTGATGCTACCCACAACCCCTTCTGTGTTACCTCAGTACGAAATGTGTGTACAACTGGACTCAGAGACATCACTTGCCGGTAGGATTGAAGTCTTTCTTGAGCTTTTTGGAGCCCTTAAGTGATGGAATAGTGTCTGGTTTATTAGTGCTTCCCTGGTTCTTAGCACAGTTTTTGCTAGGTTGATGCTCAGTTAGAGACCTTTCCATCTCAATTTCTCCAATGTTACTTTCCACCTTTGTGACAGCTTATGCAATGCTGCCTAACACAATAGACGGGCCATCACAAGCAAACTTAAATATCGTCAACAGACGGACAATGAAAGTTTGAGGTGCTTTAAACTTGTATAAAGAGGTAGTTTTGGTAAAAATATCAAAGAAGAAAATATTGGTCCCAATATTGCACTTAAATAATCTTCTAAATAATTATTTATGGAAAAGAGAGAAAGGAGAGGGAAATGGCAATCAATAAATCTTAAAGTCTTCTTCATTTTGTCGTTGAGTTAAATGTTGAGTTAAATTAATGTTGTTAAAGCATTAATTCTTGCTTATTTCTTCTTCTATCTGAACCTTAGATAATTAAAGTGCTTTCCCTGAGGGAGAGATTTTCACAAACAAGAGCATCATGCTAAATCGTTGCACATTTTTGGGCTGTTTAATTTGACATCTTTTCAGTATGCTTGGGTTAAAGCTTTAGCTGATTTTTGCTAGTGCTTTTTTTTTCTTTTTTCCTTTTGCCTCTGAGAATGCAGATTGATCAGTTCCATCCAGACTCATTAGAGCTGTTGAACATGTTACCCATAGCAGACTTTGTGAAATAAATCTAGTAATGCAATTCTCAATGGACTGTAAAAATCTGCTATTAGTTAATTATCAAGACACTTCTGAGTGATATTAAATTATCCCATTTGTCTTCTGATTATTATTCTGGTGTCATGTAAAATTGTAAGATGTATGAAGAATGTCCTGTTAAATACTAAATTTCCAACATGAGTGATTTTTACAACCACAAATTCAAGTTTTTATTTCTCAAATTTTAAGTTCATCCTTATCATTTTTCCTAATAATTCTTTGCTTCATGGACAACTGAATAATTTGATATTAAAATGGAATATTTTTTGAGTCATTGGATTTCACTGAGGATATGTTATGGTTTAGTTCACCTGACTAAGGCACCTTTTGTAAATCCATACCTGGAGATTAGATGGCCAATTCACTCTGCACAAATGGACATGACAGGCACTTCTGCACACCTTACTGGTCAGTCCACCTGTGCCTGCCCTCACGAAGCAAACGAACAGTTGATTCACCAACAATCAAATTCTTGATTGCTTTAATCAATATCACATACTTTGGTGTGGCTTTTTCATCTATAACATAGGAACAGTCTCTATCTCAGGGTTGTTGTCAGGATACAATGAGCTCCTTGGCACTTATAACATGTTTAGTACATATAGCTTCCTATTACAAGATCTTACAGGTTCGTCCATGGTGGGTTTTAACAGATGGGCTTTATAAAAGATGTAAGATATAGCAGGATGTTCTAATAAAATTGAGACAAAAAGCTTCTATTGGATTTTCCAATGTGAAGATTCTTAGTCTCAGCTGTGTTTTACCTTTGGGTTCACATTTCAAAGTAGAATGGCATCCTTTAAAACTTTAAAAATGGCATTAATGAAATATCTTCTTTTCTACTTGTGTTGACTAAAACAATAATAATTACTTTTTCTACTTGGTGGCCTATCTGAAATGAATCTTTTTGGTACTAACCGTTCAGTTAAAGGAATGCTTCCAGGATTTTCTCTTTTTGAACTTATTCTATGAGGAAAGAAAGGCACTCAAGGCATTTTTCTGCAAGTAGTCATTAGCGAGTGGGTTCTAGAAGGACCTCTGTACTCAGTACCTCTTAATGCTGTTGAAATGATTCACAATTCAGTATTGCAGCCACCCTTAATCTCTACACTTCTCTTTCCTTGAGTATTATGTTCTCTTGGTAGGTCATTCAAGAAAGAAGACATATTAAAAAAAGGAAAAAAAAAGTAATAATAATATAATTATCTGTACTGTTCAAGAAAGTCCAAATAACAATTAAAGGATGTGTTGAAATAGGCTTTATCAGAATTTGTGTATTTGTTCTGTATTTATTCCTACCGTGTTTTTGCACAGTTCATTGCTCAAATTTGGCAGAAGGTTAAATGATAATGCAAATAAATGTTTTAAACAGATTTAACATTCTTCTGAATAACAAGTCAAAAGCAAAACAACTGAGTAATAATTGTTTAATGCTTCCTGGTTAAGAAGTATTTTAATAGGTTCATTAGGAACAGTCTAGAATAGTTTGAGAATGCTGTTAATCTTTAGGACTAGAAGATCCTAATGGACAAAGAAGAAGGAAAAAAAACAAACTCAAAGAAATGAGTAGAAGTCAAAGTTAGGAGTTTGAGAAAAAAGTATTTTTTAAAAGTGTTAACATATCTAAACTATATTTTATTCTCACAAATATCTAAAATTAGTGTAGTTTGTATAAGTAAGAGTACATCTAAGTATGAGTTTTGAGAAGAGAAAATTTCAAGTGGAATTTAATCAGTTGGCAGAATTTTAGAAACAGCTTATATCAACTGATGTAATCTGTTAGGTTATTGGAGTGTCTTTTCAAAATGAGAATGCCATAATGATAAAATTGGATTCAAAGACTTGCTAAATGGATTCTGTATTTGTATGACTCATGGATGGGAATAACTTTTCAAAATTTTACTCCAGTAAACTAATAATTATACATTATGAAAAATTGTCGTTTCTTACTAATCTTGGAACTGTGAATTACTCATTATCAATAAATTATCATTTTATGGAAATCATAGGTTTCTAAACATAAATTATTTTCCAAGTAATATTATTTTAACATATATAAAAATTATAAGAAAGTAAAGAAAATGTGATGTTATAGAAAATGATAAATATTTTCTCCATTGAAGGAACAGATTGTGCACAGATGACGAAAAACATGAGAAGGTATAAATAGAAGTTTACTTGAATATCTAACTACTTAGTAATTGCTAACAAATTTTGCCCCCAATGTATTATTTAAAAAATATATATGATATCTATATCTGTATATTCAAGTTTATGTCTTCAAGAAGTTGAAAATCTAATTTGATATTTATAATTTATGCAAAAGAAAATATGGAGCAAAAGATAACATACATAAAAATGCTAAGCTATGTTGCTACAGCTCTGATTATTATAGATCTTTAGAAAAGGAGATCAGTGTTTGCTAGATAAACCAATCAAGGACCGTAAGAGTGAGAAGGAGGAACAAGATGATTCTATTAACTCCAGTCTCCTCGGACACATAAGAACACTTAGACTTAGGGAGAAAGTGACTTGCCAAGTTGCAAAGCTGCTATCAGAACCCACGCCCATGTTTTGTTAGTTCTGTGTTTTCATATGGGCTTGCATTTTCGAATTTGAATGTGATCGTTCTTTCTTTAGGGTACTGTCCCACTCATTGCATGTATAACGTATCTGTGCCACTTGCTCATTGAACAGCATTCCCAAATGTCCCACACATTTCCAAATGCTCCTTGGGAGAGGTACCGACTTTGATTGAAAACTGTTTTAATACATGAGTTCCTTTAATCACCGGAAATTAAGATTCGTGATGCAACTTTAAGATAATGTAAGAAACTCCTTAACAACTGGGAATTTTATGGTGAGGATTATTTAGTTTTTCTGCTGGCATCACGGCAGAATGCTTTATGAAAATTCCAAATGGAATTTTTTCTCCAACCTATAAGCTGTAGGTAGAATTTGCAAATAGATTAGATAGTTGCACTGCAGGCAATTTGAATTTATCATTAAAATCTGTCAGTTTCCTTTGCTGTTGTCTTCCAGCACTTTTTTTCTCCATATGTTGATATACTCTAACAATCAAGTTAGTTGACTTGATTACAGCCCAGTACCATTCTCCCTGCAATTTTTTTCGAGCACTTGTTTAATGGGTTCTTAATACTTTTGGAAGTGAATTAAACATAGATCTATTAACTTGCTGCAGCGAGAAACACTGCACACCAGGAGAACTCAGGGACATCTCAGCAAACAAAAGAAGAGACATTTATTATAGGGTTTGCGAGAGAGGTAGAATTTAGGTCAAATTTAAATGTAGCAGTATATATTAAGCTTAAATGTATGTTTTCTCAGAGACTTTTAAACTACAGATTCTCACTCAAATTGCAATAGGAGAAAACTTTCAAGAATAATACTGGATTGAAAGTAAATGTAAATTTTGTTTTATTTTCTTGCTGAGGAAGGCTTGCCTGGAGCTAACATCTGTTAACAATCTTCCTCTTGAGCTTGAGCTAACATCTGTGCCAGTCTTCCTCTACTTTGTATGTGGGTCACTGCCACAGCATGGCTGAGAAGTGGTTTGTAGGTCCATGCCTGGGATTTGAACCCAAGAACCCCAGACCACCGACATGGAGCACATGAACTTAACCACTAGGCCATGGGGCTGGCCCCTGTGAATAAATTTTTATAGGCGTTACAAACTTAAAATGTAAATGCCTACATAGGCCAGTTTACACTGGCAAAATAAGCGAACAAACTGCGCAAGGTGGGAATTGCAAACTTGGTCCTCCCTTCTTCACTCCAACAGCCAGCAGTGTAGCCTCCATGGGGCCACTCAAGACTTCAATTTTTCAAATAAGTTAAAAACCTACCTGTTTGTATGAAAGCCGTCAATTTTTAAATGTTGCCAATTAATTAAAACATTTTATAAACACAGTGGGGGCTTAAAAAAAAATGCCCACTAGTCAAATTCTCTCTCTTTCTCAACAGACGGTGCAGAATCAAGGTCTGACTCCACTTTGAGGCTGGGCGTGGCTGTTGGTGTCTGAAATGTCCCAGATTATGTCTCCATCCAATAGTGTAAATTTTTTTACACCAGATTGTTTTATCCTGATTACTGAGTGAGGATTGTATTTGCTTCTTATAATATTTATTTCTCATCAATTTTTGATAAAGCCTAAACACAACATCTTATCATATAAAAATTAAGCATCAATAATTAAATACAATCCTTTCTTTCTGAAGAAACTTTTTTGTTGGATTATTTTCGGGTCCTACTTATGAACAAATTCCTGTTAACTCACCAATTTATAGCTGTATATTCTTGGAAATTCCAAATTATCAGGTATGTTTATTCTATTTAAAAGATAGCATGCTGGATTAGGGTAAAAAATGAGGCTAGGATGATAAAAATCATTAGTACTTATATGACACTTTGTACTTTGTGAAACATGTTTACATATTATCTCCTTTTGATTCTGCTGTGTGATTTATCAGATACGTATTATCTTCACTTTTACTGAATAATGCAGAAACACTCAGAAAGTGTGGATAAATTCCTAGAGATCACACAGCTGTAGACACAGAAGTTCTTCAAACCAATCTTACCTTCTTTCCAGTGCACAGCAGCGCCTCAAATGTGTTCTAAAAATCTCTTTGATGTTTGTTGTATGTATAGACACATTAAAGTAATGTAAAAAGTTTTGTCTTGAGATGTATAAAAGAACTCAACTGATTTAAAATTTAAACTAAAGAAAAAATAGTCTTAGTGCTAAAAAGTGATCATTTTTAAGCAGCAAACCTTTTCCCTCAGGGTTTATTTGTACAATTTTAACAGATTTTTGCAGATCAAAACCAGAATATAAAATAGGGATGTGCTGAGTCACATCTTGGAATATATTATTTCTTGAAAATCAGAAATATCAAGTGATACTATTGGTTTAGATGAGATTTCAAAACTTATTTGTAAATCTTTGTTTATACCAGTGTTTGAAGCAGTATTTTGTATTTGCTTCTGTACCACATTAAACTCAATTTCCATTTTGATCTTGTTTTCTAAGAAGTTGAAGTGTCCATAATCATTTTAGCTAAAATGTTTCAAGGAAGCTTTTCTATATTAAATCTTAGCAAGGCACTGTACTTATTAGAAAAACAATTATGACAATCTGCCATGCTTCAAAGAAGTTAGAAAAATTCTGTGAATTTCTTAATTCTTCAATTGTAATGACAGCAGGAGATAATACCAGAGTTCTTGGACATCCATTCAGTTTTATAATTTGTTAAGGCATTTATTTATTTATAGTAGGATAACATTAAAAACTACATGTAAAAAAGAAGAATGTATTAGAAAATGCCAAAAGCAATTGCACCAGAATAAACTCTATAATAATCATACCAAGAATAAAGAGACCTCCCAATTCCCACAATTTTCTATGTGGAGTATTTAAAATTCATCCTGCATTTGCTCAATATCTATGCTAAATATCACAAATATTGTGCTTATGAGAATAACAAAGGGAACTAAGAAGTAATTATAGTTAGCTGTTCATAATGGGAAATGACTATTTATTGTTGAAATGAATTGAGTAGGAAGCATCAGATAATTAATACGGGATGGCATAACCTGTTCCTGACGCAATAGAATGAATTACTGCTTAAACAGTAAATAGTTCCAGTGTCTTTAAAATCCTGATAACTACATAGATATAATTTGGGAAATTAAGTACATGTTTTTACGGATGAAATTTTTTCTCTACAATCAGATACTGTTAGGAAGAAAGAACTTTATAGAAGATTATTAAAATTATCTTAAATTACACTAACTATATTTCTTATTCCTTAAAGAACTCTGTTTTATAAAAAAAGACAAACAAATATGAAAATCCAACTGGATTAATGGGTGAGCTCTTTTTAATAAAAACAGCGATGTGACTTTCTTTACCTTTGAGATGCCCCGACCCCAATAAATTTATGTAAACTGAACATTTTGAGGGAAGATACATACAGACATGCACATATGGTCAATTGTTGTCATTATAATGAATGAATGTTCAAATAGTAAATCACTTCTGCAACTGAAGGAAAACAATGTGATTAAGACATTCCATACTTCAAATCAGATTTGGAATCTAGATGCAAGATAACAGAATTGTTATTGCTGGAAGGAACATTAAAGTTCAACTAGTCCCAGTGTTTAAACTGAGGAAATAAAGTCCTTGAAATTGTTCCCTTTAAAATTACGCACCAGCTTTGAATTGCCATGTCCAATGACCTGCTCTGTCTTCCCTGTGCTTGATCTTTCAGCTGAAGCCGACCTTGACATTCTCACATTTGACTTGTGCTGACGACTTTTCCTTCGTTCCGTTTCTTAATCTTCCTCTCTTTTCCTGTCAGTGCCTCATATGCTAGCATTTCCCGAAGTTCTGCTTTATATTCCTTTCCTTTTACATCCACAAAATGTCCTGGCTGATGACAGCTATTTTTATTGCTTCAGTTATAAATGATACCTATTTTTCTAGTCTATGATCTTTATCCTGAACCTCAAATCACATTTCTATTCTTCATCTACAAAGACTTTGCTTTTCTTCATGATTTTATCATCTTGGAAAATTTGACAGCTTATTAACCTTGACTGGCATTCAGTCTCTCTTTTCATCCTAATTCAATATGCCCTTAATATTCAGTTGCCTTCTAAATGGATATAATTATTTCATCCCCACCGTTTGTGGCACTCTTTTCAAATTGCTCACTTTTTGAAGATCAGCTCATTCTGCTTTGCATCATAAGCTCCAAGCCCTAACTCAATGAATTATTTTCCATTCTCTAAACAAGCTTTTTCTTTTTTTGAGGAAGATTAGCCCTGAGCTAACATCTGCTACCAATCCTCCTCCTTTTGCTGAGGAAGATTGGCCCTGAGCTAACATCCGTGCCCATCTTCTCTCTTTTATATGTAGGACACCTGCCACAGCATGGTTTGATAAGCAGTGTGTAGGTCTGTGCCCCGGATCCGAGCAGGCAAACTTAACTGCTACACGACGAGGCCAGTCCCCCTAGTGTGCTTTTGTGTATTGCATCTTTACGGAACCCTTGCCTTGACCTGGAGTTCCCTTCACTCTGTCTCTACCTAGTAGAATCTCCCTTCTTATAAGTTACACAATGGGTACGAAGTCAGAAACCAAAGTAGTCTTTCCCAGGGAGATACAGTTCACCATTCCAGGAATTCCTTTGCTTTTTTTCAGTATTTCCAAAGGTAGTATGCTCATTTAATGAACAACGTCTTAACTTTCATTATGTGTCTTGCTAATTTTAGGGCACTTTAAATTAAACCAATTTTCATGCTATAGAATTTGTCATTTAACATATTTTTTAAAAATCTTGTTTCTATTGAATTCATCTAAATTATTATTTTTCATTTTCCATTATATGCAATGGCTATTATTTATTTTTTGCTTAGATTCCATAAGTAATATTTATATCAATACAAATACTAAATAACTAAATAACTGATCATTTAAATAAGCACAGATCACAGGTTAAATAATAAAATCTTTATTTTCATCTCCACTCATTCAGTGAGGGAACTTTTCTCTGCCCCTTGATTAAAAATTATGGCAAGCCCTATGCCTTTCTGGCCCTTCTCAGCTGATACAAGGTTCTCCAATCAGTAATTAAAATGTCCAGTCCCTTGGAGTAGGCAAAATTCTTGGTTTGATATTGTCTTATTCCTTCCATCCTCTAAGGCCTATCACAAACAGGAAGTTTGTAGTAGGAGAAAGGGGACATATCTGGTTTCTTTTTTTGTCCCCACATGGGCCTATCACTTTTTGCCCATACTCCCCAGCTTGCTGAGCATGGCTTCAAACCCCGCAGGTCACATGATAGCGTTTGGGGGGCGTGAAAGGGGAGGAGAAAGGAAATTGCTATGCCTGATCCCGCTTGTGAGCTAGAGTCACGCTCTCCGGATCTGGCTGGTGCTTAGAGTTGCATCTTGTAGGTGTTCTTTAGAGATCTCCTTTCATGGACTCTTTTCCTGAACATCTTTGGACCCAGACAAAAACATCTCTACTCCAACTGGTCACTCACAGTCTATGGTCTGAGGAATCTAGTAATACCTTCAGCTTCTGTCCACTGCTGACCCTTCGATTCTCCAGGTGGCTCAGTTGGACCTAAGAAGACTCCACAGGGGTTCCTTCTCACACTTGGCCACATCTGGTCTATGAGGAGCGCTCATCCCAAAATCTCTTGCTGGCAGAGGCCAATCTACTCCATCCCTCAACTGCAGGGACATATATCAAGTTCTTCTAGGGGATCCATTGAAGTGCCTCTCAGGGTTTGCTATGAGGAGCAGGCATTCATTCCTCTTACATACCAACCACTCGGTCAAAAACTCCCTCCACAAATGCCCTTCTCTCTCCACTCTTTTGAAATATTTATAATTACAGTGTGGTAAGGTTTTAAGGTTCCTGTCCACCCATTTCCTGCTGGCCCTGAAGGGTGGCCTTTCTCACAACTCAATTGCATATCCAATATTATTATTGTGAAGTCCCAGCTAAAACTTCCATTTTGCCACATGTTCCACTTGTTACTGACAGATGACGGCGTGGAACTCGGTCTCCAGAGTGTAAAATGAAGTCAAATTGGAAATTTCAGGTTTAAAATGAAAGTTCTAGAAGATGGAGAGGAGTCATTGGAGGTTCCCACACGTTTCCCTAATGGTCTGGCAGAGGAAGAGGGCCGGTGAACTGGGAGATTGCAACCTTCCTGAATCTCAATTCCAGGCTCGTTTGTTCCAGGCTTGCACCAGGTGTCCTAAACTCAACTCAGGGGGCTAAAATCAGGGAAGCTTCTGAGTGTAGAGAATGGTAAGGCCTTGTGCGGCTAGAGGAGAGCTGAAGAAAGCTGCTGCCTCCGCTCCACTGCCAGGCCCAGCCCTGCTGCCTTTGCCTCCCCTCGCTTCCTCACAGGCTCAGCCGGCTCCTTGGCTTCTGGCCGTGCAGCTACCCCGACGAGGAGGGAAAGGAAAGGGATAGGAAAAAAGAAGAGCTCATATCTTATTTTTTTAAAAAAAATTTTGAGATTATTTTATATTTAAAGAAGACTCTTGGAAATACTAGCAGAGAGTCCCTATATACGCTTATGGTAACATCTTCTAGAACTATAGCATGTTTACCAAAACTACAAAACTAGCCTTGGTGAAATATACTGACTAAAGGACAGAGTTTATTTGGATTTTATCGGTGTGTTCACTAATGTCCTTTTTCTTTGCCAAGATCCAGGTCAGGATCCCACATTGCACTTATTGTCACATCTCCTTCGTTTCCTGCAGTCTGAGACAGTTCCTCGTTCTGTCCACATCTTTAAAGACCTCCATGTTATTGAAGAATACTGGTCAGTCACTTTGTAGAATGTCTCTCAATTTGGGTTTGCCTAATAACTTTTTATGATTAGATGGAGATAATGAGCTATTGGGAAGAATGCAAAGAAGATTATGTCACCTTCTTGGTGCATCACATTGGGGTTACATAAAATTACTGATGGTGCCAGTCACCTGACTAAGGTGGGATATGCCAGGATTCTCCACAGGAATTTTTCCATTTTTCTCTTTGTAATTACCAACTGTTTTGCAAGAGATACTTTGAAACTAAATAGATGCCGTATTTCTGCTTAAAGTTTCTCCCACTAATTTTAACACCCATTTGTGGGATCTCGCCTTCAGCAATTATTATTAGCGTGTTCTAGTGGTGATTTTTCCATTTCTTTAATTTCTTCTATATTTATTAATTAGACTGTATAAGGAAAAAATTGTAAGTACTTCCTTACTTTCTGGCACCAGAAAAGCAGAAGATGCTCCAAATTCATCTTCTATTATTCATACTTCAACCCTGGAATCAACTGCTTCTCCCACGAACCTTGATTCCTATGACCAGAGAACAGTATTCAGAAGCCAAGATCGTGGTCTCTATGTTTACTCATTTCTAGTGAAGGATCACTGCCTCTAGCTCCTCTTAATGAATAGAGATAAGTTATATAGAGATACAGATATATACACACACACAGCTAACTCATGGATATACACACTGAAATTTATTTCTGTGTCTGTGTATTCATGTATCTCTTTTTTTTACTTTTATTTTTTTCTATTTTTTAAAAAATCTTATTTTTCCTTTTTCTCCCCAAAGCTCCCTGGTACATATCCATATAGTTTTAGTTGTGGGTCCTTCTAGTTGGGGCATGTGGGATGCCGCCTCAGCATGGCTTGATGAGCGGTGCCATGTCCGCGCCCGGGATCAGAACCTGTGAAACCCTGGGCAGCCGAAGTGGAGCTCACGAACTTAACCACTTGGCCATGGGGCTGGCCCCTCATCTATCTCTTTATGTGACTCTATTTGATGTCACAGAGATCACTCTAGCATTCTTTGTTTCTTTCTTTATATTTTTAAAAACTTTTGACAGTGAGAAACTTGACTCATTATCTACAATATATTAATTTATTTGTTCAAACAATATTCAAATGTAGTAGTTATAGAATTCCTAGCCTATATTCCTGTGAGAACAAATTCTGTAACTCTAATGTATTTATATAACATTCTTTTTGTCTTAACCTCCTGGTGTCCTGCCAAAGCACAGTTTTCCAAAGTTAGTTAGATCAGCTCCTTTCTTCCTCATACTTTTCAGTGTGGTTCATTGACTAATTTATTTTTCTGCAGTTTCATTTATAAAGGTCTGCATTCTGGTTTACACCCATATTCTTTTTTTTTTTTTTGAGGAAGATTAGCCCTGAGCTAACATCTGCTGCCCATCCTCCTTTTTGCTGAGGAAGACTGGCCCTGAGCTAACATCCATGCCCATCTTCCTCTACTTTATATGTGGGATGCCTACCACAGCATGGCGTGCCAGGTGGTGCCATGTCTGCACCTGGGATCCGAACCAGCGAACCCCAGGCTGCCGAAGCAGAATGTGCGCACTTAACTGCCGCACCATGGGGCCAGCCCCATATTCTATTTTTTAAAATTAGTATATAGCAAAATGCATTTTTTGTGGTGTCCAGTTCTATGGATTTTGACAAAAGCACAGAGTTATGTGTCCACTGTTATGTACGTATCGAAGGCACAGAACAAATGTTCCACCACTCTAAATGCTTGCCTGTGTCACCCTCGGAGACAAAACTTCCCCCACCCAGTAGATTGGCAACTACTGTGCTATTTTCCTCCTTATACTTTTGTCTTTTCCAGAACGGCATATAACTCAAATTATACGACATGTAGCCCTTTGATTTGCTTTTTTTCCTCAGCAAAATGCATTTAAGTTTTACCTAAATTATTGTATAAATCGATAGTTCATTCTTTGTTATTGAGGGGAATGCTGTTGTGTGGACACATCAGAGTTTGCTTATCCAGACACCAGTTAGAAGACTTTGGTGTTTTTGGCAATTATGATAAAAGCTACTGTAAACATTGGCATTCAGCTTTTTGTGTGAACATGAATTTTCATTTCTCTTGGGTAAAAAACCAGGAATGTAATCATAAGGTGAATATATGTAAAACTCTTTAAGAAACTGCCGAAGTATTTTCTAAAGTGGCTACCATTTTGCATTCCTAACAGAAATGTATGAGAGGTCCAGTTGCTCTGCGTCTTCCCCAGCACTTGTTATTGCCATATTTTTAACATCTTAGTAGGTGTGTAGCAGTATCTCATTGTGGCTTTAATTTGTGTTTCTTAAATAACCAAAGACGTTAAACGTCTTTTGATGTGGTTTTTTTTGGCGTCCATATATCTCCTAGGGTAAAGTGTCTATTGAGACCTTTTGCCTCCTTTTTCAATTGTTTTTCTAATTGTTGAGTTTTCAGTTGTGTTCTAATTTTCTAGTTGTTGAGTTTTGTGAATTCCTTATAACGTCTGGATACGATTTATTTATTTATTTTGCTGAGGAAGATTCGCCCTGAGCTAACGTCTATTGCCAATCTTCCTCTTTTTCTGCTTGAGGAAGATTAACCCTTAGCTGACATCTGTTGCCAATCTTCCTCCACTTTATATGTAGGATGCTGCCACAGCATGGCTGACAAGTGGTATAGGTCTGTGCCCAGGATCCGAACCTGTGAACCTGGGCTGCTGAAGTGGGACATGCCAAACTTAACCACTATGTCACAGGGCCAACCCCTGGATACAATTTATTTACTATATGTAATATACAAATATTTACTCGTAGTTTGTGGAGTGCTTTTTCTTTTGCTGGTCAATATGTTTCACATAGAAAAAAATTTTAATAAGTCCAGTTTGCCAAGTTTTTTGCAATTATGCTTAGTATTGTATTCAAAACCTTTTTGCCCAAGCCGAGGTCATGAAGATTTTCTCCTGTGCTTTCTTCTATAAGGTTTATAGTCTTTTGTTTTACATTCAGGTCTATGATATATTTTGAGTTAATTTTTGTAAAATGTGCAATGGGTCCAGACTTATTTTTCTTGGAATATAGATGCCCAATTGTTCCGGCACCAGTTGTGGAAAACACTATCCTTTTTTCCAATAGTCTTTTCACGTTTGTTAAAAACTAGTTGACTCTGTGTGTGCATGCTTTCTGAATTCTCTTTTCTGTTCCATTGATCCATCTATTAATCTTGAAATCAAGTAGTAGATACTTCCAACTTTGTCTTCCTTTTCAAAATTATACTAGCTATTTTAGTTTTTTTCCTATAACAATTTTAGAATCTTCTTGTTAATATCTACAAAACACAACTGGAATTTTGATTGGGAGTGTGTTGAATCAATAGATCAAATTGGGTAGAATTAACGTCTTGATAATATTGAGCCTTTTGGCCCATGAACACAGTTATCTTTCTCATATTCTAGGTATTTGATTTCTTCCTCAATGTTTCATCATTTTAGCTTATAGATTCTACAGATCATTTGTTGGATTTGTATCTCAGCATTTCTTCTACTTTTTACTTTCCTCTGCATTTCCTCCTTCCGTTCTGTATTCATTCGTTAGGGCTGCCATAAAAATATACCACAGATGAGGTGGCTCAAATAACAGAAATTTATTCTCATGGTTCTGGAGGCTAGAAGTGCAAGATCAACATATCAGCAGGTTCATTTTGTTCTGAGCCTTCTCTCCTTGACTTGCAGATGGCCACCAGTCACTCTGTCTTCACATGGCCTTTCCTCTGTGAGCGTACATTCCTGGGGTCTGCCTTTGTGTCCCTATCTCCTCTTCTTATAAGGACACCTGTCAGATTGGATTAGGGCCCCTCTAATGGCCTCATTTTAGCTTAATAGCCTCTTTCAAGGCCCTTTCTGCAAGTTCAGTCACATTCTGAGGTACTAGGAGTTAGGACTTCAACATACGAACCTGTGAAGTGACGCTATTCAGCCATGACAACTTCCTTCTCGCCTTCCTTCCTTCCTTTCTTTCTTTGGTGCTATTGTAAATGGTATTGTTTTTTAAGAAAGATTTAAATTCCAGTTGTTCATTCCTAGGGTATAGAAATACCATGGATTTTTGATTATGTTTCTCATGTCAAATGATGTGGTATCTCATCTACCTTTCCTGTTAGTGCCTCAAACTTTTAATCATAGTTATTTGAAATTTTCTCTCAGATTCTTTGACATCTGTGTCATATCTGAGTTTCATCCTTATGACCATTTTGTCTCCTCAGAATGTGTGTCTTGCTTTTTTTATGCCTCATGACTTTTTGCTGAAAGGCAGACATTTTATGTGGGACAGCGGAGTCTGAGACACTTTTCCTGTCTGGATGTGTGCACACTTTTCCTTCTGCTAGACCTTTTGAGTGGGGTTCATTTAATATATTTAGGAGTTGGGCTAGCTTGTTGCTATGGTTACCCTCATTGTGCATCAGATTTCATATTTCTGTAGAGATAGTTTGTGTTTAGGGCGGAGGATGGTTTACCGAACAACAGTCTGTTTTATTTCGAGGTTTAAATCTTCTGTGTGTGCTGTACCTTAAAGAGAGTCTCTGTACATCGTTCTTGTTCCTCTCCTGCCACTCCCTCAGCAATATTCTACTGTTACTTGTCATTTGTAGCTTGTTAGCGTGTGGTGGGGGTGAACTCATTGCTTTTCTGACTAAGTCTCAGTCTTGGGCATGCACTGTGTCACTGAGTCTAGAAGGTGTGGTCTTCTCAGTTCTCTCATCCGTTCTCAGTTATAGTTGTGGGTTCCCCACATAATGTTGCCTCCCACCCAGGAGTCTGATTTTTTCCCATTCCTTTTGCCAGCTGAAATGAAATTTCATTAGTGCCCTAAGGATAGCAATTCTCCTTGTCCTTCCTACTGATAAAGGCTTGTGGTCTATAGTGTAGAGAATGTTGTGGGTTTGAGTTTTGTCCCTCCAAAAACCTATATGTTGGAGTCTTAACTCCCAGTATCTCAGAATGTGACATTGTTTGGAAACAGGATCTTTATAGAGGTAGAAAAGTTAGAATGAGGTCATTAAAGTGAGCCCTGATGCAATACGACTCATATCCTTTTTAAAAGGAAAAAATTTAGACACAGAGACAGAGATGCACCGGGGGAGAACCCCATGTGGACGTGAAGGCAGAGATCCGGGTGATGTGTCTATGGACCAAGGAATGCCCAAATTGCCAGCAAACCGCCAGAAGCTCAGAAAGAGGCAAAAAAGATGTTTTCCATCACAGTCAATGGAAGGAAGCAACCCTACTGAAACTTTGCTCTCAGACTTCTACCCTCCAGAACTGTGAGGTAATGGTGGATAAATCATGTATTCGATGAACTTTGGAGGGATATTTTTTGTTTATTGTTATTTGTTAGTTTCATTTTGTTTTGTCTGGCAAAATGCTGTGATGTAACGTTTATTGTGCTCTATGTGAAAAAATCATTAATCTTCAGTTCAAAGTTTAGAAAATTCAAATCATCAATATTTATTTTTTCTTCATCTTTATTTCTTTTATCTCACATCTTCTTTTTCAGATTCAATTGCTTTTGTTTTGTTTGCTTTGCTATAATATTCCCTCTAATATTTTTGTTTTCCCTGAAAGAATATCTGGGAGTTGAATTTTCTGAGTTCTTGAATTTCTAAACCAGTGTTTATTTTGCTTTTAAATTTAGTTAATACTTTGCCAGAGTAAATAATTTTACGTGCAGAACAATCTCTCAGAACTTTATAAACGACACTGTTTACTGGTAACCTACATGCTTGAAGATAAAATTTGATGTTATTCTGACTCGCCTTTACTTTTAATAATCTCATGACTGTATTTTTCATTTCTTTGGGATTTGCAATTTGCAGTCTCTAACTGATTGGGAAATTTGAACCAATCTTTTCTGAATTATCTACGACTGTTGTTGTCAAATAGACTAAGTCATTGTCTGCCCAGGGTCTCATTTACAAGAGAGCAAACTTTAATTTCTACTTAGTTTATCTAGTGGAGATTTTTCCTTCTTTTCTGAACTTTTTAGCATTTAGTATTTATCAAAGCAATATTTTATTAAAGCAATATTACATACTGCCGTGTGCTACATTTTCCATTTTAGTTTATAGCTATTTTTAATGTAGACCGAAGTTTTATTTTTATTGGAGCAAGGATTATAAAAATTCCATGCTACTAATACTTCACAATTTCATTGAAGTTTCATTTAAAGGCCAATTTTAAGGCATTTTCAAAAAGGGTGTTGTACTCTGTACATATTTATATATGCTGGTATGTTCCCAATAGCCAGATAAGCTTGTCTATTCATTTCAAATATAATTTGTAAAGTTACAACCAAGGCACAGAGAAAAAATTCCATTTTTATTCTATGTTACTTAGGTAGATTTTTAATGTCTTATAGTATGTCTGTTATTGGGCATATAATACAATATTGTTATAAGAAAAGTAATAACAACATAGGATTTTGACTAGTATTTGGATTCTAAGGTAGCAGTTGCCCATATTTTCTATTTTCATTTATTAGTGATCAAGTATCATTGAAAATCCCTGTCCCAAGGAATACAATGGAATTGGGGCCCTTAGGTACATTACAGGGAATTTGAAATCTTAAAGTGCTGAATACCTCAGGTTTCAATTTTCACATTGGATTTCTTTAAAAGAAAAAATGGCCTGATCTTCCTGTAATCAGCTCTTGTTTACTGGGATTTGAGTTTTTAACAATTTTCTTTACTATGGACTGGTGTTCCCTAGTGAATTCTCCTTATTTCCCGTGCTGGGTCTTTTAAATCAATATATTAATAGAAAACAGGCAAATAGTTTATTTGAGATGAATATAGTAATTGAAAACCAGAATGAAGAAAGTTATTCATGCTAAAGTTTTTACATGGCAATAATCTTAAAGATTTATAATGTTGGGTGCAGGAACTAAAAACAGTCATAGAAAAATGCCAACAATCTTGGGTAGTTGACAACAAGAAATTCGGAGTGGTTAGCAATATGGTTGCATTGCCTTTTGATCTAATGTAAAAATGTGCAAACATTTGGCTTCTGGGGTCAGAATGCAAACTTCCACACTGAATTTAAAATCAAATCATTTTGGTCAAGAGAATAAATTTATTCTAGAGTACGGTTTATTCTTGGCCTTCTCTCTGTATAATCCAAGTCTTTATTCTTTGAGCAGCTATTTTTGCTGTACCTTCTGCTAGAAATTCTATATATGTTATTTCACTTAATTTTCACAACCATAAAAGGAAGGCATTACTGTTCCTAGTTTTTAGTTGAGGAAATGGATGCTCGGAGATGTTGGGTTAATTTGCCCATTTTCTTCATAGATTGTACTTGTTGGAATCAGTTATGCAAATCTATGTCTTTCAGTCAGAAAAATCTGAGCTCTTTTTTACTGCATTCTGCTGTATTTCTGCCATTCTTATCTTCTTCTGTCCTAAAAATTATAAGGCACCTCTTACTCTGAAAGAAAAATGGACTATTTCTATACTCATTTAAAACATTTTATTAAACATGAGGGACCATTCTCACCACATAGACCAGGATTTCACCTCAGCACTGTGGACTTTTTCTTTTTTTTTAAGATTTTATTTTTTCCTTTTTCTCCCCAAAACCCCCCGGTACATAGTTGTATATTCTCCGTTGTGGGTCCCTCTAGTTGTGGCATGTGGGACGCTGCCCCAGTGTGGTTTGATGAGCAGTGCCATGTCCGCGCCCAGGATTCAAACCAACGAAACCCTGGGCCGCCTGCAGCCGTGCGCGTGAACTTAACCTCTCAGCTACAGGACCAGCCCCTAGCACTGTGGACTTTTTGAGCTGGATAATTCTTTGAGGAGCAAGGATCTTCTTTGTATTTTCTGTATTTTAGGATGTTTAGTAGTATTGCTGTCCTCTACCTACTAGATTATAATAGTTTAACCTCCACAGTTGTGACAACCAAAAATGCCATCAATAATTTCCAAGTTCCCCTGGGCTAAACCACCTGGGTTGAGAATCATTCATTGGCATGGATGGAAGGCTAACATTGAATAGATCTGTGTGCTGAGCTAAGCTTCCTTTTCTCTTACTTAAAATATTTTAAAGACATTTTTCAATAGAAGATGCCACTTTCTGAAGGCTGTTTGAGGAGGTGACGAAAGTGGAAATATGATTGAGTCCTTACTTGGTGCAAGAGATTGTGCTATTTTTACTTACCTAAATTATGTCGTTTTAGAACCAACAAATCCTATGAAATGAGTGAAATCATCACCATTTTACAAGTGATACATTAAATGCATGGCGCAAACAAGTAGTCAAGGAGGGACTGTGATTCAAATTCAAACGTTTTTCTACACTGAGAGTACCACATTCTGAGTGATTTTCATCTCTTCATAAATAAATACATAGGGAATATGTTTGAATATACTCATCCCATCGCACACACTCTTGAACAACCTCCTTTCAAGAACTAGTTCCTTCCACCCGAGAGTTGTCATCTTCTCGCTGATTCTGTCAGTGTTTCTTTATGTTGCCGGTATCACCTCTCAAAAATCCTGCTTCTCATTGGCTTGCAGTGATTTCCTTTACTTGACAATGTATTTCTTGTGTCCATTCCTTAAAAAAATAAATTATCCAAGCCAAAAATCATTGCTTTTAGTACTTTTCTTACTCCTGTAATATCTCTCAAGATGATGTTTATAATGTTGGAAAAATTATTTAGATGATATATAGCAAAACAGACGAACAGGTTTCCTCAAAACACTATGTATTTCTTTAAACAGCTATCAGTAAAAACACTGTTAAAATACACCCTAATGTTTATAAAATTGGTGTGTTTGATAGAGGTAAAGTATAATTGGCCAATTATTTACTTTGTATGGCAAAGATCTATTTTTCCCTTTGAATAGAGTATAATAGAGAACACTTCGATGAAGAGAGAATGAAAATCTGTCCTCAACTAAACACATTTTAAAATAGTTTCACTCAGATGTTTCTGGAAAGGAAAGTGTGTTTGTTGGAGTGTCCTCATTGGGAGACAAATACGCTGCACTTCCTTACATTGAAACCCGCCGCCGTTTTCGATGTAGCTCTGCTTCACCACCTGCTTCATGGAAAGTGATGTGAGCCCTGCAGCCGAGAGAAGCAGTTTATGATACCGAATAGATAAACGGAGGGAGCCATCATTCTCTGTCAGAAAGTAGGGTTAGACAAACCAATTTTCATATATTACATTTCCCACCTGCGTTTTTATGTTTCTAGCTTCTCACTTACATCGAAGCACTGACATTGAATGTGTTTTTCCTGCTTATCTCTCGCGTGCATTGAAGAAGTCCAAAGCCCACAACTGTATTTCTATTTGACGCTTACGGAGCATTGACATATGATGCCTATATAGAATGACAACAAGGCACAAAGGAGGCATCAATTTGTTTAGGGAAATCTTTGTACATTGTCTCTTCTATGAACTGAAGGAATTTGCTAGATTTTTCGTTATTTTTAGAGGAATTACCCAAAATAATTGTATTTGTTATTGTTATTCTCATGTATGGACCAGCGCCTTTCTTAGCTAAAAGCATCAGAATGACTAATGCAGTGACTGATGTCAGTTTGGGAAGTCATGAGAACAATTTCAATGTAATTATTTGTTATTTGTGATTTTTATTAACTATAATTCAATAAATACAGTGAGCATTGTAACGTCACCAATAGATTGTTATTTTGACAATTTAAAAAACTGATTCCTAGAGCATAATAAATAGATACTTTTCATGTAGCTATTAATTGTCAGGAAGAAAACATTATTAAACATGAGGGACCATTCTCATTACATAGATCAGGGTTTCACCTCAGCACTGTGGACTTTTTGAGCTGGACAGTTCTTTGAGGAGCAGGGCTCTCCTGTGTGTTTTCTGTATTTTAGGCTGTTTAGCAGTTTTGCTGTCCTCTACCCACGAGATTCTAGAAGTACCTCCATAGTTGTGACAACCAAAAATGCATGTACATGTTTTAAATGGATTATTTTATTAAATCCTCACACCAGTTCTGTGACCCTTCGTTACAGATGAGGAAACAGAGGTTTGAGAGACTAAGGAATTTATCCAAGGCCACACAGCTACTGTGTCGTAGTTGAGAATAAAACTCATATGTTATATTTCATAGATGGTACATTTTTTTTTTTTGAGGAAGATTAGTCCTGAGCTAACATCTGCTGCCAATCCTCCTCTTTTTGCTGAGGAAGACTGGCCCTGAGCTAATATCTATGCCCATCTTCCTCTACTTTATATGTGGGACGCCTACCACAGCATGGCCTGCCAAGCGGTGCTATGTGTGCACCTGGGATCCGAACCAGCGAGCCCCGGGTCCCCTTAACTTCTGCACCACTGGACCGGGCCCTCTGATGGTACACTTTTGATTCTTCAACACTACCACTTTTATGGGTTCCATTACCAAGAAATGGGATGTTATTTGGGGAATCTGTTAATTACAGAGCAGATGTTCTGTGGAACAACAGCCATACTATATGCTTTACTGAAACCAGGGTTGACAGAAAGAGGTGCTGTTATAGAACTGAGTTCCTTAGTACCAATGAGGATGTTGGAATTACAGAATATTAGAGGCCAGGTAGAGTCACTTAAATCAGTGACAAGGAGGATATAATTATACTAGTGGGAAGCCAAGTCAGTGTTATAACCAAGTTTCTTTAATGTGCAGGGGTCCGTATCATAGCTAATATATCTCTGTATTCTTAGGAGTAAGGTAGATGCCAGACTGGATTATTTAACTATACAACCAGAAAAAGAGCCGGCTAGCAGAAGGCAGGTGTCAGTCATGGTGATGGAAAACCTTAATTCCCTCTTCAATCTCTAGATTTGATCCAATTCTTAACCTCCAAGTACATCAATTTAACTTTGAGAATGGTCTCTTTAAGGAAGAACCCTGTAATAGATATATAAGAATAGATATATACATATGACAGTTACTATCCAATCTTTCCCCAAAGTGATCAACGGCCAACTGCCAATCTACCCATACGTTGGGGAAAAGGGGAATACTCAAACCTTTCTAGAGCTGTTGAATACAGGTACGAGTTGATGCTGATTTGTGTGGACCCAATATGCCATCATGGTTCCTGGTAGGAGTGGAGGTTTTTGGAGGCCACGTGTATCACATGGAGTCCTGGCCAACGGTTTCAGTGGGCTCAGAGACTCACTCTGTGGTGATTTCCCTGGTTGGCAAGTACGATTGCCAGAAGCCTCACATCGGTTCCCGAGTTGGGCTGTCAGGGCCATTGTTACAGAAATGTCCAAGTGAATCTCCCACATATACCAAATAGTAAATCACAAGTGAATGCGCATCTCAGAGGAATTAGATAGATGCACAGCCCACTGCAGGAACTTACAGGATGCAAAAGTGATGGTATCTATATCTCCTTAGACTTTACCTGTATGTTCCCTGGAAAATTCAGGTTGACCATTGCAGATGATGGCACACTGCTGTAAACTTAATCAAGCAGTACCCCCGCTTACCCACAGCAATGACCAGTTTGCTAATGCACTTTTGGATTAACCTTTTGTTTTTTCCTCCTACAATCTTTTTAATTACTTTTTCTTACAAACATTTTGAGAATAAACTTGTACAAGCCCTTTCCTTAGGCTCTGTATTTTGGGAAAATTCAGACTAAGTCAACTATTTTCTTTTCAAACCACACATAGCTTGCCAAAATGCCACATTGCTCCAATTTCCTTTTATCAATTGGTGCAATCCGTTTTCCCAATCCTTGAGTTTGGGCTAGGCTTCGGACTTGTTTTGAGTAATGGGACTTAGCACAAGTGCCATTGTGCCAGTTTCAAGTTTAAGCATAAAGAGATCTTGTAGCTTCCACTCTTGCTGGTCTTGGTACTCCATGGTTGCCATAGGGACAAGTCTGGCATATAAGATGATACACACAGTGAAGCCCCTGTTCCAAGCAAAGCTATCATAAATCAACTAGTCACAGCCAACTCACTAGCTGATGGATATGTGAGCCCAGCTGAGACTAGTCTGCTTCAGGCCAGAAGAAGCATCCAGCTGCTCGGCTGATAGCCATCTGCCCCCTCCAAAGGAGAGTCTCTTAGATGATTGACAGCTGACTATAGCCATATGAATAATCCTAGCAAGAGAACTGCCCAGCTGAGTCCAAACCAAATTGCAGGTCCACAAAATCATGAGCCAAATAAATGGTTGTTTTCATAATTCACTAAATTTTGGCATGGTCTGTTTTGCAGAAAAAGTTAAATAATACAGAAATTGATTCATGGAGTGGGAGTGCTGCTACAACAATAACCTTGAACATGTGGCATTGCCTTGAGGAGGCTGGAGAAGTGGTGAGGAAATTATAACACGTTCTGGAAAAATAGCATATAAACTAGAAGTTGTTAGAATGGCTATGAGTATTTCTAGGAATTAATCCATTTCTTGTAGGTCAGCCAATTTGTTGGCATAAAAATGTTCACAGTAGTTTCTTATAATCCTTTGTATTTCTGTGGCCTCAATTGTAATATCTCCTTTTTCATTTATAATTTTATTTAATTGAGTCTTCTCTCTTTTTTAATTAGTCTGTTTGTCAATATTTTTATATTCTTAAAAATCAACTCTTAGTTTCACTGATATATTCTCTTGTTTTTCTAGTCTCTATTTCATGTATTTCTGTTCTGATCTTAATTATTTCCTTCCTTCTGCTAATTTTAGATGTAGGTTGCTCTTCTTTTTCTGGTTCCTTAAGGTGTAAAGTTAAGTTTTTTATTAGAGCTCTTTCTTTTTTCTTAATGTAGATATTTAACGCTATAAACTTTCCTCTTACTTTGGCTGCATCTCATAAGTTTTGGTATGTTGTGCTTCCATTTTCATTTATCTCAAGATATTTTTTGACTTCCTTTTTGATTTCTTCTTTGACCTACTGGTTGTTCAGGAGTCTATTGTTTAATTTCCAAACATTTGTGAATTTTCTGATTTTCCTCCTGTTATAGATTTCTAGTTTGGTACCATTGTATTTGGAAAAGATACCTGATATGAGTTGCCCATCCAACTGCCAATCTACTCTTCTCCTTTACTGGCAGAATTTCAATTTTGTTGGAAACAACAAAGCCCCCAGCTACAAAACTATTTTTCTCAGCCTCCCTTAATGCCAACAGATGACTATAAGACACAGTTCTGATCAATGCACTGCAATTAGAAATTATTTAGTATTACTTATGTGAAAACCCCCAGGAAAGAGGAGAAACTTAGCTGGCACCTGTCTTTATCCTCTGCCTTTTTTCTTCCTCCTGTTGGGAAATTATTTGTGGTCTTTGAAACTGAGGCAGCCATTTTGTATCTGCTAGAGAACATCTAGAGCATCAGAGATCCCTAGGCTTCCATAGTTTTGATACGCTGAACCAGTGCTTACTATGAGCTGTTTACTGCGTGAAAAAGACAAAGCCCTATTAGGCTAACTCAATAGTAATTTAAATTTTTTTGTGTTATATACATTCCTAACTGTTATAGAGAATAATGTTGTATAATATAGATTCAGTTCTCAAAATAGCCAGAAATCAAGGACTTTCCTCTATATACTGATTAACATAACTCTGTTTTTCTTCTTGGACATTATATAATGAAAAGAAAGTATAAATGCAATGGCTGACTTCAAGATATTATGAGTTTTAGCGTAAAGTAGTCTTAGAAAATCCAAAATTCATTTTTAAACTTCATTGATTTTTTCTAAATACTTAGACATATTAATTCTGGAAGGGGAAAGTAAAAGTGACTATTAATAAATATTTCCAAACTCACCTTCTACTGACGCAGCTGAGGGGAAATAGATAGCTTGTTCCATTTAAAATTTTGGAACTGATCTCTGTGAAACTAGTGAGTTAACATTCTTTTTAGTGAGAATTTTTGCACTTCTCCCCCAAAAGTTGACTATGTTAAACTTTAGTCTGAATTTTGAAAGAGGTATGTATATAAATAGCAGAAGATAAATGTAAAAAAAGGTGGCATCTTTCCAAAAAGTTTGTCTATCTATCTATCTATCATCTATCTTTCTGTTTGCTTGTTTGTTTTAAATAAAAAAACACTTGTGAAATTACCAAAAGTTCATGATGTAAGACCACAACGGAAAAATTACAATAAATAGGATGCATTTGCAATGTATAGAGTAAAGGAAATTAGAAGAAACACATAGCAGAACTTCCTACTCCTTTAAATTATAATTTATGCAACATAATAATGAAAATATTGAATATGGAATTATTAAAGAGACAAGGGGGAAGTAATAGAAGTTGAAACTGTGAATATAAGTACATAATTAATCAAAAAATTAATACTGATAATTAAAATCTCTTTCAAGTATGCTAGTTTCACTTTTTAAAATTTTTTCTGCCTCTGGAAGCAAACCAAGAATAGTCACATTTTTCAGGGCACTCTCTGGTGTCTTCTTATAAGGCCTCACCTTTCTCCTTGGAGGACCCCACACACAGGACCTCATCTAACCCTAATTACCTCTTAAAGACCTTATCTCCAAATACCACCACATTAGGGGGTAGGGCTTCAGCATATGAATTTTGGTGGGACTCCAACATTCAGTCCAAAACATAATAAAAGCTTCCTATTGTTATTACCAAATTGATTTCATTAGAAGACTAACAGCTTTACAAATAAAACAGTGTAGAATATTCTTTTCAATCTGAATGCAATTACATTTTGATCCATTTAAACAGCTCTGGGTTATAATCTTTCATCAGAAAGTCTTTGAAACTTATTTGAGGATGCCGATGTGATAGCAGTGCTTGTTTTCTTGGTAGCGAGGGGATTTTTCTTCCTTTTTAATTTAATCATTGGGTACTTGTTAGCCACAATGGTGAGGATGGGGCCTTGGTGGTTTTCCAGCCTATGTTCTTTCTGTTTTGTGCTGTAGGTTGACTAACAGCCTAACCTTTTGGGGTTACTACCTTTGCTCTTAATCTTCACCCAGCCAAGTCTCAGAATCCTGACATTTATTTTTATGCTATAAAATTGAAATAAAATGAGTTAAAGGGTATGGTTGGTGGCATGGAGAATTCCAAAATGGTGTGAAGAAAAGTGAGTAGCTTGCAAAAAAATTATCAAATCTCTGAGGATGAGTATTATCTACAAACAAATGGTTTAACCAAAAAAAGAAAAAGAAAAGAAAGAAAGAAAGAAAAGAAAAGGAGAACAACATGTGGACCCCAATTGTTACAGATAGACTTTAAAATTTTCCAGAAATGCATGCTTTCACTGATCCTTTAGTTTGTTGATAAAATCACACTGAGTTTGGAATCACACTTCGATCCCAAGTCCTTTCTGCCCCGAGGAACTGTGAGACCTTCTAACCATGGTAAACTTTGGATTTCTTTGTAGACAAATGAGGGAATCAGGGTTGATAATGTCTAATATTCCTCCTAGCAATTAATTGTCCATAATTTTCCAATCAATTTATCAGAGGGTTAAACCTCAGAAATTTTCTGCTCAGATATGTTAAATCAAACAAGAAATCCACCTTGATTTTCTTAAAGAAAGAGAAGATGATAGGGGTAAGACCTTGTAGTCGAAAAGTTCTTCTAAGCCAAGAAGAAACAAAGGATTTTCCAGGAGGAGGCCCTTGTTGTAGAGGAGGGAACAGAAAATATGATTTTGCGGGGTTCTTTGTCTACAATTGAGAGTCATGCTATACAAGGATGACTGAGGTGGCAGGGCGGGCATGGGAGGTGGTCTGGGATGTGCACTAAACATTTCTTGGTTTCAGCTCTTAAGCCAAAATAATTGATTGAGTGCTGTAAAAAAGGAAAAGCTCTTGATGTCTCACTGTGTGCTTTTGTGACTCTGAGCTGTACATTGTGGTGTTGTTACCTGTGTATCTCCCTTTAGTTTTAAGAGGAGTTATTATAGGAAGACATGTAGAAAAGGAGACATTGTAAACACATAATCATTTCAAGGTATGATCAATATACTGGATAATATATCCAGTAATGCTCATGTCAGGGCGTTTTGTGAAACAATTTGGGGACAGTGAAGTGTGAGACGTGATGCCATTGCAGGTATATGAGGAATGTATTTTACTTGTGGGAAATAACGTTTAAAATTCAAAATCCAAAACCTAAATTAAAAAATCTGATTATATATAAGTCTTGCTTAAAGATTGTTTATTTATTTTAAGAACCTGCTCCTCTTTCCCCCATAGCTCACATAAAATGCTTATATAGTTTTAGTATTATAATATGTGAAACACTAATTAAGTGAACGATTCTATTTTTTATTGAAAAATCCATTACATTAACAAAAGAAAGAAGTAAAATGTGCATTTTATCTAGTTTACCTGCTTCACATGTATTTTTTAGGCAAAATGCTTATCATTGCTAATAGTTTTTTTCAGGGCTATCAATTACAAAGTCCCTTTGTTTTTCTCAAAAGAGGATGTGAAAGTGTTTTCCAAATTCTCGCCCCTCGGATAGTGTGAGGAGGGGCTCTGAGATCATTGCAACAGTTGAAGAGATGATCCTTCTGCTTTAGTACTAACGATGTTCGGTTTATTCAAAGTCGAGGTTGGCTCTTAATCTCACCTGGCTAGTCATAGTGGGAGAGTCTTCAGTAGTTACTGAATAAAATAGTTTCCTGCTGACGAGTATCTGGCGCAAGGTTAGGTCACTTGAGGAAGTCTCTCATACATAGTTGCTTGATAACTTTTTTGTTTCCATATATTCAGTCCAAAGTCTTATGTGCTTTTACTGCATAATGGATCCATTATTCATTTTAGAGCTATTCTCTAGTGGCTTCTATTTTCGTTTTGCTTTTATATTAATGATTTCTTCTAGGCATACAGTGTGTTTCAAAGCCTAATTAATGGATGTTGCACTAAACTATATTTTTCAGCATCTTATTGATCTTTTAATGAAGGACTTAAGTGCTGTTTATAAGGAAAAGGGCTTATTAAACCTCGCAGAGTTTACTTGAAACTTTCCTTTTCTGTGACTGTTCATTTTAATAAAAACTTTATTGAATTTTCTGGCAAGAAACGCAGCAGGATATGTTTCCTTCATTAGAAGATTTAAAGTGCTAAAGGGAGTAGAATACGTGAGCCTCCTGTTTTAAGATTCATTACACTTTTTTCTTTCATTTGGCTGGTGGGACGTTAGGGAGGAGGGAAATCATCTTGCATTTTTCTATACTTGATACTCCATATTTTTATATGATGATTGTTGCATAATCTGATCTTAGAAGTTTATCACAGTGCATAATAATTTTGGGAGATATGGAAAATATTAAATTCCTATCCCAGGATAAAGAGAAATAATAAACACATACACAGTAGAACATTTTATCTAAGTTGCATTCTACCTGATGGCATTTTCACATTTCTGCAGGAGCTATAGCACAGATGAATTCACTGCAGCTTATTAGATCTGTAATCTGATTTTAGCTTCTGGGAATTTGTTCTTTTGGGTTTTTTCCCCTAAAGTTTTCATATGAGTACACTTTAATCTGCATAAAAATATTCACACTGTCTGGAGCTAAGAAAAGGATTCTTATGTAAATGAATTATTTAAAATTCTGAATAGCAGCTTCAGACAAAGAGAGGAGAAATGACAGGGAATTAAAACTTTGGAAGAATATTTTCAGTCTGGTAATTGGATTCAAATAGTTTATTTTTCTGGAAAACATCAAAGACCCACTCATAAGCTTGTGCCCAGATTAAGTGAAAGTTACAAGACATACATGTGAATATGTTTAAACTAAAATTTTTCTAATGATGTAGAAGCATAATTTCCACATTCCTTATACTGTCGTCTTATACCCCAGTCTTCACCATGTCAATTTTGTGAGCGGAAGTGATAATAAAAATATTGACCAAATCCTTCCGGCATGGGCGTGAGAGACAACTGACCGAACAGGATGGGCGATGGCCAAAAACCATGGGTTCAGACACCCTGTTGCCTTCTGGACGAGACCTGAGTCCTGGCCCTTGTTAATCTCTGCTCGTGCTTCCTCATGGATTGCAGTAAGGAATCTCCTGCTCTTATGATTCCCTTTGAGACGTAGGCATTTTCTGTTCTGTGAACCACCTGGACCTTAGATCTCTGGCCAGAGTCTCTCTTCTTTTCCCTTTGAATTTCTCCAATGATGAACAGAAAGGAAGTTAATAAAGCAGACATCATTTTTAAAAATGAACACGGTAATATAGTTGATCAACAAACTTCAAATCCGGTTATTCAAAAAGATCGGAAACATTGTTAAAGTAGATAACATTTTTGCAAATATGGAAAAAGAATAAAAATGAGAATTACCAAATAGGCCATATACAAATCTGAGAATTGAGTTTAATTAGAGAAAAAGATGAAACTAAAACTTATAATATATATATTTAAAAGAATACCTTTGAAAACAAGATAAAATGGACCAATTTATAGAAAAATAGGATGAGCAAATACATCCCAAGAGTTAGAAAACCTGAAATTACCAGTAACATACATTTTTAAATTGCTATTTAATTTCATAATTGGACACCAGTCACAAGTGATTCCGTTGACAAATTTGATTGAACTTTCAAGGAATAGATATTTCTCAAATTATAAAGTTATTACAGACTATTGAAAAGCTAAAAGATGATAATTCATTTTAAGAGATTAGCGGTAGTCTAAATCTCTTAGTAAAGAGATTACTAAGCCTAAAATGGGGAAAATCTTGTAAATACGAAAGCAAAAATGTTTTGTGTAAATATTACCAAATTTATCTGGCATTGAATAAAAAGAAATCATGACCAACTAGGAATTAAAAGATTGTGCAACATTTAAAAAATCTGTTAATATCCTTTACAATAACACTCAAAATTATAAAAACAATTGCAGGGAAAACATTTGATAAAATTCTACACAGATTTTTGATAAAATATCTGAGTAAATAGGAACTTCTTTTATCTGATAAAAACTTTCAACTATAAACTTACAGAAATTATCATACTTAACAGTTAAGGAATATAAAATTCCCATTAAAATCAAGAATAGGACAAAATTCCATCATTTTTGTAGTTTCTAGTCAATCCAACAATATTTCAAAAAGAGGAAAGAAAGAGAAAGCTGTCATTATTTATTGAAAATAAAAATGTCTCTCTAGAGAATTGAAAAAATATTAATGGATGAATTATCAGAACTAACTATGATATATATTTATATATTATATATACAATTATTATATAACACAGGTGTTTCTGATAAGTATAGGGAAGTATAAACCTAAACCAAGCCACATTAAAAATAAAAGCCCATAGGGGCCAGCCCCATGGCCAAGTGGTTGAGTTCACAGAATCTGCTTTGGTGGCCCAGAGTTTCGCTGGTTCGAGTCCTGGTCGAGGACATGGCGTTGCTCGTCGGGCCATACTGGGGCAGCGGCATCTCACGTGCCACAGCTGGAAGGACCCAGAACTAAAAATACACAACTATGTAGCAGGAGGCTTTGGGGAGAAAAAGAAAAAATAAAATCTTAAAAAGTAATACAAAAACATAAAAGCCCCTAAAGGAGACTTATCAGACCTCAAAATATAATTATAGTATACATTGTAATATAAATCTATAAGTTATAAATCATATTCACATATAAGTTACAAATTATAATTAAAACTGTGTGCTATTAAGTCAACAATAGGAAAAAATACATCAACGGCATTATAAAAGAATCCCAGAAATAGGCTCGTGAATATATGGGTATTTGGCATACAATAGTGTTGGCATAGCAATACAATGGGTAAAATTTAGGTTTGGGGGGCTGGCCCGGTGGCTCAGTGGTTAAGTGCGCACATTCCACTTCAGCGGCCCGGGGTTCACCAGTTCGGATCCCGGGTGTGGACATGGCACCACTTGGCAAACCATGCTGTGGTAGGCATCCCACATATAAAGTAGAGGAAGGTGGGCATGGATGTTAGCTCAGGGCCGGTCTTCCTCAGCAAAAAGAGGAGGATTGGCAGCAGATGTTAGCTCAGGGCTAATCTTCCTCAAAAGAAAAAAAATATGTATATTAAAAAAAAATTTAGATTTGGGTTTAACAGTATTGTCCATCCATTTCGGGGGAGAGAAAATGAATCCTACCTCCTGTCTTTCTCAAATTTCAAATGGGGTAAAAATCTAAGAGTTAAAAGGAATTCCTAAAAATATTTAACTCATTCAAGTCTTCACTGGAATGTTGTCTTTTCAGTGAGACCCACCTTGAGCACTCTGTTTAGAACTGCAAACACCCCTCCCTTCACTTCGACAATATGGCCCTGCCATTTGCATTCAAATGTAAACTTTTCAGCATCACTGATTACTTCAGTAGCAGACATTCGGGTAGTAAAATACATTCAGGTGTGATTTTATTTACCTCCTGATACATATCAAGGTGTTACCACACCCTCTCTTTCCTTCACTATCTTACCCTACTGATCCCTTGGTGCATTTTACCAATTTAATTTCTACCAGCTATATATAGAAGTACACAACTCACTTTATCCTCACCAGAATTGGTGGGTACTTTTCATGTTTATTAAGCATATAGGCATAAAATGCGATCTTCTTATTTCCACTTTAAATCAGATAGTTTGACCGTTATATTTAAATTCTTAATCAAGATCGGTTTAGCAGAAGTGTTCTACCTACTTGCTGTAACCACCTTTGTGAAAAGATGCCCAACAATTTTCCCTTAACATACATAATTGTATTTGGACAGATCAAAGGAAATTCCAATACAACTCCTTTATAACGTCTTGAATATTATATGAACTTGGTTTCCCTGAGGGTCATAATACATTACCTAATTACATGACTGCATATAGCAAAGGAATGAAAGAACATGTCTAGCTGGTGAAAAACTTGGTAGTTATGTCACAAGATATTATTAAAATGTGTTACTTTGTCCTCCATTGTTACTCCCATTCTAACTTTTATATTATAAAATATATTATTTGGCAATGAGTATCCACAAAGGGTTCACACAGTATTCATTTTGATACAAAATCAACGATCAGGGCTATATTTCCATAAATCAAATCAGCAAATTTTATGTTACCTGAAACTGAAGTCAAAATCAAAGAATCACTGAAGAGTTTTGAAAAATGGCAGAAAACTGGAAGTGATTTTAAAAGAAAAAACATCTCTCCCTTGATAGAACGAACTAATTTACAGTCCTATTTCAGATACATGGCAATTTTCCTGTGTCTTATTAACCTAACTTTCTTGTTTCTTTTCATTTACACCTGGTTGGAACTCAATCTCCCATTGGGAAACACCTGTCTACAGTTAACGAGGTGTTAATTGTAAAAACAATAAAAAGTGGAGTCAGGGAATTAGTTCACAAATTCCTAAAACAAATTATAAAAAATTCAAGAGAGTAGACAATAAGAAGAATAAAAGTACACTATTTTTATAAGAATCAAAACTTTATCGTGATTCTAGCTTTGTAACTTTGGGCAAGTTGTTGAACTTGTCAGTGCCTTGCTTCACTCACCTTGAAAATGGGGATAATAATCATATTTCTTTCACAGACTTCTTGTAAAGATCAATGAAGTCAATACAGGTAAATGTCTGGCATGTGGTAAGCACTGAAAAAGTATTAGCCAGTATCAATAACACTATTATAATTATTTTTAATATTCTTGGTTGGATTTTCCATCCATGTATTTTTTATGCATGTGTATACCATTATATCATACTACAGATATATGATTTTTGTTATGCTGAGTGCTGTTATGTTCACTCAGTCAATACTCCCATGAAAGCTAGTGAAGTGGTCTGTACTATTTTCTCATGGCAAATGATTTTTTGTGTACAAAGAGCAAATGTTGTGAGCCAATGTGCTTCGTCAATATTATGATCTGAACTTATTCTACAAGTCACATTTGTTACTGCATGTGGCCTATTTTTCTGCCATTTATATTGAGTTCTGGTGAATGATTTGACCTATAAAGGCTTTTAAAAAGCAAATTTGCTAACACATAAAAACAAAAAAAATAGTGAAAGGGAATCTTGCTAAATATTGATATAGAAGTTCTAACTTCTCCTAGTATGGTACATGCTGACCTTCTGAAAACAACTTTAAGACTGTTTAAAATATATATGAGGCAAGCGTTTTTAGACATTGGAAAACAGACAGCACAGCACAGTGGTCCCTGAGAGAAGGAAATGCATTAGGTGAATCTTACTATTATCACTGTTCTTTGCATGGCGGCATAGCCTGCTGTGACTCGGAGAAGTGGAAACTAAGAAAATTATGGTCGTCTCATTAGTCTGAGGAGAAAGTGATTCAGTCCCCCACTAATGGAGCATCTGAGCTTTTTAGGGAACAGTGGTAAAAAAGAGGAAGATCCTCAGAAGGGGTCTCCAAAATTCTATGAGAATATTCACCATTAATTTTGGGATGAAATCTGGGCTATACATGTACAGGACAAGATCACAAGAGGCCTAGCAGAGTTCACGTGTTGTTGAATGGAAGCTGAAATATGAAACCAGGGTCGTGCAATACCAGAGTGAAGAGACATTGATTGGCATCATAACATTCAGCTGAGTCCCAAGAAAGGCCAGGTTTAAGGAGGGAGCATCATGCCCTAAAATAAATGCTACTTTTGAGGATTAAGTTCAGTACCAGACTGGACTTGATCTAACCATAAAACCAAACACACTAGGACCAAAAGTATCAGCCAGGAACTTAACTACCTGATGGAACAAAAATCAATAATCTTTAAAGGAAAATGTCATCATCTAAATCCTTAAAATTATTATTTACAATGTTTGGCATACGATCAGAATTTCTAGACATGCAAAGAAATAGTAAAATATCATCTATAATCAAGAACAAAGCACTCAGTCTTTGAGACAACTAAGGTGTTAGTGTTCTCAGATGAGGACTATGAAACACATAAAACACATGTCGAATATTTGAGAACATAATTATAGAAAGTGAATAGATGGGGAATCTCCGCAGAGAAATTGTGACTATTAAAGAGAAAAATTAACAATTGAATACAGTTTTTAGACCTGAAATGAAAAATTCACTAACTAGGTGTATCAGCATTGAGATTGCAGAAGATAAGACTAGTAAATACAAAGACAGAGAAATAGAAATTATTCAAACTAAAGAATAGTGAGAAAAATGGTTGGAAGAAAAAAGAACAGAGTCTTGGTGACTTTTTAGACAATATCAAGCAGGCTAATATAAAAGTGTTTGGAATCCTAGGGGGAGAGATTAGAAAGAATGGAGGAGAAAAATATTTGAAAAAATAAAGTTTGAAAATTTCCAAATATTAATGAAAAATATAAGAAACTTGGTAAACCCCTAAGCAGAATAAATACAAAGACATACCTAGGTACATTTCAGTCAAACTGTTAAAGTATAAAGGTTAAGAGAAATCTTAAAAAAAGCCAGACAAACTAGACATTTTACATACTTGAGACCAAGCATACAATGATGACTAACTTTTCATCAGCATCAATGGAAAGGGGAAGACAGTGGAATACCATTAAAGTGTAAAAATCCAAAAATATTTTTTAAAAAGGAGGGTCTACTTGAGACATTTTCAGATTAAAAAATGGAGAGAAATTGTAGCCAGCACATTTACTGTATAAGTAATCTAAACAAAGTTCTCCAGGAAAATGACACCAGATGGAAGCTTATATTTTCACGAAGAAATGAAGATCAACAGAAGTGTTAAATATGTGGGTAAATATGAAAGATACCCTTTCATAGATATAAATTATTTTAAGAAAAGTGAATATTTAAAGTAAAAATAATTACATTTCATTGTGAGACTTAAAACTTGAATATATATATAATAAATGCAATAGTAGTACCAAATGTGGTGGAGATCAAATAACTTTACTGGGGTAAGTTTCTTACATGTTTCATGAAATGGTATAGCATTATCTTTAAGTTGATAGTGATAATTTGTCATTGCATTTTGTAACTCCTAGAGCACTGATTCTAAACAAGTTGTGATATTTTCTGTCTCATAGAACATTTGTGAATACCTGGAAATACTCTTGGTTCTCAGAAGGAGTGGTTCTACTCTCATCAAGAGAGTGGAGGCCAAAGATGTGGCTAAATATTCTACAATACTCTGGACAGCCCCTCACAACAAAGAATTATCCAGCCTTAAATGTCAATAGTGGTGATGTTGAGAAACTGTACCCTAAAGCAATTATTTAAATAGTTAAACAAAAAAGTACAGCTAAAACGCCAATAGAGGAATTCAATTAGCATATGAAAAAACATTAACTAACCCAAAAGAAGGCATGAAAGGGGGAGAAAGGAAGGGAAAAGAAAAGAGATAGGGCACCTAGAAAGCAAATAGCAAGATGGTAGACTTAGACCTTACTGTATAAATAATTACATTAAATGTAAATGAATTAAACACTCCAGTTAATAGGCAGAGATTGTCCATTGGGATTTAAATGACCATATGCCATTTATAAGAGAAATAGTTTAAAAACAAAGAAGCAGAAAGATTAAATGTAAAATGAATGTAAAATGACAAAACGTGCAAACCCTAAACATAAGGAAGCTTGAGCATCTTTACAAATACCAGACAAAAAAGGCATTAGACAAAGAGTATTACTAGAGAAAAATGGAGATATATTGTTATGATAAAAGACATTTTAATAGGAAGATATAAAATATGTGTATTCATCTAACAGAGCTTCAAAAATACATGGAGCAAAAATTGACATAACTACAGGGAGACGTCAGTAGCTCTGTAATCATATATCAAGCTTTTTATCAGCTTTCACATTTATAGAACTAGATGAAAATGTCACAAAATACATAAAATATTTAAGCACTGTCAAACAACTTGACTTAATTGACATTATAAAAACACTACATTCCACAGCAAGAAAATAAACTTTCTTTTCCAGTGCACATATAAGGGTAGAAATTTCATAGATTGTGGTCTCTGATCACAATAGAAATAAATTAGGAATTTATAATTATAAAATTATTTTAAAATTCCTAAATATGTGGGTATTAAAATAACACATTTCCAGAGCCCATGGATCAAAAATTAAATTTTAAAATATATAAAACAATGCATTTTTGAGATATAGCTAAAGCACTGTTTAGAAAGAAATTTATAGCTTTAAAAGATTATATTTAAAAATAAATATTTAAAATCAATGACCTACATTATTCCTTAAAATCTGGGAAAAGCAGAGGAGGTTATGCCTAAAGTAAGTGGAAAGAAAATCATTAAGATCAGAAAAGATTCAATGAGATAAAAGAGAGAGAAATAGAGGAAATTAACAAAGCAAAAATCAGAAACATGATCTTAAAAATTGATTTATTATAGAATCAAAAAAAATAAAATAAATTTTGAGGAATGAATAAATAAATGTTCAAAACTTCTATTCTGAAAAGGACAAAATGTTAAGGTGACCTAAATAAATGGAGAAATAAATCATCCTCGTGAATTAGAAAATCCAATATTGTCAAGATGCCAGTTCTTCCAAACGGATCTGTACATTCCATAGAGTCTCAATAAAAATACCATTCAGTTTCATTTGAAGAATTTGACAAATTTATTCAGATATTATATGGAAATGCAGAGTGACAACAGTCTGAAATAGATCACAGTTGTGGGACATACACTAGCTGATACAAAAACTTACTATAAAATCAGGGCTGGCCCCGTGGCCGAGTGGTTAAGTTTGCACGCTCCGCTGCAGGCAGCCCAGTGTTTCATTGGTTCAAATCCTGGGCGCGGACATGGCACTGCTCATCAAGCCATGCTGAGGCAGCGTCCCACATGCCACAACTAGAAGGACCCACAACAAAGAATACACAACTATGTACTGGGGGGCTTTGGGGAGAAAAAGGAAAAAAATAAAATCTTTAAAAAAAAAAACTTACTATAAAATCAATAGAATGCAGTATTGGGCAAGAATTAAAAAAAAATCAAAAGTACAATAGAATAGAGAATCCAGAAATAAATTCACATTATAAATGCAATGATGTTTGAAAAAAGTGCTAGGAAAAATCAACGAAGGAAGGAAATAATTTTAAGAAATGAAGTTGGAAAGACTGGATAAACATAAGAAAAACAGAATATTTTCCCCTTTTTTTAACCTTTTGCAGAAATTAACTAGAGATGGATTATATACCTAAAGAAAAGCTAACTATAAAGTTTCTAGAAGAAAATTTAGTGGAAAATCTTCATTACTTTGCAGTAGGCAAAGATTTTTGAAAGATGCTTAAAAGGTGTTATAGGGCATTGTTAAGAAAATTAATGTCATAAACTGGGAAAAATCTTTACAATACATATGATAAAAGATTTGTGTACAGAATCTATAAATAATTCTTAGAAATTGATAGTAAAAGTCAAACAACACAATTTAAAAATTGATCAAAAAAATTTAATAAGCATTTCACAAAAGAAGGCACATGCATGGCCAGTAAGCAAGAAAGCCATCAGCATCATTCCTTATCAGAGAAACGTAAACTAAAACCATCACATGGTATATCCACCTGAGTAGCTACAATTAAAATGACAAGAAGAACAGATATTGGCAAGGTTGTGAAGTAATTGCAACTCTCCTACATTGCTAAGGAAGAATAAGATTATATAACTACTTCAAAGACGTTCAAAAATGAGAAGATAAAAGCTATAGGCAAGCAGGGATTGGTTCAAGTCTTCAGGCATTATAAAAATCACTTTAGCTTGAGGGGGTTGACCAACAATTATGTGAGTGAAGATTGGAATAAAGTAAACCTGAGGGTATTTATTGAATCAGAGACTGGAAGATTGAAGCTAGTTGCAAATATATAATACCAAGAAACACGATTTACCAAAACCATATAGTGCTATTAGAAAAATATTTCTTGAAAAATTCACTAGCGGCAAATAGGTGGTGAGAAGGGCACTGTTATGTGGAGACGCACATGAACTCTGCTTGGTGTTTGTAGCTCGCTATTTTGATGGAGTCAGAAGCGTAGGTAGGCCAGGTACTCTGTCCGACACCGTGAACCTTAGGGTTCCTCTTGTAAATGCAGATCTCCCTACTCTATTCTCTCCAGGGCTTGAATTCTAGAGGATGGAGAGGAACGGAAAGGGGGAGCGGAAGGTCATGTTTCACTTAAATCAAGACTTGCCATGCAGTTAGAAATGCTGACAATACTATCACACAAACGCAAGAAGAAAATTCGAAACCAGCCTGAACACTACGCAGTGATATTCTAATTTTTCCATTTTATACCTCCTAAAAGAACTCTGAAAACACTCTGTATGCCCTTGCGCATTTTAAATAACATTGATAATTTATTATTGCACTCTTATACACTGGAATGGATTCTGGCGTTTTGTTGATTGAATCCTGTTTTAAATAGACAATAAAACCCATTGATAACACAAATTCAGATGTAATGCTGTTGGTTTCCATCCTTCCAGCAGCTTCACTTGGGTCATTTAATTAAGCTTGTGATAATTCAATCTTATGTTTAGTGCAATTTAAATGTTCCAGCTTCACTTATACTGGTAAAGTAGAGTTTGACTGTGTTTGTCATCAACACCATGAAGCTTCAGATTTAGTCTTTTCAACTTTGGGAAATACCCATCTTATAACCTAAATGGCAAAGGTTCTCATCAGCCCAAATCAGACTGTATTTCCATGAAAGTATCTGCCTTCATCTTCATTTCAATTTAAAAATAATTGTTTTTTTTTTATGCCCATGACAGAAATCTCACTACTGAATTCTAAGATAAATAGGGTAGATCAAATATATAGAAAGCCCCACCCATAGTTTGTTACATGGATGAAATAGGTGCTTTCCCTTCACCATCTTTCTCTTTATTTTGCCCTCATGGTACTCTCCACAAAAGCAATGTGTCTAGAATACTTTTTTGGGTACCTAAAGGCATTTTCACCCTGTGGCAAAGTACCACATGAGGTGGGGTGGGTGAGATGTACCTCTTTCTTTTGTATAGTGGTAAAAGGACAATTTTGAGAGAGGAGATGAAAGAAAAAGAGTTGGCAAATCACATATGTTCTCTAGCAGATTGATTTTCAGAAAGAGCACACATTGCAGTTGAGGGTCTGGAAACTGATTTTTTTTGGAGCTATCTATGTCTTGCCCACATAGAAAATCTTTATGTATCCTTGGGTGTTTAGGTGCTCAATTTTGAAGACTACTGCTTTCTAAGATAATAGTTCAAAAGATGTCTCAGTGATATTTTTCATATTTGCTTTCCACTGATAAACTCAGTATGTCGTTCTGAAGAAAATTATATGAAAGACTGATTCAAAATAAGAAAAAACCAACATTACAAGTATGGATTTACTCTTTTCTACCACTCTGGTCAGTCTTTTTGTCTGTCTGTCTTAAGTATGAGCCTGTGCACATGCACATACACACAATTTTGCATGCAATGGAAATTCTCATTCATGTTTTATACTGAATTATTAAATAGATTGATAAAGTTGTTTGTCTAATAGATACTTTGCTCGTCTCTGTGGATACAAGCATTTATAGTACGCAGTACCCTAATCCAAAAAGCATCCAGTCTAGAGAGGAAGAAACCCTGACAGTCATTACTCTGCCACTTCCCGAGAGTCTCATCACGCGGAGTGATTGGCGCATGCGCAGCTGTAGAGCACCATCGCTGATGGGAGCTGATGGGAGCTGATGGGCGCTGCTGGGCGCTGCTGGGCCAGAATGGCCTGACCCCGAGCAGCAGCAGGAGCTGGCCAATTCATAGCCGCTGTTTCTGTGAGGTCCCAGGTGATGTTTTCTGGCAGTAATTCAGTGTGTAGGAAATGCTGCTGTGCCTGGAAAGGGATGGTTCTAATGTCTTTTTCTTTGTTATATTTTGTTTGATTCTAACAGTAGCCCCAAAGTCAAAAAAGAGCCAGTATCCCAGCCTAGACTGACCCCATGTGAGAAGCTGTGTATTTGGGCTCTCGTGTCTCCTTCAGATGAGTTACTCCTGATGGCTGCTTTACGCTATGAAAATAAAAAATAACTAGTCTTAACTATGGACGTTAACGACAGTGTTTGAATGCACAGAGGGCTATAATTCCAGTTATATCTATAAAGAAATGAAAAATTAAGCCTCTGTAGCTTCTTAGAGCTTTGCTTATTTCTTATAACAATACATTTTTTAAAAGTATATTTGGCATTAAAAGTTAGGCTTATTCGATTTCTTAAAATAAGTTACTATCATCAAAATTTATTGTCTTTAACTTTATTTTGAATATGCTTCATGGTCATTAAATGAAGCTGTATTGAGCAGAAAAAAATATACAGCTGGAACATAAAAACTGCCACTTAGAAACAAAAAAAGAACCGAAGTACAATTTATATTTTATAGATTTTCCGATGATGCCTTAGTACAAATTAAAGGTTCCTTCCTGCCAGTCACTAAAAGTATGGCAAGGAGGTTTCATTTTGTTGCCACAGGATAATTTTTAGTTATCAGAAGTAAATCTCGGATAACTTCATTGATTCCCTTGCACTCGAGGTCATTTAATCGGAAAGAAAAGCCTTGTACAAAGACATTTTAAAATAACAATAGCAGCAAAGGGCAGCCGCTGGAGCTTTAATGAGATTCTCCGTTCAGATAAAGTTTAGCATTCCTGCAGGACAAGATCAATATCGGCTTATTTTCCTTAGATATTTTGGAAGACTTCCTAACAGTGATTGTTTTTCATCATGGACTCTACTAAGGGACTCCCACGGTAGGTGGCAAAGGATCCACCCCGATTGCTCAGTCTGTAGTAAAACTGACCACATTCAGAATATTGGCTTCTCTTCTCCCTAAACTTGATGTAAAAGGGAAGAATTTTCAGGACCAAACACATGGAAGGCTAGATCTGGTGAAAACCAAAGGAAAGACACATGAGATAGCAACAAGAAGTATAACCAAACAAAATTCCAAACCCTGCATTTGTCTCAACATGCAAATTTCACAACACCATGCTGACTTTTTAAATAAGTAATTTCGCTTTCTAGCTATAGAGTTCTCTTTCCAGCCGACCAACTTGGAAGTGATTAGAATGAACTTAAACTCTATTATAGGGAGCTGGTGGCTTCTGAGGACAGTATCATTGTTATTATTATTATTAATAATAATAGTGATATTATTTTTAAATTTATTAATGTACTCTGCAACTACTGTGTGATGGATAATATCTTCCATACATATAAACATCACCTCAAACACAAGACCTAAAATATACCTGTGAGGAAGTATATACCTTTTATCTTCACAATTTTACAGATAAGGTCACTGAGTCTCAAATGAAGAAATAAGTTATCTGATGTTGTGTTATGAATAAGGATGTGATCCAGGATGTAATTCTGCGTAAGGCTGGTGCCAGATCCCATGGTCTTACCACTAACCAGACACCTCCAAAACCTCCTAAGGAGAGTTCAGTACTAGAAGGGTTACTGACATCTAGAGGTTTGTGAAACACAAAGTCATGAGGCAACGTCTTTGCTGTCCATTTCAGAAATGGTATGTAAGCCCGGAGGATGCACAAATGAAATTGTCAAAATCCCTTAATAAATTTGAAATTTTGATTCTGATCTCTTAGAACAAAAGTATGGTATTTCATTAGTTCACATCCAACTATGTGTTTTATGAATGCTCTGGTTTAATATTTAAGCCCTGAAGTTTAGATATCTGGAGAAAGATGTTTGTAAGTATACTTTAGAATAGGAAATGTACTGGTCATCAATCCAAACAGCATATATAATCATTCATTACTCTTCAGCTGACAAACATTAATCTTTGACCACGGCATTCAGTTTGTTCTATTACTTATGATTAAATCTACATCCTTGTTCATCAATAAATCTCTTGGGCTGAGCCTACATTAGGTCATTTTGCTACACAATTTCCAAACACCAAGTGATACAACAGAAGCAGCTAGAATATGGTCCCCATACGCCTCCTGAAATTTTAAGTTGCTTCAGTGCGCAGTATTCAGATTAAAACTCTACAGTAAAATATTGCATTGGTAGGTACTCTCTGAAGCATACCAACAATTTTTCTTATTTTTTTTTAATAAAGAAAAGTCTAACAGAAAAATAACATTATTAGTGGGATCTATTAAATATAGGCTGATCTACTAGTTTTTTTTAAGGAGTTGGTGAAGCACAGACTTTAACATCTTGCTTAACTATATGCTTCATGGACAGGTCCCTCGATATGCTCATATAACCTTGATGTGATTTCGGAGAGATGGGAGATAAAAATCAGTCCATCCTCATTGTAGCATGCTGGAGAGTATGACTTTAGAGAACTAACTGCATACCTATATGCAAAATAGAACATGTTTAGTCTATGAAAGAATTATTAGTTCTGTCATATGATATTTGCTTTACTTAGAAATTCTACTAAGCTTAACTAGTATGTATTTTTTTCATCTCTTAGAAGAAAAGCTTACATTTTTTTTGCAAAATATATTGTTAGTAATGGAAAGTTATTAGTGTTTAATAAAACATTACTTTTGGTAGAACAAAGCAACGTTCAAAGGTATATTTAAAAAATCTGATCAACAGCTTTAATGTTGGCGCCTACTCACGGCTCCCAACACTGTTCAGCAAAATCACACGTGGATGCCTGAGCCCCGCCACAGAAATGCCTTTCATTTGGTCTAGGTTTGGGCCTGAGCAGAAACACTTTTTTAAAACTCCCCAGGTAATCTGAATGTGCAGGCAGAGTTGAGAACTACTGGTTCAGATTAAAATCAAAGAGATGAATTAAGAACAGTTCCTGAGTCCTGGCAGAAAATGGAAAGCAATTTTTAAGAGAAACGCTCCCTTGATAAAACAAGGTTATTTATTGCCCAATTTCAAATACATCGCAATTTTCCTGTTTCATAGTCTCCTAACTTTCTTATTTCTTTTTATTAACAATTAGTTTCCATTGGGAAACATCTGTCTACTGTTTAACAAGGTGTTTACTATAGAAACATTTGACAGGGGCTTCACAGAGCCAGTCCATAGATTTTGAAGAAGGAAAAACATTTTTGAGGAATGGCAATGTCCTTAACTCTACCTACATCCCTCAGAAGCCATGCTGATAAGTTAACAAAGCCCTGGTAATTCTTATTGATTTTTACAAATATGTGAAGCAAACTGAGTAAATATCCCCATCTCTTGTGATGAAGTTGGGGTGAAAGGAGTTATGGGGGAAGAATAGAAAAAGTAGACAGTATTTTGCTCTCTTCTGGAAGACATGTTTCTGAGTTGTAATATCTGAAGTCCAAGTGTCTTTCTGTAGTAATGGTGCTCCAGTAATGGTCCTCCATAACACAGGGCTTTTAACAAAACCTGTGATGTGAAAGATGAGACAAGGCTCGATAGAGGTCCTGCTTGGCTGGACCCTCTCCCTCCTTCCATGTCCTTAGGAAATGGAGGGGAAACAGAGGAAAGAGGAAACGACTGGTCCTCAGACTTTGTCTTGGTGAGGCGGACCTAGTCTTTAATTCTGGGAGGAGGGAAAGAAAAATTCATTCACTATGTCAGAGCAAAGAGAAGTACCATGAACCAGATTTTTTTAAATGGAAATATTTTTTTAATGATGAAAGAGAAATCAACATTTTTCAAAAGACAGTAAAAAATTACCCCAGCCTGGAAAAATAAAAACACAAGAAACAGAAGTAAATTCTCCAGAAATGCTTTGTGCTGTGAAACAGCAAGGTGAGTATGAATTAAATAGCCCAATAATCCAAAGATATATTGGTAAACTAGAAAGAGAAGGAAAGGCAAATTACAGACATAAGAAAAAAAACTTAAGACTGAAACACAAATTACAGACATAAGAAAAAAAACTTAAGACTGAAACACATCATAAAAATGCGGAAAAAATTAAAATAAGAAATTTCTAGATCTTCGAAATTAAGTTGCTAACATTGAGTAAAAGCTTGAGGTAACCGCAGTGATCATATAGGAAAAAGACACAGATTAAAGCTGTCAATGAGAAGCAAAATCATACGGAAGAAACAAAAATTCATGCAGTCGAAGCATTATTGATCTCCCCAGAGTAGAGAGCATAACAAATTTATCAAAAAATTTTCAAAAATATGAGCAAAATTCCCCGAAATAAAGGACAAATCTGCAATATGAATAAGCATATCTCATTCTGGAAAATTCCATGGAGAGCACCTGACACAAAGATTAACCCTAATTATTAAAATCCTTCATGAAGAAAGAATATCTTGGGCATCTATGTAGAGAAAGGAAATCTTCCAAGAGAAAAGAAATTTACTGCCCCTGAGATGTCTTTGCAGCGACATTCGATGCCTGATGCTTCAGAGTAACGTCTACCACATCCCGAAGGAAACAGAGTGATCCAATGACCATAGCCCGCAAGTCACAGTTCAATTATAAAGCAAACATTCCCCAAAGTGAAAGAACTCAGAGTAGAAAGGCCTTCTTGCAACAAGAATAAATTTCCTGGTTAGAAAAGATCCGAAAAACTAGGAAACGTTTTAAAATTGCAACAGTAACAACAACAACATACAAGAAGGAAAAGAAATGCTATGTTCAAAAGGTTTATGCAGACCATTGAATATTCTGGAATGTTGAAGAAATTCTAATTAATCCCATGAATCTCATTGCACAACAGGATACAAATGGTATGAACTTGTATTCTAAAAAACAGTAGTATAACTAACAAAAAGTAAGAAGCTACTCTTCAGTCCTTCACAGAAGGAAGGTGACACTACTGTCTATAAATGAAATTTATGGATAAAAACTAATGACCTCAACCCCTTAATACAAAATCTATTTTCTCAACCTCATAAGGATCTTTTAAGAAATGCACCTTTGGGTGAAGAAATATCTATTAAATATTGGCAATTTCTTCAGTTTCTTTTCATCCATATTAAGTAAAAATGTATCTAATACTTTTTATTTAAAAGACTATAAAACTATATCTTTTCTTCTCTCTGTAGGCATGCAGAAAAAGATGGTTGGAATGATGTTATTTTAGGCTAGTAGGATTCTGAATTGCTTTCACTCCTTGTAATGCGTATGAGAATGTATTAATTTTATTTCTTTATACAGAAATATTAAAAAATATTGTTCTTATACTGTAGTTTTTAATTATAGATTTCTGCACCATTTGACTAATTACATATCAATGCATTACTCTGATAAACAAGAAGGAGTATGTCTAAAATGGGTATGGGGGTTGGCTGGGTGGCGCAGCAGTTAAGTTCACACATTCTGCTTCTCGGCGGCCTGGGGTTCGTCAGTTCAGATCCCGGGTTCGGACATGGCACCGCTTGGCAAAAGCCATGCTGTGGTAGGCGTCCCACATATAAAGTAGAGGAAGATGGGCATGGATGTTAGCTCAGGGCCAGTCTTCCTCAGCAAAATAAATAAATAAACAAACAAACAAATAAATAAATAAATAAAATGAATATGTAGTAATTCTATGATAAAATTAATAATAATGATAACAGTAATAGAGAATATATGATTATTATTCCCTGGGCTTAGGCCAATTAGTTTGCACGTAATATCTCATATTAGGCAGCATGACACCTGATAGGCATTTTTGGATGAGTGTTTTTCTGGTGACCCATCAAATCTTGGAAAATAAACAGATTCATGTTTATTGATGTTCTCTTCAATTTGGAGATAATGTGACCACCACTATGTACCTTCATAAACCCAGTGGTAGAGCCGTCTCACTGAGTTCAGAACTGTTCCCTCAAAGGGTCCATTTCTCTTCTTTCTCAATCTCTGGGGTCAACTTCTATTTCTTTTGTGGGTAAATGGTTCATGGCAAGACCTACGATGGAGTTTCCCTCAGCTCAGCCCTTCCTCCACTAACTCCTCTCTCCCACAGCATCAAGAACAAGACAGCAACTCATTTCTCAACAGGTTATCCACCAGAGGTATTTTTATAATGTTCTGCAATTTTGGGTCAATGATATTGCAATACCTACAAATTGGTTATATTAAGAAAGATGGCGAAACGTAGGATGAAGATCAGGTGCTCAGCTCTGAAGAAGAGCTAGGATTCAAGAACAGGTTTTTGTACAGAACGATAGGTAGAATCCACGTCCTGCAGTCAAACCCCCGTAAGTGCTGTTTCCATCAATTACTGTTATAATGAGAACTAAGAGTACTGTTGTCTCTTTGACCAAAATGGAGGCATTGGATAAGATACTCGCTTAGATAAAAAGTAAGCCAACTTCTCTGCAGAAATATACTGAGTCGCATAAACAGCCTCAAGATTTATTTTTATGAATAAATTTGAGGCCTAATATAACAGAACTGGGAAATTAAGTTCTCAAATTACATGATGTAGAGTGCTGATTTCAGCCATTGACCAAAATCTCAGTGTAGCATTTCTGATCCAGAGCCTCTCACACTCTTTCCTTTGCCCCCGTATTCTGTGCACACTGGCTTTCATCTAGTTTTTAAAACATGCATATCCATTCTCCAATTTGCCTTGTCTGTTCCTTTGATCTTGAATACTCTTCTTCATCTTCTCATGGTGGCCTTCCTTTCATTATTCAACTTTCACGTTAAAGGTAATCTCCTTAGAGAAATCTTAGCTTGACCTCTTAATCTAGAGAGCTACTCAATCACTGTCACATGAATCTCTTTCTCTGCAAAGCGTCACTACAGGAAATTTTCTTGTTTATTTATGGATGTATGTATTTACTTATCATCTGACTTGCCCTGCTTCAACGTAAGATCTTAGTGTGGGCTTTTGATTATGAGGTTCCTGGAACTTAGAAAGATTCAATAAATATTTGTCACATGAGTGAATGAAATTAACTTTTGGCTAAGTAACACAAGTCCACTCTTCAAGACAGATTGCTTAGAAAATAAACATCCAGAAAGAAGAATATATTGACTTGTTGCATAAGGTCTTTAGAGATAAGCCAGTTAACTATTGGAAGACATTTGACCAAAATACAATTACAGAAAGTTTAGACTAGTTGATCTCTGGACTTTCTTCTGCATAGTATTTAATAGACTAATCATATTTGGAATATTTTTGAAATAAGGCCACCTGGTCCTAATTTGTAATAAAACCATGTCGGCATATAAAGGAAGTTGTTGTTTATCCTCATATGTCCTAGTGACGAATGTGAGAGTGAATCGATGGTATCAAATATTTTTTTCCTATGAAATATTGTCATTATCCTGTCAGATATTGTCAAGATGCTGATTTCACAGGAATGGTTTTATGAAACAAATTCAGGATGAGCATCCACAGCAGGGACAATAGTGAGTTTCTTTAACACGGAACATATTGGATTTCTGGCCATACAGTCCACATCCAAGGAAAACCCAATAAAAGCCACAAGTCCTCCTTGTTTCTTTTAGTATAATCGAAAAGTTACTGATAAGCAGAACAATGTCAGTGATGGAATAGCCATGCCTAAGGCCCACCTGCCTTTAGAACATTGGCTTGAGAAGCCCAGGATTGCAGTTTACCTGGTGGAAAACTTGCAAAGTGAGCTATTGGTTATAATGGAAGAACAAAGAGTTGTCTTTTTAAAAAGTATGATAGACCACCTTGTTGGACAAAACACACATACTGAAACAAGTTTTAAAAATGATAAAGAGAGTCTACCATTTCATGCTGTCCATAAATATTTTTGATACAAGAAATCTTTCTCAAGTGGTATATTTAGTTTGAAATTTGAAAATGTGTTATACAATATGATAGGGTATTACAGCATTTATGTATGCATATTTTAAATCGTTCAATTACATGGTACATAAACTTAGTGGAAGGGATGGTACATACTAAAATATTGATGATATAGCTACCTACATAAGAAAAATTATCTAAAAGTTGGAAATAGGGCAAAAAGGTGCATGGCATGTATTTTCAATCATAAAGGAACACGAACTTGCCCAAAGGTTGGGGAAATATACTTTCCAAATCACTGTATGCCTGTTGAATAAAGGTCTCAAATTTAGTGAAGTTAAATGTTAGCTCATTGATTTTTGTCCCAGAGAAATGTTAATTATTTCCCTTTGATGGAACAAATAACTCAGAGGTTATAGTTTATCGCCTTTTTGGATGTTAACCAGTTTTAAAACTAATCCAGCAATCTTAACCTAACATTCTTTTTTGAAATTGCCTAACCTGTTCCTCAAATGTTAATGTTTTCCTCATTAACTAGTTTGTTGAACAAAATATTTGCTTTTATTCATTTTTGTTTGGAAGAGTTTTGCAATTTTGCCTTTGAAAAGTATACTTTAACATACATCATAAATCCATCCATCAAATCAGTAATACTTCCTTAATGTTTCACCTCCTTCAACAGCTTTCTCTACAACCAGATTGGTGCTTTATCCATGTTACCATTTCCTTAAAATCCCTTTGTCTACAGGAGAAAACTCATACTGCTTAAGAAAGAATTCTAGTTCAGAAAGTGTAACCTCTGCTGCCTCTCCAGCATTTCTCTCGCTGTGCCTACCCACATATCCTATGCCCATCCCTTTTGAGTTGTTGATAGTTCCTCTGACCATGCCCAGCTGTTTCATGGAGACTTTCTGCTTTGGCTATTGTATTATTTATGTCTGGGAATGTCTTTCTTCTAAACACCTGACCCACCCCTTGTCATCTTTCCAAAAATATCAAATATCACTTTTTTATATAAAATCTTTCTGGACTAATCGCCTCAAAGGCCCCAGGTAAAACTGGCTTTCTTCCATAGTTCCCTAATTCTAACTTAACAGCTCTTGCAGTGCACCTGCAATTCTTTATGAGACTTATCTACTTACATATCTTTCTCTGTTTACCAGACTCGGTACTTCTTAGGGGGTGGGCGTATGTCTTATACGGCTTTGTATTTCTAGCAATTCTGCTGCACACTTCTCTGGATACATAGAAGGTACCTGACACACGATTATTGAAAATTAAAATAATCATAGAAGATATGGACTGGGGAGACATTCGTGTGGCCTAACATCATAAGGTGAAAACTAGAAAGGATTTTAGAGATCAGCTAGTTAGTTTAAGGTTTCTAAACAAGTTACACTCTGGGTGAAGATGGAAATGCCTCTGTTTGCTGGTTGAGAAATACTCAATGATCCCAAACCCTCATTTTGTATGAATAAATTGAGGCCCAGAAGTAAAGCAAATTGTCCATGGTCATGCAACAATTCTGCAACAGACTTGGGATTAGCCCTTTCGTCTTGAATCCCAAACAAGTATTCTTATAAATAGTACCCAGGACATTATTATTTTTTTTAAGGTTCTTTTTTGATTCTGCTGTTGAATGAGCCTTTCCTTTAGGGAACTGCACTTATAGACAGGCCTGAGCCTGAGTAGAAGAAGATGACCCTTATACCACGTTGCTTTTCACCATCCACAAGGACAGTCTGACCTTTTAACTTCAGTTACTTAACTCTCTGGGATGACCGTATCCCCCTGAGAGTAACAGCAGGAGTCATTTCAGTTTTCTTCTGGGACAAAGTAATATGACAGTGCCAAGTTTTTGCTAATAACTTGACCTTTCAATTCAGTGATGCTTATACTGGTATCACATGAGATTTTAAGAAAGAAAAAAGGAAAAAGAAAATATCAGGAGGTTTATGTTTTTCCATTAGTTAGGAAGCTACCATGGTATACAGTCAGAAAGACTAATGCGCTCTATTTTCCTTTTTGTATACGGAATTAAAAAACACTTTCTATTGATTTTAGGCAAATAATGACCAAATTAGAAAAAAAAACTTTAATAAAAGTACTTACTAAAAGTGAACAGACTTAAAATAATGGTGTAAAGGAGAGATGGTTGGGATAGTCTTAATAAATGGGATAGAAAAAAAGAGCATTGCTATTTACACAAACATAATTCTGATGTTTACAGACTTTAAAGCAATTCATGATAAAATAACTTTAAAATGATGAAATATTACTTGGAGACATACCACCTTAACGTTGGAACTATTTGTCTGAGCCCTGGAAAGAGAGTTCTTTGGGAAGAGAACATAACATTGGCTGATAATATGTGGTCTAGTTACTGTTTGAGAGAGAATAGAAGGCACAATGTTTCAAAGAAATTGAGACTTACATTTACCAACAGGCTGTACAAACCGCCATTCTTAAATCAAAGTGCAAAACATTTGTGATTCGCTTTCCTTCTTTAACTCAACATCTCTGTTGAGTTACTTGCTCAAGAATGATGTTTGTTGCTGCCTATATATTTCCAGAATAAATGAAAGGAGAAGGGGATGCAGAAACAGTCATTATTTTAGTTAAGAAAATAATGAAATATTTTATGGTTGCAAATATATTCATCTGCAAACTATTTATTTTGTTGGTAACATAATAACTGAAATCTAGTTACATTCCACTGAGAATACAGGATTCATATACTGTAATGTAAGTGGATTTGCAAACAAGATTATTTTTAAAGTTGTATTGACTTCATTGATTTTCATAAAGGTGTACTCTCTTTTGTGTAATGGAGTTTTTATTGCAATTTACAGATAAACAGTTGAAATACCTTAGGGCATGTTTTTCTTATTGTAGTGACAGAAGCTAAAGATGGAACATGTCACCATTAACCTTGAAACTATTAGGTTTTATTAGTTTGTGTTTCAACCACCTACTATTTAAATATGTGTGGTTATAATATTTATTTATTAACCTACATAGGACAGTTTCTATATTTCAAGGCTAATGGTAACAATCCTAAATTTCAGGATTTATTTAAAGAGGCTGTTTTTAGTGAAATGTAAGAAAATGCTTTTTCTATGTTTTAACCATAAATATGCTACTTATTTTTTTCCCTGAAATATGACCAGAGCATAATTCTCTACTGGATTAACATGCACTCACACATCTACAAATGCACACACATGCACTCGGACTGCAAAAGTCGCAGCAAATGTCGAGTTGTTCCACCATTCTTGCTTTCAGTGGTCACAGCCCCTTGAAAAGGGCTGATCACTCTACCAGGAAGCTTCTACAGCTTCAGGAGGGTATCTAGTTGTTGAAAAGATATTTGAGTCTCCTCACTCACTCGGGCTCCTACATGATTAAATAGCTCAATTTTGAAAGAACTTCAGAATGAGACAGTGTGGTGGTTTTTAGGAAATAATAGAGATGGTGAATCCGCTCAAAAACTTGGTGTGGAAAAAATCTCAATCCTTTTGTTATTGTTGTTGTTAAATGGTGACAGAATACGTTTACACATTCTGAGCAACTAACTGCCATGTTGATTTCAGGCAGGATCCTAGGATGAATTATTATGGAAGTAACTTCAACCTTTCTACCTTAATTGTTTCTGCTCAAAGCTATGACTTGAGTCCCTGTAAGGCAGAGCAGAAACACACCCCCAAAAATCCCAACAACTGATCTGACTACCTGTGGACTCAGACAGACTCATTTGGGTTCCAGCTTTACCACTGTATCATGAGAGGAAGGAGTGCAAGTTACATTATCTCTTTACCACATTTTCCATTATCCTGGAATCTCCTGGTGGGCCCAATCTAATTACAAGAGCTCTTAAAATCAAAAAAGAGAGGCAGAAGAGTGGGTCAGAGAGATGAGATGGAAAAAGGAGGAGAGATTTTCAACACAACAGGAATTTGACCGAAAGTTACTGGCTTTGAAGATGGAAGAAGGGAGACACAAGCCAAGGAAGGCAGGTGACGTCTAAAAGCTGGGATTGGACCTGAGCTGACAGCTGGCAAAAAACAAGCATCTCAATACTATAACTTTAAGGAACTGGATTTGCCAACAATCTGAATGAACAAGGAAAAAGATCCTCCCCCAAAATCTCCAGGCAGGAAGACAGCCCTGACAGCACCTGGATTTGAGCCTGGTGAGACCTGTGTCAGAATTCTATGTATGGAACTGTAAGATAATAAATCTGTTGTCTTAAAACACTTACCTTGTGTAATTTGTTATGGTAGTAATAAAAAAAATATATTTACTATCATCATTATCTTTATTAATTTAAGTTTCATTGTTAGGAATTTGAATACACTATTGCTGCTGGAAAAGCTCATTGAGAGCCACGTATTTCCAGAGACAACTGGTATCTATATATTTGCTGTCAGAACCTATGTTTTCTAACAAGGCACCAATCCATGCAAGAATGGGAAGATATTTATGAATGGTCATGATGATTTTACGTTGGTCTCTCACACAGGATGAAGAGCAATGATGGGGCAATATTTTCTCGTCTTTTAACATTATTTTTGCCAACTTTGTAGTCTCATAATCTTCTTTTCACATATGAATAACTTAGAAACAGCATAATATTTTTTTATATCAGGCAGGTAAAGAGCACACAATGAGGACATCTCTAGAAAATAAAGTTGGTCTGTTGTTTATATGCAGAAGCACAGTATAGCTCAGAGTGTGCTTAACATGTATTGTTGGATCACTTTAGAAAGAACGGAAGTTGGTTTCCATGGAGTTCACACAACCTCAATTACATTCATATCAAAATTTTTCCAGGAAGTCTTTCTGAACTGACTGGTTCGATCATCCATCAAAATGCCTTTTACAATTTTTATCTGAAAATCAAAAGGTTGAAAGAATTAAAAAACTCCCTTAAATTTCAAAACACAATGTGTTAAGCTATAAAGGTGGGTAATAACCGCCTATTAGCTATCAAAACATTTTATCATTGTCAGAGAATATTGAAACTAGAGTAATTCCCAGATTAATACGCAAAATCTACACTTATTGCTAGGAGTAGATTTCAATATACATCATGTATATTTAATGGGTATAGTTTATGAGTGAAGGACAGGTGCACCAAAATTACCAAGGTGGAGAGGCTGGTATATACAAACTAATTTCTTATGTGAGGAATGACAATGGAATCTGAAAATATATGAAACATCTTATGTAACATTGTAATTATTTTTCTGAATATTGTTTTAGTTTTCCTTTTCCAGAAAACCTAAATAATGTTATTTTATAATCTTTGAACCAATCAATCGTCCATTTCCTCATTCTACATTTCCAATCATAAAAAGATCAAAAGGATTGTTGAATAAAATTTAAAAACTTTGAAATTATCTACATTTAATATTTTTTTGGCCAAGTTTTATTTCTAGGTCTAAAGCTATCCATGCGAGCATCATAATAATGCTTTAAATTATTTTAAAGGATTGACAAAAACAATGATGTTATAGAAGGTTGCCACAGAGAGCAATTAAAGACAGATTAAAAACAAAAAACAAATATGTACCTTTTGTTTGCTGTGATTAATAAATCCCCACTGTCTGTAGCTACCTGGAAAATCTACAAATTCATTCTCAGCTTGTAACACATAAATGCTTCAATTCCCACACCAGCCCTTCACAGATTAGCCACAATATCTAGTCACAACCCCCACTCCAACCCTTTGATGGACAATCAGAATTGGTGCTTGTATGTTATTTGTCTCCAAGTCTTTTCTGTTTTTGGTTTTGTTTTGTGTTTGTTTTTTTGGCTGCAAACACTGTTTCTTTTATTTTGTAGAAATAGCTGTCAATATTGCTCCTTTTCAAATACATCAGAAGTCACACTTAAGTGCTCTTTTCTGAAGATCTATAATCTTTTGTGATGATAGCATTGAACACAAGCAGGCAAGTCCTTCACTACTTAAATATATGAAATCTTGTTTATCTAGCGAGCACCTGATTTTTAATTATCTCATCTAAGGAGTTAATACCATACTGTTACTAGATTGGAGTGCAGAAAGGAGAGTGCATCTGAAAGAAACGCTATTCATTTACAAACTTTAACCATATTTCTGAGAATAAATGAATTATTAAAAATATGGTTTGCCTACAAGCTGAAATGAGTCTTAGTTTCTTTTGCATTGTAACAAAATAACGAAATCTAGGAATGATATTAGACCAAAAGTGCTATAAAAATGAACTTTGTGTCACCCAAGGTCAGTAGTTTCAGTCCAGTACACCGCTTCTTCACGTCCATCTCACTAAAATTTTGTATACAGATAACCCATTTTCCAGGACATATAAAATTCTATAAATTTCAAAAAAAACTCAATGTTGTGTGCTTTATTTCAATCTAAGTGATTCTAATTGAAAGTTAAGTATGTGTTTGGGCAATTTGACTGGGCAGCTATGCAGATAAGATACTCATTTTTACCATCAACTTTCTTCTTATGGTTCTCTATAATGACTAAATATATCATTAATGTTTTCAATGTTAGCAATACTAGCAGTAGTGATATCAATTATTGCTCATGCACGTGGGCTCTTCATAAATTGTCTCTGGTCAGGGACTGCCTGTCTGCCATTTGTCAGTCTTCCCACTCTGACTTTAAGAGTTTATCACGTATTTCTTTTCCCTTCTCAGGACATACCAGAGAAAATTTTCTTTTCCCCAGAAATAGGGGGTTCTTATTTAGTAAAGGTAGCCTCTCTTCTTTCAATCTAAAAACATTGGAAAGAAAATCGTAGTTGTCCTATTTCCCGCCATGCCTCAGCAATTGAGTTCCCAGGAATCCTGCCAGTTGCACGTGGAGTCAGTGTATTGGATTATTTTCAGTAGAATTATTAAATAACCAAAATCCACAAAACTCTGAAGGCAAAGTGTGGAGACTGGCAGTCTTCATTACCACTCATATGCTCTGTAATCCTAGAAAAAATCATTTAAGTTCTTTGGGCCTCAACATCGGCGCTTATAAAATGAATTGGATTGAATATTCTTTCAGGTTGTTCTCAGTTCTTAAATTCTGTGATCTGCTTTCATCAATCTGAGGGTATCTCTGGGAACCACCCCCTTTTCCAAAGTATTTGCTTTATGAAGTTTCCCAAGCCTAAAACTAGTCCTCAAATAAAGATCATGAAGCAATTTCTTTGCCTGAGGGATTTTGAAACTTGAAATCTGAAGTCATTTTTATGTTGGGTCCCTTTTAGCTCAATAATTCCTACTCATCCAGGTGTTGATGCAGCTGCCTCCACTCATACTCTGAAATTAAAGCCTAAACCAAGATTTTTAGACTTAGACTCTAGGATCTTACGAAAATAGATCTGATAAAGGAAGCTTTTTGAGAAGAGGCAATGTATTTTTAGCCTTGTTTGTGTAGCTATACTATATTATTTCATGAATGCTTTGGGTTATTTTGCTTTTTCATTTTACACTATTTGCTCTGTTTCCACTGAAGAAGGAACTCAAATGCAGATTTTGGTAGATTTTAGCAATGTCACATAGAAAAGTCACGGTACTTGTAATTTCAAAATTCCTGTACCTTGATGTTTTAGTTAGTCACCTAATGGAGGCAGATTAGGAAGGTGGAAAGGATTTGGTCTTTCAAATTAGGCAAGCAATATTTGAACATCTGATTCTACCACTTAGCCTATATGACATTGGTATGCCATTTAATCTTTCAGAGCCTGAATTTCTCAAATGTACAAATGGGGTAATAATAATTCCTAAGAAGCCATTGAGTGAATAGTGTGAAAAAAATGCATGTAAATCAACTAACAATCTTTGGCATGTCATTAGCAATTTTTAAATATTTATCGTCTTCCCTTGACTTTGGTTGCTGTTCATTTCTGAGACTTCTAAAAGGATTTTCATGCTTCTAATATTTTGAATAATTAATATGAAAGGCTCTAAATACACTTGAACAGGCACACTTTTTTGTATATAGAAGACACAATTTGGGTTCAGGTACATTTAATCAACTTGAAATTTTACAAATCTCCATGATTTCTATACTTTTCTCTGAAAATGAAAGTGGATTTTTTTTTTTTTTAAAGATTGGCACCTGAGCTAACAACTGTTGTCAATCTTTATTTTTTTTTCTTTTCTGCTTTTTCTCCCCAAATCCCCCTGGTACATAGTTGTATATTTTAGCTGTGGGTCCTTCTAGTTGTGGCATGTGGGATGCCACCTCAACATGGCCTGACCAGAGGTGCCATGTCTGTGCCCAGGATCCGAACTAGCAAAACCCTGGGCCGCTGAAGCAGAGCGTGCGAACTTAACCACTTGGCAACAGGGCCGACCCCAAAAGTGGATTTTTTTAACCAAACTTCTGAAAGGGGAAAAAATTGACATCTCTAGAATTCCACCAGCTAGGCTTTTGAAGAAGTTCTTCTGGAGTTAGCCAGACTTCAGAGGTGTAGGGCACAGTTGCCAAGACTGCCTTCACTTTTGACACTAACTGCAAGTGTGGGCATTCCACAAACCACCCTCAGGTTCAGTAATTTGCTAGGAGAACTCACAGAACTCATGGAAAACTGTATATACATGCTATGGTTTATTACAGGAAAGGATACAGGTCAAAATTAGCCCAAGGAAGAGATGCATAGGGCAGAGTCTGGGAGGGTTCTAAATGCAAAGCTTCTTTTGTCTTCTTCCGTGGAGTAAGGATGCATTATCCTCCTAGTATTGATGTGTGAGAATACACATGGACTATTGCCAATCAGCAAAGCTCATCCAAACTTTAATGTTTAAACTTTTTATTGAGCTCCATTACATAAGCATGAATGATTGATTGACTGATTTCCCATGTGGTTGATCTCAACTTCCAGGTGACTGATAAGGCATGCTCCAAAGCCTCCACTCTGAATCACATGGTTGATATTTCTGGCATGGTCCACCTCAATCTAAGACTATCAGATGTGGCCAGCTCCACTCTAAGAGCCTGTGTGGCCAGCCTCTGACCTACAAAAAGACACTCCTATCAGGTGTAACATAGATTAATTCACAGAAGCCAAAGGCAAAGGCCAAACCTCTCTTTAGGCAAGGCCAAATTCTTTACTACATAGCTAGAAATGAAGAAATTTTTCCTCCTTCTCTAGAAAATAGTCTATTAGTAGCTGCACCCATTTCATGTGGTGAGATTCAATTATAATCACAAATTTGTCCTACAATGCTTACAATTCCATTGTAGTACATTAATGCATTCTTACCATTGGAAGAAATTTTTAATATTTTTGCCTTTTTTCTCCATCTCCATTATCTCCCGTAGCGTCTTAACCATACTGAGTTTCTTACATTGGATTGTGATGGCAGAAATCAATGCAACCAGAGTGATTGGACACAAGTGTCAGTGGAGTGGTAGAAACTCAGGATGATTTCCGAGTTTCAGGATAGTGACTTGGCAGAATGGTGACCATTAGAAGAAATCAGATATATTGGGAAATTACCTAGATTGGTGCTATTTAAACAGTAGATCATGACCGTTGGTGATTCATTAAATGATTCCTTACTGTAGGTTAGGGTAGAAAATATTGCTTGCCTTGCTCTGATCCCAGGCCAACTTATTGTACCAAGAGAGTGAACTTCCAGCTTTTCCTGATCTATTACTTTCTATGAACAGCACTTTTGACAACTTAGTAGAACAAAGGAGGCAGATAGGGATGAAATGATATGATTTAATTATTATCTTGACCTACCTAAATTCAACAAGTATAGTAACTGTTCTGCAATACCCAGAAATTCTATGCATCCATTTGCATTTAAACCCCTCTCTTTTTGGTTTCCTAATCCTACCCTACTCAAGTTTCCATCCAGGATCTCCCTCCAGGTAGCGAGTAATATCATCACCAATGCCCTCTGCCCCAGTTTCACAAAACTGCTTAATTGCGTGCCCAGTCTAACCTTGTGCATCCTTTGGGGTGGAAGGCTTTTCTTGCTAATAACCCTAATGTTAGAAGATCTTCCTCTAAAGATTTATGAGTAGTATTATGCTTCTCTGGTCAAATTAAGGGAAGAACCAAATGCTTGCTTTCCAAGATATCTTATTAACACCAAGTGGTATTATTCTTAGCCATGTTTTTTCACCTGTGTTATTCGCATTCTGTTTGTTTGAGATTATTACTGAGATAGAAGAAAAGGTATTTTCTTTTGAAAGGGGGTGATATCTTATTTTTCTTCAGTTTACACATAATTATTTCAAAAATAGTATTTGAAATTTAGCATACTAATACGTTTCATTTTCAACTTTAATCCTAATCATTTTGCTTCTCAATATTCTCGTTGAAGAAGAAAAAACATCTACTTTTCGCATTACTGAGTAAGCTGATAGGAAAGAAGAGTACATCTTTGCCTGTTTATGTAAAATACTATACAGATCTCTATTATAATATACTTATATAATTTAATTACAAAGCAAACTAAAATGAAAAATAAACGTTGTTCATTTAGAATCATAGCAGATTTCTACAAGGCATTTTTCAAGTCTTTGGGACCATGTGTGTTTCTGATAGCAAAGCTTTTAGATTTTGGAAATTCAAGATGGCCCATAAATCATATATTATCTATCATTGCAAACAGGGTCTGAAGTCATATTACTTTAATTGAACTTAAACTGTCTCAAGAGCAAAAAAAGTGTGAATGTTTTCACAAAGTGAGGTAACGAAAGACCATACACAGTCTCACAGTGGTTCTCAGGTTTTGACTCCAAATAAGTGTGCCACCGCTTATAAACATGTTTCTCTTAAAAGACATAATTTTGGAATTGTGGCTAACAGATTTTAGGCCTGTCATGGGTATTAATTTAATTTAATTTAATTTTTGACAATATGATTTTCACACTTCTGATTATACTAGGGGATTTTACAGTTATGTTTTGTTAGTTATCACAGAAAATCACCCCAATAAATTTGGACATTTTGACAAAAATTGAAGAAATTAATTTATTGTAATTTGTATTGAGTGGTGATAGGAATCACAGCCACCATAAGAAATATGTTTCAGAAAGGAAATATTTATGAAGGTTCTTTTTAAAATTTTATTGTAAGTCAAATATTTTTAGTCATCATTTTAGAAAGTTCTTTAATACGAAAAACTGTAAATTCATGATAAAGTTAGATTTCATATTTTGTCATTGTTTCCCAATTTTCTTGTTACATGGCACTAAAGGACGAAAGAGTAACATCAATTAGGGATTATCTTTGGCTATTTCATTAAAAACAATACCGCATGTCTTTAAAGCCTATTCTTATATTCATTTTACATAAAATTTATACACTTGACTATCACTTTGATCTTTGAAAGACTTTTCATAGACATCTAGTGCAAAACATTGCAGGTTCCTACAGAGCCTGCTCCAGCTGTTACACACTTGTTACGGAATGGCAAGGATAATCTTGACTTTCAGTTTTTCTGCTCTGAATAAGAGAAAATGATGCCCATTTGGTAGCGGGTTCTTATTATTGTGCAGGCTATAGGTGCAACTGTCTTATTACTGAGACAGAAGAAAGGGTATCTGGTTAAACTGCATGTAGCAAGAAAACTTTCTATAAACTGCTCTTGACTAAAAATGAAATAGTCTGTTAAGAATTACAAGAAAGAAGGAACTTGAAAAGTAACAAACATTTCAGTACAAGGTCATAAATGAGAAGGATGACAAGAAAATGAAGAAAGAGATGACAAGGAATAAATAGAAACACCCTCAGCAATATATCATTTGACCAAGAAAGAAATGCAAATTTTCCCTGGTTGGCTATTCTTAGCAGAATGACAAACATATGCAGAGTTGGCACCATATGGGATAAACCTTTATATGATAGTGTTTTACACAGATGCTTGGACATATAAAGACATATTTTATTTTTCAATGACTATTCTCAGTGAAAATCTGTAATCTTGATGCTATTCATTAAATTACTTATTTTTGCCAACAGAATTTCACTTCATTAATTTGATATCAGTAATGCTTCCTTCCAAGAAGTCAATGGAACAAAGTCATCTTGCTATTTAATATTAAATATGACAACTACAATGTCCTAAGCATTTCTGACTAAATGAGATATATGTAAAGCACCTGGCACACAATACAGATTGAAAGAAATGTCAGTACTTTTTCCTACTACTCCTTCCCCTAAGGATTCCAACGCATAATGTAAATATACATGTAACTATCGGACAACTCAGAAACTATCAACTGCTTTACCAGAAGAAATATTTCTTTACTTAAATAAGTACAGCCAGAAGGAAATATGTATGTTGACAGACATAAAAGACACTATCTTTAGAATTTTTCATAGACGATGTTCAAAATTTTCAGGACTGAGGGATAATATTTCATGAAAGGAAACTTTGGCAGATAATATGACAATTTTCGCTTCCCAGAGGAACAAAGTGAAGAATTTTATTTTACATATGTGAGGACCTAGCAGATGCTGTGAAGTCTTTGATCCGGTGAGAATTAAAACAGTTAACATAAATTGTGGTCATGTTTATCCGTGTATCTAATACGGAAGATGAAGATACCTAAAGAGAGTTGACATTTGTAAAACAATAGACAATGACTTTATTTATAGAAACTTTTATTTCTCAAAAGGTACTTGGGAAATATATATTTATTCTGCATCAAGAATAATTCATTTTCATTAAATATATCAAATACGTTAAAGGTTTTTTATGGTCCTATGAGATGAAGTTTAAAAGAGAATTAAGTAGCTATGGATAGTTCTTTTACCTATATTACATTTTGAATCATCAGAATATTTGTGTCTAGCCTGCGAGATGTATCTTAGTTTTCTTCAGGGTAGAAAGCTATTCAATTTCATTCACTCAACAAATGAATGTACGAGGCATCATGCTAGGTTATTCAGATACAAAGAGGTACGTATACTCTACCTGTCTTCAAGGAGTTTAGGGGTAGGTATATAACTAAGAAAAACTATGGTTAGAGCTTTGCTACCAATACAGTTAAGTTGGGATTTTTGGAGGAAGTAAGTTACAGCAAGTGATCCAGAGGGAATGATTCAGCTGAGTCCTTCAGGAAAGGTGAGTCGACCAAATTTTCAGAGATGAGGAGGCTAATCTAGGAAGAGAAACAACTGTGTTTCAGTTCAAAGGCTGAAGAGCTGAATTTGGGAGCTTGAGAGAGATGATAAAACTAGCAATCTAAGAAAAGGCACATACGGAAACCAGGGTGTTATGGGACAGAGCTTGGTTTTATTCTGGAAGCCATGGAGGTTAGTGAATGGTTTTAAGCAGGAAAGTGGTTTGTAATTTGCATTTTAAAAAGATATCTTCAGGTACTGTGAAAGAATCAGTCAGAAATGACCAGGACTGAAATTAGGGACACAGGTGTGGACACTGTTAGAGAAATTCAGAGAACGATGACGAATATTGAAACATAGATGTTGTCTGAAGACTGGAGAGAAAGGGGTACACGTGAGAGACAGAAGAGAGAGGAAGAACTGGTCACTTTGACAGATTTAGTGTGGAGGTTGAGAGAGAGGAATGATAGAGTATCTCTCATTTTCCTGGCTTGGGAGACTGGGTGATTGGTGTTGACATTCCTTGAGATATAGACCATACTAGTAACAATAGAGTAAGTGGGGAGAGAGAGAAAGTAAAAACGAGTTTAGCACTGGATGCATCGAATTTGGAGTGCCTGTGGACTTCGGAGTGCTGATGTCAATTATGCTGGGATCATAGACTCAAATTTATCCCTCAGAAGCAGTCTATCTCTTTCATAATAATCTGATCATAAACATACGCTTGTTCAAATCCTTTAATATGAAGACTTCAAGCTGTTAAGCCCTAATGCCTCCTTTGTATCAATGAATGATTATATCTACAGACACCTTCCATAAAAGAAAAATGCATTTTCTTATCCTGAGCTTAGATTCAATCATTGAATAAGTTGTGTATTTGCATAATAATTTTCAAAACAATCAAATTAATTTCTGACTATAATGAGTGAAATAGAAAATTGGCACAAGGAATTTTTTCATACATGATTTCCCCAATTGGTTATCTGATTTGGGTGAATTTTAGGGGAAAAATACTCGAAACAGTTTTTCCTCTGTTTCTCTTTTGGGCTAAGATGAACATATTCAACTCAAAGTAATATTTCAAGTGTGGGGTTCTTTGTAATATCTATCCTTGGAAAAGTGTGTCTATTTCCATCATTATGCAGTGTTCCCCACATAGACCATGGACGCTGATAAAAAAAATAAGCCCCACGCTTGGGGTGAAGTCTTCAAATTATTTTGATGGCTTGCACCTCCCTCTCGGTTGTAAGTCCGCAAACAATATAGAATTAGCTACAGGACATGTGCGTTCATACACATGCTGGCTGCTTTGGGATGTCCTCTTTCACACAAAGAAAAAGAACTGGGGGTCCCTTAAGACAATGTGATGTAGAGCTCCTGATTAAACCTTTTCATCAACAGGAGGGACACACCCCTCCTGAAGTCATTTTCCTTCACCGCCTCTCTCTGTCTCCCTTTTCTCAAACCTGAAAGCAACAGCGTTCTGCAGAAAGCAGATATGAACTGAATGGGATTTTCAGTACTCATATATAAAGAAGAAGGCAGCTGTCATCAATGTATAAAGTTCATTCATTTGAAAATATATATTAAGCCCCTACCACATGTTAAATAGTGTGTTAGACTCCAATGTATACAATAATGACAAAAGTAGACATAATTCTTGCTTTCTAGAAGACTGGGGAATACAAATATTGATTAAAAAAAAGACAGGCCCATAAACCATCATATCTTATAGCTTTTCCTTTGTTAATCTCTACCTGAGACCTGTCAGGGTTAGCTTCTGATGTCAAGCAGTGGCCTTCTATTTTAGGGAAATCTCACATATGGGAAAAGCCACAATTCCACAGACTTCTTATTGCTGTAGCTGTCTTGGAAATGCATCATTTCTTTTAAAGCAATTTGTTTGGATCAAAGTGGTTAAAAGAGACTATAACTCAAAAGAATCAGTGTATAGAAAAATATTATTTGCAATTATTTTGTGTCATTAGTGTTTTGTTTAATTTTTATCATCTGAGGGAACTTTGTTAACCTTATGCACTAAGATACGGTCACACATTTTTTATGTTTTAATATTTTTACCTACTTTTTAGACCTTAAAATTACCATTCATTTCTATTTAATTATGCCTATTATATTTGTTTGCTGGTATTTAATGAATTTTAAAACTTTTATTCCTGATAAAAATTATTTTGTCTGAATGCAAGTTTTCATAACAGATATAAATGGTAGAAGTTTTAAAAAGCTAAATGAAGTCAAAATATTTTTTGAGAAGCAGATATCTCCAAGAATAATAAATATGAGTTTCCCAAACCAAAAATCTAAAAGAAGGATAAGTTCTTGAAAACATTAAAAATGTTATAAAATTCTAATGAAAATATTAAAAAGTTTATTTAAAACTTCAAAAAATTGATCAATAGGACTTCTGGTTTCCAGGTCCACATGTAGGGACCTTAGAAGTCACTGCTCCATCCTAACAACAAATAAAGAGCTGAACAGACTGAAAGATTGGCATCTCTTCTTAGATCCATGAGAGGAGGACAAAAGGCCTTAAAGGGTAACAGAGGAATACTATGAAAAACCTTATACCCACAGTTTTATAACCTAGATGGAGTGGACCAATTCTTTGAAAAATACAATTAGCCAAAACTCACACAAGAAGAAATAGAATCTGAATAAGCCTATATCTATTAAAGAAATTGAATCAATAACTAATAAACTTCCGAAATGGAAAGTATTAGTCCCAGATGGGTTCACTGGTGAATTCTATCAAACGTTTAAGGAAGAAATTAACATTCATTATCTACAATCTCTTTCAGAGGATAGAAGAAGTGGCAATACTTCCTGAGTCATTTTATGAAACCAGCATTAACTTATTACCAAAACCAAAGGCATTACAAGAAAATACTATAGACCAATGTCTCCCATGAAGATAGATGGAAAAGTCCTCAACAAAATGTTAGCAAATCAAATCCAACAATGGATAAAAACATTTATATACCATGATCAAGTGGGATTTATCCCAGATATGTGATGCTGATTCAACATTCAAAAATCAAGTAATGTAATCCATCACATCAATAGGCTAAGAAAGAAAAATTTCATGATCATATCAAAAGGTGCAGAAAATTCATTGATAAAAGCCATACCCATTCAAGATAAAAATTGTCAGTAAACTAGGAATAAAGGGGAATTTCTTTAACTTGATAAAAAATAACTACAAAAAACCACCAGGCTTAATGATGAGAAACCTGAAGCTTTCCCCTAAGGTCAGGTACAAGGCAAGGATGTCCTCTCTCAGCACTCCTCTTAAACATCATACTGGAGGTACTAGCTAATGCCCTAAGACAAGGAAAGGAAATAAAATGTATATGAATTGAGAAAGAAGATATAAAACTGTCTTTATTCATAGATGACATGATCATCTACATAGAAAATCCAAAAGAATCAGCAAAATAACTCCTGTAACTCCTGTAACAGATAAGCAATTATAGCACTGTTGCAGGATACAAGGTTAACATGCAAAAGTCAATCACTTTCCTGTGTACCAGCAATCAACAAATGGAATTTCAAATTAAAATCACAATACCATTCACATTAGTTCCTCCAAAATAAAATACTTAGATAAAAATTTAATAAAATATGTACAAGACCTATATGGAGAAAACTACAAAGCTCTGCTAAATTAAATCAAACAAGAACTAAATAAATGGAGAGGTATTCTATATCCATGGATAGGAAGACTCAATATTGTTAAGAGGTCAGTTCTTCCTAACTTGATCTACAAATTCAATGCAATCTCAATTAAAAACCCAGCAAGTTGTTTTATGAACATTGACAAAAATCATTCGAAAGTTTGCATGGAGAGGCAAAGACTCAGAACAGCCAACAGAATATTGAAGAAGAACAGAGGTGCAAGACTGACACTACCTAACTTCAATACTTAGTGTAAAGCAATACTGATCAACACGGTGTGGTACTGGCAGAAGAAAGACAAATAGATCAGTGGAACATAATACTCCAGAAATACACTTCCATAAATATAGTCAACTGATCTTTGACAAAGGAGTAAAGGCAATACAAAGGAGCAAGGATAGTCTTTTCAACAAATGGTGCTGGGACAACTGGACATCCCCCCCATATGCAAAAAAATGAATCTAGACACAGATCTTACATCTGTCACAAAATTAACTCAAAATGAATCACAGTAATAAATGTCTAATCTGAAAGTATAAAACTCCTAGAAGATACAATTCACGAAAAAAAAATTGATCATCTGGACTTCATTAAAATTAAAAACTTCTGCTCTGTAAAAGAAAGTGTCAAATGAATGAGAAGACAAGACACAGACTTGGAAAATATATTTGCAAAAAACACACCTAATAAAGGGCTACAATCCAAAAATACACAAAGAAGTTACAAAACTCAAGGGTCAGAAAACAAACAACTTGATTAAAAAATGGGCCAAAGTCCTTAATAGAAACCTCCTCAAAGAAGATATACAGATGGCAAAGAGCATATAAAAGGATAATCCGCATCATATGTCATTAAGGAAATGCAGATTAAAACAACAGTGAGATACCACTATACGTCTATGAGAACAGACAAAATTTAGAACACTGACAACACCAAATGCTGGCGAAGATGTGGAGCCATAGGAACTCTCAGTCATTTGGTGGGAATGCAAAATGCTATAGGCACTTTAGAAGACACTTGGGCTGTTTCTTATAAAATGAAAAATACTCTTACAATATGATCCAGCAATTGTGCTCCTTCATATTTACCCAAAGGAATTGAAAGCTTATTTATACGTAAAAATGCGACATGGATATTTATATCAGTTTTATTTATAAATGCCAAAACTTGGAAGCACCAAACATGTCCTTCAGTAGATAAATGGACAAATAAACTGGTGTATCTAGACAATGGAATATAATTCAGTGCTAAAAAAGATGGCTTATTAAGCCATGAAAAGACATGAAGGAACTAAATGTATATAACTAAATGAAAGAAGCCAATTTGAAAAGGCTACATACTGTATGATTCCAACTATCTAACATTCTAGAAAAGGCAAAACTATGGAGACAGTAAGAATGTCAGTAGTTGTCAGGAGTTTGGGGTGTGGGTGGGGTGAGGCATGAATAGGCAAAGCACAGAGGATTTTTAGGATAGTGAAAACACTCTGGTATTACCATAATGATGGATACATGTCCAACAAAATGTTAACAAAATGTTACACATTTGTCCAAACCTATGGAATGTACAATACCAAAAATGAGCCTTGATGTGAATTATGGACTTTGGATTATTATGATGTGTCAATACAAATTGTAACAAATGTACAATTCTGGTGGGGGATGCTGATAATGGGGGAGACTATGCATGTATAGGGGCAGGGAGTCTCTGAACCTTTCTTTCAACGTTGCTGTGAACCTAAAACTGCTCTAAATAAATAGTCTTAACAAAATGTGAAAAAACATAGTTTGTAGTGCACAGAATTTATCGGTTCATGAAAAATGTATTTTTTTCAGTAAATCCACTTGGAATGGACCACAGTTGTCCATGGATTTGCCAATGCACAAATCTTTTCTTGATTGCCAAAAAAACCCCAAACGAAATTCCGAGTGTAGTGGATACCTTTCTTCCATAGCCTCCCTCGTCTTTGGCTTGCTCTCAGAACATGTTGAGAGTTATTGATGCGTTTGCCAGTACCCTTACTTCGTCATCTCATGCAGCAACAACCTCCAGGTAAGTAAACTGCTTTTCTCAGAGTCTTAATATTATTTAGTCCCATATGCATTTCACCTAGAACAAATTCTTCAATTTTGTAGCATACATATGACATCTTGTTTGGTTTATACCCCGAATTCAGATGTTTCTTCTTGAAAGAGTTTTGTTTTTTGTTAGTGCTTTCCTTAGCTTTCAGTTGATGGTGACTGGGGATGGGACTGGCAAGGGATGGCAGGAATGCCCGTTCTCACATTGCTCGTCTTTCCTTACAGACTTGTTTATGTCCTCGGTGGACAGTATTATATCAAATTGAAGAGCCAACAGAAGGCAGAAGTCGAATCAGTGAGATGTTGAGAAGGTCGGTCTGAATTTGGTTCTTTACATTTAGATTCTTTGATTCTGTAGGAAGCCTTCCCTAAAGTTTGCAGATGGGTGAGTATCCTTTATCAGTTTGCACACAATACTGTGTGTGTATGTAATTGAATTTACTATATTGCGTTATAATGATCCCTCAGTAGATTGTCAGCATTCTGGAGGTAGGGAATTAGTAATGTTAAAATCCTCAAGTGCTCGCTTTGGCAGCACATATACTAAAATTGGCACGACACAGAGAAGATTAGCATGGCCCCTGCGCAAGGATGACACGCAAATTCGTGAAGCGTTCCATATTTTTAAATGAGAACACGACATACCAAATCATTTGGGATGCAGCAAAAGCAGTCCTAAGAGGGAAATTCATCGCAATACAGGCTCACCTCACTAAACAAGAAAAAGCTCACATAAGCAACCTCAAACGACACCTAACAGAACTAGAAAAAGAAGAACAAACAAAGCCCAGAGTCAGTAGAAGGAGGGAAATAATAAAAGTAAGAGCAGAAATAAACGATATTGAAACAAAAAAGACAATAGAAAGGATCAATGAAACAAAGAGTTGGTTCTTCGAAAAAATTAACAAAATTGACAAACCTTTAGCCAGAGTCACCAAGAAAAGAAGAGAGAAATAGGAAATAAATAAAATTAGGAATGAGAGAGGAGAAATCACAACAGATACCAATGAAATACAAGGGATCATAACAGAATACTATGAAAAACTATATGCCAACAAATTGAACAACCTGGAAGAAATGGACAAATTCCTAGACTCCTACAATCTCCCCAAACTGAATCAGGAAGAAATGGAGAATCTGATTAGGCCAACCACAAGTAAGGAAATAGAAACGGTAATCAAAAACCTCCCCAAAAATAAGAGTCCAGGACCAGACGGCTTCTCTGGAGAATTCTACCAAACATTCAAAGAAGACTTAATACCTATTCTTCTCAAACTGTTCCAGAAAATTGAGAAAGATGGAGTACTCCCTAACACATTCTATGAAGCCAACATCACTCTGATCCCCAAACCTGACAAGGACAACACAAAGAAGGAGAACTACAGGCCAATATCACTGATGAACATAGTTGCAAAAATCGTCAACAAAATTTTGGCAAACCGAATACAGCAATACATCAAAAAGATTATACACCATGATCAAGTGGGATTTATACCAGGGACACAGGGATGGTTCAACATCCGCAAGTCAATCAACGTGATACACTACATCAACAAAATGAAAAACAAAAACAACATGATCATCTCAATAGATGCTGAGAAAGCATTCGACAAGATCCAACACCCATTTATGATAAAAAACCTCAATAAAATGCATATAGAAGGAAAGTACCTCAACATAATAAAGGCCATATATGACAGACCCACAGCCAACATCATACTCAATGGACAAAAATTGAAAGCCATCCCTCTGAGGACAGGAACAAGACAAGGGTGCCCACTTTCACCACTCCTATTCAACATAGTACTGGAGGTGTTGGCCAGAGCAATTCGGCAGGAAAAAGAAATAAAAGGAATCCAAATAGGTAATGAAGAAGTAAAACTCTCGCTGTTTGCAGACGACATGATCTTATAAATAGAAAACCCCAAAGAATCCATAGAAAATCTATTCGAAATAATCAACAACTACAGCAAAGTAGCAGGGTATAAAATCAACATACATAAATCAGTAGCATTTCTATACACTAACAATGAACTAACAGAAAAAAGTACTCAAGAACTCAATCCCATTCACAATCGCAACGAAAAGAATAAAATACCTTGGGATAAACTTAACCAAGGAAGTGAAGGATCTATACAATGAAAACTACAAGACTTTCTTGAAAGAAATTGGCGACGACATAAAGAGATGGAAAGACATTCCATGCACATGGATTGGAAGAATAAACATAGTTAAAATGTCCATACTACCTAAAGCAATCTACAGATTCAATGCTATCCCAATCATAATCCCAAGAACATTCTTCACAGAAATTGAACAAAGAATCCTAAAATTCATATGGGGCAAAACCAATCCTGAGCAAGAAAAACAAAGCCGGCGGAATCACAATCCCCGATTTCAAAACATACTACAAAGCTACAGTGATCAAAACAGCATGGTACTGGTACAAAAACAGGTCCACAGATCAATGGAACAGAATTGAAAGCCCAGAGATAAAACCACACATCTATGGACAGCTAATCTTCGACAAAGGAGCTGAGGGCCTACAATGGAGAAAAGAAAGTCTCTTTAACAAATGGTGCTGGGAAAACTGGGCAGCCACATGTGAAAGATTTAAAATTGACCATTCTTTTTCACCACACACCAAAATAAACTCAAAATGGATCAAAGACCTAAAGATTAGGCCTGAAACAATAAGTCTTCTGGAAGAGAATATAGGCAGTACACTCTTTGACATCAGTTTCAAAAGAATCTTTTCAGACACTATAACTCCTCAGTTGAGGGAAACAATAGAAAGAATAAACAAATGGGACTTCATCAGACTAAAGAGCTTCTTCAAGGCAAGGGAAAACAGGATTTAAACAAGAAAACAGCCCACTAATTGGGAAAAAATATTTACAAGTCACTTATCCGACAAAGGGTTAATCTCCATGATATACAAAGAAATCACATGGCTCAACAACAAAAAAAACAAACAACCCGATCAAAAAATGGGCAGAGGACATGAACAGACATTTCTCAAAAGAAGATATGAATATGGCCAATAGACACATGAAAAGATGTTCATCATCGCTAATCATCAGGGAAATGCAAATCAAAACTACACTAAGATATCACCTTACACCCGTTAGATTGGCAAAAACATCCAAAACCAAGAGCGACAAATGTTGGAGAGGTTGTGGTGAAAAAGGAACCCTCATACACTGTTGGTGGGAATGCAAACTGGTACAGCCACTATGGAAAACAGTATGGAGATTTCTCAAAAAGTTAAAAATAGAAATACCCTATGACCCAGCCATCCCATTACTGGGTATCTATCCTAAGAACCTGATATCAGAAATCTCAAGAGTCCGTTGCACCCCTATGTTCATCACAGCATTATTTACAATAGCCAAGACGTGGAACCAACCTACATGCCCAGAAACTGATGATTGGATAAAGAAGATATGGTATATATACACGATGGAATACTACTCAGCCATAAAAAAAGACGAAATTGGCCCATTCACAGCAACGTGGATGGACCTCGAGAGTATTATGTTAAGCGAAATAAGCCAGTCAGAGAAAGATGAACTCTATATGACTCCACTCATAGGTGGAAGTTAGTATATTGACAAGGAGATCTGATCGGTGGTTACCAGGGAAAAGGGGGGGTGAGGGGAGCGCACAAAGGGGGAAGTGGTGTACCCACAACATGACTAACAAAAATGTACAACTGAAATCTCACAAGGTTGTAATCTATCATAACATTAATAAAAAAAAAAAATTCAACAGTAAAAAAAAAAAAATCCTCAAGACATGGTTTAATATCTGAACATAGAATAATTTCAATGCATATTAGTTGATTAAGTAAAGTGAATTTTATACATATGGGTATGAATAAGTATTCCTTATAGAAATGAAGCATTATCACTTATTCATAAAATATATGTTTATTTGCTATTTACGTAATTGTGCATGTTTTTGCCTAATTGTTTATTATGATCATAGTCAGTTGAGAGGACACATTAAATGTGAGGTGTGACACGAATTTGCCACTTGACCAGTTTACTTTGGAACTATAGCTTGATACGGGGCACCAGGCCGTTATCATTTAGCATTAGTATTTAGTTTTGCAATTACTTGATTATGTTTGTCTACCATTGCCTACATATTATAATTTTCTATATTTAACCCTTGTTTTATAATCAGAATTTAATGGTACCATCATTAATAACCTTTCTAGAATAATCTCTGACTTCAAAGACAGATTGATTTGAATATTACTTTAAAAATACCTATTGTTGATGATTAATGGGTACTAATGGATATATAAAATTGATTACATAATTATATTTCCAAACGCTGAAGTCATGCTAAAATCATAATGGCACTAGCTAGAAATGGCTTCCTGGGCTATTTCACATACTGTTGAATAAGAAGTTCAGGGAAACTTTTTCGTTGGTTTAGTAGCTATCACTTCAGCTAGAACTTAATCTGACACCCACAACCAATATAAAATTAGGTCTGTCCATTTTCTAGTATGATACCGAAAACCGTCTTAAAAATATTCACAAAAGAAGCTATGACACCAGTGAGAAAAGTATTCAGTGTCTGCTGCTGTATGCATAGAAGCAGCTTCCACATCTGCTGGGTTGTCCTAAAAATTAATGCAGAGGGTGTATATAAATTGGATTAGCATGGGAATAGTGCAGAAAGTATAACTATAATAATTAAGGCCTATTCAAATGATGTAAGTTGTCAAAATGGCCTTTTTAGTAAGCTAGAAATGCTGCTATTTCAGGGCTTAGAAAACATAAAGTTTCAGCGGTAAAGAAGTAACTGAATTCCTGTTGCTACAGTCAATCTCCCCCTTGTTTTCCGCTATTTGTGAGAACAGATACAGTTACAGTAGCAGCCTCAAATATTTCTTGAGGAGCCACTCTTTAGAAGGGCCGCTGGTAGTGATTTGGGATATAAAGAACTTAGAATCTGTAGGGAAAAGCAAACACATAAAAAATATGAATGGCAATAAGTGCTCAGGATTGGTGGAAATAATAGTTCAGTCAGATTAATAATAATGTGGATAGGATTTGTTATAGGAATTAAACAATAGAAATAATATATGCTATTATTGAGTATCCTGATACTTTATAGCATTACGTTAAACAACTACCCCATGAGGTGCTCTTATTATTCCCATTTTACCCTGAGAAAACCAAGTAACTTGTACAAGAAGCACACGGCCAATAAGCATTAGGTTGGAATTTGAATTCAAGACTCAAGAATTCTAAATCGCAGGCCCTTTCCATTATACCACGCTGACTGCCAATATCATCCCAAACTCAATTTTCCCTATTCAAACAATGTACTTTCATTTGGGAAATAATAACATCCTTCAAGTAATAAGGAATTGTGACAAAAGAGACAAAAGATAAGAGCTTAAGGATTAGGAAGTCAACTTCCCAGACATATCATCATAGCCGCTGCTCAGATGACCTTTTTCTCATTGAGCATCAGTTGGTCCTAGACAGAATGGATGGTGTATCAGCTTACAATTGCATTTGACTCCAGGTAACAAAGACCAGAAATCACAGTGGCTGCAACATGATGGAAGTTTATTTCTCTCTCTGGCGTATAGGAAGACTAGAAGTATGTAGTCCAGAGCTATTTTGGCTGCTATGCAGTGACTCAATCAAGGACCTAAATTTTTTTCTCTCTTTCCATTTTAGCATTCTTTGCTCAAGTATTCCATCTTTAGGATTACTTCCAGATCCAGAATGGCTGATGGAGCTCTAGTCATCATATCCGCATTTCAGAGAAGCAGTAAGAATAAAGGAGGGGATATATGGCAGCTCTGTCTGCTTCTAAAGGAACTTTTCCTCTATCCTGCCCACCAACTTCCACTTATTTCTCATTGTTCATCTCCAGCTGCTTGAGAGATTGGAAAATGTAGTTATTTAGCTGTGGAAATTGTTACCTAGAATGATACCTGGGTTTTGTTACTAAGGAAAAGGGGAGAACAGGTATTGAGCAGCACTCTGGGTCCCAAACTGAAGTACAAAAACAGTGAACATATTCCAGACGTGCATTACCCAAGCAATTCAAGTAGCTTGGCTCTCTTGTTAGGGTTAATTGGGAGTTTGTGGAATCCCCATTGGGAGGATTTCAAAGGGAAAACTGAGTGATCTAGTAATTTATGCAGCTCAAATCAGGTGAAAAATTCAGTTAAACTCTTATGATGCGCTCTGTGTCACAAAGCTGTCTGTCTGCTTACATTCTCTCACCCCATCAGAAGGAATTAACTTAATCAGCAGTACAAGACCAAACTGTATTATGTATGCGACTTTATATTCTAAGCAACTTTCCATCAATCTAAAAGCCAATCATTTTCAGGATAAATCATCAAAATCATTTCTATGTTTTCATTGTCAACTTTTTATTTTCATAATCCATATTCATAAATATATAATATATGACATTCACATGCCCAGATGATATTCAGATATTATGTCCCTCAGGAAACATTTCAAATGATGCAATTCACAATATGGAGAAAAATTCTGACAAGTCAAATTTAAGGTTGCTTCAATATTTTTCTTTGATCTAAAGTAAATTAACTTCTTAGTAGGAAAAAAATTATGTTACAGGGAAGTGGCGTAGCACTGTAGAAAGAGGATGGCTTTGGGCTTGAATAGATCTCAGTTTCAATCTGATCTCAGACAATAATTTACCTGCTATTTGACTTTGCGTACATTGGATAAACTGCCTGAGCCTCATCATTAATTGTAAAATTGTGATTCTGGTGCATAGCTAGGCCTGAGGACCTCTGTATTATGGTGTATTTAAGAAATGTCTGCCCATTTGCTCTCTAATCAGTAGTCCATCAACAAGACAGCCCTTCTTTGTTAATTCGACTTAAATCTAATTCCAAGAATTGGGCACCTGCTTTCTCAAGCCACCAGTTCAGAGGAGGAGCATGGTGGCAAGCAAACATGTGGGACTGCACATTCTATGGGATGGAGTCAGCACATTGAGTTTTTGTGACTAATTCTTGCTGTCCTGAGGGGCCTGGACAGTCTGGACACAGTATAGTATCTACAAACTGAATCTGTCTTCAGGCCAGCCCTTTAAGTCTTAGGAAAAGAAGAGATTGTGAGGAAAAATGAAAAAATAAAAACAGAACCAAGCAAAAAACCACAGAAACTCCCGCTTGGTATCTGTTAAAAATATCGTAACCCAGGGGCTGGCCCCGTGGCCGAGTGGTTACGTTCGCGCGCTCTGCTGCAGGCGGCCCAGTGTTTCGTTGGTTCGAATCCTGGGCGCAGACATGGCACTGCTCATCAAACCACGCTGAGGTAGCGTCCCACATGCCACAACTAAAAAAAAAGGACCCACAACAAAGAATATACAACTATGTACCAGGGGGCTTTGGGGAGAAAAAGGAAAAAAATAAAATCTTTAAAAAAAAAAAAATACATCGTAACTCAATGAGGAGAAAGGCATTCTTTCAGTTCTGCCATAAACTAGAGTTGTATCCTTTGCCTCCCAAACGCTGACTTGAATACCTGGAAGCTGATGTGGAATAGCTGTGATGCTCACGGTAAAAACTAGGGCAACTGAGCAAAGCAGGTGCTCATCGCGCTAGCAGAGCGGCACGGTAAGCGCCTATGCCCACCATGCCTGGCCCAGCTGTGACGGCTCCCGGCAGAGAACTGCTCAGCGGACTGTTTGGAAGGAACTTTGGTTCCTGCTGCCTGAGTGTGGAAATCTTGGGAATGAGTACCTACAAGTCACCCTTCCAGAGCCTCCCAGAAATACCTACAGAGTACAGAACATACAAGGGATTCAGAATCCTCAAGTTAAGCAGATGGAGATCGTCAATCTGTAAAATTCAGTCATATATGCTATAGTAACTAACTCATTTATGTTTAAGTTTGTATTCCAAGTCTAGCAGCCTGATCTCTCTCTTACTCACTATATATGATCTTGTCTGTAAATGGGCAGAAGCTGAGTGGAGGTGAATCCTGATTATTTGTGCTCTCGGACAGGAAGTGGAGTAAGGTTCCTCTAGGGAGCAGCAGTGATGTGTGGGGGACCAGGAGGAGATACCACGAGGCAAAACTGATGGATTCAGAGTGTGAGTCAGGAAACACATAAAGAACTGGCTGTAAATCCAGTATGGTCAACTGAGAAGCTAAAATAATCAGGAAAGCAGCATTGAGTTCACAAATCCCAGAACTCTTGTGGACATGAGAAACTACATGTTGGGTAAAAAAGCAGGAGATTAAGAGACAGTTAAAGTGGTAAACAAACAAGAAAAATTAAGCACTATAGTCAGTTATGGGGCAGCAGATATGTCGACAGATATGGCCATTTTTTGTTTGGTTACTCTGACCATAGCAAGGAACAAAAGGGGCCAGCCCGGTAGTGCAGTGTTTAAGTTCACACATTCTGATTCGGTGGTCCAGAGTTTGCTTGTTGGCATCCCAGGTGTGGACGTACAGACTGCTAGGCAAGCCATGCTGTGGCAGGCATCCCACATATAAAGTAGAGGAAGATGGGCACAGATGTTAGCTCAGGGCCAGTCTTCCTCAGCAAAAAGAGGATTGGTGGCAGTGTTAGCTCTGGGCTAATCTTCCTCCAAAACCAAAAAAAAAAAAAAAAGAGAGAAGGAACAAAAGTCACAAGACATGGCTAGATTTTGTAAACAATGTGTGAGCATGAGCCTTGAATCTGTCTAGAATCTTGCTTCTTTTAATTTGGGGATCCTGCATGGCTAGTGCCAATCCTGTATGATGCTGGAGTTCTGCAACACGGCCCCAGTCCCATTTACCCTAATAATTAACTGCAGTAGATTTCTCTATTTAAGGGCAACCATTCCCCACTTGCCTGATATTTTCTTTGGCCAGATTCTACTTTGATGTATTTCACCAATGTAATGGCATCCCCGTATAACCCTTGCTGAAAGGCTCTGAAGACAACCAAGCCTTGCCTGTATTGTATGTGTTATTAACATGCTGGATCTGCCTGTAAGTACCTGTTCCCCTATAGCAATACGTCAAAGTTCTATGCCCAGCTACTTAATTTCATCAGTTAAGACCCACTGCCAAAAGAACCTTCTCTTCCAGTCAGATCCTTACTGACTGTTAGGATGATGTAAACACTCACAGATTAACCTGCTAGTCCCAGACACAAAGCCTTAGCCATAATAGAAACTTTGTTCTGAAGAGCAAATGCAACTTAAAATTTACTTGATGACTTAGCTTAAAGGACTGAAAAACAAAACAAAACTAAGATGTTCGTTTGCATGCCGTCCAAAGGCTCAGGATTTAGGGTCCCGCCTCAAGGCAACCATTTGGTTTGGTGAAGCGTTGGGGAACCTGACATCTCACCAGGTTTCTGTGCACACGGTAGTGATGGACAGCCCTGTTGCTCAACCACATGGCAGGATCTTTGCTCCAACCTTTGTCTGGAGTTGAGTAATGATTCTAGAACTTTGCAGCTCTTCCTAGCAGTTTTCCCAGGATATGGCCTGTCTCTGTATCAGACACTTCCGGGGTTCTTAAACTTGCATCCAAACATACCGCTTTCTTTTTCACTTAATTTTGTCAATCATCTGACCTTCTAAAACAGGAGCTGGTGTGGAATTAGATTTGAGAGGTTATGAATCTCCTTTAGACACAATTGTTTTGATTTTACTGTCATTCCTACTCTCATAGAGGGATATCTTTTCACCTAGGGTTTTCTTCATGACCCCCACTTCCTCTTGTGAGTTTCAAATGAAGTACCAACTGTGTTTTATACAAAACCTCTGCTGGTAGCTCATTATGCCAGTGAAAGGGAAGAGGTGAGCTGGTTCCGTCAGAGTCTCCCATCAGTAACTGTACGGGATCTCTGTGGCCCAGGATCTCATCCTCAATGGTTCAGGCTGAGAAAAATAATTTTATAGTTTTTTGGTGTCTGGAAGATAAGCTCATAGCAATGTAAGAGACCGAAATGACACGTTATTAGGTCACTTGGCTCAAGAACAAGGTCTGTTCTACTGCTAAGAGCTCTTTTCCTCTCTGCCACCCAGGAGACTAAGTTGCAAATCTGAAGGAAGCATTATAAGCATGGAACAGGACGAGGGATGCTGGATGTGTCAAAATATTTTTATCAAGTTATGGGACATAGGTGACTTATCCTGTTTCATATTAAAAATGTTCATGATGAAATAAAGTTGGTCTTCTGGAATCAGCTGTTAAAACTCTCTGCTAAACAACAGGAAACAATTTAATTCTCCATCTTTTAAGTTTCTCATTCTAGATTTCATTTAAACGGTATCAGAAATGTTATGACAGCAAAACTCAACTCATGCATTTGAGTATGATAGCGTTTGGGGGTGACATCCACATCTTCTCAGTCAGATTCAGTGAATACTGGGGTCCCAAGACATCTATAAACCTTCCCTTTGGATATGTAATTACTGCTCATTTTACGTTCAGGATGTTATATTTGTCTGAAGTTGTCCCCAGTTTCTGAAAATGAACATTATAGTCCTTATCATACAGACAACATATGACATTCTTTAAAGAAGGAAAAATGGTACGTGATGGCCACTTTCAAGGTAATTTATTCATTCCTCATATATTTAGTTTTTATTTTAAAAAGTGATTTGCCTTGAAACTCAAAGTGTATTGGCCTCGCTTCTCAAAAATGAAATGCAATGCTTTGGCAGATTTAGAAATGTCCTTGCCTCTGTACCTTATCAACACTTGGTCAACTCTGAAGCTGAACATTCTATCCTAGCCCTGGGCCATTCTTCCAAAAGTACATAATCTATGTACATAATCTCAGATTTTCTTGTTGTATAAATTAGAAGAATTTACTTTAAAATTCTCAGACAATAAACATTAGCCTAACAAACACCCTGTAAATAATAACTTGCCTTACAGAAGGACCAGTAATAGTATGTAATAGAACTCCGAAAAATGCTGACCAGTCGCATGTGCTCCAACTGTATTGCAGAGACTTAAAAGCTATCTTACTTGATTAAGCACATTCTGAAAAAATACCACTTATTTTTCCAATCCATGGGTGATTATTTAGATGTATTTTAAGCATATAAATTTTTTCTCGTTAGATCTGTTTTCAATGAGATGAAAATGTTGGCAGCTTATAAGTAAACGATTTAGATATGCCAGGGGCACTGATAGTTTATCATGAAGTAGAGATGCTTGGTACCTTTGCTGCAATTATCTTTTTATGAGATTTGGAGAAAGATGGAGTACTAAGTATTAAACATAAATTAAATCTGAGCATTTCTGTAATGTTTTTCCTTCTTACACAGTTTTGATGATTGGCTTTATTCAAATGTGAACCCCCTGGGGCACAGGAGCGCACATATATCTTCACAAACATGATCAGAAGCTTTATTTCATTAGCCCCACCTGTCCTTAAGCACTAAATTGCTTTCCATTTACCAAAGACAATCTGAATTAATTTATATAAGGTTTTTCCAAGGTGCCTTTTATATTTTTGTGCTTCACTCTTGTAATCCTGGTTATATTCCTAAATCAAAGGGAGGAGCAGACAGCGTTCACTGACAGACTTGAGTATTTGGGTATTAATACCTAATTCTTGTCAAGAGCAGAAGAGTTGGAGACTTTACCAGGCTTTTAAGTTAACAAGTTATCCTGCCACAGGTTTTGGACGTTGATAGAAGACATGGCATGCTTGGGGCAGAGACAAAGGACGTTATCTCTTACAGCACAGCAAGCGCTTGAGCTTCCCATTTGGTTCAGTTCCCCTGGCCTCCGAGTCCCAGGAGGACATCTGCAATGTCCCAGGAGTATGTTGTACACACAGTGGTTTTGCATTGCAGCTGAGGAACCTTAAACTTTGGCTACTCAAATGTCTGATAAAGCAAACCTGCCCAGAATTGTCTCTGAAAGGACACGTTATCTTTGCTATACTGGGCTGTAAACACATCTGGGCTCTGTTCTGGAGGGAGCTACTATCTCTGTCTTCCAAGGCTGGAACTATACAAACATCCTTGAAAAATAATCTGCAATAAAAGATGTCCAGGCCTCTGCTTGCCAGGTGTGCAGAAAGAGGCTCATGGAGAATTGCCTCCTAAGCATACTTTATAGAGATGTATTTTTATGGTACCTGATAAGCAAAAGTGTTCTTGATGAACTAAGACTGTTTCATTTTAGATTTAACACTGAGAGACTGAATATTCAAACAGATGATGGCCAGATCAGACATGAAAATAGAACGCTCTCTGGCCCTCAACCCCTGCAGCAACCAGCCCTGGAAGCCAAACCACACCCTCTTTATGAATCAGCCCCGAATGTATAGGACTCGGTCAACAACTGCCAGTTATCCTATTTTGCCTTCCTACTTCCAACTCAGGGCGAACTAGAGAAAGCCAATTACGTTCCCCAAACCCACCACCCAAGAGCCCCACTCCTAGCGAGCCGGCCTACGGCTTCCCCCTGCCAACAACCACAGTCAGGGATACTAGAGCCTTTCCTTTTGCACTATAAAGCTTCCCCACTCTCTGCCTGCCTTCGGTCTCTACCAGATACAAGTGATGGGCCCGACTCTTGTGATAGCAAGCTCTGAATTGATGCTGTTTGTTTTCATTTCAGTGGTCTTCATTTATTTCCAAAATATACATATTTAAACAAACATAAAAATTAGGACTGGATCCGACAACAGTTTAATTACTATAAAAGAGACCAAATTAAGACATTATGGCTACGTGTGTATGTGTGTGTGTGAAAAGATCTGATTTAGAATTCAGAGGGAGGAAATCTCATGTAAATGGTATAATCGTTGTGGACTTGTATATATTTTTGATGTAATATGGGTACTCAACATTAAAGAAAAAAGTGAAAATCTCAGTTTTCTTAAATTATAGATTCAATCTCTAGATACTTATAAAATGCCACGTAGCTAGAGATACTCACTATGAATAGCTTTTTAAAAAAACTCTCTACCATATAAATATTTAAAATCTATTAAAAGTTGTATTGCTTTTATAACCTTACTACTTTACTACTTACTTTAGATGAGATAACCTTCTACGATGTTGTTCTTTAGTGCAAAGGAAGAAGGAAATTTGCAAGCAGTAGCTGGCCTTATCAACATTGGTGACATTTTACAGCAAATGAAAACCCTTAGAAAATGTGCAAACTGAAAGGTAAGAGACAGCAAGATTTAAAAATATGCCCTTAATATAAAGACTAAAGGAATGTGGTACAGATCTTGCTGCTCTTTATCGTTTCGGCTGTGCCTGGCAGATATTGGGTGTCCAAGCATGTTTATCTAACGGATAAGTAAGAATATTTTTAGAGGCAGAGTCGCAAAACCCTCAACTTCTCCTTGTGACCTTGAATACTGAAGGGACAAGGAAGAGGCACATGGCTGGGGACTAGCACCTTATCCCTAGCCCCCTGACTCCGGTATATAGATCAGTGGAGATTTCATAGACATGAAGACGATCACCTTTGTTAAGCACAAACACAGTCAACTCCATTCTGCCATCTGTAAGTGTTCCCATCCCCAAGGAAGCATCTCCATGAGAGAGTAAATCTACCAAAATGATCGGGCTGATTATAGATTCAGAATAATGGTCATTCTAGCTAAGCATTGACTAAAAGTGGGATGATGGGGAAGATTAGAAGGGCTCTTGCTCATGCTTCAGAAAATCTTCAGAAGTGATAGGGAGCTTAGAAATAAGACCATTTCTAAAACCAAATCTATAGCATTCCTGATTTGATTATCAGCCGCAGACTTCCTGTTGAGAATGCTCATTCATTGTAAAGCAGCTCATTTCATTTTCAAACAAGTTTAAATATTAAAAACATCTTCCTGATAGTGAGGCAAAATGGGCCATCCTATAATAACCAACTCTGTTCTAGTCCTCTAGTTAACACAGACATTCTTAAAAAATGTTAAAAAAAAAAATTGACAATCCATTCCCGTATTATCCCTAAGTTCCAAAATAAGCATGCCTTATTATCTCGACCAGTCTCTTCAACGCCCTCTTTCCAAACCTCTGAGTATTCACATTAGCTTCTTTGGGATTCCATTTATTTGAAGGCATTCTTCGAAAGGAAAGTACGACACCTGGATGCAATTCTCCAGAGTGAACTGATTAATTCGTAACTTAGTGGGACCACTATCGCTCTTGATAAGAGCATTCCACTGAGGATGCATATATTAGCATTTTGTGCTAATCCAGATTTATATGTTAAACTAGATCATTTGTTCCATATTTATGCAATTAACCTTTAAATCTGCATCTCAAAATTATGCTTTTTCAGATGATGTATCATGTATTTTTTCTGAATCCTGACACTACAGTCAATGTCTCCTGTTATTCAGTGGTGGACTCTCTCTCCCAGTTTATGTGCCAACTAGTCATCAGATGACAACCTTATTGCCTAAGTTATTGATAGGGATGTAGAAAATAATAAGGTGCTGAGTATAGCCCTGATGTATGCCTCAGTTGGCAGCCACCTAAGCAGCACTAATCCTTTTTTCCGCCACACCATCCCCAACTCACACAGAGAACAGGGGCCTGTGATTGGAAGCCCATGGTTGAGGTGTGGACAGAGAAAGGTATTCTACAGAAAAGTAGATACATATATTTTCTAGAAGATGGGGAAGAACCATTTCTATACACTCTCAAAACAAAGAATTCCATGTCTAGCTTAGGTTCTGAAAAGAATGGTGCTGTGCCTATTAAGGTAGATGGTACTCGGTTTGGAGAAATACAATGAGTTCAGCATAATTCATGTTGAGTTTTAGTAAAATTTTATATCTAAGTCTTTTAGGCAGCTGGGTCTATAGAATTAGCAATGTGTGTGCAGCTTAACCTAAAGCTTTATATTAAGAGTCATTAATATGAAAGTGATGGCTTGCGTATAGGAGTGAGTGAGATTAGAGAGGGGACAATGGCAGAGAAAACTGATTGGAAGTTGTTTCATTTGAGAAGAATCCTGAGAAGTGATGCCTTGGCGCTGATTATGGATGGCCGGTGACAGAACCGGAGTGAGGTACACAGGAAAGGGCTGAATGACGCCTCCTCTGGCTCACCTGGAACATCACACAGGTTCCCTGTTAGAGGCTGTGGCCTATGTTGTCAGGCAAAGACAGCTCTGTTTCTGTATTAAGGAAATCCTTGAAATTCACCTAAAATGTGCTTAACGTGAATTTAGGGTAGATTTTATTTTCCTATAGCTTTATTTTCCCTTGCTTCTGTGTTATAAAAAGAAAGCTTTCTCTTCAACAAATGACAGTGTAGGATATAGGGTATACACTTACAAGATAAAAATAAAAGCTAAAAAAATAATTAACTGATATAATATGCAGAAAGAATAAAAGTATTTATGTTTGAACTTCTAGAAGAATTCATTGCTGTTTCAAAATCTTGTTCTAGAGTAATAAAAGTCCAAGTGGCTAGATAAAAATGCTAATTCAAGGGGCTGGCCCTGTGGCCGAGTGGTTAAGTTCGCGCGCTCCGCTGCAGTGTTACGTTGGTTCGAATCCTGGGCACGGACATGGCACTGCTCATCAAACCACGCTGAGGCAGGGTCCCACATGCCACAGCTAGAAGGACCCACAACAAAGAATATACAACTATGTACCAGGGGGCTTTGGGGAGAAAAAGGAGAAAAGTAAAATCTCTTTTAAAAAAATGCTAGTTCAATTGGATTTTAGCTCCAGCACTGCAAAGTTTGGGATAATTACCAGTCATCCTCTGTCACATCAATGAATGAGGCTTAACCTTAAGACTGTCAGAGGAATATCAAATTCTTAGGACTCTTCTGCAGGTTCTCTTCTGCTCTTTATTTTGCTTAGTCATTTTCAAAGGACTTCTGTTTGACCTCTTGCAGAATACTCAAGTTTTGTTCAATAAAGTGCCATCTGTCATTTAGTTGCCTTTTTCTTTCTTTTTTTTTTAGTAATTCCATTGGGCTTGGGAGGTGGGGAAGGACAAAGACTTGTCATGACAAAGACTTTTGTTGGTGTTGCATTTGTAATTTTCTCAGCACAAGTAGGGGTAGATGGTTTGATTTAACTAACTGGTCAATTTGACTTAGTGAAGAGTTTAAAAGTTTTCCAGAAAAGCTAGTTGTTTTGCTGAATTGATAAAATAAAGCAGTAATTTTTGTGTCTTGGGGAAGCAGGTAAAGTGGGACTCAAGTAATCCAAGAGGTTACCAAGCTGGAAGCATTTGCTTGCACCAAGATGCACTTAATGTCTTACTCTATGAAAATGGATCTTGTTGTAATCACACTTATAAAAAGAGTCTCGGTCTAAATCACGTCTAAGCTGTTTCTAATGCTTTGTGGTTGCGTACCAATTTAAAGTTAACTTGAATTTGTTATTAGGTAATTTCCTGAGAAATCCTTGGTTTGAATTACTTTCTGGTAAATATTACTATCTGGGGTCAGACTTGAGTACAAATGGAACAAATCTTGTCTTTAACATTTATCTACTCCCTGTAACTTTATTTCAATATTCCTACTACCCCAAATTTTGACTGTCTCCGATGCCAGTGTCCTCAAGCTGTTGACTAGGCAGCCTCATGACCTTTTGAAATGGCAACATCCTGAGAAAACTTTACATAATCACAATCTCTCTTACACAGGACTGCCTGTCTCCAGTGTCACTCCTCAATCCTTGTATAAATGTAAGTTATGATCAACCTCTACTGTAGATACTGAACCGTAACTATTATTCTTAACATCAGAATAAGACCTCAACCATCAGTCACAATACTGTGGTAAGGCTGGGGAATTGTGCTTTTGACTCACTGCAAACCATATTTCAAATCAAGGGCATAAATATTGCCTCCAATAAAGCTGCACCCAAATTAGGCCCAGAACTTCCAACCTCTAAAATCACTTTTGATACCTCTAGGCCGGCTTTTTGCTAGCAATCTCATCTCACCCCAGCAAACACTTGAGAAATCTCCATGGTTAGTCTACTCTCTCTTTCTCTCTCCTCTCTCTCTCCTCCTCCTCCATCCCTCCTTCCCTCTCTCCCTCTCTTTTTATCTCTCTATCTCACACACACACACACCCACACACACACACTCCACACACACATTCTCCAGTAGTCACATATATGAGGCACTCTCTGTGCTGTTTTTAGATCCACCCCTCACTCTCTCACTTAAGAAAGCACATCACCATTAATGTAAATAAAATTCATGACGTCAATGGGAAAACCTCAATGACTGTCTAATTTGTAAAAAGCAAATCATTTGAAAATTGTAGCTTGTCTCTGTTGTAACATGCCTCTTGAATCATGTAAACTTCTTCACTAGGTGACAACGTGGCTCCCAAAAGTGAGACATCCACTCGCTTTAGCCCAAACCCCTGAAAGCATCCTTAATTCCTCCCGCTTCATCTGCCTCCAGTCCATCAGCCAGGCCCTTAGGCACTCCCTTCAGCATTTAGCTTTCCACCTCAAAGGCCACCATTTCTCCTGTCCAGGTCACTGTAGGACCCTCCTTGCTGGCTTCTCGCTTCCATTCTTGCTCTGCAGCAGCCCCTTCTCCACACAGCATTAGGAGTCATGTTCTAAAGACTAATAATTCAGGCCTTGCTAAACAACACCACAGGATCAGACTAGATGTCTCCCCAAGTCTGATAAGTCTTTGCATGGCCAGTTTCTGCCTATCTCTTGGGAGCTTCTCTCCTTTGCTCACTGGGCTCCAGCTGCCTTGCTTTGCTTGGAGGCTCTCCTTGTCTCAGCACCTTTGTCCTTCCGGAGTGATTCATCCATCTGGGCCTGGCACATGGCCGGGTTCCTTTGCATGCTTAGCCTCCTTACCCAGCCCCCACTCCACTGCTTCTCTTCATTCCTTCCCATCACATAACCGTGTTTACTTTCAGCATTCAGCACGCACTGAACTTTATTTACTTATTTATTTTGTATTTATTTTCTTCCCATGCCCAGCAAAATGAAAGTTTCCCAGGGCAATGCCCTGCCTCTTTTTGGTTCACCTTTGTATCCACCGCATTCAGCCTAATGCCTGACCAGAAGATGTTCAATAATATTTATGGAATTACTGATCCATGTAATCATTTGCTAACAATATGAGAAATCCAATTTCAGGTACCAAATACCCATTTTGCAATGTCAGGCATGTTTTATGTGTTCTGTAGTGACACGACTTTATAATTACAGAGCCCTCAACACACATAAAGTAGGATGACATAAGGGAAAGACCACGGATTTCACCATCAGACAAAACTAGATTTAAATTTCAGCTCTGTGACCATCTGAGTGAATGCTTTTTAGTTTGGAAGTCAGGATGGTATTTACATTTGGGAAGACAGAGAGGGCTGATTGGAAAGGACACAAGAAGGGATTCTGGGATGTTTATGATATTTTGTGTCTTCATCTGGGCTGTGGTTACACAAGTACATTCACTGATAACTCACTGACCTGTGACTTATGATAGATGTGATTTTATAAATCATGTTATATACATTATGCTATCTGTAGGTAATTAATACCTACATATATAAACACATACATGTATAAATAATACAACATAATAAATGTGTTATATATTATGTGTATAATTATATATACATGTTACATATATAATTATATATATATAATCCTTAAATCGAAATGTATATAAAATAGTGAGTAGCTGGGTCCAAGGGTCTGAAACATGCTTAAGTTCTTAAAATATACTGCCAAATTTTCCTTTAGAAATTATTGCCTGTTTACATTCTCATCATTTGCTAATTCTTTTACTCAACAACTATTTACTGTTTACTTACTAATCACCATTATTAATAGGCCCTTGACAACTCAGAATCATCTCCTTAAAATAAATCTTTATTACTTAATAGCCAAATATACAACGTTTTGCTTTTATATAATTAGTGGACTGGCATGATTTGTAACATTTTTTCCACTGTAATTTGTTTTCTTGTTAATTATTCATTCACATTGTACTAATTTTTATCTGGAGGCTGCAAGTTCTTTAAGTACTACTTAATAATTAATTCTTGTATTTAGTGTCATGTCTGCTTTCCCTTTTTATGGATGAGGATTCTGAAGACAGCTTGTGGCTCCAGGAAATAGCCACCAGACTTCTCCTCTCTCTCAATTACGCTCTCACTCTTCTACGTGGCAAAAGATTGGAAGGGGGTGACTAAACTATGACTAGAAACTTGATGGTACAAATATACAAATACAGACAATTTGGATTTTCTTTTTTAAATATTTAGTATTTCTGACTTTTCCAAGTTTAACACCTAGAGGATTTATACTTTTCAAAGTAAATTAAACCTAAGGCTGTTAGAACAGAATTTCGTCCATCGAAAGATTTTTTTTATGTATCACTCTTATTTTATTCTTTTATTACTTCTTCTTTCCTTGCTAAATCTTCTGTATGCTATAAGAATTGTAGGATGCTTCTAATTTGTACTTTCTTTGAAATTCCTCAGTGGGGGATGTGTGTTCATTTTAGAAGACAAGTGTAGAGACCTAGTGGGAGAACGATGACCATAAGGCTTAGTGGCTTTGCAGAGACAGTAGTCTTAGCAGTAGTCATAGTAGGTAGTAGTAGTATTGCATGCCCTCTTAGAAGCTACTGATGGGAATTTTTAAACTGTAGATTGATGATGTTGACAATTGTTGTGATGGTTGAAAATATTGACTAGTATGTGTCAGTCATTCGGCTAAGCACTTTATGTACTTCATCTCATTTAATACTCACAACATGCCTACGCTAGGTTTTAAGGTTATCTCCATTTTACATAAAAGAAAACAAGGCCTTGTGTAGATTGTGTAATTTGCCCAAAGACACCCAGCTAATAAATGGTGGACCTGAGATTCAAACCTGACTGAAATCCGACCCCAGGGACGTGCATTTATCAGGGACGAGTACAATGATTGTGCCAGTTACAGGGAGCACGGCAGGCCCAGGGAGAAGGAAAAATTCCTGTCCGCAGGGACCTCACAATTTCCTGGTGGTGCAGATGAACACAGTGTTCACTTTCACTCAGTTTGACAAGTGCTATTCCAGAAGGAAGCGTAACACTGTGAGAACGTATAGGGGCCACGTCTACTCCAGGTTAATGTTGAGTATTTTTTTCTTATCCTGTAAAAAATGCTTTTTCTCATTGCAAAAATGATCTAGGTTCAATGGAACACAATCCAAATAGCTGTATATGTAAACTGAAGATAAATTTAAGACAAACAAAAATTTATAAAGCTATTGCTTAGGATGGTATTATCCTTTCAGATCTTTATCTACAAGGTATTTTACAAAGATAATTTTACACGTTGGGATGGCAGAGCATACACTCTGTGGTGACCAAGGCTCCCATGACTCAGGCCTTAACACACGGTGTTTCCTTAACCTAGAATATTCTTCCTTCTACACTCTACCTGTCAAATTTCTATGGCTTCTTAAGGTTTCAGTTTCACTGTTACTTAGCCTCAAAATAAATTAGGTTACTCCGTTAAGTTTGTTCATACTATAGCCAATATTTTTCACCTTTGGACTTAATTATAATTAGATTAGAGATACATATTTAAGCAGAGATTTTTGTATTTACTACTAACTCCCCTTAATAAGTATGTCCTTCCTAGTAGGTCATGATGAGACGTTGGAAAAATGATCACACGTTAACAGCCCTGTTTCCATTTACAGGTTGTTATATTTAAATATTGGACGCTGAATGTTTTAAGTTCAATGATGGGAGATTTTCCTGAAGATAACCCATAAAAAAACCACTTGATAAATATTTGCTGAGCTAATGATACATTATGAATGTAATTTAATTGATTGTTTTTCTAACTCATGTTTTAAAAAGTCTGAATAGTGTTTATTATATGCTATACTATAAAGTACTTCTTAATTCCATGTAGCTGACCAGCTGCCTTGTTAACATTTCTACATTATCATGCGTGCTGCAGCAAGGAAAATACCGTATGTTTAACCCTAAAAATAAATGCCTAGAAATAGAATTGCTATAGACAAAAAGATTTACATTTTTGAGACTATTGACAACTAAAACAGTAATAGGACATGATATAATAATGCTCGAAAATCAATACAATATTCAGAACAGGCCATTTATTCAATAATTTGAATTTGTTCTCCTGGAAAAGCAGTCATATCTAATTGTATTTTTATCAGCTACTTTTCCTTTTTTTCCCCCTATTTTTGTTGTCGATGTTCTACTTTGGTCCAATGTGCATAGATTATCCAGAGTTGATGAGTTCAAAAGTACGAAATAGACTCAGTTATTAATGAAGATTTATTTAGAACATGACACATTAGGGCCATGCTTATATTTTGAAAGTATAATCTAACTTTTTCATACCACATTATTTGGAGCCCATCTATAAATCTTGGGTGGTTGGTATTGATTTTATTTGGCATTAGGATAGTGTTTTTGCATATCTGACAACTTAAAAGCAGAGGGTTAAGTGCAGTTATGAATTATTATAATACAATTACCATAAATTAAGTAGTGTCACTGCTTATCTTGTTTCATCATTAACTCATGCTGTGGTTGTATAACTATAAATATGATTCAGGAAAGCTTTTATCTATGCCACCTAATTTTATACCTACAGCATTCTTCAAGATTTAATAATTTTAGACATTTAATTATGTGGTAGAGACTACTGATTGACTCCCAGAATTCCAACCTGCTTTTCATCCTTAGTAATAAAACTGTAGTATTATTTGGGATGACAATGAGCCCTGTTAAGAGAGTAGATTTCTGTAGTTTCCTGGAAGACAGATGTAGCTATTTAACTAAGGTTTGTTGTGTTGGATGTGGGGAAAAATATTGTCTATGACTTTCAATCCCTTGTCTTCTCCCCTTATTTCTACCACTTGCTGCCTTGAGCTTAAGCAGTCATCTTTGACCATAAGGGGATGTTTTAAGTGGTGTGAACACACCAAAAACGGAGCCCAGTAACCAGCCCTGAATTGTCTCTATCTGGATTTGCTTTTACAAGAAAGTATAACCCTTTGTATTTGAGCCAAGTTATTTGGTATGTTTTTCTATATACAGCTAAACCTAATGCTAAACACAATCTATTAATATTGACCATAAATATCCCAGCTATACTCAGAAACCAGATCGACAATTTGTCCATTGTCTGTGGATCATCTTTGAGTTCCTCAATTGTAACTTCTAAAGTAGAGAAGAGAAGATCCACCTATTGCCTAGGATGGCAGGTCTGAGAGGAGATCCCAAGGAAGCCAACGTTTTTCTTCTACTAAATATTCTCTGCTTGTTTTACTTATCTCTTAGTGTATAACAAATTACCACAAACTAGTGGATTAAAACAACACATGTTTATTATCTCAGTTCTCTAGGTCAGAAGTCCGGTCATGGTAGGTTCTCTGCTTCAGGGTCTCATCTGAAAGCTGCAGTCAGGGTGCTGGCCATGGCTACGGGCTCATCTCAAGGTTCAACTGGGGAGGGAAAGCTTTCAAGCTCACATGGTAGTTGCAGAATTCAGTTCTTTGTGGACTTTTAGAGTGAGGCCTCAGCTCTTTGTTGGCCATCAGCCAGAGGCCGCCCTCATTTTCCGGCTGGTTGTTGGCTAGAACCCACCCTCACTACCTTGCCATGTGGATCTCCCCAGCATGGCCACTTACTTCATCATAGCCAGCAAGAGAGAGATTCTTTAGCAAGACAGATGTTGAAATCCTACGTAGCATGAACACTAAATGACGTCCTGTCACCTTTGCTATATTCCATTGGTCAGAAGTGAGTCACAGGTCCCACCCAACAAAATAAGAGGGGATTGCACAAAGGTGTGAGTACTAGGAGGCAGAGGTAGATGGGGGTCATCTCAGAGTCTGTAGGCCATAATCTTCTGAAACATGGAAAAATTCATTTTTCTTATTCATGACACGTTTCCACTTACCTTTAATGCTTATTGACCTAAGGTATTTTACAGAATCTTACTTTTCAACAATTTCTTTGAATTGTGTTATTTCCCATGGAGTCATAGAAACTCACCTGGCTTTGTAGCCATCTGCAAAATGTATATATATAAAATGTATATGTATAAAAAGTATAAAATGTATATGTATAAAAAGTATAAAATATACTTTTCAATTCCTTCAACAAAACCAGCATAGATATTAAGTAATTCCAATCTGAGTATTTGTCTCTGTTGTTTACCATTGAATCAGCTCAAGACAAAGAGAAAATTCCCCTTAAACTGATTATATCTACTTTAAGATAAGTAATAAATGTATATAGAGTACTACATGAAAAATATTCATATGCACATTTTCCTGCTTTATTGTTCTACAATGGCATTGAATACAAAATATGGGAGATGAAAATACTTTGCAACTAAGGTGACAATTACACACTGAAGTTAATAATGGGAGTGAAATACAAGTATACTTTTGTGCCTGGATAAATACTAAACTTTTAAATCAGGGCCTGGGATATTGCATATATGAAGATTTATAATATATTTTCTAGCACAGTTTCCAGATTTTGAATCTTAGTTGCTGAATATCCCTTGGCATGTTTTAAATTTATGAAACTTCATTACCCTATTTAGAAAATTGGCGATAATTAGAAAAAAAAAGATTAGGGATGTATAAAAAATTGGCGGGATAGAAATAGAGAGCTTTACAATGCAACTTTGAGAGCAATAAGGAAAGCTGAGCTAAATATACTCCAGCTTTAAGACTGGATTCCTCACTATGAGGGAGGAGGGAACTGGATTCTATGTGAGGGAACCAATCAGGCCACAGAGTCACCGCGAGAATCTGCTAAGATCGGACATGAGGCAACATATAGCAATGTTTACAAAGGCAAGTTTTGTGGAATACTGAGTTTTCACTGTACGTTTTCACTATAAATTTACTTGACGGATGACCATGGCAGGATCATTTATTATCCTCAACTTCCTCATCTGTACATTGGGATTAAAATACCTCTCAGGGATGTTGTTGAATATTCAATAAAATAGTGTCGATAAAGTGCCATATCAGTTCCATAAACGATGTATAATTGTAAAGTTAAAATAGAAAACTGATTGTGTGTGTGTGTGTGAGTGTGTTTATTTGGACACGTAAGGAAAGGAAATGGAAAATCATCCCTGAGTATCCCCCTTTAGTTATCCATAGTAACATACCTAGCAAGTTCATTTTCTAGTTAATGTTGAAGTTCATTACCATGTATCCATAAGCTGATAAAAGACTAGAATTAGAGTTTACCGATTAGATATTGTATAGGACGTGCTCAGCACATTTATTGGCTCATGGTAGATCCTCAATAAATACTAATTCCCTTTGTAACTATCCCCAGTCCATTGCTGAAATTTAATAAAATATCTCTGGATACAAATGGTTTTAATTTTATAAAGTAAACTTCTTTTGTCCCAAAAATACACTTAAAATTTCCTTGGGAGAATCACGGTCTAATTTACTCTTATGATAGTGAAGCTTGCTTATGGATAAAAATATGAGATGATGTCCTGTGTGGGAAGAATGTTTGAGATTAAATTTTATAGAAAAACCCATAACTCTGTGAATGATGAAGCTTGTAACTCGGTTATTAGGTGATATTCTGCTTTCAGAATTCTTCTAAGAACATTTTTCAGCATATTTATTACAAGCGTTTGTATTGTTATTCTAAATGACACATTTTATGGCCTTATTCCAATAGCTAAAAATGAACCTCAGAAATTTTATAGAAACCAGAATCTGATTAAATCTGCTCTTAAAAGCTGTTTCTCCACATTGCAAGATCACATTAACATTTTAGACTTCAAAAACTCACTCAATGGTGCGCATTTATCCTTATCTTTCTACTCTTTGCATGTTATAAAGTACATTATTTTAAAATCATTTTTTACTGCAATTAAATTATTCCTATCCTAATTCATTTGTAATAAGGATGGTATACTCTTTTAATTTTATGGTCATATATTAACTGTTAATTGCAAATACCAGTAATCACCAAGAACGTATCTATTTGGAATTAAAAATGAAATTGGAAATTCTTCCTAGTGTTTTCACTTTCTATCAATATGTATGCAGAATATACACGAGAACAAATTTCCCACCTGGATGCTGAGTTATGGAAGGGACGTGCCAAATACATGACACTGGTAAAATTAGCAGTTTGTGTTGCATAAAGTGGATGTGGTAACATATGAGAAAAAAATCTATGGATTGCCTGTCATATTTGGGAACTACAGAAGAAACATGAGAAATCTACTCTCATTTAACTACATCTTGAAAAATGTTGGACAAAAATAAAGGAATACCTGATGAAATAATTAAGTAAGAATTCTCTTAGGCAGCTGTTGCATGTGGAAATTGCACTACATTTGTAGACAGGAGTCATGAGTTACATCTCTATTTTCTACTTGCTAGCTAGGTTAGAGTAGCAAGTCATTTACCATCTCCAAGTCACAATTTTTTCATCAGCAAAATAAAGGTAGTAAGACTCACTTCATCTAGTTGTTATGATTCTTAAATTAGACAATGTGAAAACCCATTGCAAACTGCTGGACAAATGTTACTCATTACTGAAATGTGTATGAAAGTAATTTGTCAAATATGAATCACTATTCATCTCTGAGATGTTATTATTGAAATGCAGATGCTGATTTTTTTTCTGTGATAGTATAACAGTGGTCCCCATAAGACATATTTGTTCTGGAGTTGTACAAAGTTACAAGCATTTCTTAAATATTTCCATCTATTATAGATTATCTATACTAATTGTGATACTGAGAATATAATTGACCGAGGCTATGTCTGTACAAATGCTCTTTACAGCAGAGAAACTGACTGAAATTTGGCCAACTACAAAACATGGAAAAATGATGAGTAAACTGAGGTCTTCTAAGTGGAGGTCAGATTCTTTTGAAGTTTGTTTTTCAGATGATTATTTTTCTTCCTCAAAAATTGTTGGCTTGTTTCCCTCTTGTTGCTGTTACTACTAATTCTTCTTGTATGCAAGTTTCTCAGTTGCTCTCTTCAAGTTTCACTTGGTTCCCCAGTGGAAGAGTTTATGTCCTGTGGTCTAATTACCAGTAGAGGAATGGTAGAAATTAGCTGGAACTAACCAGATGGAGAGACAGTATATAAAATATATACGGGAAAAGGGGCAAGAGAGAAATTAATGAATGCAGTTTATTCTTCTCTGAATGATCCATGGTTAATATAGGAATGTGGATAATTTCCCCATTTTGACTATCTTTTTCCCCTAATTTTAAAAATCAATCTCTATTACTTGTATAGGAGGTTTGTATGTGGAATATATTGAGTGAAAGACATTGGATTCAAATACTGACTGAGACGCTAGCTATGGAAACCTAAGCAAGATGTAACGACTTTGTATCTTTATTCTACAATAATTAAATGGGAGGAAATAATATTTACCATAAAGTTCGTTTTGAGTATTTATATCAAGATACTGTTTAGTCAATTTTTTTCGTAAACACTCCCCATCATTCTACCAAAACATTTCTCGCCAAGGACACTAATAATCTCTATATCTCTATATCTAAAGAGTTTTTTTAGTCTTCTGAAATTTGACCTCTCATGAGCATTTGAACCGATCATTCCTTTCTTCACAAAACACTCTCTTCCATCAGCATCCGTGACACCATGCTTTTCCTGTTTTTCCCCTGCTTCTTAAGTCACCCCACCTCGTTCTCAAAAGAGTCATGCAAATCAACCCAGAGAATAAACGGAGTTTCCAGGGGCTCTCTTTCTTCTCTCTCTGTTGCCTCTCCTAAGGCAATTTCATCCTTTTCCTTGGTATCATTTATCATCCCTGAAATCAAGACTCATCAATGCCTATAACCAGACCAGACCTCCCCTCTGAGCACCAGACTTGTGTATCCACCTCCCTACTCAACATTCCCACTCCTCTAGGATGTTTCGATCTCATCTCAAATTGGATATGTCCTAAGACTAAACTCCTGATCTTATAAATACTCCCTTCTGAAATAAAGTAAATAACAAAGCAATAATCAAGCATTATTCCTTATTTCTAATCTAACGTTTCCTACCCTGGTGACTTTCACCACTTTGTATGTGGACACACAAGTCCAAAGCCTAGGAATTACCATCGACACTGGCTTCTCTCTCCTCACACAGTGATTCCGCTATCAAGTTCTAACAGTTTTCCATCTTCAGTACATTTCCTGTTTATCTCCTTCTCTCCCACCATCCCTGTAGTTCAAGCTGCTATTTTCATCCATCCAGGCTAATGCAGCAGCCCCTGGTCAGGTCTCCTGGTGTCCACTTTGGCCGCTCTCTAATCTGTTCTTCAGACTATCACTGCTCTTCTGTTCTCAGGACACAGATCTGGTACTGTCATCCCCTCACCACATGGTTTAAAATCACTTTATTGCTTCCCCCTTGTTCTTAGAAAAAAGTCTAAAGTGCTTAGTGTTGCAGAGCCCTTGCCTAGCTGGGAGACTCCTTTTGTGTCACTTTCTCTTGCTATCTCACTGCTCTCCAGTCTTACAGGTTTCCTTGCGTTTTCTCCTGTCACAGGGCCTTTACACATACTGTACTTAGCCTTGAGCATTCTTAGCATCCTCCCCATCTCCTGCTTGTATCTCACGCATCCCTCCAGCATTGTCTCAAGTACCTGTGCTACAGGGAAGCTTGCTGTGATATTCCTGTTTATTCTGATTCTTTGGTTAAAAACCGTCATACACAGTGCTCCCTTCCATCTTAATACTCTGCTTAGCCTCAGTTCGTAGTTGTGCCCTTTTGTGGTGTGATTATTTGAGTAATGCCTGTCTCTGTGCATAGACTCTAAGCTCCTAGAGAAGAGTGACCATTGCTCTTCTCACTCACGCGGCGGTACCCAGAGGGAGCTAACTTGAGTAACTATTTTAGTCACATTGTCGTTAAAGGTAAGAGCTCCACATTATCTAGGCTTGTTATAATATTGTTATTTTATGCCTGTGCATCTATATTTTTTGGTCCACATGCGCTTTCTTAATTTATATCAAGTTGATTGAGAAGTTATTTTGTGAGGTATTTTAATAATAATGATAGTCAATTTATATGGCACTTCTCTGGAGAAGCATTCATGCACCTCAAATAAGTATGATTTATATGGGATTCTCTTCTATGTCTTCAGTTCACCTTACTTTAAAAAAAGCATTTAAAAGCAAAAGTGCCTTGACTTGTATTACACCCGTAATGTTAAATGGAAGTGAAATACCATTATGCTGCCTTGTCCTTTAGGGTCTATTGGAGCATGAAATCAATATCACCATTAGCTCAAGTGCAATCAAATATTCTTTCCAATTTCTGTCACTTGCTGTCACCCGAATTTGAAATTTCATGACACTTTTCTTTCACACAGTTTCTTTCTGCACATTTCTGCAAAATTCATGCAACCATCCAGAATTATCAAAGGGTCACTGTCGAGCTGAATAGGATTAAAATGAGAATAAAAGATATGACTTACGGAACGGGAGCATGATTATCTCCCTTTCCTTTTTTGCTCTGCCTATATGTCCTGTTCTCGCAGGAAAGCGGGGTGACGGAATCACGTCAGTCCCTCCTGGGCAGCAGGCCTCAGTGTTGTGAGGAGTGAGGCCGTTAATGATGCAGTGTGGCTACCTGGAGAGGCTGGTCCCTGAAATACACCAGCCTCCTGGAATGGGGGTACATTAAGAGCCATGAGACGTAGTGCAGCCTGGTAAAGGCCCAAGAGAATGATAAGGGAAGAGCTTAGGAACAAGTTAGAAAAGTGAAATAGTGAGCTCAGACGAGAAAAATGAAAGAAAATTAAACAGACACAGGATAATTCAGATGAACCAGGATTCATCAAAACGAAGGTTCTTAAAATAACCGAAAGAATAGAAAGGGAGAAACGTTTAAAAAATAGAGATGCTTCCTGACTTACGATGGTTCAACTTAGGATTTTTTGACTTTATGATGGTACAAAAGTGATATGCATTCGGTAGTAACTGAACTTTGAACTTGGAATTTCGAACTTTTCCCAGGCTAGTGACATTAGGGTGTGACACTCCATCATGATGCTGGGCAGCAGAGCCCCCACGGCTCCCAGTCAGCCTGCGATCCCGAGGGTGAACAACCAAGACGTGTACAACCCTTCTGTCTGTCACTTTCAGTACAGTGTTCAGTAAATTACATGAGATACTCAACACTGTACTATAAAACGGGCTCTGTGTGAGCTGACTTTGCCCATCTGTGGACTCAAGTGAGTGTTCTGAGCATGTTTAGGATAGGCTGGGCTGAGCTATGGTGTTCAGTAGGTTACATGTATTAAACGCATTTTTGACTTGATATTTTCAACTTACGACGGGTTTGTTGGGATGCGACCCCACTGTAAATCAAGGAAGATATGCAATAAAAAAAAAAAAACCTCTCACAGCCTGAGATACAGCCAACATTCTTAGGCTGAAAGGATAAACCAAGGACTGAATAGAATGAATTTAAAACAGATTCATCTCTAGACATATGTTGGAGCAAATGTCAGAATTTTGAGCATTGAAGATGAACTCATAACCTCCTTCCAGTGGGAATTAACCAGATTTATTTTAAAAACTTAAAATTGGATTATCGTCTGACTTTTTATTGGTAATGCCAGATGGAAGAGGACAGTGGAGAGACGTGGTCAAAGTTCTGAGGGAGAAGACTTGCCACCCGGTTTCGAGAGGACGTACTTGAAAATGAAACAAAAAGCTCGCAAAATGCGGTACAAGATGTCATGGTGTCCAAATACATCATAAATACTTTTGTTTCACATTTCCTTTGAAAAGTAACTATTCTAAAACATGCTTTAATTTATCCTTTTAACAAATTTAAACTTAATAGCGACCTGGAAATAAAATACCAGAAGATCTCAACGACAAGGAGGTTGCTGGTGTGTGTTTTCTGAGACTTTTTTTGAGGAGGCAATTTGTGAGCTAAGTCTTAAGGAATGAGTAGGGTGAGGAAAAAGACGTCAGGAGCAGAGATTAGCAAGCACAGAGGCTCCTCTCTTTTTTATGCAGTGTTAGGATTTCCCACTCTTTTCTACTTCGGAGCTTTGATCATATTGTTTTCTGTTTTTCAAAAGGCCTTTCCTTCACTGCTATCTCAACTCCTGCTTGACAGTCCCATACAGTCACTCAGAGCCAGTTCACATGGGAGCTCTTCATGATGACACCGCAAAATCTTGATTCTCCCTTACCCTATCTCTCTGCTCCTTTAAATGCTTTGTCCTTGATGTATTATCCGTGCATATGTCACTTGCTCTTTGGTTGACCATCTCTCTGAAGCAGGGACCACGCTTAATTATCCTCATATCACAAACAAATCCTTGTCCAGTTCTTTGCACAAATTAGGGACTAAAAATATTTACAAGGTTAAAGTTTCCTCATTTAATGACCTAAACTTAGAACATGATCAGGCCCAGTATAAGATAGCCATGTGTGGTGGTAGAGGTATGAGTCAAGGCGGGGGGGTGGTGCCAAGTAAGAGGGAGTCACTGTGGATATATTTGGACATAGATGTTAACAGTCATATAAAGAAGCAATGCCATATCAATTACAAATAAAAAGATGAGATGTTGGTGTCTCTCTTCTCTGGCATATCTACTGTTCTCTATATGCGAAGGGTTAGAAGGGACAAGATACAGGACAGTCTCAACGCTTTTTAATAGAAAGTCGCTTCTTCATTCCATAGAATCATGGGGACCGTGTCCTCTCTTATCCAAGCCCATTAACCATCCTTTCAAGTGGTATTTCAGAGTTTTCCCATTTAATCACTTCAGGATCCAAACTGAGTGGCTTATACTAGCACAATTATTTTATCTGTAAATTATGTGAAGTGTTTGGTTTAATAATCACTGAGTATGTCTCTCCCCTATTATGGAGTAAGGCATATTTTTTAGCAAATTCTTATTCTTTGGAGTTAAGTGGCTGTCTATTTTTTCAGATCTCTTAGATACGTAGCTAATGTTTATACCTGTTATTGCTAATTTTGGAAAGGTGTCCAGATACCTCTCAATAAAAAATTTGCAATTGCTGGAGTCACACTTTTCAACTGAGCAAGTCGATGTAATAATGGCTTGAATAGGAAAAATAATCAGAACATTATGTAATTCTATTAAAATTTGTATCGTGTAATAAAAGGAGGTCAGATCATTCAGTAGTTCAAAGACTATATCTCATCAGAATAAAAATAATGTCCAAGCAAATGCTTCCAAAATTCCACAAAGCACTTAATGTACCTGGAATAAATAAAAGCTATGCTAGAAACAGAAGCATGGAATTTATCCTCACTTGTTAAAGAAAAATCTAGGTAATTAATTCTTCATAAACCTTTTAGACAACAAAGAAAAAACTCATGGCATTTTTGTCTTCAAAGGGAACTTCAGAAAGTAGGCTTTGAATCGATTTGTTTTTGAAAGTTGAGCCTAAATGAATTCTATTCTAAACTTCAGCTGTGCTGTGGGTGAGATGGAGAAGCTGCTATCTGAAATGAGGTCAAGTTCATAGCTGGCCCAAAGGCAACTGTTCTCAAGGATTTGGGAGTCTCGTTCTTGCACCTGCAATGTGATAGTGCCAGAACTGCTGACTCGCCTGCCCAGCTGTCGTGTCTGTCAAATGCCTGGACTCAGCTTGTTAGCACAGCGCATCTAAAAAGTAGCCCGAGACAATGAAGGGAACACATTACATATTTGACCTTGATTCACATTGTTGTTTGCCCACTGGTGCGATGTGTTATATTTAGACAGCTATGGTATGTAAAAAGATGGCTGGAGCATGTAATGCAGCTTAATTCATGATCACATGGCTTTGTAATGCCCTCCACATTTCACAGAGCTCAGGAATTCTTCAGAAGGGCACACACTGTCTTTGGCGATTGATTTTTTTGTGGATTCTCAGAAATGAATTCAGGAGACACTAAGCGACTCAATCATTCATGTTGCAAAAATGAAATATGATATTGCATTACTTAAATTACTGTGAAAGAATGATAGAAATATCAGAAAACCCAGCAGTATCTGAATGTGTCTACACTGTGAATATTCATAGGGTTTACGTGTCAGGGATGAATGCCCAGTAGTGACCCCTGCCGTCCTACAGTTACACGATCCTCTGATCTTGCCCTCTCTGTGTCAGAGACTTATCTTCCAGGTTCATTTCTTGCTTTATTGATTACCTTGCTTTCTCTGCTTCAGTAATTTTTATCCTTCTTTCTCCAAGAAATGGAGGCATCCTTCAAGGTTCTATATCTTTCTACCTTCATTCGGATTTCTTTCCTGATGATGTCAGTTAATAAAATTGCTTAAGAGGGCCCAAACTCTTCCATCCCCCATGTCGATTCGTGTCAAATGGCAGTTTCCTTGTATTGTTTTCTCCAGAAATTGCAGAAAATGTTCCTTTGACAAGTACTTAAACATCTGAGTTTGGTTAAGTGGAGATTCTTCAGCATTATTTTTGTCTCTGGCTTTTCTCATCCCTGATGACTCCAATCCATGACACGCTGGGATTTAAGAAGCTTCATTTGCCTGTGATACATGTTCCAAAAAACTGTCTGCTTCCTGAGACCTGGGAAACGCCTTCTCTCAGCGTTTGTTCTGTGTTCAGCTTTGACTGTTGTCTTTGGCTCCGACTGCTGTCTGTACCTCACAGCTATACTCCTGCAGTGGTGCTGATGGCAGAGGAGGGGAGAGAGAAGAGGCGAGAAGGAGGCTGTGGTGGTGGAAGTGAAGGCGGTGGGATGGTGAGATTGTGCAAATCTGCAGCTGCGATAGCAAACTATTTACAGTTTGTACACTGAATAAAAACATTTTTTCGCTGTATATAATTCTCGGTTTCAGAAGGAGGGTCTGTCCAGTTTGAACACTGCTTGGAAAACTTTTCTTTTCACTGTGCATACATTTCCGAGCCTCTGACACTTCCTGGGCAGCATCGCTAAGCATACCTTCTTCCTCCCCACCTCGCAGCCAAGGGTTTTGTTGTAAGCCAGTTTATTTCCTTCACGTCTAGGCCACACTGACACAAGATATGCCCACAATAACTCTGCGTAGAATGAATGTCTGACAATAAATTAATAAAAATGTACTCCCCTCCCTGTCTGATACTAAAGAAGCCCCAAATTTTAGTGTATTCACCAATTCACAGAACTGCAGTTGGACTGTGTACACTATCGAAATGAGCATAAGGGGAAAGAAATGCTGTGTTTTGTTCCGCTTATCTGAGAGAAATCGGAAACATACTAACGGAGCTCGTTAGATAGAAGTTACTGGAGCAACAGTTAATGACCTACTTTGCCTCCCATGAAGTGTCTTATTACTGTAGCATTTTACTTTCATTTACTAAAAACATGGCGTGTAAATTGTTCAGAGTTGTATGCTGGATGATTATTTAATAAGTCCATCTTAGACGGAAGATTCTTGGAACACTCTTTTGGTATTTGTATGCATGCACACACAGATACACACACACACACACACAGCCCTTCCCAAAATTTCTGCCAAAAATGAATAAGCAAAGTATTTTTACATAAATCACAGAGGATTTAAAATCTCTCTTCAATTTCAGTGTGCTTAATCAATCCTACTAACTCTTTCTCTCCAGAGAAGAGCTGCCAATATCTACCTTATTAACTAATATAGTGTCAATAGTCAGGCCTTTGAAACTTCTTTCCGTATTTGAGAGATGCTGAGAGTCTTTCACACCTGCCTGGAAAAGTTAGATTTCCCTGTATTCATTCACTATCTCAAAAAAACACATTTGTTTTTTAATTTAATTGTTGTTTTTTCAATTGAGGTGACATTGGTTTATATTATATACATTTCTGATGAACATCATTATAGTTTGATTCCTGTGTAGATTACATCATGTTCACCACCCAAAGACTAATTACCATCCATCAAGATACACATGTGCCCAATCACCCCTCTCACCCTCCTCCCTCTCATCTTCCTCTCTGGTAACCATCAATCTGATCTTAGCCTTATGTATATGTTCATTATGGTTTTTATCTTCTATTTATCAGTGAGGTCAAAAAAATTTATTTTCTTTAAATTTCAGATGATGAAATAAAATTTTAAATACATCCTAATTTATGTAACAACTGAAATTTTAGGGCTTTAATTCTATCCCAGCAGAGCCTTGGTTTATAATGGCCTTAATGTATTGGTTTAATTTATACTCATGAACTTCGGGAAATATGGAAACAACGTAGGTCCTTAGGCAGTTTGGCACTAAAACATGAGTTTTTATTTGAGCGGGAAAACGTACTCAAACAGTTTATTTATCTTTGAAGAACACCATGGCCCCTTGTGGGCCTGTGGGCAGTCTTTCATGGTCTGATCAGGGTGGAGTGACTCTCCCACCCTTCTCCATACTCTGTGATTTAGCACTTTTCCTTGTATTCGGAACCATCTTCTTCACACAAATAGATATTACTTTGGAACTGATGGTGGTAATCTTTTTTTTGGAAAAGATCCTAGTAGAAATTAACTTCTGAAATCTAGATATGCAAGATCAGGAAGCCTCTATAGTTCCTGGAAAATAAATGAACAGAACCAGCACATCCTTCATAAATGACAATAATTGACAACATTTATACAATGTGTCAAAACACTCATAGATTGACTGGAGTCATGGTCTAAGGCTGTTGGCAAGCAGTGGTACCATGTTGCTTACCTCTCATTTATCTATCATTGTGGTGTGGCTGTGGAAACATGCACTGTGTTAGAGTCCATAATGTTAGTTTTAAAGCCAACATCAATCCACCATAGTCTGTCAAAAAAGATCAAAGTATGTGTAAAGAAAAAAACTTGAGATCAACCACTTCTTTACTTAAAGGGGACAACTTCTCTAAATAACAAGAAGATAGCTGTGGTTCCAAAGATTCTGGTTTACTAAGTTGTTAAGCCTCTGAGTCTTAGGTTTTTCACTATTTGAACATATTCATGCAATGAAAAGATACGACTATTTTTCCAGACATTCTAAGTTGTCTATAACAGTGTCAGCAATTTGTAATTAAAGACTTTTGGAACCATTTACTTAGGTCTGTTTTCTTTGAATGTTAAAATTAAGAAAAATGGGGCCGGCCCCGTGGCACAGCAGTTAAGTGCGCACGTTCTGCTTCTGCAGCCCGGGGTTTGCCGGTTCGGATCCCGGGTGCAGACATGGCACCGCTTGGCAAGTCATGCTGTGGGAGGCGTCCCACATATAAAGTAGAGGAAGATGGGCACAGATGTTAGCTCAGGGCTAATCTTCCTTGAAAAAAAAAATAATCATAAAAAAATTAAGGAAAATTTTCTGTTCCTTCTTGTCTTAGCTGGTAGCCAGATACTTGTTTCTTCAATGAAATATTATTTGTAAAGTCCATAATATCTACTAACTAAACAGCATAGAAATACTTCAGGTTCTTTATTAGGGAAATTCATATAAATAAAAGAATAAAAAAGTCAATATATAAAAAACTAGAATAGTGGGGCTGGCCCTGTGTCCTGGTGGTTAAGTTCAGCACACTGCATTGGTGGCCTGAGTTTGTGCGTTTGGATCCTGGGCATGGACCTACACCACTCATCATCCATGCTGTGGTGGCAACCCACATATAAAATAGAGGAAGACTGGCAGAGATGTTAGCTCAGGGTGAATCTTCCTCAGCAAAAGAAGAAAACCTAGAATAGTGAATTTTAAAGGGAGAATTTTATTCTCAAAAATGTTCCTGAGAACTGGTTTTTGCATCCATATTATGTAAAAGGAAATTTTTATAAGATTTGAGAGGGAGAGTTGAAATGACATATCGCTTTCACATTTATACTGGTTACAACTAAACCAGATTCAAATGACTAGTGAAAAATTAAATGACAGTCTTGGCACACACACATGTACTTATGACAGTGATTGTCTTCCCAGAATCCTCCATTTCATTCTTTTTATTGTGTAGCAACCATTTATTTTGATTAGACCTCACTCCAGTTGCTGGACTGGCACTGGAGCACCTAAGCTAATCAGCTATCTGCTAAGGTGGCCTCACTGGCCTCACTGATTGGTTCCGGGAAGCAGTCATCACCTGCTTTGGCCCAATCAGAGTAAAGCCCGGAAACATTACTCAGTGGCGGTGGTATTGGTGAGAGGTGCGTCTGTCTTCTATGCAAGTGCGTGTTATGCAGATATAGAATTAAAGCTGCCACAAGCTCTTTGCTTCCTGGAAGAAACACAGATTGAGGAGGAATCAGATAAACAGGAAAGAACAGAACAAATAAAACTGCCGAAAAGTGGATCTGTTGTCTAATCAAAGCACGAGTGGAGCTTACCCAGCCTCTATGCTAAGTCCTCTTGATTACTTAAGCCAGGTTGAATTGGATTTTCTGTTACTTGCTACTGAAAGTGTCTTAAGCTATAAAATGAGTGAAAGTTCATAAAATAGTCCCTGGTCTATCATGTAGATCTGTAGCCATCAAACAACTTCGACTTGTTTCCATTTGATTGCTGGCTTTCCATCAGTTTTTGTCTGCTCCTTCAGGCGGTGTTAGACAGTCAGCGATCATATACAGTGCTTCACTCCCTGAGGGCTTCATTTTTTTAATCTTTTGCATATAGCAGTAGCTTAATTTATGCCAAATGAGTAAGAGCTCAATATGAGCCATCCCACCAAGAGGAATTGGAGGAGACAAGACTGAAAAATCTAAACAAAAAGTCATTTTACTTGGGCAAAGCTGAATGATAGTAACCAAATAGTGGACTTTACATGTATTAAATTCTGACTAATTCTTATATTAACTCTGTAAGGTCTGCTTTATTATCATCATTTTAGAGCTGAACAAACTGAGACTCCAGGAATTTCGATAATGGGTAAGATTTATCCAACTAATAGGTGGAATCTTGTAAATAAAGCCCAAATTCTTTCAGATCCAAAAATCATGAATTTTATCCACTCAAATGCTTCTCTTCCACAAATTTATTTTCACATAAATTTACTGAGGGCCTGATCTATTCAAGACACTATATCAGAGAGTGAGAGTTATATAAGGTTATCAAATGTGTTTTCTGAGAGCCAGAGCATTCCATCTATATAGAGAAAAAGGACTGTGTGAGTAAATAAAAGAAAAAAAAAGTAATAATTGACTTGAGGGCAAAAGGGTAAAGAATAGAAAATAAAGAATTTCTGGTCAAGCACAATGAATTCTAATTCTAAACTCATGGACTGTTTCAGGGACACCGTTTCATTTGAGCTCAATCTAAAAGGAAACAAACATTGCTGTAGCTACAGAAAGGTGGAGAGGCCATTCTCGGCTGCAGAACATGTGTGAGTTAAGGCATGAAGATGGTACCATTCAGAGCAATTGGAGGGTAGACCCCTGACACTGCCTGGCCTGGTGAAAAATATGTAGTAAGAACAGAAAGTAGGAAGACAAGATATAACCACATTTTCCAGTCCAGAGATTGCAAACTAAAGATTCATGGACTGTACTTAATCTGCATGGCTGCTTAATGTTAAAATGTTTTGAAAGTATTTAAATGATTACAGTCTGGAACTGTGATCTCCAGCTCTGATAGTCTCCACCACCCCCTCTTAGCTGTCACCAAGCAGCTTCACTTATCCATGGTGTACCCCGATTGGGACCTGACAAGGACCCTGAAGACTCTGAAGATTATTCTGTAAAATGGGTGTGGGGAACATGGAAGTGACATGATCTCAACTGCTTTTCCGTGGATAACTCAAGTAGCAGTATAGGAGATAAGTAGGCTACTGAATAAATTGACATTAAGCAGGCTAGTACAATAACATGTGTTCCCTTTCAAAAAATAAAAAATCTGTGATCTAGACTAGTGGCGTTAGGAATGGAAAACATAAGACTGATTCCAGAACTCTGCAGAGTAGACGGAACAGGACTTTCTGTTAGTATATTAAGAGAACAAACAAAATAAATGGCAGTCATTGAGAGGACCCCTAAGAGAAACAAAGGATGCACACATGCAAACACCACAAACAACTTTTGATTCGTAAGTGAGGATGTCTCTGATGGGTAGCATGGATTCTGTCAATGTGTCTGAATTTTGGAAATCAAACTGAATGTGTTAATTAATATAATCGAGAGCTTAGTGTAGCCTAGGACTTAAAAATGAGCCGTTTTGAAAGAAACGAGCAGTTTCTGCCCCTCAAAGTTAGGCTTGCAATTTTCACATTTGGGCAGACTGTTCTTAGCATTATGTAAGCTCTTTAATGTGTCTGTTATTTTTAAATATATAAGGCAAAAATGAAACCACTTGTGGAAATTTTCCCTCAAGACCAGACTCAGACATGGCAGAAATGCAGTTACTTCAGATTGAGATGCAGTGCATGTGGTGCATTTTGTGTAGAAATAGGAATTTAATGCGTCTTTGGCAGAATTGCATACCATGTATGTAGGAAATTCCTTCCCCTCCCCCACATATAGATTTAGACTTTGACTTAAAAAAAATATTTTCCCTCTTTAGGTATGTGAGCGTTTGTGTAGGCGCTTTGTCACAGGAGATTAAGCATGGAGATGATGTGCCAACACAGACTATGTGCAGGCTAGAGTGCCTTCATCTCTTGCCAACGCCAAGATGAGAAACAACTGCACTGAGCTTGGCACAGTACTACCTGGAGTCGTTTGAGGCTGTGCCACATGTGGTCTCATCTGAGACTTAATAATCTAGAATCTTGGAAGCATATGACAACTAATCCGATTACATTTATACCAAGGGCCATGGGCCTTGATAGCTCTTTATGTGAGTGGGTAGAGTGTCCCCTGAGGATAGTGGGAGTTGCCATTGTCACATCCTGGAAAAAAGTCAGTTATATCCTAGGAAAGGAAGTAACTCTTAAACCAAATGAGGAAAAATACTTTTTCCCTTTCTGGGCCTTTGGGCAAACTGTGCCTGAGATCAAAAACATGGAAATATTTTGAAAATTCTGAGAGTAGAAGTATGTTTGTGTCTGCCACATGAAGGCTAACCAGGAGCTAGACAGGTACCATCGCAAGTCTTATTCAGTTAATCATCCAGTATTTCTCTTCTGCTAACATATAGCTTATGAGTCCACCTACTTTTCAATTCCCATTGCAATGAAAGTCAACTGAGAAACTATCATTTTTTCAATCTGGACTATTTTAATGCCTCCACTCTTACTAGCCTTGTTACCTCCCAGCTTGCTTCCCTATACTCATCCTTGTTCAGAAAGAAGGAAATTTCTAAAAGATAAATCTAAGCATGTCACCCTTCTTCCTAAGACTTTTCAACGACTCACCATTACTTTGTCACAGAGTGGTCTTTGAAAGGTTTGGTGACTAAACAAAAATTAGTTGGCAAAGACCCTGCCTTCAAGGTTTTGTGTATATCTTTCCAAACAAACCATATGCATATGAAACAGCTTAAGAAGGATTTTTCATGAAGAGTGAAGAGATAACAGATAAATGATTAAAGAAAAAAATATTTAATATCTTAGAATACACAGAATAAAATTTGGTAAGATCTCGTCAGACAGCTAATTTTTAAGTCAAGACCATGAAGTTTTATACCTGAATACCTTCTTTGTGGATTCTGTCAGTGCAGACAAAAAGAGAAGGTTATCTAGTTATTATTACATATTACTATAAAAACAGACAAGCTAAAAGTTGAGAGTTTGAGAAATGAGGTAATCACATGAAAATATTCAATTGAAAAGTGATATAAAAATACAGTTCTTAGAAGCAATGCTTAAGAAGCTAATTCCTCTAGGAATTATAGTAAATGTTAGAAACCATGATTTTCTGGTACTCTGATGTCATTCACTAATCTCTAATTTCTCTGAGTAATAGTAAATCAAAGCTGAAAAACTGTGTTCCCTTCCATATATTATGGTCTAATTCTTTCACCATCTGATAGAAAAAATAAAGATTTGTATTACAGTAAATTTTTGTCACTTAAAAAAAAAGTCCTGTATTTCAATTTAGATTAGACAAACCATCATAAGAATACAATTCCATCTGCCTACCATAACATACAGACTCTTTCATGCCCAGACACATACATGCACCACACATTTTGGGCTGCAACTGTGCTCTTTTAATTACCAAGGATTCTTTGCTTTAGTAAATAGCCTTTTGAAACCAAATAGATGGTTTACAAAGAAATTGGAGCAAGTTCTAATTTAAAATGCAGAACTGTTTCCACAGTAATACATTTAATCTCAACATTAATCTCAATTGCATTGTCTCACACTCAACCATAGGCTACTCTTCTACCTTGTTGGCTGTTGTAGAAACAACTGAAGGATAAGCTGCCAGTTTGGTCAATGGGTCGATGGTGGCAGGGGCCATTTGGAGACACATCTTTATTTTTGCCATAATTAGAATATTCAGGTACCCAAAGTAATGTATTGAGATTGGCAGCATCAGGTAATAGATACGTTTATTAATCCAATCTTTTATTTATTATTTTAGTAAGAATTTAGTGAATGGTTATTCTATGTTTAAGGGCCTATGAATAAAGCAGTAGAAGACAGACAAAACAACAAAAAAACAAATAGACTTAAGTTCTATAGATAAAAATGACAGATAGTAAGGAGTAACAGGGAGTACTGGTGGTTGTAGTTTCTGTTTTATATTAAACAGAATATCAGAGAAAGTCTTGCTGATTAGGTGACATCTGAGTAATGTGCAAAGACTTGAGGGTGGGTGTCCTGTGGCATCCTGGAGATGGCCACTCAAGGTGGAGGGAGAATCAAACACATTCAGATTGTTTCAGGAAAGTAAGGAGGCCGATGTGTGGGGTTGAGCGTCTGAAGGGGAGAATGGTAGGATATCAAGTCCGAGAGTTGGGAGTAAGCCAGATCATATAAGGCTTTGGGACCTTTGTCACTAACTATTTGTTCACCAAAGTGGCTTCCTCCTCTGCCTGGACACAAAGACTGCATTTCCCAGTTTTATTTGCCATCAGATGTAGCCATATAACTGGTTTATAACCAATAGAACATGAAGTGAGGGGATACGTTCCATTTCCAGCCCTAGCCTATACAAGTCTCCCAGGTTTGATAGTCATCCTCTTTCCTCATTTGGTGACATGAGACAGATAAGTGCCATGACCACGGGGGCCATATGCTCAAGAGGGTGGATACATGGGCTTGAGTGTGTGGCTTTGAACCACCATGGGGTAGGGAACTACCTTCCAATCAGAAACATATGTTGTGGGACTTATGAGAATGAAAAATAAACCTCTATCACATTTGATCCATCATAAATTTCTGGCTCAGTTTTTTTTTTTTCCCAAGGAAGATTATCCCTGAGCTAACTGCTGCTAATCCTCCTCTTTTTTATGAGGAAGACCAGTCCTGAGCTAACATCCGTGCCCATCTTCCTCTACTTTTTGTGTGGGACGCCTACCACAGCATGGCTTGCCACGTGGTGCCATGTCTGCACCTGGGATCTGAACTGGCGAACCCTGGGCCGCTGAAGCGGAACGTGTGAACTTAACTGCTGCCCCACCGGGCCGGCCCAACTGGCTCAGTTTTGTGCAGCAGGTAGCATTATCTTAACTGATGTTGGGTCATTGACAGGAATTTGTCTTTTATGCTGAGACAGATAGGGAAACGTTTGGAATGTTTGGTGCAGAAGAGTGACGTGATTAGATTTATAGTTTAAAAAGGATGACTGTGCTCACAGTATAGAACAGATTATAATAGGGAAAGGATGGAAGGAGGCGGATGGGTTAGACGGCTGTGGTTTCCAGTCTAGAGGAGATGATGATTTAGCAAGATTGGTAGCAGTTGTGGTGGCAGGAATTGGTTCGATTCTGGAAAGAAACTGTCTGTAGAGCTAACAATACTGCTGATGGCCTGGGAGTGAAAAGCACGAGAAAGAAAGGAATTAAGAATTAAAATGATTTTTTGCTGGAGCAAGCGAAAAAATGATGCTGGCTTTTACTTTGACTGAAAGTAGCAGAATTGGAGGATGATCGAGAACTCAATTAGAGATGCCTTGTAGACACTAAGTATTGATGCTGAATAGACATTTTAAATATGGGTCTGGTATCCCGAGGACAGATTGACACTGGAGATATAACTGAATGTTGAGATCTTATTTAATGCTATGAGATTGCATGAGATATCTAGGGAGTGAGTGCAGCTACAAAAGAGAAGAGGAGCAAAACTGACCCCTGTTGCACTCCAGCATTAAAAGGGCAGGGAGAATAGGAGAAACCAAAAATGGAGTCTGTGAAGCAGTGGCCAAAGAAGTAGAATGTAAAAATATGTCAAATGTGGTTCTGAAAAGCCAAGTGAAGAAGTTTGTTTCAAAGATGAATGAATGAGAAACTATGTCCAATATTGCTGTTTGGTCAAATACCATTAGGATGGAGAATTGATCATTTAATAGGATTCATGAGTGGTTCTGTCAACAGCTGTTTCACTGGAGTACTGACAAAAGTCCTACTGAGGTGCATCCAAGAGAAAGAAATTGGGGGAGAGAAATTGGAGACGTGAGCATATAAAAGTCATTCAAAAAGTTTTATTGTGAATAGGAGTAAATAAATTTGGTGGCAGCTGGGGGGGCTGTTGGTTCAAGGGAAAGTTTTTCACTAAGATGGGAAATGTTAGATTATATTGGGATTTAGACATTAGAAGGGAAAACGATGATTCCGAAGAGAAAAGAAACAATTGTTGAGGCAATTGAGCTGGCAAGAGATTATGGGATCTAGCACAGAAATGATTCGTTTAAGTAGGTATATGGAGATTTTATCAGAAGAGAAAGAAAAGCTAACTGGTGTTTGTGCAGGCAAGAGGATAAATGTGGTGGAAACGTTTGGAAGCACTGATTGTATTGTATTTTCTCAATGAAATAGAAAGAAGGATCAGCAGATGACACTGAGAATGTGGAGGAGAGGAGGTGAAGGCCTGATGGGAAGTGAGGAGGCATGATAGTCATCTAAAAGATGGGGGACTCAATGTATTCTGGAAAGGTATAGGATTGTTGGATATCATTATGGTTCCACTTCTGGTTAATAATCCTTATACGCTGGGACCAGTTCGCAAGATTATATGGTTTTTTCTAGTTATTAGCTGCCCAGGTGTGGACAGAGAGTTGTATTTGCACAGCTATTCTGGTAAGAGAAAGGGAAGAGAGTTAAGGGTATATGAAAAGATAGGTAATGATAGAGAACATAATTCAATCCAGGCAGTAGAGAATGTAATTCAAAACCAGACAGTGAAAAAGTGGTAAGACCTATCAACTTTCAATTATAGTGGAATAAAAAAATGTTGGAATCATGGAATGGGAAGAAGTTTTGTGGAAATGTAGTAGGTGTTGATCAGAGAGCTTGACAATTGAAATTAAGATTATGGAGAGTATATAGCTATTGATAGCGACAAAGTCTAAGGTAAGACCATGTAAGATGGATATTTGACATAGAAGATGGAAGACACTTGAAAGAAAGGAGAGTCTGGGTTATTAAAAATGATCATCTGTGCTGATATTACAATTATAAATAATTATGACAGGGATTGTGTTGGAGAGATAGAGATTGAGGCGCATATGAAGATCTTCAAGGAATGAGGAGGTGACCCAAGTGATCTGTCGATGACTGCAACAGGGAGAGGTTGTACCAGCTTCAGAGTTGGAGGGGTTTTTTTAGAGAGAAACAAGCAACTGAAAGTAGGACACCTATCCCACTGCAGACCTGGTGGAAATGGTATGTTCAAAATCAATGGTCACTCCTTGAGAGTGATTCCTGGGGCAACACTGTCATCAGATGACAACCAGGTTTAAGGTAGAGAGGAAATTGGTGGAAAGAATGTTAAATAATAAGTTTGTGGATAACAGGACTTTGCTGGTGAAGGACCTTGAGTTCTAGGAAGGATGCGAAGAAGGTTTTGAGGTAAGGCATTGGTGGGAGAAAAGGTTTAGTATAAGAAAAGAGCTATTTGGGAATGAGATACAGGCAGTGCAGGATGATCTGGGGGCTTAGACCCTTGTTATGTTCATGGAGATGGACCTCGACGTGCCTTTGCCAGCAGATGTCTGTGTTTTAATCTTTCTTTTTTGGACTGCCTTTCAAGGAGGCGAGGCTGAGCCAGTCTTCAGTGCAATTCTAACACCTAGGTTACCGCCTACGTTTTCTTCTAGGAGTTGCATGGTTTCAGGTCTTATGTTCAAGTCTTCAATCCATTTGGGCTCATTTTTGTATATGATGTAAGATGGTGATCCAGTTTCCTTCTTTTGTATGTGGCTGTCCAGTTTTCCCAGCACCATTTATTGAACAGATTGTCCTCATAATTCTTTGTGTTATAGGGCATATACCTTTTCTTAAAAAAATTGCCCCCAGTGATTGTTCTATGCAGCAAGTGTTGAGGAGTATTGATGCAGATCCTGTAGTAACAAACCAAGCAAAGGTGAGAATGCAGAAACCAGAAGGAATAAATAACTCCTTTCCTTCAGCTGACACCATTTCTTCCAGCTTTATTACAGCACGTATCCTTTCACAATCAGGTAAATTTTGCAGTTGCTGTGTCTCTGACTAGACTATGAGTTCCTTAAATTGAGATTCACATCTGATTCATGTTTGTATCACGTTGAGCTTAACGCAATGACTTTCACAGACAGGTTTGTTTTATTATCATATGACAGCTTTGCCATCATCGAGAATATAGAGAATAGGTTTTAGTTCATGAAGAAAACCTCCAAATAGGTAGTATATGTCCAATATTCTTTTTTATCAACTCTTTCCGGGTGGTATTGTCTTCTAAATTTATTTAATATCACTATTTTCTGTAAACAATCTATTATAAGTAAAATAAATATTGCTGTATGATATTTCTGTTTCATACGTAGAACATCAAGCTTTTTAAATTATTTTGGGCTCCTCAGTAGGAGCTGAGATGTTGTCATCCAGGTTGGGATTAAAACTTTAAAAATATGTATTGAATTCTAAACTTGACAAGGCTGATGACATCTTGGCTATTCAGGGTGAGTTATTTCATCTACTTGTAACTTCATCAAGGAAACTGTGAATGCAAGTTTTCTCTGATAACCAGATGCTGTGTTGGTGCTATGTATTTCAATTAATCAGACAGTAATCTTACAACCTAGCAAAAATAGAAGGTGGTGGAAACAGCAGAAACAGCAATGCCAATCCCACAGTCTTTGGAAGTGACTGCCAGGACTTCCCTCACCTCAGTCTCCAATCTGACCTTAAGGTAAGTGAAAGTGATACGCAAAGCACATCATTAATGAGGAATTATTTTATTATTTTGAGTCTGAAGATATAGAACCAGTGGAGTTATTTAAAAAATATTTTATTTTTTCATCCTTTTGCATTATCATTTGATATCAAGATTCAACTCCCATTTTAAACGAAGTCTGCAATTTGGTTTAAGTATCACTCTTGGAAAAATATTTTTCAAAAGCAGTTAAAATTAATGACTAGTGAACATTTTTACAGAGTAAGTGGTCATTAATACCACTAAACTAGTTCTGGTCTCAGCAATTAATCTTGACAGAGGATAGAAAACGGTATTAATTATGTGCTTTCTATCCACATAGCACTGTATTGATAAAATCTGCATGAAAGAAACTTTCCCAGTTATCCATGAATCAGTTTCTTGTTTCCTTTGTGAACTACACCGTGTCCTCCCTGCATTCCTGTTGCTTTACTTCAAACTCTATCAGCTTTCACATCGTCTGTTACAACAACCTCTTCACTCACCTTTTCTCCTTTCTCTCCCAACTCCGTTTTCTCTGTTACAGTTACCATTTAGATTAAAATGTGACTGATGGTAAATATGCTTGCCATCCTCCTGTTTAAAAAGAAAGAAAAGAGAAAGTTAACTCCATAATGCTTAGTAAAGAAACCCAACTGGCTTTTGAGTCCAGTGACCTTCAGAGGTTGGCAGATTTTCAGAGGCATGAGTGCACTGATGTCAGCTGTAGATGCCCAGCACCTCAGGTAAGACTGCTTCTGACACGGTAGGAGGAGGAGCCCATTCATTGGAATGAATCCACTTCTGATGGCTGATTAGATAAATAAATACATAAAATGAGGTGCTCTTACTGATTAATTGGTTTCCAGAGGCTTGTTCACTGAGAAAAAATTGCCATTGTTTGAATAGAGATTCACACTGGATTTTGGTAGTTTTATAATCATAGAACTATAGTTTATTAAACAGATGTCTAACTAGTGCTAGTGGTTACTTATTCCCATGGCTAAAGGGCAGTCAGTTTTCCCAGGGATATAGGCACTTCTTTTTTATCTCACCCCTTCATTCTTCATGGTTCTTCAACCAAAGCTGCAGGAGAGACGATGAAGCATTAACTAGATTGTAATCATTGTTGTCAATTCTCTTTAAATATGAAGCTTTTCGTTCTGGTTTTTGATTTTTGGTTTCTGGGAAAGGACTGATTTTGTGCTCCAGTATCAATCAGCTTAATTTCATTTCGTTTTCGTCTTTTAATTATTTGTTGAACTATCGGTCTGAATAGTGGATATGTAAGTATGTTTAAGATTCCATATATAGATAGTGAACAACTGTGAAATAAACAAGAAAACAAAAAGTAATAAAAGAAGGCATTGGATACCTCTATATAAACATGACCTAAGATTGCCAGGTATGATGAGAAAACAAGTCCCAATAACTTTTTAAGCCTATCTCAAATAACTATGTTGGCTTTTCTTTTAACTTAGATACAGACTGTCCAGTTTCACCTTTAGTGTTAAGCCAGGTACAGCATGAAATGTCCAGATTGTGCAGATTTCCTGTAGTTGACCAAAAGACAAATCCAAGACAATTTTGTTGTTCATCAAAGAAATCAAAGTTTAATGTGGGGACAGAAGGCACGAGTTGAGTTATTAACTATGTTAGACAAAATAGCACACACATTTTTGATGACCATCTCATATTTTCCAGCTTCTCTAGATAGAGCAGTATCCTCAAGGGTCTTTTTACTGATTATTATTTCTTTTCCCTGGAAAGGTTTTATCTCTTTAGACTATTTTTAAGAAGACTTAGTGAATTGAGGATGATGATAGGTCATCTAAGTCATCTACGTGGATTAGTCTGTTACTCTCACAGAACATTTTCAATAATTATTTAGTTGTTTGTCTTAGGAAGAACCTGAGAGAGTTTGATTATAGATTTAGAGGGGTGATTGTCCTTGGTAAATCTTAAATATTGGGAAAACACACACATTAGTAAAGAGGAAATATACTACCAAAGTAACAAAGTTGAGTGTGAAGTCAGTAATTTCAGATGTCCCTTTGGTCTTAGCTGGAAACTATCGACTTCGGGAAGGCATCACCTTGTTCTGAGGATCTTGGGTCAATAGTTAACTTCTGTTGATCTTTATTTTCTGGAGGTTCTATCTAGAATCACAGTTAAAGGTAACCAAATATTATAAATTTCCATTTCTCATAAGGCCCTTTCCATTTTTTAAGAGTTTGAAAATAGTAAGAAGAGTCAACTTCTTGAGCAAGAGGCCAACCCTTGCATAATTCATAATAATCATTCCAGTAATGTGTGTTTCCTTACTGCTGGATAGATACTGTGGAATATCTTAGATAAATGTGATACCTATAGTTACTCCTTTTTCCACTATTAGAGCTGTGGTTTTGACAATACAGTCATGTGCCACATAATATTTCAGTCAATGATGGACTGCATAAATGATGGTGGTCTCATAAGATTAGTACCATATAGCATAGCTGTGTAGTAGGCCATACCATCTAAGTTTGTGTAAGTACACTCCACGATCTTCCCACAATGACAACGTCATCTAGCTACACATTTCTCAGAATGTATCCCTGTGGTTAAGTGACATGACTGTATAATCTATCCAAAAATATGTATACTATTAATAGAATATTTTCATAACACATAGAGGGAAGCAGTTGTATAAACCCCATTCATAGATGCTCAAAGTGTCCTTTAGGATATGGTTCCATTCTATTACAGTTTTTACATATTCAAAGTTGCGGCATACGATGATTATATCCTCTATTATTCTAAAAAGTTTTCCCGAATTACTATTGCATATCATGGTCAATTTGTACCAATTGTGACAGATTGTCTCGTGGAGAATTTTGAGCAAATGTCAACATGTAGTTAAATCTGGCACTACTAGGCAGTTTTTCTGGTATTGCCAGATCTTACTTTCATGAACCTTCCAACTCAATCATGTTCAAATTTTTATAGAATTGAGTCCACATATTGTGTGTATATAATAAGTTCCCTAGCTTTCTATATGGGTTTATCTTTCTTTTACAAAAACATAACTTAGTCATAGACGCCTGTTTAGCATGATTATCTGCTAAAGCACTTTCTTTAGATACCCTGCTATCTCTTTTACTGGGATCCTCTATTTTTACTGCAACAACTTCTTTGGTAGCATCAAATCATCAACTGATGATCATTCCATAATGCACTGCATGCATGTATCAATGTATATATTTACACTTCTTTTTTTATTGAGTTAATGATAGGTTACAATCTTGTGAAATTTCAGTTGTACATTAATGTTTGTCAGTCATGTTGTAGGTGCACCACTTCACCTTTTGTGCCCACCCCCCACCCCACTTTTCCCCTGGTATCCACTAAACTGTTCTTAGTCCATAATTTTAATTTCCTCATATGAGTGGAGTCATACACAGATTGTCCTTCTCTCGCTGGCTTATTTCACTTAACATAATTCCCTCAAGGTCCATCCATGTTATTGCAAATGGAATGATTTTGTTCTGTTTTGCAGCTGAGTAGTATTCCATTGTATATATGTACTACATCTTCTTTATCCAATCGTCTGTTGTTGGACACTTAGGTTGCTTCCATGTCTTGGCTATTGTAAACAGTGCTGCAATAAACATTGGGGTGCATAGGACTTTTGGGATTGCTGACTTCAAGCTCTTTGGATAAATACCCAGTAGTGGGATGGCTGGATCGTATGGTAGTTCTATTTTTAATTTTTTGAGGAATCTCCATACTATTTTCCATAGTGGCTGCACCAGTTTGCATTCCCACCAGCAGTGTATGAGGGTTCCTTTTTCTCCGAAACCTCTCCAATATTTGTTGCTATTAGTTTTAGATATCTTTGTCATTCTAATGGGTGTAAGGTGATATCTTAGTGTAGTTTTGATTTGCATTTCCCTGATGATCAGTGATGATGAGCATCTTTTCATGTGCCTATTGGCCATCAGTATATCTTCTTTGGAGAAATGTCTGTTCATGTCTCCAGCCCATTTTTTGATTGGGTTGTTTGATGTTTTGTTGTTGAGTTGCGAGAGTTCTTTATATATTATGGATATTAAGCCTTTGTCAGATATATGACTTGTAAATATTTTTTCCCAGTTAGTGGGTTGTTTTTTTGTTTCAATCCTGTTTTCATTTGCCTTGAAGAAGCTCTTTAATCTGATGAAGTCCCATTTGTTTATTCTTTCTATTTACACTTTTATTTTTAGTAATTTGGAACACTGTTAAAAAGGCTATGATTGTGGCTATTGGAGTTGATTGACTTCTAGTGAAGATTGGATTTTGTGAAAGATTAGTTATTGCATCCCCAGACTTGTATCTCAATTTTAGTTTTTATAATAAGATATCAAAACAAAAAATATTAATTCAGATTTTATTAATGGAGTGTCCAAAATATCAGACTCTATGCATGGATACTTCTTAAGCCTCAGAAAGATAAGTATGAAGTACCCTGTCTTTGGTTAAGGTAATAGAGATGATGGATTGAGTGTTGTAGCTGTGGATAGTAATAGAAGGAAGAGAAAGCAAAAATGTTTCATAATCAGTCAATTAGCTAAAACATATTGAATGTTTTGGGTTAGTAATAGGAATTATACTGCATATGGTGCCACCAGATTTAACGGTTGTCTGGTATGAGTGTTGAAGATTCTGTGGTTAATTTTACTAAGGCTGAAATTTCTCTAGGTAAGGAGAATAAGTCTTGGCTACTATGTCAAGAGATGAGCTATGCTAGGCAAGAGGTCATTGATGTGTGTCATGCTGTTAATAATCCTAGCGCATAGCCTAGCCTCTGAAATACATATGAAAAGATTGTGATAACCTTGGAAAAGTCAATCTGGACTACTGTGTGTACTGCTTCCATATTTTGTTTGTATCCATAGAGTCTTTTTCCCTTAGAGATTCTAGAACCATAGATGATTCTTCTATTTTTCCATTTGTTTATTTTTTTCTTAAAAAGTTTAAATAACCTTTCTATAGTATATTATTGGGAAAGTTGATTTTTGAATCAATCTTCTACCTATTACATTTTGGGGTTCTATCACAAGATGGAAGAAGCACCTTTTTGATAATGGTCACTGAATGAATTGTAGGTTGGACTTGGGAAAGGATTTAGGAGTGTTGGAAATTCCATCTACTTGAGTGGTACTAGCAAACCAAGGCAAGAAATTCACTTTCCTGTGGAGCCTTCTACAACTTACTATCCACTTTCAAGTTTTTCTTTTACTATGTTCTTTCATATTCTGGCCAATCAGATATTTTTATTTCAAAGAAAATCCCCTTTCGTCTCTTTCATTCTTAATATTGGTTGATTTGCCTCCTTCCTTTCTGCTAAAATCACTTTAAAATTTACTCCAAAGATCTGCTGTTCTATGGCAGTGGTACCTTGTCAACGAAGAAGCTGAATTATTGTATACCTATATTTATAAACAATATCTTTTGGAAATGTAGAAAAAAGTAGGAAAATTTTCAGGGCTAATGTTGCCATCAGAGCATAATTGGGCAATTCCGTACAGTTGCCTTTTTGTTTCTTATGCAACATGGGGCATGGTTTCTTCCAAAGGGCCTTTGTTTGCCGTATCTACAGAGGTCCTCACCCACAGGCTCTCAACTCTTAAAGAACAGAAGTCTTTTTGTTCTTGTTTTTACTTCAGAAACCGGTTGTTTTATCTAATGCACCATAAGTTTGTTTTGATTTCTAGCTTGTTTCCTTTCTAAGACTTCTTTAAAAATGTTCAGCTACATGTTGGTTTTTTTTTTTAATTGGCAATTTTGTATTTTGATTTTAATTTTTAAATTCCTTGTATTTGAAGAGAGAGTCCAAAACTCCCTTTACATCAGCTATTAAATGCACACCAGAACACTCCATAACATTGTTTGAAAGTTTCCTGTCTTCAGTTTCTCATCTTAACTATTTTTTACAATTTTCGATCTTTGTGGAATATGCCCTTAAGAGAAAAGCTTTTGAAATGGACTTGGATAGTATGTTTTCCTTTTGTTCTCTTCTCAATTCATTTTTAAAAAATTATAACAAGCTGGGCTATTTGTAATCTTCTTTTTCCTACCCCAATAATTTAAAACATTTCTTTCTATTTATCTTTCTCTCTCTCTCTCTCTCATTTGAAGGACTATTAACTAAGTGATCTAATTGGTGAAGTTCTCATAGCCCGGGACACTACCCATCTAATAAAATCCTGAATTCTTAAATAGTTTTCTATCCATCTTTCTGAAGTCTAAGGAATCCCTGTATTAATACTCTTCACTCAGGTCCAGAACAGGGTTTAAATTCAGCTTCTAGTGATTTGTTTTATGGTATAACAATTTTATAACTGATTGTTGTTTTCTTGGAGAGACCCTACAGAAAGTTTAAGTCCATTTGGATGTCAGCTGCAGAAGCATAAGCAGAAGGCGAATAGGTGGGTTGTGCTGATCAAGCTGAGAGAGAAAGCAGTGCAAGGAGGATTGGTTTCAGAAGATTAAAAAGAGAATGTTTGAGAGAGACTATTTTGAGGTCAGGCTTCTCTTTGGATGGGATTAAAGAGGCCGACTATTGTGCATTTTATCTCCTAATTTTCCCAGAGCTCCTTCTTTAATGTATTAGTTGATTTTTCATGTCTGAAATCTCCCATAATGACCACTGTTTTTTTAAGACAAAAAATTTACCTTTTATCAAAATAAGTTCAAAAATTTGTATTATAGTATGAGCTCATAAAAGGAACCAGAATTTCTTCCAGATATTTTGGATCTTGCCAAATTCATGATAAACAAGAAATAGACCACTGCCATTGGTAACATGTATGCTTAGGAATCATCCTCAGCTTACTGGATGAGGCAGGGGCTGGAGAGGGTTCTATAGTCAACAATTCGTTATCTTTGATCCCAAAATACAGACTAAGAAAATGACCCTTTCTTCCAAAATTGACAAGTGCACTCTTGTGAAGATTTCATAGCGGGACTCAAGTCAAAGTTAGACCAATTGCCAATTCGTCTCTGGTGACACCTTAATTTTAAACTTCTGGACCCCAGAACTGTAAGATAATAAATTTCTGTTTTTTTAAACCACTACGTTTGTGGTAATTTCTTACAGCTGCTGCAGGGAACTAATGCAATGACTTTAAGCAAAGACTTGTTTGGTTACATGGCCTAGGATAATGGAATAAATTCAGAAACAACTACTCAGTAAAAATAGTTAGAGCTCAAACCATTGTTGATCATGGCTCAAGTGACAGAAAATCTAAAGGGAAAAACAGAATTAAAATGTCATTTATTGATTTAGCAGTTTTTAAACTATTTCTGATGACTACGTGTTATTATGGTCATAGAACAATTAGTCTTTTCCTAAGAGGGTATCTTTTTATATTCTCACAAGGGATCACATCTAACCCATTTTTGTATACCCAAATAAATGATTTTTAAATTAGTCTCTAAGAAATTATCTTTTTAATTAATGAAGGTTTATGGTTATGAAAAAAAGGTGTTCATTTGTCATAACGGCAATTTGTCATCTCACTAATAAAATATTGTGTAGCAATGTTTTGGGTGGCCAGGAGAGAATTTAAAACTTAGAATTCACTCCTTATGGGGGCAGCATGAACCCTTCAGTGGGTCTCATAGTCCACTAATCCCCATTGTCTTATACTGGGCAATTTCGTATATTTCCATTAAATGTGTAGGTTCTAAAAGCATGAAAATTTACAAACACTTTTAGAGAATCTCGGTTGTCATTTTTTTTTTCCTGATGACAGCCACCACCAGCAGCTTATGTGAATGGATATGCACGTAGACATATGGTTGAATCCAGGGTTATTCATCTTCCCAGGTACTCTTTCCGTAACGCTTCTTCTTTTTCTTCTACCCAAGAGACCATACTGAAATATGAGGATAAACTCCTTGAAAACTGGAACCACAAGGGTTAGTGACTGACTACAACACAATCTACTTTTCAGGGAATTAATGTCCCTGGGGAGTAAAAGAACAAAATGTCCAGGTTTAATCTCTGAAGATATTTGCTATCAGAAAAATAATGAAGAGTCCTCATCTATGGAACACATTTAACAGGAATGCCTAGGCTGTGAAGCTTGCTTATGGTGAATGAATCTTGCGTTTATGGATTTGTGGGTCATGACCTCCTAGGGATGTAATTATTGGAGTATAATTATTGGAGTATAATTATTACTCTTCTATGTAATTATTGGAGTATAAAATGGAATTGTTTCATGACTGAAATAGCTCCTGTTGTACAAGTGACGTCCCATATATATCATTTGGAACCTCGTATGTTAAATATGGACCAAAGTTAAGCCTAATGTGGTGAGAAAGTATGTGGGGAGCTATGTTGATAGTTTCAGACTTCTCTATGCTTGGGCCTGTGTCGTCTTATCTGTGTCATTTGAATTATTAGTAAAGTTTGAAACAGAGAAATGTCTCTGTTCATTTGAGTTTGATTTGATAATCTGAGCCTTTGTATTATCAACCAAACTTTGATGCTTTAATTTTATTAGTAACTGTTGAATACACTTTTATGTGTACATATACCATGGTTGGGAATCAGAGCTACAAAAATTCCAGTCTGACAGTATTGGAGTTTATTTGGAGAAATACTGGTATAAACAACTTAAAGGTAAGGTGTACATAGCATAGAGATTCTGAAAAGCTACAATGTGATTTGAATTTGCCATCATAAGCAATGTTGTTTGGTACATTGGTCCTTACTTGTTGGTACAAGAAATATTTTAGGAGATTAGTCATATGACTATGAGCAAGGAGGGCCATTAGTCGAGGGACGGCTGTTGTAGTCATCCGAACCTTTAGGAGACAACAGCTTGACCTAGGGTGTTAACAGTAGAAGTAATGTGAAAACATAGAATTCCAAAAAAATTTCAAAGCAAGAATCAGCAAGATTTAGTGACAGATTAAATACCTAAAACGAAGTCAGGAACTATCAAAGATGGCTACAAAGTTCTATTTAGGACCTGAAAAGGCTTCTATACATTTCCCCACCTAAAGGGGTGCTCGCTGCTCTGGCAAGGATCAGGGGATCTTAAGCGGGTGTTTGATGCCAAAGGTAACACTTAAATCAGCCCAATTTCTGGGCTGACTGAGGTTGCTGTTGGTAAAGCACACAGAATATGATGTTAATAGTAACTTTAGAGATATTATATAGCTGATATTTTCAACATATAGAATGAGAACAACAGCAACTTTATAATTATATGGAATTTGTAAAATTACATGAATGACTTCCAGCTTTACCCATTTAACTTCAATTCATTCATTCATATAAAATGGAGCATGCTTTGAGCATGCTTACAGGCAGTAGGAATTGGTATGGCTATTAAGACCACACTCGCAGATTTTAAAATGTAATAACCCATTTCAGAAGCATCGTATTATATAAAGGCGGGGTATCCAGTGTGCTTTGTAATTTCAAAACCCAGTTTCTTCACATTTAAAAATCACGTGATTTCTTTTATAGACATCTACAGTCTTTGGCCCATTGAAAAAGCTGCCCTGGGGTTAGCAAGGGAGAAGTGCCCTGTGACACTTAGAAGAGAAAGGCAGATTTGATTTGGCCATTGTAAATTAGCAAGTTTACAAAGGTTGTTGGAAAGAGGTACTAAAGTCACTAATAAAATCTATTTAAAGACATCAAAGTATTTACCCCATAAAATAGGGGGGAGCTATCATCTGGTTGATAGTTTTTCTTTCTTTCTCTGGCTATGTAAGATAGTATTATCTTTTGAGGAGAGGCTGATATAAAAACACAGAGCCTCTTTCAGACCTCAGAGAAGGTAAAAACAAAGATATGCTTCCTTTTGCCCTCTATGATGCTATTCTTAACTGTAAGAAAATCTGGATAGGTGTGTGTGAGGGGCAGAACGTCCGTATTTGCATTTTAACTAACTAATGTCACGCTGCAGCTCACCGTGCTCGTGAAGAACAGAATTTGACCACATTCTAACCAAGTATGTGCGTGTAATAATGTCTCTATGCCACTTCATGCTGTGGAATTAAGACTTAGGAAACGTTTCCTTTTTATCAAGTTCCGAGGTAAGGTATCAGTTTTAAATTAGTAAAATTTAATACTGGCAGGGACCATTATCAACAAGTCTGCAAGTCTGAAAAGGATACTGGGGTACCCTGAGAGACGCTTGTTCTGAAAGTCATTTTCTGTGCATTTTAGGAAGCATTTCGGCTCAGTACGTACAAAGTAGCAGTCCTAGAGTTGGTGTACCAGTTTCCTGATTGACGCAGCTCTGAAAATGTCACCTGCTCTAAGCTGCTCACTGAGGGATGTGGAAACCATAATTGTATTTCTAAAGGCAAAATAGTCCCTCAGGCAAGGCTTCCCAAGCATTTCGCATCATAGGACACAGAGAAAATGCTAAGATGTGTGTGGCACTCCAGAGTAAATGGCCTCACGATGGAAGCTGCTGTCTGGCCTTCCCAGAACCCGCCAGCGCCAGGGCTTCCGCACCCCAAGGCTGTCTACTCACTCAACAGTAACTGAAAGATCAGATTCTTGTGATGGAAAGATGAATGTTATGTTATGTTAAAAAGATCGATCGTTAATGCCGTGCTTTCATGTCAAGGAAAGAAATAAAATATCAGTGAAAGAAATGTATATGATCCATTTTTTTGCCTTTCTTAAAATGGCAGAAATTGGATGTATCTGGTTGATATCCTAATTTCTAAAGAATCAAAATAAAAGATCAGCAATAATCTAGAAATTATTAAGAATTGTAGTATAACGTATTTGTCCATGTACAGTGTAACCAGTATGTCCTCATTTATTGGATTAGTATAAAAAACACTTAGATCTTTTTCAGAATTAAAATTAATGTAACCGTTCTCCGTAAGTGTATGAATGGCTTTGTATCTATGTTGCGGACTTTTTCCCATGTTAAGTTCAAGACCTCAGGGAGCGTACGAAGGTTAAGAGGTGAGGCCTGGTTACCATCTACTTGCAGACAGAGCAATAAAGTGTCTGATAAATCCTATATTCTCTGATGCTATGGGTGCTGTTTTGAAGAGGGTGTCATTTTTAGTCTAGCGGGGGCATAATTTCCTTCCATTTCTATGGTGACAGATGTTATTCTGTCCATACTTCATCCAGATATGGAGAGGAAAAGAATGTTTCTTGTTCTATTTAATTTCAATCGTGCCCCCACATTCAGCAGGAGTTCCCAAGGCTAAGGCTCTTTGGTGACACATCTGTTTGTCTATTATCTATATTTTTACCAGCAACACTCATGCCTATACCATTACCTACTAGTATTCTTAAACCCATACCTATAGTTATATCTGTATCTGTCTCATAAATAAACCACTTGACTATTAAAATCCATTTTAAATAATAACTTGTAGGTTGGTGTGATTGTGGGGACATCTCTTCCAGTGGTTACTTTCCTTTCCAAGAAATTTCCTCCTCCAAAATCTTCTATAGCTTCACATTTCCTGAAGAATAAACCCCATAGCCAGCTCCCGTGGCACCTTGTGATCTGAATCTCAGTTGCCTTTCCAGGAATCTCTTGTGCTATTTTTCTTTGTGTACTCACACTCCAGCTGTTTTCCATTGTTGGGTAGGAAGTTATCACAAACTTAGTGGCTCAAGATTACACTCACTTATTATCTCACCCTTCAGTGGGTCAGAAATCTTGTGGGCTCTGCTGGGTTCTCCGTTCAGGGCTTCATAATCCCGAGATGCAGGCTGTGCTGCCTCACCGTCCTCTTCCAAGCTCACCTGATGTGTGAAGAATTCGTTTCCTTGCAGCTACAGAGTTCATGAGGCTCAGTCTTCACAGCCTCCAGGAAAGTGTATCTGAGTTTGAACCTCTCGTTGAAGAGGCATCTTGTTAGGTCAGACCCACACAGGGCAATCTCTTTTTGATTAACTTAGTTGATTAGAGGCTTTCATTATGTCTGCAAAAAATCCTTTTTGCCACAGAAAGCAATATAATCATGGGAATGACATGCCTTCATGTTCACAAGTTCTGCCATTCTCAAGATAAGCATATTACACAAAGTATGTATATCAGGATGTGGGAATGTTGGGGGCCATCTTAGAAGTCTGCCTACCACATCAGCCAAAGTGAACTACTTGTTCTTACTTATTGTGCCTCACACATGTTTTTTTTTTTTTTTTTTGGCTGGGAAAGATTTGCACTGAGCTAACATCTATCTGTTGCCAATCTTCCTCTGTTTTTTGTTTCTACCTTTGCAAAGCCCCAGTACGTGGTTGCATATTCTAGTTGTAGGACTTTCTAGTTCTTCTATGTGAGCCGCTTCCACAGCATGGCTACTGACAGACAAGTGCTGTAGTTCTGCGCCCAGGGAATGGTACCTGTACTGGTGAAGTGGAGTGCACCGAAATTTAACCACTAGGCCATCAGGGCTGGCTCATCACACATTTTCTCAATATTTTTATTTGTGTGGCTCCTTCTGTCTGGAATGATTCCTTTTCCTCAAATTTACATGTATTAATACTATACAGCTTTTTAAATTCAAGATTTAGTATAAATACTGTCTCACTGAAGAAGCTGAGTCTCTAAATAGCTCAGTGTTTTTGAACTGTGTTGATTATTACTGTGTTTTGAAAACAGCTTAATGAGTGAACACCCAGTATTAAACAAAGAGGAATACAATAGAATAGAAAATAGAAGTTGCATAGCATAAGGATAAAATATTGTTCAGAGACACATTTGGTTCAGGTTTATGTAAACACAAAGTGTAAAACGAATTTATTACTGTGGTTTGAAGTAAAAAGAAGTTTGAGAAACACTGCTGCAGCAAATCTCTAATGGCAATTGTCATTTTCCACCTTGAATTATAGTATCTCTATCCATTTCATATCTGTACTGTATTATTCATTCCTTCAAGTAGGAACTATGTCTCATTTATCTTTGTATCACCCCAAGAGCTAATATAGTGCCTTGTACTTAGTATGAATGCATAAAAATGTGTAGAATAAATAAAAGTAAAATTTATGTTTTAGATTTTTAATTTTGCTTTCCAACAAATAATCAAGTTATATCTAAATCTATGTTCTTCAAGTTTTCTTGATTTTATATAAAAATTTCTTATTGTTGAAACACAAAGAATACTTTCATCAATAGTAAATCATTGTAAATGTTCAGGTGTTGGTAATATGTAGACATCCAGGTAATTGATTAAAATTTTTCTCCTATTACATTATTGGGCTTCTGGGAAAAGGTTACATTTTAATTCAACAAATATTTATTGTGTTAATGAGTTCTGGGCACCACAAATATAATAGAGCACAGTATGGTAAGGTTCTTGGCCTTGGGGAGGCCGCAGTCTACTGAGAGAGACGGTAAACACGTAAATGGAAGGATTACACTGTGATTAGCATTATCAAAGGCAGAGTTCTGTGATAGAACATTACTGAGAGGGCCAACTGTAGAGAGACAGTCAGCAGAGTCTTCTCGAACGAGGACAAGGTTGAAGACTTAAGAATTTGGAGATTGTGAGATATTTTAATTCAGGACTAGACTCTACAACATTCACAGGTAATTTACTGTGAAATCTTGTGATTATGTGTTGGTAGAAAATATTTAATTATTCACTAGCATTCTCTTATTGTTCAATGGTAGATAAAGTCATTCAATGAATATTACATTATGATATGCAAATTTGTACATTTAAGCATTTGTTAAGGACCAAAATATACTTAGCCTTTACACAAAAATTCAAAATTCTCCCTCTCTCTGTATGTCTCTCTATATTTTTATATATACATATAAGTAAAGTTTGAACTGTGTCTGTTTACCTCTCAATATTTTGCTAGCATTTGAAAGCATTCATAAAATGCCTACTTGATTTTTTTTACTGTGTATTTAACAATATAAATCTAATTACATTTTATTTAACTGACATCAGCTATTTGACCTAAATAATTTTAATTTGGGAGATACAAATTCAACGTCAGAATTCTGCTTTTATACCTTCTTCAGTTCTTGTGTTCTAACTGAAAGTTTACCATTGTCAAAAATCCAGAAATAGCAAAATGAAAACCATCAAGTCAATATGCAGTATTTAGTAAGAGTTCATTGTGCACATAAGAACAGTTCTTGAACTGAGAGCTTTCAGATTCAAAGACTGATGTGAGACTCAGTGGTGTTGAGTTACAGGACGGCTTATATGGTGAACACAGGCAAGTTGTTCACCCTTTATAATAACTGGTTATCACAAAGGTGGTTTCGAGACAGCAGGGGATTGGTTAAAAGTGATTATCTCATACCATTTTTAGAAGGTGACAAGTTTCTTTATGATTGTCAGAGGCATTTACAAGTTAAGTTTTGCTTATATTCATGGAATAAGCTAGAGTTAGTTTTGCTTACATGTCTTAAAAGGTTTTGTCTGCACAGGAAATTCTCAAGTCTGCTCTCCATTTTGTACTTAATTTTAACACTATGTTTGGGGAAGCAGAGTTAATAAAATTATTCTTTAAAACCTGCATTTTAAAAAACGGAGACAGTGATATTAATGGATATATGCTTTGTCTGTTGTATCTTTTGCCATAGACTATTCGATATTTAAAGATTACATTCCCAATTACTTTTATCTTATTTTTTTCTGAAGTAAAAACTGTTTTCCCTGAAGTAATAACTCGAAGTCAAAAATTAAAAATATTCAGACACCTCAACAAACATTGTCATGTACTTCAAAAACATACCCTTCCTGCCCTTGGCTAGAATGCCCAGGTAAGTGCATTAAAAGTATGTTTTTAGGGGCCAGTCCTGTAGCCTAGTTGTTAAGTTCAGCCTGCTCTGCCTTGGTGGCTCAGGTTCAGTTCCCAGCGCAGATCTACACCACTCGTTGGCAGCCATGCTGTGGCAGCAACCCACATACAAAATAGAGGAAGATTGGCACAGAAGTTAGCTCATGGTGGATCTTCCTCAGGAAAAAGAGGAAGACTCGCAACAGATATCAGCTCAGGGCAAATCTTCCTCAGCAAAAAAAAAAAAAAAAAAGTATGTTTCTAATAAAAAGAATTTTAAACAGTACCTTTCCAGCACAACATTAATATGCTCCTTATTTATTTACTTCTCTGGTTATATCTTGATTTTCACTTTAAGACTGGAAGGAGCATTGGTGTATCAAGATAATTAATTGTTGGTTTCTACTGTCTGTTAGAGTTTGCAGCATGCTAGTTCCAGATTTAAAGACTTTTAATGCCTACCAAATTAAATACAAACTACTCAGCGTGGGATCTCGGGCTCTTCAGCACTTGACTGCAGCATCCCATTTCAGCCTACTTGCTGACCACTCCCTGCAGAGAGTCTGCATTTTATCTAAACAGACATTCTTGCTCTTTGCTAAGCATGATCCCTCAACTCTAGTGTCTGTGCTTCTCCTCTTATTTTTCCTTTGCTCATGAAATTTCCTGTCTTTCTAACTAACCTAACCATTCTTCAAAGTCCAGTACAAACACAGTCATTTTGAGATAACTCTGGCTTCCTCCTTCACGGTCCATAGAACTCTGTTCTGGACTCCTGTTATGCCAACTATCATTTTCTGGCTTGTGTCCCTATTTTTATGTATTTATTCTTCCTCTGCTACTGGACTGTAAGGTCACTGTTTCTTCACCTTTGTAGCCCAAATACGTTCAATGGATAGTCTCTGAAAATTGTTCTCCAAGAACAGCTTTGGAAAACTTCATGATTTATGCTTTGATTTGTAAGCTTTAAAATGCACTTAAAACACTATTTTCTCATGGATTATTTAAACTTATACTTGTGCCCAAAGGAATGAGTCAGATTTTAGACAATTATTTTGAAATCTTATATTCTTAACTTTTGCCCAAAAGTCATTTGGCAGATTATCTTTGTTTCTCTTGTGCTCCGTTGTTATTGTTTTGCTTTAGGCAAATTTACAGAGCCAAAATGTTACATTAAGGGATAATGCTTTCTATGCTATTCTTAACCATTTTTTTCTCCAATGTAACAGATTTTTTCTTAACCTTTGTTTAGAAAGTTAATCTTTGGTGTGAATAAATATTTATTTAATAAGTCAGTAAACTGTTCTAGTTCTAAGCAGATGTGAATTTGTAAGATGACATATTCTTTGCATTTTTATAATTTTGTATTTTTTAAATATAGATGGTCCCCAAGTTAAAGATGATTCCACTTAATGATTTTTCAGCTTTAACATGGTGTGAAAGCAATATGCATTCGGTAGAAACTGTACTCTGGATTTTGAATTTTGATCTTTTCGTGGGCTAGTGATATTGGGATGGGGCACTCTGTCATGATGCTGGGCAGCAGCCCCCATGGCTCCCAGTCAGCCCTGCAATCACGAGGGTGAACAACAGAGACACGCCCACTCCTTCTGTCTGTGACTTTCAGTAGAGTGTTCAGTAAATTACATGAGATAGTCAACACCGTATGATAAAACAGGCTCTGTGTGAGATGACTTTGCCCAACTGTGGGCTCCTGTGAGTGTTCTGAGCACGTTTAGGGGAGGCTGGGCCGAGCTATGGTGTTCAGTAGGTTAGGTGTATGGAATGCATTTTTTTTTTTTAAAGATTGGCACTTGAGCTAACTGTTATCAATTTTTTTTTTTTCTGCTTTATCTCCCCAAATCCCCCAGGTACATAGTTGTGTATCTTAGTTGCAGGTCCTTCTAGTTGTGGCCTCAGCATGGCCTGACGAGAGGTGCCATGCCTGCGTCCAGGACAGAACCAGCGAAACCCTGGGCCATAGCAGTGGAGTGTGCAAACTTAACCACTAGGCCACGGGACCAGCCCCTGAATGCATTTTTGATTTGCAATGTTTTCAACTGACCATGGTCTTATCAGGACATAACCCCATTGTTAATTTGAGGAAGATGTTTATGAAGAATAACCGAAGCTAGAGTGAATTGGTGTTTTGTGGTTTTATGTTATTTTCCTTAAGAAAGTTATATTTCTGTCTTTGTATAGCAAACAAATAAATAAGCCTCAGTATAACACTTTAATAACATTAGGGGCATCCTGGAAGATATGCACAAAATCCTCTTTTCTGTGTGTGTGAGAAGAACTACTGTAAGAATATTTTCTTCTAGGAAACTGGAGTAAATGGGACTGTGCAGCCTGAGACAGGAATGATGAAATTCATTTTCATTAATTAAACTCGTCAGGATTTGGGGCCATTTCTTGGGTCCATGTCATCTGCTTCTATCATAAATCCTTATCACTGTCTTTTAAGTACAATTTTTGAGATTGTATGTTTAATCTCTAAAATTAGGTAAACTGTCAACAATTAACCAAAATGTCACCACAAGCAAATGGAAAAATGCTGTCCCTATGACTGGGTGGGAGAAGAGCCTGGCATTTTTCTGGATGAAGCACAAAACAAAACTCCCCTCACGCGAGGTTCTGGCTCTAGACCTTAGCAGAGCTGCGTTGAGAAATGCGATTTATTATTCTACTAAGAAGATAATATTTTATATACAGGCTTTAGGTCCCACAGTGTTTCAATTTCTCAGTGACATAGGTTTGCTTATTCAGATAATAATGAGTACTTACTGGTACATTAATAGCAGCCCTAAAACTTTGCGATTTTTCTATAGAAAGAATTTGATAAATCTTTCTGACAACCAGCTGGTGTTCAAACACTTGAACCTGAATAAAAGGCTCTTAATAAATTACTAGACGTGTTTGTGACTTGTAATTCCAATGGCATGGAAAACACGTTTGTTTGAGTGAAAGTCTTTCTCAGCAGAAAATCTGCATTTGAAATTAATTATCATAATTCACTATAATTTGCATAATATTTGATGAGAAAACATTGTCTTAGAAATTCTTAGGATTATAGTCTGCAGAAAGCTATCTAACAATCACATTAGTTTATGGACCACGTCAACATTCATCAACCTTTGCCAAATAGGAGACGTGCAGGATTTTCTTTCTTTGCACGGGAGGGGGCATTAGACGTGGACATTGTTTCTTTCCCATGATGGCTCATTGATTTAGAAGGATGGCTCCTGCATCAAACGTAGCATCTAGTACAGGAAACTATGAGATTTTGAGAAAGCATTTCTTTTTAGAATTGATTTAAGCCATTCTGAATATGACCAACGTGCCTAGCTGACACTTGAAAAATTTTGACTTAAGTGAAAATTTCTGTTCGTGCTTCCACTAAAAATACTGTATTCTCTATTCCCGTTTCTCTTTTTCTCACCACTCCTCCAGCATCTCACAATCTTTCACCAATCCCTTCATCCCCACAAGGACAAGATATTTGCACTTGGCAGAGGAGAGAAGACTTCATGAAGGAAGTCACCTCTGACTAGAATCTTGAATAATAAAAGGGATTAGACCTCATAACATAAAAATCTTAGATAAATATCCTTACCTATACCTCTCCACAGGTCAATCGTGATAAATTACTAGTACAATGATGATAATTTGCAAATATGTCTTCTCTACTAAATACTCCATCTACATTCATTCATGGATTCACTCATTTATTCATTTCATGTTTACTATATATTTGGTGCAAAGGGCATGGGAAGATAGATACATAAGCAACTGATTATAATAAAATAAAATAATGTTTTTTTTAACAAAGGTACATAAAGACTATGAGACTATAAAGGGATAACTGGACCGTCTTCACAGTGGAGATGACATTTGAGCACTGAGATTAGAGAAGAGATAAGAGAAGGGGAAAAAAGAAACAGGGAACAGCATAAGTACACTTGAAAAGAAAACATGACATGTTTGGGAAAATGTAAGAAGAGTAAAGAGATAAAAGCTCTTGAGAAAGTAGGAAGAAGTCAGACTGTGGTTGACTTTGGATGTCGTCCTAAAGTAGGCTCTCTAAAGAGTCACGAGGAGCTGCCAGGGACCAACCCTGACTGGAGAAATTTCCCTAGGGATGCCTGTTTGCTACCAATGAGGATGATGCTCTGTGGCCTATGGGCGATCTGTGGGCTAGGACACAAAAGTCCTGGAAAGGAAATTGTGTTATGTTGTTTTGTTTGTTTGGTTTTATTTTTTTATTCCAAAGTAGATTTATTAAAAATGTATTTAATAGACTAGAATAATTTGTAATCCAATCAAGGCACCAAGTCAGGTAATCTGGGGGAAAATGTAAAAGAAAGCTGCAATCCTATAAGTGACATCGTACAATGTGACCAAAACAATGGTGTCATTAAAAAAATGAGCAGCCAAAGATGAATAATTTTCTGCATGTCTCCAGTACTGAGCAGGTGGCAGAGACAGGTTTGAGTGACCAAAAAAAATGTGTCCCTAATTAGCAGGTAGCAAATGTTTACATATATCTGTCAGAATATGTATCTGAAATTAGGAAACAGGCGAAAGCCATGACTGGGTATTCTTTTACTGCAGCCACGGGCTGGACTTTTTACTGACTGGGCAGTTTTCACGTTCATGAAGTCAGGGCATAAGTCAAATTGTAGATTTTTGTCCAGTAAAGATGCAAATAATTTCTGTGCAGTGCAACGATGAAACACCAAAGATCATGATATATGGCTCCATTAGATGTTAACTATTTTAAAAATAATCCAATCTAGCAGTTTTAATTTTGATCTAATCTAGCAATTTTAAATAGTGATAAATTGCCCATACACACCTAGTTTCTCAAATGATATTTGAATCATTGTAAACATCTTACTGGTGGCTTGATTCATAAGTAGGATAAAATCTTTGACATGGCTTCATTTTACACTTTCATGAGAGTCATGATTTTATCTTTTTTGAAAATTATGCTTCAATATATTCTTATAAGGAGAGAATATTAGGCTATCATTATCATCCATTAGGGTTTATTAGATGCTCTTTAGTTATATTTTTTGCTTTACAAGCAAATCTTGATAATGGTTTGATACCCACGTTAATGAGAGAATTGTGTCTTGCTGCCACGTATGTTATTTTCTGCTGAGAAATTCGAGTCAGGCTGCTTGGGATCCCGTTCCCAGTTCTTCCAAGCATTAGTTTCATGACATAGACTGCGACTAAATTTCTCTGATTTTCCATCACCTTGGTAAAATGAAGGAAGCGAGACCTGTTCTACAGTGCTGTCATGAGAATGTAAACAGAGTATTCCACTTTGAGTATCTCGCATGTCTGAAACGCAAGAGGAATGCGGCACATTCTCCTAGTCCTGTTTGTGTTGAAGTTACTGCACGCCTTTGGCTTTTTCATGTAAGAATTTCGGATTAGTTTTCTCTGTCGTGTTTACTTAACACATCCATAACTCAAACATTGTCTTTTTTGTTATTGTGTGGTTTGCATTTTTTCAATTTTTATTTGGAAATCTTTCTTCTCTACTCCAGATGTTTCTATTATTTATTGCCTGCGCCAAACCAGACTTTTTAGAGTGATGTTTTTTCTCATCAGTGTGCTTGGGAGGAGTAAAGAGTTGTGCTTGGCTCAGTCCTGCCCTCTCTCTTCCTGGGACCCAGGGGCGTGCACCCTCATTATGGTGGGTGGGGCATATCAGTGTCTGGGTTTGTAAATCAGCCTAATTCTGGATTCACTTAACAGACCTGTTTGGCTTCATCCCAGCTATGACTACCTGTTTGTTTGTTTGTTTGTGTATCACTCATGAAGGTGATCTTTCCATTTCCACTGGCACGCCCTTGTCTTATTTCTCAATTTGTTCATGATGTATGCTGGGAAGCAGGACGCTTTGGGAAGGTGTCCCTAAGATCCCTAATATCTGTCTCAATTTCTTCCATTTTCTTTGACCTTTCCTTTGCGTTTCCCTGCCCTCCTGCCACTCTCTGTTCTGTATTGGACTGTGGGTAGTCCAAGTCTGTCTAAGGCATGCATCTTTCCTTGGGCTTTACCAACTCTGAAGTACCTCAGGCCTTCCTTCACTGTTGTATGTTGCATACTCTTAACGTTCTATCTAAAAAATGAACACCCTCAAACAGGTGGGCTGGGTTTATTATTGCTAATTTATATGTGTATCTAACAATGGTCAAGCATTGTCACGTAAAATTCACAATAAAATTATCTCCATTTTACAGAAAAAATTGAGTCACAGAGTAGTTAAGTGACTGCCCAAATTAACACACCAGAGAAGTCCAACAGGGTCAGAGCAGGAATGCAAACAGTTTGACTCAGGAACCATGAAACACTTCACTATCTTGTCTCTCTATGATGAGAAAACAGAAACAAAGAGGAAACAGGGGCTTGCCTGTGATTCAGAAGATGTGCTTATCTGAGCTCCAATGCTACGTCACCTTGAGAAAACTTATGTCACGTCTTTGAGCCTCATGTTGTCACGTGTTCAGTGGAAATATTAATACCTGCCCTGCATTCTTGCCAGACTTATTGGGAAGGTAAAGTGCAAAAGAATCTGACTTATTTCATTTGTTCTATGGTGCCTTGTTCCAGAAAGGATTTAATGCAGCGTGGGCATGCATATGGAAGCTCCCTGCAACTGTTCAATGCTAAGCAACTCCAGGTCATCATATTGTTTGTCGAGGTAAACCCTAGCAGAGGTAAGCACGTGCCCGCTCTAAGAAGAGGCTATCTGCCCTGGCAGGCAAGTCTTTCACCTGCCGGGTGGGGAATATTTTGTGGAAACACACCCATCGTAGTCGGGAGAGGAAGCGGGAATTTCTAATACATTGATTGTCACCATTCCTATTGGGTCTTCCCAACCCAGAAGTAAAAGTAAATCACATGATTTCAGAATTTTGCAAGGGGGAAGCTGAAAACTGCATTCTAGAAGAGGGGAAGGAGTAGCAAGAACTCTGTAATTGGTGGAGGGACGTGGAAGAACCTTGTTTTAATGACAGAATAGCAGAATTCGTGCAGCAGATATGGCATAGAGAAAGCTGAGATATTCTAGGTAAAAAAGAAAAAAAATAATTTTAAAACTGCTATGTCTGAAAGCTACATAGCTTTCTGGACGTTTCTTCCAAACTGCTGTGTTGTCTTCTATAGCTAATTTGCAGAAATGCTTAGAGTTTAACAACATGTGTAAAAAATTATTCTCAGGGAATAAATGAGCCATTTGTATTCAAATCACTGGTGTTAGTAATGTGCAAAGTAAGTGAATCATCCCAGCTAGTGGGTACTTGGAAACTAAATTAGCCACAAGTATTACGACGATGGGAATAGATGCTGGTTTTAAAACCCCAGGAAAGGGTATGATTCTGGCAATTAATATTCCATTGTTTCATAGTGGAATACTTTATCAGAATACGAAACTGAGTAAAATCAGGAGACATTTCCCTCTATTTTTAGAATGCATGTCAAAATGCAATTATATAAATAATGGTATACTTTTGGGTGAAATGCATTTTAAACTAATTTCCAATTTCTATATTGAGATAACATTAAAATCAAGAAATAAAAACACAAGGGTAATAAACAAAATTTTACGTGTTGCTGCTGGAGTAAGAAAACTTTGGTCATTAAAAGCATGGGCTTCTGAGTGAACCGATTTGGATTTAAATCCTTAACTCCTATTTCTTCCTAGTGATGGGCCCTTGTGTAAATTACTGAAATCATCCATTCCTTAGCTTTTCTATCTGTAATATGAATATCAGTTAATAAGGGTCACAGGGCAGTAGGACTAAATGAGATAGTGTATGGGGAACAATTATCATGGTGTCTGGTTCATCATAAAACTCAATAGGTGGTGCATATTCTTTCAGCTATTTTAAATGTTATTGGTATAATTTTGATATTTCTCTTCTTGGATAGTAGATTGTCACAGTGAAGACCTGTCATCTCTATATAAAGAAGAAGCAAAGTAAAAACCCAATGGTAATAAATCTATTAAAGCTAAGGAATCTTAATAGGCTCACTTTTCCTGCATGTATGGAAGATGACTCATACATATTTTCATGAGATACATTTATTTTATGAGAATGGAAGTAAATTGGCTTTTTTTGTAGCATCTACTAGGTGTCAGGGACCTTATTTGGTGCTTTGTTTTCAGTAATACTGTGAGATTGATATTATCATTCCCATTTTATAGAAAGAGATCATAGATAGTACATGTAACTAAGTTGTTCTCTTAGTCTGTGTAGAGGCAGGATAACTGGTAGAGTTAAGAATATGAAGTCTAAAGTCATACCGCTTGGACTCAAATCAGGTGCAATGTCATTAAATGTAATCATATACTTAGAGTGCCTGTGATATAGCAAGCGCTCAAAGAACAATGGCTATTGTTATTACTATACTACACTATTATGCTTATAAATATTTTTGTTGTAAGAAGAATTAGATCCATAGCCTTTGCCTGGAGTGGCATTCAAGTAGCTGCCTGTCCACCGCTGTTTGGTGATCAAAGGGCATCTTCCCGCTATGGGTGATGTTCAGGAGGTCCTGGTCAGTGTTCTGCCTTGTTCTGACCATACTGGTTCTGAAAGGTACTGAATATCCACTATACTTCTAACCACTTGACATTTAACAATGCAGTCAAGGCTGCTATGTGCCCTGGACAACGTATGAGGGAGACTGAGTTGGTGGAAATTTCTCCTCTGCTCTTCTCTTACGCAACTGGATATGCTCCAGTAACAAAGAAAAGCTGGTATATCATGTGTGTGAGCATGAAGGTGAGCACAAATGAGATCACAAATGGAAACATTAACAATGTACAAAAATTTTTTGGGGGAGCGAAGAAGACGGTCCCTGAACTAACAGCTGTTGCCAATCTTCCCCTTTTTGCTTGAGGAAAATTGTTCCTGAGAACATTTGTGCCAATATTCCTCTATTTTGTATATGGGACACAGCCACAGCATGGTTTGATGAATGGTGTGTAGGACTGCACTTGGGATTCGAGCCTGCAAACCCCAGGCTGCCAAAATGGAGCACTCGAACTTAACCACCATGCCACTGGGCCTGCCCCTATGAAAACTTTTCAAGAATTAAAAAAAAAAAAAGCCTTTCTATGAAATTATATTAAAAGGCTATGCAAAGATATAGATGGGTAATTTCCAGTTTTCTCTGATTGAAAATTAGCTATTTCCTAGGGCCACCAAGATTACAGAAGTTATATTGTCATCTGACAGTCAGGAGAAGAAAAACAAACAAAAACTATTCCCTCTGATATAAAGCCTTAGCTGAGAAAATCTATTTAAACAAAGATCAATGACAAATATATATGTGTATTTGTGTATTTTTAATATGTTATTATATGTTTTTCTGATTATCTCCTTAATGAATTGGTAATGCCATAAGGAAGTCTGCCTTTATAAATGTGATTTGAAATTTTGACTTGAATTGAAGTATAATCATGGAACTACAGAGAAATCCTCACTTAATTGAGTAAAGCCCTTTGATAGAAGTCTAACAGCAAGGGAGGAGAATTCATCCAAATGAAGTTAATATGTACAATTTAATTTTACAACCATCTTTAATTTGAAAATCCCCAAATGCTTGATAAGCAAGTGAATGTTCTTCCTTATATTTAATAGGTCATGGTTCTGTAACAATTTCATGTTAATTGATCCACTTGGCCAGGAGAAGAATTGATACAGGAACATGGGGATATAGAAATGTTTTCATTTCCTGGTTATTTTAATATTATTATTAATAACCTTAGCATCTTTTAAATTGAATCTTTTTAACTCAAGAGCTATCATAATAATTTTTTAAGTTTCTAAAACAATTCTATAATCATAGCCTTTAAAAATTAAAGAAATGAGCAAGAATGCCAGTAGTTCACAAGAGTTTATCTATTTGCATATATGTGAATATACATACACACAAAAGAAATATGCACGTACTTTCGTTTTGTTTCTCATTGAAATTGCATATATAAGGATACGTTAGAAATAAAAAATAGTAAACAGACATAGTCTTGATGGCAGGACGTACATCTTACTAAAATATTTTTCGTATACATAGGTGAATTTCTTAGCTTGATTTTCTTGTTTCCTCTGTTGAGTGATACAGCATAGGAATTGAACATCTCATTTTTATAAGCCTTTTTAAAGTTTAGAAAATACTAAACACTCGTACAATATAAAGTCATGAAATATCGTTTATTCTAAAAATTCAATGATTTTGCAAATCAAGCTTAGAATTTGTGATTAAGTCTCTATGGTAGTCAAATAATTTGTTAGTGAATGACATTCATAGAATATTCATGAGACCAAAGTACAAATATAAACTTCAGAAGACTAATCAAATAGTATGTTCATTATAAATAGATTATAGTCTCTTTTTGATATCATAAATCATTATTTTTGGAAATCCACGTTGAGTCATCCATTCAAAACTTTTTGGTCAAAGGCAAAATGAAGATAGTAATATGTTTCAACCTGAGACTTTCTACTTATGACAACTTTAATATTCTTTCAAGGACACCATAATCTTGTTCAGTGTCATTGGAGTTACTGTTTGTCTTCATATTTTGTAATGGCATTGGAGCGTCCGCGTCAGTCTGCTTAGGTAGTACGCGGAAGTACTTATAGATCTGAACACTCTGGTCAGCAGAACTATGATTAGAAATGTTTATCTTATCTCCTTCTGTCCCTCCTCCACTTTCTTCTTTCTTTTATCAAAACATGCTAATTGAGACAAAAAAAACCCTCTGCTTTGGTGGAGCATGCATATTAAGTAAATTATATAGTAAATTAGAAGATACTGAGTACTCTGGTGTCTGACCAAAAATTGTGGTCAGGATACAGGAAACTGAGAGTTCTGGGGATGAGGATGGGGTTGAGATTTTAAGTAACGTGACCAGGCTAGGTCTCACTGACAAGATGAGATGTGAGCAAAGAATCGAAAAGATGAAAGATTTAACCAACAATACATAGAAGAACATTGCAGGCAGAGAAAATAGCCCAAACAAAGATCCTAAGGCAAGTTTACGTCTGTTGAAATCTAGAAATCTGAGGGAGCCCTCTATAGTTTGTGCAGAATGAAGGAGGGGAAGAATAGGAGGAAATGACCTCACAGGCACAATGAGGGTTCCTATGATCTATTGACTCCTGTCATAGGTCACTATGACCCATGAGCCAAATCTGACCTCTAGACTATTTTCATAAATAAAGTTTATTGAAACACAGGGCACACCTATTGGCATACTTATTGTCCATGGCTGCTTTCATGCTACAACAATGACAGAGCCGAGCAGTTGGGACAGAGACCTACAAAGCCTAAAATATTCACTATCTGGCCCTTTACAGAAAAAGATTACTGCTCCCTGATCTATGACCATTGTAGAGATTTCCATATATTTTCTGAGGAAAATGGGGAGCCTCTGGGGAGTTTTGAGCACAGTAGTCACGTAATCTGATAACGTTTAAAACATTTGTTTTGGTTTCTGCCTTGTGAATAAAATGAAGAAGGACAAGGGTGGAAGGAGGCCCTTGAGGAGCTAGTGCAAAAATCCACGTGGAGGTTGTCGCGGCTGAGACAGCCTGGTAGTCATGGAAGTGGTGAAGGAGAAAGCCCGAATCACCTTGAGTAGTCTGCAAACTGAACTCTGGGCTTTAAGGACAGTACAGTGTAGGTTAGGGCTCAAAAGGAAACGAGGACCAGGTTGACATTTTGCAACGGAAACTAGCACACCCCTCTGAGTGTAATACTACTAGTCTATCCTGAGACCACCTTGAAGACCATATATGACTAAGCAGAGGCACCAGCATCAATCGTGGATATTATATACCATTTGTACAAGGTTTTCATTTTGATTTCCATTTAAATTTTATTATGGAATATATCGATCACACCAAAGAATGTCTAAAACACACACACACACACACACACACATTTAAAGCTAATTTTAAGAATATATGTATGCATATATATTTCTCCCACATCACATTTCTCTTTTTCATTACCGTGTATAAACATTATCTTGCTTTTGGGGGATATCATTTTACAATTAATGTAAATATAAATAAACAATACATTGTTTAGCTTTTCAGTTTTTTGAAATTAGATAGAATTATGCTGATTTTAGACTCTTGAAACTTGTTTCTTTTGTTTGATAGCCCATATTGACTGCATCTCTGTGAGGTTGCTAAATATATTTCTACTTGGTTTTACTAAGATATATGCAGAGAAAGCATCTGAATCTTTAAGTGATCGAATCCAGGAGTTAAAAAGAGTGACAATGAAATTAATATTGTCCTGTTACTTCCTTTTTTATTGATTTTAATACAGATTTTATATATATTCATTAGAGACATTTAAGAAATATAAGAAGTTTGTGTCTTGATAAAGAAAAGAATTTCTTTTACAGTTATTTAAAATGTTACCATAAGAACTTGTGAAGACTTTATCATTGTATATAATTATTCCTCTGTGACACCTGTCAAAAATTATATCAGATTAAAAAGAGGACTCAAACTTTCTTTTTTAAATGTGCTTGACTACTGGTTAGGATACAGTTGGGCTTCATAACAATGAAACTGTCATTGAATCTTCATATGGTCCACATTGCAGGTTGCATTTTTCGAGATAAGTCTGTCATCGTCTTCTTTTTATCAACTGATACTTTGACAGACTTGAGATTTGAAGTTGAATCTGTTGCAACACTTTTAATGATCTAACATAAATTGTTATGATATATCATTATGATGAAATAAAAACAAGAAATGATCTCATTAAATCATGCAGCATTTTACGACATGTCACTAAGTGGTACTCAGGTGGCTGAATTCAGTACAGTTGCCAAAGATGTATTTATCCTACCGATAGTTAGATTATGGATGGATAAAGCATATAACATGATTCAATAAGGGCTGTCTGTGGGCATCAGGAAAACTAAAATAGATGATTACAAGTAATACATATCTAGGAATTTCTTGACGCAGAGTTATGTAACAACCAACCCAAAGAATTATATATATGTGTGTGTGTGTGTATATATATACACACACACACATATATATACTATAATCTGATTTATTCATGTTAGACATTAGATATATTAATGAGTTTACAAAAAAATTTCAGAATGTGATAGACATAAATTTTGAAGAGATAAGATAAGGAGAAATAAATGCTATGGAGAGACAAAGATACCATGTCTTGTCGAATGTTGAATAAAACTAAGTATTATTCTTATTCATGGCTCAAATGTGTTTTCTTTCCCACAGGTTAAAAAAAGATGACTATTAAACTTTTCCTTCGATCTTGTTTAATTTTAATGTTACATTGGAACCTCTTTTCACACAAGTAGCTATCTCTTTGTGGTTATAAAAATTAAATACATTGAGAGAATACGAGATCTGAACATTAAAAAGGTAAAATATCTTCAAGAAAAATAATGTGTTCATGCCTATATGATAATTTGACTTTTGATAGCATATACTACAGGAACAAATAATTTCCATAGATTTCTTGCAGGTATGTGGTTTTCAACAAAGTAGATAACTATAAATTTATACACATAACTCTGTTAACTTTGGCCTAGCTGTCTTAGAACTCACCTTAAATAAGGACACATATTTCAGAACTTTATCAGAAAACTATTCTACCGTAATAAGAGATATCACTTGAAAGCTTTCCAAAATGATAATTAGTGAAGAGAAGACACATAAAACTGTCCAGGTTGAAGAGTTATTGGCACTGATGCTCCTTGTCAAAATGTGAATGCTATTTATCTGCAGACATTAATTATGGACGGCTTTTTTTCAAGTAGGTTAATAGATAATTTTCATTGGCTACCTCTCATAACAGAGCTCAAGAACCATCATAATGAATGGGCCACCAGGTCTGAGAATTTTCATTTCAGGTGGAACAAGGTTACCTCAAGATCTTAACAGTATGGCAAATTTGACACTTGACATGAAATTACTCTCAGTGGATATATTTTGCAAATGTACTTCTGGTTCTATCAGTACAAGAACTCTAAAATATATTAGGCTCTAGTAGAACACTTTTTAAAAAATATTTTAACTATTACATTTTGGACCTCTTCTAAATTTTAAAAGACAGAATAATCAGGCACACTTTCTTTTTTAAATTGGTCACTTCAGTCAAATTGTAAACATTCCATTTTTTTGACAGGTGAATTCATATAGATCTTTTTGGAAAATCTACTTATAAGATACTGTAACTTTAGAAATTAACATCCTTTTTAGAGGGGAATTATAGAGGGCAAATGAGAGTGAAATATGTATGAGATGGAAATTTATAATTGCCAATGCATATGAATTATAGTTGGATCCTTTCAAAACTTTCTGTGTGGCTTAATTTTAGTATGAAAATAAGTATAAGCTTCCTCCGGGGAACTTCCACCAGGGCCCATTATGACCTCATCCATCTCACTTTATCCAAATTCATTATCACTTTAAACAAATAATCAATCAGATGAATTTTATTTACGTAAAATGGAGGTTATATTTGAGTACTACACACACGCGAGTGCACACACACACACACTTTGCATAAGGTGAATACTTGTGCCTCAAACACAAGTTCAGATGTTAGAATTAAAACTGTTTGGAAAATTAATTTTTCAAAGTGGTTCTTCCGAGTTTTCTCTTTTTGTTTTTTAGAGGGAAGTGATCTGAATACTGTGCTTTGATAAATATTATTTAAGGTGTCTAATAATGCAAGCAGCTGTAAGGTGTGGATATAGATACATAACGTATATAAATAATTATTATTTATTATTTATTTTTTATTTTTTTTAAAGATTTTATTTTTTCCTTTTTCTCCCCAAAGCCCCCCGGTACATAGTTGTATATTCTTTGTTGTGGGTCCTTCTAGTTGTGGCATGTGGGACGCTGCCTCGGCGTGGTTTGATGAGCAGTGTCATGTCCGCGCCCAGGATTCGAACCAACGAAACACTGGGCCGCCTGCAGCGGAGCGCGCGAACTTAACCGCTCGGCCACGGGGCCAGCCCCGATAATTATTATTTTTTAAGATGAGAGGCAATGACCTAAAGAACACATCATTACCAACCCAACCTCTTATGTGCTAGTCTTCATAAGAAAACTGTTTCAAAAAATATAAATATTGCAAAAAAAACAAGGACCTCCTTAAGCTCTGTTAACAGATACATCTAAGAAATTTCTGATCCCTTAAGCACATTCAGACCACTGTTTTTAACGTCACCTGTCACCTGTTCTATTCTAGAGTCTGATGGGCCCCCACAGAATCTGTAGTTTACTGGACTAGAAATGAAATGAGAAAGTAAAAATATCGATCTCTATAGATGTACACTGTGAGCAAGTGACCGCTCGTGTTCCTCTTGTACTCCTGTATTCTTCTAGAGGTCATTTTATTTTCTTAAAGCCTGAAGACTTCTCATATAGGATTGCTTTTCGTGGAGTAAAATTTAACAGTATCAACTTAATTTAGAATATTTTAGAAGATTTCAATTCCACTACACAAAAAGCTTTTATTAATCTAAAGGATTTTTTAATCAAAATTATTTTTCTGTTTAATTTATCATATTTCCACTTGAATAAAAATTATTTTAAATCTTCTTAAGGAATATCAAATTCCTTTAGCTCCCAAGAAGCATTCTATGCTTATTTTTTTAGTTACAAAAGTTGTATGTGCTCAAAATAATGTTAAAACTACCAAAAATACAAAGAAAGATGAACACGAACTAATTACAGTTTTTTCAATTTTCTTCTTGCTTTCCCCATTCTTTGTTCTGAAGTTAGCAATTTTGATAGTTTGGCCTGTATCCTTCCATAATTTTCTCATGTTGACATCAACATACATGCAAAAATGTTGCCTTTTCTGGATTAAATATGGGATTGCACTATGAACATTAATAAGTAATTTTTAAAGCTATGAATTCATCATAAATGTCTTTCTAGATTCCTAGAAAAAGATCTAATTATTTTCTTTATAATAGTGGATAGAATGTATATACCTTAATTTGATCACTCATCCCTCTATTGATGGGCATACACGTTTCCCATTTTATGTTGTTATCAATGATGCTGTCATGGGTGTTCACCTATCTATTTTTCTCTATGTTTTTCTTGAAGCACTGATGCTTTTATTTGTAGAGGATCAATTTGTAGAGGCTGAGTTCTTATCTCATGTCAACTGCTCTGATGGATACTGACAATGACCTTCCAAAGGTTACTGCAATGCATTGTCAAACCAGCAATGTACCTGATGGCTATCTTTCCTAAACCTTTGTCTGCAACATTGGTCTTTCAAACCTTTGATGGATTAGTTTTGAATTGTTTTTCTGTTTTTGTTTTTTGTATTGACTGGGATTGTCCTAAGCACCAGTGATTTTGACAATCTTTTCATGCATTTATTGTTTTGAGACCCAGCAGAAACAAATTGTTAAGATGAGGGATTTCAGAGATAGAATGCTTGTTTGAATCCTGGCACCTCTAGTCAGTAGTCTTGTGTTCATAGGCAAGTAACTCAAGACGTCTGTAGCTCAGTTTCTTTCTCTATAAAATAGGTAACAGTTCCCAACTCAGAGGAGAGGTGCCTGGCCAGATCCAGCTTCTCCTTGCTCTTTTCCACTTCATCTTCAATGACTGATGGCATGCCAGTCAGCAGTGGCCCGGGCCCACCACAAGATGTTTGTCCCCAGGACCAAAGAGGCAGCAGTTCTACAGTGGCAGCAGCCTCCCTTAAGCCTCTTCCTGAACTTCCCCTTTATGGTCACACAGTGGATTTCTCTGCAAGCCATATGGAGAAAGAGAGAAGAGTTCTTGCCATCTGGGAGTTGGCCTGGTACTCACAGTGAGGTTTTGGTATTCTCCTGTTCAACATAAATAATCTCACAAACATCAACATCAGACAGGGTCACACTGTGACCCTGATGGATCAAAACAAAAACAGGACCACTGCATAATCACGTCTGAACATAAAAAAACAAGAATGTTGTCCTAACCACAAAAATGACCACATGCTCGCTAATCTTGGCTAAGTAACCACTGCTTCTTTGCCAATTATAGTTTTGGCATTGATCTTGTCTCCCCTCTTTCTAGATAAGATTTATTAAGATACCAAAACATTAAATTATCCTTGTTTCCAGGGTAAAGACCTGTTGGCGTAAACCTGCCTCCAAATCACCTACCACAAGCCTAAATCTTACAATAACTCCTTTCTAATACACTCTTACTGAGACATCCCCATGGTGTGCAATGAAATAAATCCAGCTCGTTCAACTATAGATATGCTCCTGGTGGTCTCGGCTGTTGGGCATCATCACTATGCATTGTTAACTCACACAGTGCTTCTCATGTACTAACCCCTCAGATTCTCAGAGTCCCTTTTGCAGACTTTGAACTTCTCAGCTCTTCCCACTTTTGTGTAAAGTCTAATTGCTATAATATTCTCTGCTTTGTTGACTAACCCCTGACCTCACGCACTCTTAAAGCATACATTTTGCATACTAGTATTTTTCCCGATTCTATCAAGTTTTCCATTCATGCTTTGCTATCACTTATAATACTTGTGTTTTTTTATATTGACATATTATTTAAATGTTTGGAATCATTCTGAAATCTTCTTTGGAATAAGATATATTTTAATAAAATCTTTTTCCCCTATGTGGCAGCCTTCTGAATTGATGCCAGCATATTTCTAAGCCTTAAGTTTATTTTATCAATGTGAGATCCTATCACTCACTGATACAGTTGAATTTGTTCTGATTCATGTCTCTGTTCTGATACATTTGGCAGGTCAAATTTAAGATTTTGTGATAGAGACCCTTACTCCATTGTATTTCAGTAATAGCGAGAACAAAAGAGATCGTTTATAAGGCAGCATGGCACACTAGTACGTTAGCATGTCCTAAATGCAGAAAGAGCTCAGCTCAGACTGTGCTGACGCTACTCCCTGGCAGTGCGTGATCAGGAACAAGTTAACAAAGCGTTGGCAATTTCGTTTTCCCACTTATAAAATGGAGGGAATATATGCATAACACTATTTTTGTGATTGAAATAAGTGTGTAATGTCTAGCACAATATCTGGCACATGGTAGGGGTATATTAATAGTGGGCATATCAACCAACAAAAACATGAATTTGCTCAGGTATCCTTATCTTCACTCTGAAATAACATTGACTGGCTTTTCTATGTGAAATATCAAATGGAAGGAGGAAATAGAAAAGATGAACAGAGGAATTCTAGCGTCTAAAGAGTTTGCATTCTGGTGAGACAGGCAGAATGCAAAACGTTTATCAAACAGAAAAGGAAAAAGAAGCAGGAAGAGGAGGAAGATGAGGAGGAAAAAGAACGCCAATTCAATTCAACGTGACACCACTTCTTTCCAGTGTGAGTGTTGTTCAGTACTGTGTTGTTGTTTTCACTTGTCCTTTACAGGGTTCAAAATCATATAAAACCTCTGACTAGATACATACCACACAAACCACATGGAAACTAAAGGAAATTCCACAGGGTTGGAAAAGAGTCACTGTAAGGGATTTTAATGCTGGTTTGTTACAAATGTGACAGTTGGTATGTAGCTTAACTTCGCCTGTATTTTCATAAATGTGTTATGAAAATTAAGTGAGCAAAGACCTGGGAAGTTCCTGGCACCTAAGTGAGTATGCAGTAATTAGTCCTTTATTTTGTATGGTTCGCTGCCCTTTAATCTGTCACCAAATCTCTCTTTATCCTTACTGTTATTTCGTGCTGTGGTCAAAGTTATTTATCCAGTATTCCAGAAAGTGGCCTGCATTTATGCGGTGCCTTTATTCTCAATGGCCCAAGGCCAGGCCCCACTCCTTGTTAACCGACAGCTCAGGCCCACAGCTCACACAGAACACTAGGTTTACACAGATAGGTGCATTTCATGTCAGTACTCTGTAAACAGAAAGTCCTATTTTTAGGTTAAAGTGAAGGAGGAAGCATAGCAACACTTTATAGTATATATTGGAAGTAGCTTTATGCTGCATTCCTCGGATAAAGCTCTTGTTAAAAGAAAACAAAACAAAAAACTAAAATTTTAAATATCTCAAACCTGGAGATAGAAAATAAAGCAAAAGTTATTTAACATAATAATAGGTCATCTTAGAGTAGACTAGCTAGAGCCAAGAATGGTGTGGGCAGACGGTGGATGAGGCCAGGTACGCCGGAGTCTGTAGGAGCCCAGGTCTTTGGCTCCTCTGGCCAAGTCTGGGGTGGAGGGTTGGGCTTGGTGTAGTTTACACAGTATCAGAATTTCACCTTATAATTCAGTAGCATATTATGTCCCCATGAGATGTTAATTAATATAAAATGAAATTTATGTACTTCCCTCGATAGTGAGTAGATGACACTTTTTTCCTGATCTTTCCAAGGACTCAAACCAACGAACTCTTCCTCCTTGTGTTAAGAGGCATCAGGACAGGATGGAGTCCACCTGGTTAATTCCGCCAGGATTCTGGTGACGGGGCAGATGAAACACGCTAAGTAGTTTCTTCCATGAGATGATGCCTTAACAATGTTCTCATCATAGATATCATATGACCACTTTTAAATTCCCATGTATGCAAATCAAACTCACTCATTTCTCTTTAAAACTAAAACAGCATGCTTTAGAAACTCAATGACTCATACCATAATTTGAGAGTTTTTTGTTCTGTATTGAACAAATGATCATATTCAGTTTCAAATGAATTATTCTGGAGAGAATCGGTTCTTCTCCTTTTGACTTCATTCTAATTGTTAGTTTAAGGGGAAAATATCTATTTTTTACTCATAAAAATGAGATGGAAATAAATTGGTTCCTTGCCTCTGTGTATCTTAAGCTGGTTATGTAAGATTTCTTCTGGGGTTCTTCCTGTGCACTTTATTTGCTATAGAAGAAGCCAAATAATTGGGTTAATTTTGTAAAGTTTTATAAATTATAAATTTTATTAAAAGTAATCGAATAATTCAACTTGAAATAATTTCCTTGCTAGTAACAAGTTCATTTTCTTGCAATAAAGATGAGCCAAAATATACTCTGATAAAGTTAGTTAAAGAAATTACCTTTATATAATTTTAAAATGGGGACTATTTTTAGCCGAGTATTTTCCGTGTCATTCTTATTCGTCCTGCCCATTGGGAAATGATTAGTAAGATATTTAGAGGACAATTAGAATTCCTCTTGTTCAGCATTTTTTCCTTTTTAATCTAATGTTTTTCCCCAAAATGATTTCTAATTTCAAGTTTTTAATTGACTGAGTAGTTTGGTCAAGGACTTAAGTTCCTAGAATATTTGAATTGGAACTTAGAAAGTATGTTTCAATACCTGTAGAAACCTTAGGTTCATAATGTATGTGACTGTTCTCAATTCTTAGAATTCATTTTATCAGATTGAGGAAAAAAGCAGACCTCCAATTTGTTTGTACTTTGTTTTGCAGTATTCACAGTGATATTTTTGCTTATGGTAATTTTTGATCTTAAACATTACTGACCCTGACTAAATTATTTGAGTAGCTGAATATTGGAAATTTTAGGATATTACAGAGGCAAAGTTATAGAAGACATAAATGTGAGATTATCATAGAAAATTTGGAGATCTGTCTTCATCTGTGTCCAGCGGTCATTCATAAGCAAATAATTCTATTCTCATAAATGAGACATAGATGCCTGTATTCTCCTTTAGCTATTGAGAAAAAATTTGAGGGACTTTACTGTTAAGAGATTTCTTTGAATTCTTCCTATTTTTCACCCTATATCTTTGTACAAACTTAATGACTATATTTGCCTTTGATTCATTCTAAATTTTCCAAGGACAGAGTTGAACTTTGTATTATATGTACAGTCATAGAATTTAAAATGCCAAGGCTCACGCATGAAAGAAGCAGAAACAATGGCTTTATTTATGCTCTGCTGATGCTACTCAGACTAAAACTATCTTTCCAAGTGAATCTTATTCATACAAATATTTACTTAGAAAATCAATTTGGATTCAGAGCATTCACAGGATACTGCAAAACATCCCCTCCCAGCGGTTAATTGCATATATACTCTATTTCAATACATTTGGCAAATCATTATTGCAGGCACATTTAATAAATCATAAAAATGATTTTTTTGTTAAAGTGAACTGAACAGAATCTTGCTCTTATTTTAAAAGTTATACCCAAATGCTCCCTGAAGTGTAGGCTTTATTAATCTGTGATTGAATCATAGGGCAATAAGATAAAAATTACAAGAGCCCGCACACACTAATGCATTTGTTTGTGAAAAATTGAACTTGAGACAATTGACAATTTAGACCCTTTCTCTTCGTGACTGGAGTTGCTTTAAGGTTTACTGTAGATGTATTTTCAGAAGGAGCTTCCAAGACGGTCTTCCAAAGCCCACTTTTTTATGTTTATCAGGACTAAAAAATTGCCCTGTTACTCAAATTTCCACTTCCTTTGGACAAAAGTTCAAAAAAGAATGCCTGACTGGGAGTGGTAGATTTAATGGAGATTTAATAATTTGTGCTGAATTTTACCGCTGAATTCCTGATCTGCTTGGGGAATAGATGATGGTCTCTCTGGAGATACAGGATCACTGCTGTTATATGACCTCCTCACGTTGTATTTTGTTCTTATAGAATCGTGCTGGCAAAATATTATGCTGTTTATGAGCTTCAGTTATAATAGGAACTTAAAAGGGGGCATTGATGACTTGAAATGCATTTTGTATGTAGATTTGTGTTAAATGTTAATTTTTATACAAATAAAACTTTGTTAATGCCCATGTAATAGTCACAGGATGTAGAGCCTCAGTTAGTTGATGAAATTGCCTCAGGAGGTGGAGCTCAGTAATACAGACAGGCTAGTGCTCTTTACTTGCCCAATCACATAATCTCTTCTACGTTTTATTGTGTCCACTCAAATATATACTCTGTACAAATGTTTATAATAATAACATCTAGAATTTATGGAATTTCTACACTTAACATATTTTATATACTTTGGAACTCACAACAGTTCCCTCACATATAAAATTATACCCATTTTATAGATGAGACTCCTGAGGCTCGATTGAGTTAAGCCACTGACCTAGTATGTCTAAGACTTGGATTGTTACCAAGATCTGACTAACTCCAAATTATGCACTCTTCATTTACTGCACTGACAATTTATACATTGTTCTATTCATTTCTTTACTGGTGTGTATGGGCCTAACACAGATGGGTGCATTTCAGCCCAAATTCCAAATCACTAAACTGTATAAAATAATAGGCAAGGTGGGGCATTGGCTCATGGAAAGCTCCTACCAAAAGAACGTAGAGACAGTTTTCTAAATTTGGTTGTCAACTGGAGGTCACTTTAGTCTTGTTTCTGGTGTGTTCAAACATAGTTGGGTAGTCTGTAGCACAAGCTTATTGTGGATTTATATGCAGGAATGATTGAGATATTTGGGATAAAAATTCACACTAAGGGAAGAGAGGATGTGGAAAATTCAAGTTCATGGATAATTGGCTTGAGTTAGAAAACAAGACAGTTTTGTCATTGAGATTATTTTCTATTTCACTACTGCACATTTGACTAAGACCTGTGGAGAAGGTCTTACTTTGCAAATATAAAGCAAAAAACGAAACCAAACAAACAGAAAACCCCTGTTCCATTGCACTTCCTCTGGGGCAATGATACAGGTGCTGGTGTGGGTGGACGTGGCAGTTTTGACAGACGTTCTTTAATCATCAGTTGTAGAAGTTAGATATTGGGCAGAGGCCTTGAACCATGCTCTGGCTGGTTGAAATCACCACAGAAAGTTGTGTCAGAAAGAAAGGAAACATCAACTATCATGTGTCAGATGAGGGGCTGTGATTCTGAACACAAGTGAGACGCCTCTTTCACTTCTAAGAGAGTTTTCCAAGACAATTGCAAACATTGCAGGTAGAAATAGAGAAACTGTGGTGACTGCTATTAGTACCCACATCTTAACCTCGAGATGGTATGGTCCAGGAAGCAAAAATGTGTGAATTGCACAGAGCTTGATGATCAGATGAGAATTTAGAGAGCCTGTGTTTCAACTGCATAATTATATACAGAAAAGAATGAATTTCTGAGTACCGTGACTCACCTAAGGACCCCCCAGCTAGGTATTAGCAGACTGAGGACGAGGGAAGACCTTCAGATTCCCTCTCCTGCCCCTTTGTACTAGGCTGTGCCTTGTCTTTAGAGCACGATCATCCATTGTGGAGATGTTACAGCTTAGTGTCTCAGAGCGTAGAGTTCTGAGTCAGATAGACATGGATTCCATCCAAGTCCTTTTCCTGCAAGATGCATGGTTCTGGGCAAATTACCAATCTCTCTGTGCCTCAGTTTCCTCATTGAGAATATCCAAATAATGACAACATCAGCCTCAAAAGGTTGTTTTAAGCATTAATTAGAGCTATAAGGATAGGGTCTAACCTTATAAGTACTCAACAAAGGGTGCTTATTTTATTCACTTATACCATATTAGAGATTAATTCCAAAGTATTTTTCTCCACATATCAACATATTTTCATACAGTTTTAAAGAAATTTTGGAAATAAGAGATATATTCATTTTCCATGTTAAGAAAGAAAGTTGTGTGGATGTAATACTGATTAATTTCATCTCTAAACATTCAAAAGTCATTTGCATGAAGCTGACATTTCAAAAAATATTCACTAGGGTTAAATCTTTACAATAACACCCTGTTAACTGTTCTAGTTTCATATTTAACAGTGGACCGACGACTACATTAAAGGGTCGAGTACCAAAAAATGTGGCTTGATAAGTCAATACAATGAATGATTCCTTTATCACAGATCCAGGAATCTGAATATCTATAATTACCAGAACTCTGTAATAAAAATGAAGTTATTTTGCTCTTTGAATGATAAAATGATTTTTAAGGAATTTGCATGATTATAGCAAGAAAGATACTAATTTAATTTTCATTTTGTTTTAAATATTTAGATGAAAACGTTTTAATAAAAAAGATAATAAATACTGTTTATGGAGCACAGCAGATGGTAGTGAAATGAGAGCTGTACATACTAAAATTCCCGTCAACTTGCCTCCCATATCTTGGTTAGAATAACTAATAGCAATTTTTGTTAGGCACTATTAATCCTTTGTGTTCTATAAATAAAGGAAAAAGACCTTAGATAGTTCAGTCAGTTGCTCAAGATGATAAGGTCAGTTAATAAGTGGAGGATCTAGGACAAAAATTCATATCTAGGGGCTGGCCCGGTGGTGGCGCAGCAGTCAAGTTCGCACCTTCCACTTTGGCGGTCCGGGGTCCACTGGTTTGCTTCCTGGGTGCGGACATGGCACCAATTGTCAAGCCATGCTGTGGTAGGCGTCCCACATATAAAGTAGAGGAAGATGGGCACGGATGTTAGCTCAGGGCCAGTCTTCCTCAGCAAAAAGAGGAGGAGTGGCAGTAGATGTTAGCTAAGAGTTAATCTTCCTCTAAAAAAATAAAAATAAAAAAAGAATTCTTATCTAAAGAATCTAAACCTTGCTCATTTCATGAACTAAAAAACAGAAATTTCAAAATGTGAGCAAACTAGATTCAATTGAGACTTTACATTTATTTTGAGAATAATTTAAACCTTGTCTAATTTTTAAAAGAATTGGATGCAAGGGCTGGCCCAGTGGTGTAGTGGTTAAGTTTGTGCACTCTGCTTTGGCAGCCCAGGGTTCGCAGGTTCTGATCCTGGGTGCAGACCTACACACTGCTCATCAAGCCATGCTGTGATAGTCTCCCACATGCAAAATGGAGGAAGACTGGCACAGATGCTCAGGGACGATCTTCCTGAATCAAAAAGAGGAAAATTGGCAACAGATGTTAGCTTGGGGCCAATCTTCCTCACCAAAAATAAATAAATAAAAAAGAGAATTGGATGCATCTTAAGCAAGGAAAACAAAGTAGGTGAACATTAAACTCAGTACTACGCTTCCTAGCAACCAAGGTGAAAGAGGAAATGGCTGAGTAATACCACTCATATTGTCTCTTAAGAGGAAGCTCAGCTCATCAGTAAAGAAAAACAAAAGGACAAGAAAAGAAAACGAAGTACTCCCAGCACCGACCTTCAAGGGAAATTTGCTAGCGAGCTCTGTAAGACATGCTGAACACTATAAGAGATGATACCTGTAACACTATATGACCTTTTCTTAGGTCAACCAATTATAAGGCTCCAGACAAAATGTTAGGTCCTAGCTCAGGGAAACGTTTCTATGAAGAACAGAATAATAAAGTCTGGTTACCTGGCTTGCTGGCTGTCTGCCCTCTTAGAAAAGTAGAATTTTAGAGAACCTGCAGAAATAAATGGTTATGGTGTCCCCTAGGTCAACCCTTTCAAATATCAATTGTCAAGCTTTGACAGCAGCTGTATGAGACAAAATTCCAAGTTGAGAACTCTGACAGTAAGTGAAGGGTGTTCTGAGTTTCTGATGGAAGGGATCCTCAGGCCCTGGAGACCAGAGGATAGGCTGTAACGTTCACATTGTGAAGGGAAAATTAAGCAGTAGGACTAAATCCAATCCGTGTGTAGTACTTCATGCAATAATTACTATTTGTTGTCAAAGAAGCATAAAAATCATAAAATCATGCTTATCAAATCAAATCAAATCAATCATTTGTTTTAGGGATTTAAAATTGAAGACTGCTGCTAAGAAACCTCTTTTCATCATTTCTCTTAGTTTCTCCAATTTGAAAAAAGTCCTCTTTGTCAGCACACATTCACTTTTTTCATGTCTAGATTATCCCTGAGATTTTCACACCAAATTCATAATATAATTTCATTATGTTATATAAATAAATCTTAGAAATCAAGCACTTATTTAACAAAGGTCATTTTGGCTTTCTTAAAGCCAGAATCTTCATGTGTTATAAAATGAGGATTTTGGGGTGTCATCAGGACATCAATCACCCTATCATTGGTATTCAGTATCCATCCTTTCTTCAATTGCTTTTTTGTTGTTGCTGTTGAGGAAGATTCACCCTGAGCCGACATCCATTGCCAATCTTCCTTTTTTTCACCTAAGGAAGATTTGCCGTGAGCTAATGTCTGTGCCAATCTTCCTCTATTGCTTTTTTTTTTGTAATTGGATCACCACCACAGCATGGCTCAAAAGTCGTGTAGGTCCATGCCTGGGATCCAAACCCATGAACCCAGGCTGCCAAAGCTGAGTGCACCAAGCTTAACCACTAGGCCACGGGCGGCCCAGATTAGTTCTATTTGGATTTGTCTCCTTGAAGTACTGGATAGAGCATCAGGCGCATACCTAGACATTGGCAGAGTGCATCTGTTTGTGTTTGCATGTTTGTCTCTGAGTAATGCCGTCACTCCAGGACCTTTTGTGTATGCAGTGCAGTGTGGTGGATCCCTGGCTCCTCCGGTGCCTGCACAGAAATCTACAGTTGCTGGACACCACCGTGTTCACTAAATGTCTGTTTCCTTTTTTCTCAAAGGTTTTAACGGGGAGACATATTTCACCTGCAGGTCTTTTGCTTGTGACAGACATGAATAAGAACAACAACAAAAAACTACTTTGAGCATTTGCACTCCTCCACTCTCTGCAGATGCCTAAAGTGGAGGAGCTTTTTTGTTGCTGGGTTGGCAGTAACAGGAGCGACCTGGTTTTGCCCGTAGGCGTGGGGATCATGAGAAGGTCAGCGGGAAACCCAGAGGGACTAGAACGGTGCAGAAAGGCCACGGAGTGAAGTCGAGGGAGAAACATCTCAGAAGGTGAAAGGGTAATCAACAGCTTGACACTGTGGATCCTTTGGGAATTTGCAAAGTGGAAGAAAACCGGAGGGAGAGAGACAGAGATTGAGCAGCTGCGTACATGAGAGGGACCTGGAGAGAGAAACAAGAGCATGCAGAGCACCCTAAGTCCGTTTCGCCTCCTTCTCAAGAGGAACTTCTGTAAGGACCCACGTTACTTTGAATGTTTTGGGAGCCATCTTCTTATTTCTTTTGAATGTGACACTGCTGGTGTCAAGAACACTCAGTTTTATTAGGATTAAAATGTGACTGGTTCCGCATGGGTTTGAAGATCTCTTACATAACGTGTCAGGCGGCAGGCGAAGTGAGACATAGGGGCAGTGAATTCCCACCCTCGTCCTCCAGCAGCGCCCTCCTGTGGTGGAAACGGACATGTGCTCACACTGCCTGAATTAGCGCAGAACGCTTAGGGGGGATGTATATGCGCATGAATCAATTGTTAGGGAAACACAGAGGAAGAAGTCAGAATCTCCTTTTAAGGGATTGGAGAATTCTGAGAGGTATCTTTTTAGGGGGAATAAAAAGAGTGCTTTAATCTAACAGTTTCTATTTAAACCAGTATTCATTGTGTGATATTTCTCCAGAAGCTGGGAACATGCCCAGTGGTCATCGGTAGATTAGTTCTTATCTAATTGCATCATTTGAAGGCTCTGTTTCGAATAGCTTATAACAACCCTAAGTACTGTGGACTATGTTATCAGGAAGAAAAATGGTCACTTTAGGCTCGATCCTGTTTTCTCTTCATTCTGTCCAGGGGATATTTGCTGATTATCAGGTTTAAAAAGAAAATGATTTCAGTATTTTTAAAGACTAGGACAAGGAAAGATCAATTCCATTTTGCTTTAAACTTTCAAAAAATGTTGCCTCTGGACAAGTTGTTGCCATCGTTTTCAGAAATTTCTTGTCTGTACTGTCCATGTACACATTTTTCTTTTTTCCTCTCCTTAATGAAAAGTTGTGACTAATGTATCTTTATATCTCTGTTCACTGCTCAATCCCTTGTACCTAGAACAGTAGTTGGCACACAATGGGGGGCAATAAGTATTTGTTGAAGAAATGGATGAAGTGAATCTTTGTATCCCTCAGATTGCCTGTTATGATAATACATTGCACATGGGAGACTCTCAGATAGTAATTGATTTGCATTGATTGCCATCAGTTCTAACCAATCATTAATAGAGATGGACTTCAAACTTAAAGCCTGCAGCTTTATATGGTCAGTGACTCTCTAGTTCTAACTGGTAGTGTTCATGAGCTATGGTTTTATAGCGAAACAGTGTTATTGACTCTCAGCTTGTCATTTCATCAATGAGTATGAGTTTCTCACTATGTTACCTAGAAAACTTCAGGTAAATTGATCAATATATATATTTCAAAAATAGGGGGGAGCTGGAAGGAGGAAATCTTAATTTGGTAGCCCTCGAAAACAACCTATCATAGGTAGTTATGGCACTCAAATTATATCAGGCATAACATAAAACCTAGAAGAAAGTTTTATCAAAAGTGGTTGAAAGGGGCCAGCCTCATGGCTTAGTAGTTAAGTTCATGTGCTCTGCTTCGGCAGCCCGGGTTTGCAGGTTTGGATCCTGGGCACAGACCTACACTACTCGTAAGCCATGCTGTGGCAGCATCCCACATATAAAGTAGAGGAAGATTGGCACAGATATTAGCTCAGGGTTAATCTTCTTCAAGCAAAAAAGGAAGATTGGCAGCCGATGTTAGCTTGGGGCCAATCTTCTTCAACAACAACAAAAAGAACTAACATGATGTTACAAGCTTAGGGATTAAGTAAGAATGTCTCTTACCAGGTGAATATGCTGCTCCCCACATTCTAGGTCTCCCCTCTTTAGCCAAGAAGGAGACATCTTACTTCTCTCAATGGCCGAGACTTCTGCAGGAAATGTGGCTCCTACTTGCTCTCACCTTCTCATAGTTTTTGATCTGGCACTTGTCCTCTCTCTCTTATACTGTCCATGCCCTCTTCTCTATCGGGTCTTTCCCATCACTATACACATATGTTTTAACATCTCCTATTTTATATAGAACCTGCTCAACCCCACTTTTCCCCTAAACTATTTCCCCATTTCTTTATTTGCTTCACCTAGAAAAATTTGATTCCCTGAATCACTCTTTACTTTTTGAAATCATGCATTCCTTGGCTTCTATGACAACATACACTCAGTGGTTTTCTTCCTCCCTCACTAGAAATGTCATCTAATTCTCCCTGGCTCGTGCCTCCTCCTTGACTCTAGAGGTTGAAACAAATCAGAACGTCATCCCAGGCCCACTTCTCTTTTCCATCTGTCTCCTCAGTGTCCATAGGTTATATCATCTATCTAGTTCTGTGACTTTAAACACTATCATTGTGTAACATGCTCCCTGAAATCCCACAGTCATGTGCCAGACTGCCTCCTTGCCATCATCATGGGGTCGTCCAAACGGCATCTGAAACAGGTATTGGACAGGATGGAACTCTGGATTATTTCTCCTAAACTTACTCCACCCAGCTCTATCCTCTTCTAACAAAGATCACAACCCCCCTCTCAGAAATATCCTCCTAACTGCTCCAACCTATGCTTTTTATGCAATCCAATTTCCATAAAGCAGACAGGTGATGTTTTAAAATGTAAATCAGATTGTGTCACTCCTCTGCTCTAAAAACTCCAGTGGTTTCCTTTCAATGTTAGAACAAAATCTAAACTCGTCCTGGCTCACAGAGCTCTAAGTGATCTGTCCCCTGTCTGCCTCTCTGCTCTGAGACTCCGGGCTCCACCCTCCTTGCCCCGCTTACTGTTGTGAGTGGAGCTTTCTTTAGTTTTTTCAAAGTTGCTGAGCTGAGGCCTGTTTAGGGACTTTGCACTGCTGTTCCTTCCATATCTGGTCAGATGAGCTCTTTCTCAAATAAAAATATCAGTAGCAATGTTTCAATTACTAGCACCCTTGGAAAGCCTCATGCGTTTCAAATTCTGTATATGCTCGTTTACTAATAAGCACGGGGGACTGACTAGCAAATAAGCACAGGTCCTCACCATGACCTTCACATGGCTGGCTCCTTCTTGTCATTCACATGCTGTCGTAAATGTCACCTCTTCATGACTATAAGGAGCCACTCAGTCACTCTCTATGACATCACCCTGTCTAAAATTTCTCTATCACTCAGCACTAGGCTAATGTTGTCTGTCTGTTTGTTCATCGTCTGTCTGTCTCTTGGCCCTCCTGTTCTTTGTCGTGTTCCCAGGGCCTGTGCCCACCCCCCACCCCCAGCATGAACTCAGGAAAGATCATTTACTGCCTTGTATTTCATTCCTTACAGCACCCAGCATAGTACTTGGCTCATATTTTATATTTAACAATCGCTTCCAAATGTTCATGTTTTTCTGAGTCAATTTTGTATCCTTTATAATTCCATAGTCACTGTCCCGTAAATATTTAGACTGTTTTCCCTCTCATTTTTTTGTTATGAAAACTAAAGCTACAGAATTGAAACACAAAGGAGATGTTTTAATTGAACTGACAGAGGGAATTCTGTGGCATCTCTAGGAAAAGGAGCAAAAAAGGGAAAAACTTTAGGCAATTTACGTTTTGGAAAAATATATGGTCAATGTCTCTATTTGGAGAGGTATAATATATACTATGAAGATTGTCTTCATTTATATATTACCAAAAGGTAGCTGTAAACAAATAAAGTCAAACACAAAAGGTGTGAGGGTGATTCTCACCTCCCATGTGTAGAATGCCAGCTTCACATTTCTTCAAAAGTAGCTCCTTTCATCACTGCATTTCCCATTTCTTTCCACTTTCTACTTGTAAGTTTCCATTACTTTCAAGACTCACCATATACTGATGAAAATTGACAGGAGATGTGTAGAGGGTAGGTTGTGTTGTTACGTTTTAGTCATTATTTCTAACTGGTTTCATTCTCTATACTGACATACCTTAGTTTTTTGAACTTAATATATTATCAAAAATTAAGTTAATTACATCCTAAATATTTTTAAAAACGTGAAAATCTAAATTCAAAGGAAATACATGATCCACATTCCATAAGGGCTATATAATTTCTACGTAGAAGCTCAAAAGAGCAGTCAAATTGCAAGGAATGGCTAAGTTATTTGCATTAAAACTACATTTCTATAAAGAACACAATGCATTTCTTTGGTTATGTTTTTATTTGGGATGTTTTCAGTAAAGTAAAGAGAATGTGGAAGAGAAACGTTAAAACTCCTTTCCCCTGTGCCCTCTGTACAATACTCTTTTCTGGTCTTTGGAGAGGATTTTGTTTCTGTATTTCTTTCTTTTCTTTTAATTTAAAATTCAAGATCAAAATACAAACTGGCTTAGAAAACTTGAATCAAACTTATAATAAATCGTGTTTTCATCTCCCAGATAACTGAAAGTAACTATTTTCTTTGACTGTGTAAGCTTTTTCCCATAAAATATCATCAAAAAATTCCTATAATCGCCAGAAAGCCTCATGCATTTACAATTCAAAGTCAGCTCATTTACTAAGCAAAATTGACTTACAAATTCACTCTCCTTTTAATACTGATTTATATTAAGTGTCAACCAATATTTAGTGAAATCGAAATGCCAAGTGTCAAGTGTTTGCAAAACAACTTACTAAGTAGTCAGTGGACCAGGTCAGTTTTCCTCAAAAAGAAATGCATTTGACAGTCCTTGCTAAAAGGTGACATTACAGCATGAAAGGGGAGAAAGGACGAATCCTGATGAATTTGCAGAGAATACAGATAACAGTTTCATGGTATAGCCCGTACATGCAGTAATGTGCTGAGTTTTAGACTATTACCTTCTGACTGAGGATGATTCCCTTAAAATATCACTTTGAGAGAAAATGCTTTAAGTGAAAATACATTGCCCCCCAAAATAATGATAAAGATGGACCCTAAGTTCCAGGATTGCATTTTTTTCTCAATTTATCTGTTCTGAAATCAGCAAACAGTTTTGCTAAGATACTCTAAGAAAACCAGGAAAAAATTACACCAAGAAAGAGTTCAGCCTAAGATAGCTCTTTGGCATGAAGACTGGAAAAGTTGTCAGTTGGTCAAAATCTCCTGATATATACTGAAATAATCACATTTTAATAAAATATTTTGTTTTAACATATGTACTCTAAAGGAGCATGTGCTGTTATAAACTCATACAAATACATGAGTGGAGGCAGTACCCTATGGAAACCAGTGGCTCTGATTTGGGGAACACTCAAGATTTTACTGGCAAGGCATGTATGAATCATCATTTTTACTTAGAAGTAAATTTTGCACCTTTACTTGTAGCCTCCCATGTTTGGATACCTTCTCTCAAAAACTAAGTGGTCTTTCAGTTAATTTAAATATTTGACTTTTAAATACCGTCCCATAGTAGCTCCCATAATAGGATAACTGGCACATTGATCAGAATTTTAACATTTCTTTATTATTATTTTTTTATCTTGATAAGATACTCTAGACTGTTGGATTGGGTACATGAAAGTTGTTTTCCTATAATATATTTGAGAATATTTTAGAAGAATTTAAAGTGTTTTTTCAATGTCTTAGGTAAAAGAATATATTTTAAAGTGTGCTATTTTGAAGGTGCACGTTGCTAATAAAGCTATGGGGTCAGTGATCACTACCATCAGTTGGGTTTGAATGAAGAGATCAGTGCCTCAGCACGAGTGACTTTTGCCCTAAGCACACGAGAAGATACTTCATTGATTTCTGAGCCTGGCCTCTGAGTGAGGCCTATGACCACTGACACCACGACAGTTAGACTGCATCCGACCACAGCATGTGCCCATGCACTGCCTGCTCTTATACCTCCGTCAGGCCCAGCTGTCCAGGGCGATGCTTTGCCCCCAGTTCAGGACTAGGCCCATGATTTGTGCTTAAAGAGATTCTCCATCACCTATGGCTGTCATTACCCTGTAGGAGTTCCAGAACACGGGTATTCCGAAACCAGCTGTTCCAGCGTGTGCAGCTCAGCATCACAGTATTTCCGTGAGACTCGCCGCTGTTCTGAAATGGCGGCTAAACACAGCAACGAGGATTTATATAGCTTAGTAGTGGCACCAAAAGAGAGAGCGTCTGTCACCTCTGACCGTGCTGATGACCATCTTTCACACTGAAGAAGATGGTTTAACTGCACACTAGCGGAGAGGACAGCAACACTTAGGTGCACAACTCCTTTTAAAAAATTCAGTTGAAAATTTCATTTTGTTTATGTTTACCTTTGCCATTTAAAACGTGCAAATGAGCACTTCGTTAAAAGTGTAGTATTTTCCCAACTTTCTCAATTATTATAGAATTGTAAATATGTTGACTGCTCTCTACCAGGCTTGTCAGCTATTGGGAAACCTAATGCCATCTTAGTGTGATTTAAATGTAATCGAAGATTTGGTTTTCCTGCTCACTTTGTCATTTCTTTGATCAGGATTCTTTGATGTGCTCTTCCCCTGCCTGTCAATCCTCATGTCATTGGTTGATGTATATGGAGGAGAAGCACTGTGTAGGACACCTAATCAATAGTTATTTTCAATTGTAACATTTTAACTAAGGTTCTGGGAGGCTGGTTGACTTATGCTGCATTTCAAATTCTCTAACAGAATTTTTTAAACTTGTAGTTTTCAGATACTTTTAAAAAAATATTACCAGCTAAGCAATAAAATGTTTACACCATATCTACTGCACTGAAAGTACCCATGGCATGTGTAAAAATACAAGTCTGAATTTCAATGAGATCAAAAATAGTTTTCATTTTCCCACTTGTGAGAATACCAAACTCAGAGTCAATGTGTCTGTCCTGTACTGTTCTGTTTTTGCTAATCCTATTCTGCTTTGCCTTTATGAGAAGAAATAAGAAAAATTCTAAAGTTTATTTAGGAAAAAAATTAAAATAGTGAGATCACAAGTGTTATAAGTCAACCAAATTTGTGAACAAACAGGAGGAAAATCTCTAGTTAATTAATTAATTTTTTATTGACGTTAATGACCATTGACCCACATGGTTTTCTAAAAGCGTGGCATATTTGAATTTTAAAAACATATTTATGGGAAAATTGACTTAAAATAAAAGTAAGATGAACAATAAACAAGATCCTATTAAGAATGGAAACTGAGAACTAACCACATAGATTACTTAGAAATCATATGATTGAAACATTAACTCCAAAAACCATATATGTATATATTTAAACATACATAGTTTCTTTGCTTTCTTTTCCTTATGTCATTTAGTTAGATAAGAATGACCTGTTTTTTCTGTAAGAAATTTTTTCTTCTCTTATATACACTTTTAAAAAGTTAAGCCTGCCAAGTCAGACTTCTGTTTCTGGGGAGCAAGGCAAACTTCTTCTCTTGCTATAAAACACCTAGAGGGTGGATAATCTAGAACAAACATGTGTCTGAATGATTTGGCAAACTCAGGAAAGAGTACCGGAAATTCCCAAGAACTTCCCTCTACTTGCACCACCCTCACCTCCACAAAACACACACACACACATGCATGCAAACACACACACACACGCAAACACATGCACACATGCAAACACATGCACACATGCATGCAAACACACATGCACACATGCAAACACAGACACATGCATGCAAACACATATGCACACATGAAAACACACAAACACACATGCACACAGGATCTGAAAGCAAATTGATAAGCAACCTTGGGGGCTGTAATTGCCCTGTGGGCAGTTGCCAAATACAGGAAAATAAACTTGGGATGTTAACAGCATGTGAGGGATATAAGAATGGTTCTTAGTCTAACAAAATGAGAAAGATAACCTGAAATCCCCAAATAAAACTAGAACTCTGAAAATATATACCTTAAATGAAAGTGTGATCTTAAAGATATAAATGTTAAAAATACATATATACACAAACACAATTATGTTTGCATATATATGTATATATCTGTATATATATTTTATATATATATATATATAGTTTTTCTTTTTTTAAGAAAAGTGACTGCCTGTTGGCAAGGAAGTCAACCAGGAAACTTTTCTTTCAATCCTCACTAAGGCTCCATGTGAGATAAAGATAAATGACCAAAACACAGTAATAATAATTTCCCAGGAGATTTTGTGACAGATTCCTAGTCTAACAATATACTTTGATTGGAATTAATATTACCATCATGATTTGGGAAACTCAAGTCAAGTCAATAAATTAAATTAGAATGTACCCAGGGTTAGTTGCCCACCCCTACCCCATGTTTCAGACACAAACTGAACCTGCACGTCTGTCTACTTAAGATTTCTACCAGACAGCTTAACAAAACATGAGCGAAAAAAAAAAAAATCCAAGCACAGGAGAAATGAAATTCTGATGAACTGGAGCCAAAATAATAACAGTAATAATAATAGCAGTTGGTATAAAGTCCCAAAGCACCTTAGATACTAGAATGTTATAAAAGAGGTATAGGGGTGATGTCAGCATCATGGTGGAGTGAGCTGCTCCCTTAGTCTCTCTCCCTCAAGATACAACAAAAAAGACATTCATTAACCAACAGAGGACATCCACACAGCACAAGAGACATCTGAGAGATCCATGCAACCATATGTCTGAAGATTGGGGTGGTAGACTCCCAGGGAAGCAGTGGAAGGAGGTAAGTGGATCTCTTCCCCCTCCCCAGCAGCAGTCATACAGGGTATGGGACTTTATACAGTGGCCAGCTCATGATTGAGAGGAGATGGGGGAAAAGGCAGCCCTCTGAAGGAAGGCTTTCACTCAATGAGTTGCTTTCTAGCATGCAATAACGCTCTCCCCCGAGGCAGCTCAGTCACTGCGGGGGCCCCACCACCAAGTTGAGCAGCCCAGGTAGGCCACTGGTGAGTGAAGAGCAGGAGGACAGGTGAAAAAGAAAGCTCCTCCCCACCCCCATCTCACCTGGTACACTGGCTCAGTTGGTCAGCCAGAGCAGGGGATCTGTCAAACTGCCTGCACCTGCATGTGTGAAGCACCAGGCCCTGTCAGGACAGCTTCCAATGGACAGGCACAACTTCCAGTGGATGTGCCAGGCTCAGAAAACACAGCTTCCACCTCACGCCCGCCCAGTGGCGGCTTGTGGAATCTGAAACCAGGTACTACCACAGTGCACTGGCAAAGATCCACCCCATAAAACATGATGAAGAAATACATTAACACTCCAGACCTGAAGGAAGAATGACAAGTGTCCAGGAATCAATCCTGAAATCACAGAAATTTAAAATCTAGATGACAGAACTCAAAATAGTTATCATAAAGAAACTCAATGAGTTACAACAACACTCAGAAAGACAGTTCAGTGAACTCAGGAATAAAGTTAATAAGCAGAGGGAATTCTTGACGAAAGAGATTGAAACTATAGAAAAAAACAAGCAAAAATGCTAGAGATAAAGAAGACAAGGAATGAAATAAAAAAGCAATCTAGAATTCATTAAAAACAGAGCTGACATTATGGAGGACAGAATTAGTAATTTAGAGGACAGATATATAGAAAAGCTTCAAGTGGAGGAGGAGAGAGAACTAAGACTAAAAAGAATTGAAGAAATTCCCTGAGAAATATTCAACTCAATTAGGAAATGCACCGTAGGGACTGTAGATATTCCAGAGGGAGAAGACAGGGAGAAAGGAGCAGAGAGCTTGTACAGAGAAATAATAGCAGAGAACTTCCCAAACCTGGGTAAGGAGCTAGAATTACATGTAAATGAAGCCAGTAGAACTCCTAATTACCTCAATGTAAAAAAACTTTTTCCAAGACATTTATTAGTAAAACTGGCAAAAGATAACGACAAAGAAAAAATGTTAAGGGCAGCAAGGTAGAAGAAAATAAGCTACAAAGGAACCCCTATCAGACTTCCAGTGGATTTCTCAGTAGGTATGTTACAAGCTATGAGAGACTGGAATTATATATTCAAAATACTAAAAGACAGAAACTTTCAGCCAAGAATACTCTATCCATTGAAACTATCCTTCAGATGTGAAGGAGAAATAAAAACTTTCCAAGATAAATAAAAGCTGAGGGAATTCAGTGCCACAAGATCTCCCCCTACATGAAATGATCAAGAAGGCCCTCATACCTGAAAAAAAAAAAGAGAGAAAGCCTTGAGCAAGAAGATAAATAGAAAGACAAAATCAGAAAATTGTGGCTCTGTATCAAAAGAGGTTATCAAGCACCGAATTATAACATAAATGATAGAGGGAAGAAAAACATCAAAAATAACTATAATCAGTTCATTTTAAACACAAACTCACAACACAAAATGGAATAATTTGTGACAACAATAACTTAGATGGGGAAGAGGGAAGGGATGGAACCTTCTTAGGCTAAGGAAATAAGAGGTTATCAGAAAATGAACTATCTTGTCTACAAGATCTTTTATACAAACCTTAAGGTAACCACTAAATGAAAAATCAGAACAGAGACACAAATGATAAATAAAGAGAAAACTGAGAAAAACCATCATAGAAAATTATCAAACTGAAATGGCATTCAGAAATACATGGGACAAGAAACAAGGGAAATACAGAACAACCGGAAAACAAGAGATAAAATGTCTGTATTAAGCCCTCATATATCAATAATCACTCTAACTGTAAATGGATTGAATTCTCCAATCAAAAGACACAGAGTAGCAGGATGTATTAAAACACAAGATTCAAAAATGTGCTGCCTCCAGGAAACACATCGCAGCACTAATGACAAACACAGGCTAAGAGTAAAGGAATGGAAGACGATACTCTGAGCAAATGGCAAACAAAAGCAGGTGTTACCATACTTATATGAGACCAAGTAGACTTCAAGGTCAAAAAGGCATTGAGAGACAAAGAGGGGCAGTATATAATGATAAAAGGGACACTCCACCAAGAAGACATAGCACTTATAAATATACACACACCTAACAGAGGAGCACCAAATTACATAAAGAAACTACTAACAGATCTAAAGGGAGAAATTAACAGTGACACAATCATAGTAGGGGACCTAAACAGCCTGCTTACATCAATGGGTAGATCATCCAGACAGAAAGTCAACAGGGAATAGTGGAAACAAAAGAAAAACTAGACCAGATGGACTTAATAGATATATATATAGAACACTCAATCCAAAAACAGCAGAATACACATTCTTCTCAAGTCCGCATGGATCATTCTCAAAGATAGACCATGTGTTGGGAAACAAGGCAAGCCTCAATAAATTTAGGAAGATTGAAGTCATATCAAGCATCTTTTCCAACCATAATGCTATGCAACTAGAAATCAACTACAAGAAAAAAGCTGGAAAGGTGACAAATATGTGGATACTAGACAACACGCTACTGAAAAACTAATGGATCAATGAAGAAATTAAAGGAGAAATGAAAAGATATCTTAAGACAAATGAAAATGAGAATACATCATACCAACTCATCTGGGAGGCAGCAAAAGTGATCCTAAGAGGGAAATTCATAGAAATACAGGCACACTTTAACAAACAAGAAAAATCTCAAATTAGTCACTTTAAACTACACCTAATAGAACTAGAAAAAGAACAAAAAAAGCCCAAAGTGAGCAGAAGGAGAGAAATAATAAAAATTAGAACAGAAATAAATAAAATAGAAACCAAAAACGCAGTAGAAAGGATCAATGAAACTAAAAGCTGGTTCTTTGAGAAGATAAACAAACTGACGAATGCTTAGCCAGACTCACTAAGAAAAAAAGAAAGAAGCTTCAAAAAAATAAAATTAGAAATGAAAGAGGAGAAATTACAATGCATAACAAAGAAATACAAGATATCAGAAGAGGATACTGTGACAAACTATATGGCAATGAATTAGACAATCTAGAAGAAATGGATAAATTCTTAGACCCATACAACCTCCCAAATTTCAATCTAGAAGAAATAGAGAATCCAAATAGACCAATTGCAGGTAAAGAGATTGAAACTGTAATCAAAAACCTCCAAAAAACAAAAGTCCAGACCACATGGCTTCCCTAGTTAATTCTACCAAATATTCAAAGAAGACTTAATAACTATCCTTCTCAAATTATTCCAAAAAAAAATGAAGAAGACAGGACACATCTTAACTCATTCTATGAGGCCAACATCACCCTGATCCCAAAGCCAGACAAGGGTAACACAAAGAAAGAAAATTACAGGTCAATATCACTGATGATCATAGATGCAAATATCCTCAACAAAATACCGGCAAACCAAATACAGCAATACATTAAAAGGATCATAGACAATGATCAAGTGGGTTTTATACCAGGAACACAGGGATGGTTCAAAATCCGCAAATCAATCAATGTGATACACCACATTAACAAAGTGAGGAATAAAATCCATGTGATCATCTTATGGGGATGCAGATAAAACATTTGACAAGATACAACATCCATTTGTGATAAAAACTCTCAATAAAATGGGTATAGAGGGAAAGTAACTCAACATAATAAAGACCATATATGACAAACCCACAGGCAACATCATACTCAGTGAGGGAAAACTGAAAGCCACCCCTCTGAGAACAGAAACAAGACAAGGGTGCCCACTCTCTCCACTCTTATTCAACATAGTACTGGAGGTTTTGGCAGGAGCAATTAGGCAAGCAAAAGAAATAAAAGGTATCCAAATTGATAAGGAAGAAGTGAAACTCTTGCTGTTTGCAGACAGCATGATTCTATATATAGAAAACACTAAAGAATTCATCAGAAAACTATACAGAAATAATCAAGAACTACAGCAAAGTTGCAGGGTACAAAATCAATGTATAAAAATCAGTTGCATTTCTATACTCTAATAATGAACTAACAGAAAGAGAACTCAAGAATACAATCCCATTTACAATCACAATAAAACGAATAAAATACTTAGGAATAAATTTAAGCAAGGAGGTGAAAGACCTATACAATGAAAACTCTAAGACATTATTGAAAGAAATTGATGACGACATAAAGAAATGTAATGATATTCCATGCACATAGATTAGAAGGATAAACATAGTTAAAATGTCCATACTACTTAAAACAACCTACAGATTCAGTGCAATCCCAATCAGATTCCCAATGATATTCTTCACAGAAAGAGAACAAACAATGAAAGAGAACAAACAATCCTAAAATTCACATGGGCAACAAAAGACCCCAAATACCTACAGCAATCCTGAGAAAAAAGAACAAAGCCAGAGGTATCACAATCTCTGACTTCAAAATATATTACGAAGCTATAGTAACCACAAAAGCATGGTACCGGGACAAAAACAGACACACAGATCAATGGAACAGAATTGAAAGCTTAGAAATAAAACCACACATCTACAGACAACTAACAAAGGAGCCAAGAACATACAAGGGAGAAAGGAAGGTCTCTTCAATAAATGGTATTGTGAAAACTGGACAGCCACATGGAAAAGAATGAAAGTAGATGATTATCTTATGCCATACAGAAAAATTAACTCAAAATGGATTAAAGACTGGAAGGTAAGACATGAATCCATAAAACTCCTAGAAGAAAATATAGGCAGTACACTCTTTGATATTGGTCTTAGCAGCTACTTTTTGAATACCATGTATACTCAGGTAAGGGAAACAAAAGAAAAAATAAACAAATGGGACTACATTAGACTAAAGAGCTTCTGCAAGGTAAAGGAAACCAGGAACAAAACAAAAAGACAACCCATCAACTGGGAGAAAATATTTGTAAATCATAAATCTGACAAGAGGTTAATCTCCAAAATATATAAAGAACTCATAAAACTCAACAACAAAAAAACAACAACCCAATCAAATAATGGGTGGAGAATATGAACAGACCTTTTTCCAAAAAAAATATACAGATAGCCAATAGGCACATGAAAAGATGTTCAACATCACTAATCATTAGGGAAATGCAGATAAAAACTGCAATGCGATATCACCTGATACATGTTAGAATGGCTATAATTACCAAGACAAAACATAACATATGTTGGAGAAGATGTGGAGAAAAGTCAACCCTCATATACTGCTGGAGGGAATGCAAACTGGTACTGCCACTATGGAAACCAGTATGAAGATTTCTCAGAAAATTAAAACTGGAAACACCATAAGATACAGCTATTCCAGTATGACTGGGTATTTATCCAAAGAACTTGAAATCGACAATTAAAAGACACTTATGCACTCCTCTGTTTATTGCAGCCTTATTCACTATAGCCAAGATGTGGAAGCAACCCAAGTGTGCATCAACTGATGAATGGATAAAGAAGATGTTGTATACATATACAATGGAATACTACTCCGCCACAAAAAAGACAAAATCATCCCATTTGCAGCAACATGGATGAACCTTGGGGGTATTATCTTAAGCAAAACAAGCCAGACAGAAAAGGACAAACACTGCATAATTTTGCTCATATGTGAAGATAAACAAACACATGGACAAAGAGAGCAGATTAGTGGTTTCAGAGGGGATGAGGGGTGGGGGGTGGGCATAAGGGGTAAAGGAGCACATATATATGGTGATTGACAAATAATACTATATAACTGAAGTTTCACAATGTTATAAACTATTACGACCTCAATAAAATAATTTTAAAAAATAGGTATAACATTTATATGCATAAAACTATTTTTTAAATATATGATCAAAGAAACATAGAGAAATAAGAGACTATTTCAAAATGATTCAACAGATTTGGGGAAGAACCAAATAGAAATGAAAAATATAATTATTAAAATTAACAACTCAGGAGAGATATCAAACAGCAGATTAGTCACAGTAGAAGAGAAGATCTGTGACCTGCAAAATAAAACTTTGTCAAATGTAGTACAGGAGAAGAGGAGAGGAAAGAAGTCAAAGAGAGGTTTTGGGACAAGTACTTCAGGAGCCTCTTATTTTCCCCTGGGTGATTACATACTCTTCTCTTCCTCCCTCAGAAGCAACCACCATCGTGAATTTTATACTAAAAATTTTCTTTCAGTCTTTCCGAGTTTTCCTACCTATATATTTATTCCTAAGCAAAAAATTGTGTAGTTTATTTTCATGTTTTTGATCTAGGAGCAAACTATACACATTGCTGTTCTCTCCATACAAATTTTGCCAGTAGTTGGAGGAGAGTACCCATTCAGTCAGACCAGCGTCACAATCAGCAGCCTGCAGATCCAGGGACAAGCAGGAAATCAGTGAAAAAATGCTAGTCGAGTTAATGCTCAAATATGACTTCAGCCAACTTACTGCATCCGCCCATGGGCACATCTCCACAGCTATTTACGTCCTCATCTAGATGTCCAAGAAAAATTCCCTCATGCTCTTCACCCCACTCAACCTTTGCCTGGCTTCCGAGCCTATGGGGGGTTAATTATCCCCTGTTCTTACATTCTAACTTCATTATTTCCATTGGTTCTTTAGAACTATGTAGACATGATTTCTAATGCCCCCTTCAACTCTGCATTCATCCAAATTTGATAAAATTTCCAAAAGAAGAGTTTTTTTCACCATGTCTACTTATTCTCTATTGAATTTTTTAAAACAACAATATTTTAAACTATAAAAGTCATCAGGATATCCATTAATTATAATTTTGAGATTGTATGTAATGTGACTTTTATTTTTGCCTGTTTGATAGGTGTAAGACTGAGAAAATTCTTATCACCACTGTTTTTGTTGTTTTTGTTTCAACAATTTTGGTGAGATATAATTTTCACACAGTAAACTGCACATATTTAAAATATACAGTTTGATAATTTTAACACATATATTCAGCTGAGGCACTCATCACAATGGAGACAGCCAAATATCCATCATCCCATAAATTTTCTGGTGCCTCTTTATAAACCTTCCCTCTCATCCCTCTCTGCAGTCCATGCCCAGTCAAGGACTGATGGCTTTGTTGACCATACAGGTTGGTCTGGATCTTCTAGAATTTTCTATAAATGTAATCATACAGTGTGTATTCTTTGGTATCTCATATTCAGCATAAACATTTTAAGGTTCATCCATTTTGCATGTAGCAATAATTTATTCCATCTTATTGCTAGCTTCTTTGCTATAACTCTTCATTTTGTTATTTTAGTGGTCACTTGAAGATTTATCGTTTTCATCTTTGACCTATTACAGTCTGCCTTCAGGAGATATTATGCTACATCACATAAAGTAGGAGAAACTTATAGTACGTTTTCATTTCTCTCATCCTGACCTTTGAGCTATGGCTGCCATACAGTTTATTTAACACGTGTTATAAATCCTTTACTGTATTTTCATTGTTTTTGTTTAAACATCAATTATATTTTAGAGAGATTTGAAAAATTTTTAAAAAGTCTTATCTATTTGCCAATGTAGTTACCATTTCCAGTGTTTTTTGTTTCTTTGTGCAGATCCAGATTTCCATTTGGGATCATTTTCCTTCTGCTGAAGGCCTTCTTTTAACATTTTTTGTAATGCGTATCTCCTAATTATGAATTCTTCAGCTTTCCTTGTGTCTAAAGTCTTTATTTGGCTTGATTTTGTTTCCACCACTTACTACCTGTGGGACCTTGGGCAATTTCTCTGTTACTCATTTTCTTCCTGTGTCACACAGAGATACTAATGGTACATACTTCAAAGGAAAGTCTCGAAAATTAAGTTAATTAGTGCATGTCATTCATTTATAATAGTTCTTGATGGATTGAAAGCTCTCAATAAATGCTTTACGTTATGGGAGTTTCTGGGGCAAGCAAAAAGAATGTAAGTAATTCTGACTTAACCCATTATGATGTTTATTGGTTACTTAACAAGAAATCTAGGAAGAGATGGTTCCAGAATTTATCTTGCAGCTCAAAGATATCTGAGCAAAAGTCTGACATCTCTGTGATTTTTCTATTTCATGGGACGCAAAATGATTCCTTTAGCTCCAAATATTACATTTTCATAGCAGTTATCAAATGCAAAAAGGACAAAGAGAAGAGGTGGCACAAGTAAGTCACATTTACACTTCTGTCCCTTTGGCCAGACAGCAAAAGTTTTTCCTGGCAGCCTCCTAGTAGGCTTCCCCTGATGTAATCTGTGGCCTGGATCCTGTCACTCGGCCACCATTAACTCCAAGTGAGTGTGTTCTTCAGAGAAAGGGATGATAATAAACCAATATTATTTATCTCCTGGGGTTGGCCATGATGCTACCTGAATAACAGTGGAGATATCTTCTCAAGGCAGAAGGGGAAGTAGTTAATAAGTAGGTAACTTGGAAAAATATCCAGCTTTGGAAATTTCTTATTAATTTTGCATTTTATTTTCTACTTTTGACATACAGACTTTATTATAATAATGCAATGCAACATTTTACTCAATTCCAGTTGCAAAAACAAAAGTGTTGCTTATTAATGTTGATGAAAGCTGGTTGCAAAAATATGGAAATTGGCTTAGAATGTGATTGAAAATCTGATTGTTTCTATTTTTTATGCAATTACTGCTTTCCTTGCGGCAAACTCTGTTTGAACAGAATCACCCTTGGCAAGAAAAATCGCTGACTCACTGGCAGCTACTAACCTAATGATTAACTGATGTTTCTCTGAATATTTGGAGCCTTGTCACAGATTCCATCATGAATGACTTCAGGTAAAAATGTTACACGTGAATTACCATATTTTGCTTTAAGAAGATGCTTCTTTTTTTTTTTTTTAATCATATTAAGTGTATCATTTCTTTTCTTGGTTTTTATAATATCTCTGGCTCAAATAGCAAAACATAATAATCATAAGCATTATCTTCATACTCATCCCAATTTTTTTTTTCTTCTGTTACACTTCTGGGGACACTATAGGTAAAAATTATACAGATACATTTTAGATATGGATATAAAAAAATATCAACTTATATTCAATTATTTATTCAGAAAAGTATTTATAGAGGGTGTATTTCTCAATTTCAACACCATGGTGAAAAACAAATCTCCCAGCTTACAAAAATCTTATATTTTAGATATGCAATAGGCTAGTCTGACAGTGAAAGATTTACAGTAACTGTCATCCTGTTCTTTCTTTGTTAGAACACTGATTTTTAGCCAGGCACATTGCCGCCAACCTTAAAGGCTACGTTTTCCAACCTCTCCTGTAGGAGAGTAACGAAGTTCCGATTTCCTGGGAAGCAGACTATAGGATGAAAATTCACACGTGGGAAGTTTACTGAGGAATGTTTTCAGTATTAACACCAGTACAAAAATGAAGAGAGAAGATGGATAAGAGTTGCGAGACACTTGCAACAAAGGCCTTAGTCAATCCCAAAGGGAACTCTGGAGCTGGAATGTCCAAGAGTTGGCCAATTTTGGAAACAAGGTACCAGGCTTTAGTCCCTTACATCACCAGTATTTGGAAGGGAAGGGGCACGACCTTGAGGCAGCTCTCTTCACCTACTGACAATCATGGTAATTATGGGGGGAGGAAAGCAGAGGTGGAGGAGAAGTGCCAATTCAGCTGAAAACTTGCAGCCATTAACATCTCTTCAACTACCAGGGAATGAATGCTCCAGTCCTGAAAGGGTGACATACCGCTGGGTATCCCCCGTAAGCTGGCACTCTTTCTATGCCCTTGGTTAGCTGCTCATTCACCCTTTCAGGCTGACAATTTCTGGGAGGTGTGGCATATTGTAGTACCAGTGGGTCCCAGTGTCATGCATCACTGCTGTGCTTTCTCGGCTGGTTCATTGAGAAGTTACACAGAACCCAGGCTGGTATGCCAAACACTCCGGCTAAGTCATTAGATATTGATGCTGGCGGAAGCACTAGGGGCAGGAAAGACAAATTTAAATTTGGAATATGAGTCGAATCTAGTCAAGATGTAGCATGACTTCTGCAGGGTTGGAAGAAGTCCAACGTGGGGAACTTGACAACAAGTCCAACTTATTCCCCTAAAGAAAATAGAACATTTTGGCTGATAGGAATTGGCTGCTCAATACCTCTAATTGAGTGTTACAAAATAATAATAACAGTAGTTTAATAACAGTTGCAGCAATAATCAGTGAGAGATGATTCCTTTGAGGGAATGGACCCCTTGAAGGACCGGCCTTCTAAGAGGAAGTGAGCAGGGCTGAGCATTCATTTAAATTTTGGGGTCACAAATTAAGTTGCTAGTATGCAACTTTCTTGTGTCAGATAAATCTTTGAAATTCAATGTAATCCCTCTTAACTTGTGTCTTAGGAATATACCAATCACAATGCGAGTCTAAGATAGCCCAGCTTTGTAAAATGGACAAGTTCAATGTCACCCACATCCACCCTGAAGAACATCCAGTCTTGAGATTACTCTACATGGGGACCAGGTGTAGGAGATTGGGGAGTGGACTGCTTGCTTTGTGTCTAGAGCTAAATTTAACAACAACAACAAAGCATTTTCTCCCTTTCTGGTACGTAGTATTTGTTCTCTTAATCAGGAAAAACAAAAAGAAACATGGAGGTGCACTAAAGGGAAGTGAAGAGTTTTTTGTTGTTGCTTCTTTTTTCTTTCTTTTTTAATTTCTTTCTGCTGGTTCAAAAGTCATCTGCCATGGTGAGTTAAAGAATTGAAAAGAAACGTTTTGAACCTGCTTGGCTGGCTAAGAGGAGAAAGAGATGATTAATAAAATCGAAACAGTCATAGATGACAAAACATACATTTCCAAATTGGTACCCATCTTCTAGCTGTCTTTTATCTAACTAGGCAATAAAGAGATTTTAAAAAATGTTAAACAATTCTACTCTCATCACTATTTTTTGTATGTTGGATAATATAGTTATTTTTACATTAAAATATGCTTTTGTTAGCATGTAATGGATTTATTATTAGTATTGTAAATGTATTACTAAATATATAGTTTTAAATTTCTCAGTTTTAATTTGTAATATGATAAATATTGGTAGATAGAACATATAAAACATCTATTTGTAGTCCTTAGTAATTTTTAAGTTTAAAAGTATCCTGAGACCAAAATGTGTGAGAATTGTTGGCCTAGAAGAAAGCAAATATTTGGGCTTTGTTGCTTAACTGTATACAGATGGACAAAGAAGTACAGAAATTCACACAATTGCCAAGAAAGAGGTTGACGTGATGGACAAAAATTAAAGGCTAAAAAGAAGAGAAAATAGATGAGCTCATAAATAGAGACTGTGGGGTGTACAGACTAGAGCTCCCAGTGAGGTTGAAGGACAGACAGAGGGGAGAGTGAGAGAACTGGAGGTCTGGGGGTTGGAGTCAGAGAGTTACAGGCTTGGCTCTTCTACTCCAGTTTCCATGTTTCCCGGGAAGGATATCACACAAGTTTCGGAGGAGAGGGGCCGAGGAGCAGTGGAAGTGCAGGAAATAGATCTGAGGAGTGAGGGGAGTGGGTGCTTGTTCACTGAGATGCTGAAGATCCTCACGACTGTGGCAGCACTGGGGTGATGGTTAAAGAGGAAAGGAAGACAGGGAAGCCTTTAATACATGAGGGGAACAACGAGAGATAGCGGATGAACTGAAAGTAGGGGGGGCAGAGAGCGGGAAAAAATGAGGGGAGCCTCAAATACATCTGCTTTTCAGAGGAGAAGAAATAATTTGTTGCATGATTTTTATTTGCATGGGATGGAAAATAATGAATCACGTCCACTTAAAAGCGGTCACGGAGATATGTTTTCCTTGGGGAAGATCAGTGTCTTCAGGAGAGAGCCTGGAGTATTTTAAGGAATAAGAGATTTTACAGGGTTGATGATAAAGGAAGAGTGAGTGGGGTCTTTGATACAGAATGGGGGTTTCATGGGGCACAAAGACAGGTGTGGGTGGGTAGGGATCAATGGGAGTATGAGTCAGAAAAATGGAAACAGACTCTTATATACGAGATTCAGTAAGAGGGAATAGATGGCTGAAGATATTTACATTTTGGAAGTTGGCAGAACATGACATGAATGGGAATTAAGTGGGCTGAGTATGCAGCAAATCTTTCTTTATAAAACAATAAATAGGCCTTACATCACTTTTATGACACTTTTCTTTCTTTACCCCTTAATGTTCATTTTGACCCTGTTTCCCCTAAATAGTATTTTGGGGTGTTCCAAAATGGGATATGTGCCTTTCTGTCAGACATGATACTGTCATAAGAGGAACTTAACTTTTGTGGTCCATAAAATCTACAAGTTTAGGATTAATGTAGGTCAAAGGAATAAGTGATGCCCAAAGATAGGCCAGAGGAGGGGCCATTAAACATAACCCATAGTCTCAGAAGAATCTGAAAGTGCTGAAATCTTTTGTTTAGATCACCTACAGAATCAAGGCATTATCTCACATCTGATTTCCTCTAGTCAGTAGACTCCGTTACCTTTGGTCAGTAAATCAGAGAGAGATTTACCGCAGCTGCCATTGTTCTCTGTGCTACAACACCATTTCAGGAAAACACTGTACAAACACCACCAAGAATCATTTGAAAAAATTGTAAAGTAATTAAAACATATTTTTCAATCAAATAGACTTTTTATCTGCAGGTGTCTAGCATTATAAACATTTAATTTTTTTAACATTTTATTGAGATTATGATAGTTTGCAACCTTGTGAAATTTGAGTTGTATGTTATTGCTTGTCAGTCGTGTTGTAGGTGTACCACTTCACCCTTTGTGCCCACCGCACATCCCGCTTTCCCCTGGTAGCCACTAATCTGTTCTCTGTCTACATGTTTAACTTCCACATTTGAGTGGAGTCATACAGAGATTGTCTTTCTCTATTTGGCTTATTTCACTTAACATAATACCTTCAAGGTCCATCCATTTTGCTGTGAATGTGATAATTTTATCCTTTTTTATGGCTGAGACGTATACCATCATATATATATATATACCATATCTTCTTTATCCAGTCATTAGTTGATGGGCACTTAGGTTACTTCCATGTCTTGGCTATTGTAAATAATGCTGCAATGAACATAGGGGTGCATGGGACTTTTGAAATTGCTGATTTCAAGTTCTTTGGATAGATACCCGTAGTGGGATGGCTGGGTCATATCGTATTTCTATTTTTAATTTTTTGAGAAATCTGCATACTGTTTTCCATATTGACTGCATCAATTTGAATTCCCACCAGCAGTGTATGAGGGTTCCTTTTTCTCTACAACCTCTCCAACATTTGTTACTTTTTGTTTTGGTTATTTTTGCCATTCTAATGGGTGTAAGGTGATATCTTAGTGTAGTTTTGATTTGCATTTCCCTGACGATCAGTGATAATGAACATCTTTTCATGTGCCTATTGGCTATCCGTATATCTTCTTTAGAGAAATGTCTGTTCGTGTCCCCTGCCCATTTTTTGATCAGGTTGTTTGATTTTTTGTTGTTGAGTTGTTGGAGTTCTTTGTATATTATGGAGATTAACCCTTTGTCAGATATATGACTTGCAAATATTTTTTCCAAATTAGTGGGTTGTATTTTTGTTTCAATCCTATTTTCCCTTCCCTGGAACAAACTCTTTAGTCTGATGAAGTCCCATTTGTTTATTCTTTCTATTGCTTCCCTTGTCTGAGAAGACATGGTGTCTGAAAATATCCTTTTACTACTGATGTCAAAGAATGTACTGCCTATATTTTCTTCTAGAAGCCTTATGGTTTCAGATCTTACCTTTAGGTCTTTGATCCATTTTGAGTTTATTTTGGTGAATGGTGAAAAAGAATGGTCAATTTTCATTCTTTTACATGTGGCTTTCCAGTTTTCCCAGCACCATTTGTTGAAAAGACTTTCTTTTCTCCATTGTATGCCCTAAGCTCCTTTGTCGAAGATTAGCTGCCCATACATGTGTGGTTTTATTTCTGGGCTTTCAATTCTGTTCCATTGATCTGTGCACCTGTTTTCGTACCAGTACCATGCTGTTTTGATTACTGTAGCTTTATAGTAAGTTTTGAAGTCTCGGATAGTGATGCATCAGCTGTGTTCTTCTTTCTCAGGATTGCTTTAGTAATTCGGGATCTTTTGTTGCCCCATATGAATTTTAGGACTCTTTGTTCTATTTCTGTAAAGAAGTCATTGGGATTCTGATTAGGATTGCATTGAATCTGTAGATTGCTTTAGGTAGTATGGACATTTTAACTATTTATTCTTCCAATCCATGTGCATGAAATGTCTTTTCACCTCTTTATGTCGTCATCAGTTTCTTTCAGGAAAGTCCTGTAGTTTTCGTTGTATGTCTTTCACTTCCGTGGTTAAATTCACCCCAAGGTATTTTATTCTTTTTGTTGCAATTGTGAATAGTATTGTGTTCTTGAGTTCTTTTTGTGTTAGTTCGTTATTAGAGTATAGAAATGCTACTGATTGATGTAAGTTGATTTTATACCCTGCAACTTTGCTGTAGTTGTTGATTATTTCTAAAAGTTTTACAATGAATTCTTTGGGGTTTTCTATATATAAGATCATGTTGTCTGCAAACAGTGAGAGTTTCACTTCTTCACTCCCTATTTGGATTCCTTTTGTTCCTTTCTCTTCCTAAGTGCTCTGGCCAAAACCTCCAGTGCTATGTTAAATAAGAGTACTGATAGACGGCATCCTTGTCTCATTCCTATTCTCAGGGGGATGGTGTGCAGTTTTTGCCTATTGAGCATGATGTTGGCTGTGGGTTTGTCATATATGGCCTTTATTCTGTTGTGGTAATTTCCTTCTATCCCCATTTTGTTAAAAGCTTTTATCATACATGGCTGTTGGATCTTGTCAAATGTTTTCTCTGCATTTATTGAGATGATCATGTGGTTTTTATTCCTCAGTTTGTTGATGTGGTGTATCACCTTGATTGATTTGTGGATATTGAACCATACCTGTGTCTCTGGTATGAATCCCACTTGATTGTGATGTATGATCCTTTTGATGTATTGCTGAACTCAGGTTGCCAAAATGTTTTTGAGAATTTTTGCATTTACATTCATCAGCAGTATTGGCCTGTAGTTCTCCTTTTTCGTGCTGTCCTTGTCAGGCTTTGGTATCAGAGTGATGTTGGCCTTCAACAATGTGTTAGGAAGTGTTCCATCCTCCCTAATTTTTAAGAATAGCTTGAAAAGGATAGGTATTAAATCCTCTCTGAAAGTTTGGACCAGGAAAGCCATCTGGTCCTGGGGTTTTATTCTTTGGGATGCTTTTGATTGCTGTTTCAATCTCTTTCCTTGTGATTGGTCTTTTCAGATTGTCTGTTTCTTATTGACTTAGCTTTGGGAGGTTTTGGGAGAATCTAAAAATTTATCCATTTCCTCTAGGTTATGCATTTTGTTGGCATATAGTTTTTCATAATATTTTCTTATAATCCATTGTATTCTTGTGGAGTCTGTTGTTATTTCTCCTCTTTCATTTCTGATTTTGTTTATTTGAGCTTTCTCTCTTTTTTCTTTGTAAGTCTGGCTAGGAGTTTGTCAATTTTATTTATCTTCTCAAAGAACCAGCTCTTTGTTTCATTGATCCTTTCTACTGCCTTTTTTGTTTCAATAGCATTTATTTCTGCTCTGATTTTTGTTATTTTTTCTCTCCTTCTGCTGACCTTGGGTTTTGTTTGTTCTTCTTTCTCTAATTCAGTTAGGTGTAATTTGAGATTGCTTATTTGGGATTTTTCCTGTTTGTTAAGGTGTGCCTGTATTGCGATGAATTTCCCTCTTTATACAGCTTTTGCTGTATCTCATATAAGTTGGTATGGCATGTTATCATTTTCATTTGTCTCCAGATATTTTTTGATTTCTTCTTTAAGTTCTTCAATAATCCATTGCTTGTTCAATAGTATATTGTTTAGTCTCCACATCTTTGTCCCTTTCTCAGCTTTTTTCTTGTAATTAATTTCTAGCTTATAGCATTATGATTGGAGAAGATGCTTGTTATTATTTCAATTTTTTTAAATTTATAGAGGCTTGCCTTGTTTCCCAACATATGGTCTATCCTTGAGAATGTGCACTAGAGAAGAATGTGTATTCTGCTGTTTTTGGCTGGAGTGTTCTATATGTGTCTATTAAGTCCAACTGTTTTAGCTTTTCATTTAATTCCACTGTGTCCTTATTGATTTTCTGTCTGGATGATCTGTCCAATGATGTGAGTGAGGTGTTGAGGTCCCATACTATTATTGTGTTATTTTTGATATCTTCTTTTAGGTTTGTTAATAGTTGCTTTATGAACTTTGGTGCTCCAGTGTTGGGTGCATAGATATTTATAGGCATTATTTCCTCTTGATGTAGTGTCCCTTTTATCATTATATATTGCCCCTCTTTGTCTCTCTTTATCTGACTTATCTTGAAATCTACTTTGCCTGATATAAGTATTGCGACACCTGCTTATTTTTTGTTTGCCATTAGCTTGGAGTATTGCCTTCCACCCCTTCACTCTGAGCCTGAATTTGTCATTGGAGCTGAGATGTGTTTCCTGGAGGCAACAAATTGTTGGATCTTGTCCTTTAATCCATCTTGCCACTCTGTGTCTTTTAATTGGAGAGTTCAATCCATTTACATTGAGGGTGATTATTCATGTGTGAGGGCTTAATGCTGTCATTCTGTCACTCATTTTCCAGTTTTCTTGCATTTCCTTTGTTTCTCTTCTTGTGTGTTTTGGTCTACCCATTGACTTATGCAGTTTTTTATGCTGTGTTTCTAGTCTTTTCCTTACTTATTTTTTATGTCTCTGTTCTGCTTTTTAGTTTAGTGGCTAGCCTGAAGTTTGTATTCAGAATCTCATGCATAACATAATCCATTTTCTGATGGCCTCTCATTTCCTTAGTCTAAGCTGATTCAGTCCCTTTCCTCCTCCCCTCCTAAGTTATTATTCTCATATCTTATTTCAACTGTGTTGTGACTTTGTGGTTAAAGTGACAAAATTCTCTTTGTTTTTGATGTTTTCCTTCCCTTTATCCTAATGCTATAGTTGAATATTTGCTATCCTATTCTGATTCTATCTATCTGTCTCCTTACTCTGTGTTTTGTGACCCCTTTCTCCTTTTTTATCTTTTTTCAGGTATGAGGGCCTTCTTGAGGATTTCTTGTAGGGGGGCTCTCATGGCTACAACATCCCTTAGCTTTTGTTTTTCTGGGAAAGATTTAAGTTCTCACTCATATCTGAAGGATATTTTTGCTGGATAGAGTATTCTTGGCTGAAGATTTTTACCTTTTAAAGCTTGAATATGTCATTCCATTGTCTCCTAGCTTGTAAGGTTTTTACAGAGAAATCTGCTGAAAGTCTGATGGGCTTCCTTTGTAGGTTATTTTCTTCTGCCTTGCTGCCCTGAGTATGCTTTCTTTATCATTCACTTTTGCCAGTTTTACTACTATATGCCTTGCAGTAGATCTTTTTACATTGACAAATCTAGGAGATCTGAAAGCTTCCTCCACACACATTTCTCTCTTATTTCCTAGATTTGGGAAGTTCTCTGCTATTATTTCTTTGAGCACGCTTTCTGCTCCATTTTCCTTCTCTTCCCCGTCTGGGATACCTATAATACTTATGTGGCATTTCCTCATTGAATCAGATATTTCTCAGAGACTTTCTTCATTTCTTTTTAGTCTCAATTCTCTCTCCTCCTCTGTCTGGAGCATTTCAACATGTCTATCTTTGATATGCTGGTTCACTCCTCTATGGTGTTCACAGGTGCATTCAGGGAATCCGTATTTTGTTTTAACTCTTCCATTGTATCATTCATCTCTAGGATTTCTGATTGATTTTTCTTTATAGTTTCAATCTCTTTTGTGAAGTGGCTCCTGAACTCATTGAATTGTTTATCTATATTCTCTTTTACCTCATTGAATTTTTTGATGATAGCTATTCTGAATTCATTATCATTTAGTTTACTTATTTCTGCATCCCCAGGACTGAATTCTGGGTGCTTGGCACTTTCTCTCTGGTCTGGAGACTTGATGCATTGCCTGATGCTGGAGGTACGGGTTTTTCCCATTGTGGTATTATTCGGTTGCAGTTACAGACTATTGCCACTGGATGGGGGTCTAGAGCCACATCTTGTGTTCCCTCCTCCTTCAGCTGAGATGGCACGGCACAGCAAGGCTGGAGGGGGTGTTTTCTCTAGAGTGCAGTTCCAGGTTTCCCAATCAGCTCTTGCTATCTGGTCCCCTGGGGTCTTGGCTTGATGAGGCCACCCAACGTGAAAGCTTTTGCCTCAATAGAGGACTTCCCTCTAGGCTGCAAAGGCGCTAGGGAGTCCTGGCTGATCCTGTGGATGTCCAACCCCTCCCTCACTCCTTCTCTCATGGAGCCTTCCACAGCAGCAATCCTAGTCTTTAGGGGAGGAAGCAAAGTTCTCTCTTACCCCATTCCCGCTCCTCCAAGGGGGGCTCCAGCCTCTCCACCTTCCATTGCTTGGTTGCTGTGGGTCTCCAAGGATTCCTGTGCTATTAGGATATTTTCTGTTGGACTATGTTGCTCTTTTTTGTTGTATGTTGGAGGAGCAAGAGTCCTAGGCAAGCTCACTCTGCTGTGATGCTGACATCACTCCTTCAATCTTAAGTGAAATAATTTCTAATTTTGACTAATTAGCTAATTTATTTTTACAGGTTTTATATACAATCTATACACGTGTCAACAAGTAACAAGATATCTTCTATAAAACAAATAAGAAATTACTCCCAATATCCTCTGCTAGATGTGGGTTTGGTAGTCACTCTCCTGGGAAACATCTTTTCTATTGAGTAAGTAAACTGCCTCCTCCATCTGTAATTTATTTTTTCATATGTGGTTCTTAACTGTATGGAATTAGTGAGTCTTTTTATGGAGATGCTCACCTGCTCAAATCAGTTAGTTCCAACTTGCTGAAATACTGTGACAACCTGGGAAAGAGGGCTGTGGCTGGGGCAACCCTGGGACTAGTCTCAGCTGGTGTCTAGAGCAAGAGAGACACAGGTGTCACGGGGCCTGGAAGCTCAGTTTAGAGCCAGGTACAGGCCACACCACGGTACACTTAAAAGGGCACTTTAAAGGGAAAAAGCCCTGAACAATTTGGACTGACAAGACTATAACTAAGGCCTTTATTGAGGGCCAAGCAAGAGTTTGCTAAAGCACATGGAAAATTCTCTATCCATTTCTCTAAAAGAAACGGTTTTACAAAGTAGAATTAAAGGTCCATCAATCTTCTCTTGCCTTTTGAAATTAAATAAAAAGCTTAGAAGTGTGCATATTGAGAATGACACTAATTGTCTTGAACTCTCATTTGAGGGTTGCTTCAGAATTGCCAATTAAGTGATTTTCTGACACAGTATGTAAAATCCGAAGGTGAGGTGGGTCATATCTGAGCCTTAATGTGCATCATGCTGTTTTAACGATGCCTTGAAAGCATTACAGAATAGTGATGTAAGTAAAGATTACTTCGCTTTACATTCTTTATTGTAAAACATATTATTTTTCCATCTGGACTATTATGGGTAATATCACATATAGCAATTCCAAGGAATAGTTATTTGAACCTGAATTGTCAATTAATATGCAAAGTTGATTTAAGACATTCCACCAAACAAAACTCACTATCCTGGCTTTTTATAAGAATTTATGTTTCTATGTATTTATTTTTGCCATGCAAAAATACTAAACCAAGTGAAGTCAGATTCTTCCTTTAAGAAAAGAATATTTGTAATTCACCTACAAGATTAAATTTCTATGAAATTTGAGTGAAAATTTTCAAGAGAAAGAGAGAGATTAAATGAATAGAGAAAGGAAACCTTTTTTTTTTTTTTTTTTGATGAGGAAGATTGGCCCCGAGCTAACATCTGTTGCCAATCTTCCTTTTTCTTGAGGAAGATTTTCCCTAAGCTAACATCTGTGCCAATCTTCCTCTACTTTGCATATAGGATGCCTCTACAGAAGGGCTTGATGAGCGGTGTATACATCAGTACCCAGAATCCTAACCCAGGAAACCCCGGCTGCCTAAGTGGAGCGAGCTAACTCAACCACTACACCACCGCCACCTGGCCAGCCCCAGGAAATCTTTAATTATATTATTTTCTTTGCACTTCACATTATACAGTACAAGAAGCAATTTAGCAGCTCATAAAAGCCCTTGATGACCAGTAGACAGGAAAATGAGAGTCACATAGTGAAAGGGATATACAGAGGTACAGATGTGGTCGTAGAGAAAACAGTTCTTAAAAAATATTTTCTGACTGTTGATTTTTTACTTGACTTGGCTTTATGAGTATTGGTTAATTTGTGTTTTAATGTTTAACCATCATGCTATATGTATCCAGTACCTGTTCTAAAAGACACGGCTTGTTAGCCATATAAAGCTCAAGCAAAGCTACTCTAAATTTCTAGGCTATTTCTACAGTGCTTTATTGAGCTTCTTGGTAATACAATTCACTAGTAAGTCATGCCATTTTATGTACTAAATTGCAACATGAGATTTGAGATTTAGAAATAGGAAATATTAATGATGTTAAAGAGACAGAATTGATAAAGCAATGTTTTCCTCATCTAAATACTATTAAAGAATGACAGGTAGTAAATTAAATATTAGAGATTTAAAGAATATTTTGGTTGTTTGATTGCCTTTGCTCTTCAGTTTTGTTTAGAAAGACCACCTTATAATCTTGGGCTATTATCAAAGACACGTAGTCCTATTCATTGCACTTTGTTATATTTTTCTGCCCATGTTAATTTTCATCTGCTTGGGGTAATGTATTGGTAGTCAGATGTGCCACTGTTGTGGTCCTCACATTTAAGAAACTCATTCAACAAAAAACATTCCCTTCTTCAAAGACTACTATGAACTCTAATGAGTCATGCCTCTTTTCTAATTTCTCCAGTGATGTGTTGTACTAATACATCATTTCTGAAAGCTGTCTCTTTAATGATGTATTAATATAATACCTCATCAGGCTGAGACAGAGGAAAGATGGATTGCCAAAAATATGGTGTCGTCAATGGAACAAAAGATTGTTGAAGCAGATTGATTTTAATTATAAAAGAAAGGGAGTCTACTTGTGAGCAAATTATACAGCTCTTCCCAGTCAGTATCTGCATCTCTTCAACTAAATTTAAAGATGCTGTTGAATTTGGCTCTCTTACTTTGAATCAAAATAAATGATGTACAGCTTCTTCTTGTTGTTATTCGGATTTGAAATATAGCCTTTTGTCTCTTTTCAGTTATAATATCCACATGGTTTCTCCTCATCTATAGCATTTTTAAAGACTTATTATATATAGGAATATTGCAATTGTATGTTATTTTAAGGGCTCTTCTTCATATATGATACATTATAACAATCCATGTTAGGTGAAAGATGCTCACCTACACAAGAATGTTCTATGTATGCTTGACTATAAAGATAGAATGCCAGTCAGTTTCATGACAAATGACTTGTCCTTGAATGTTCACCTTTGTACTGAGATCTGTCATGGTTTTGTCATCTGTGTGAGCTTGGTGAGTCATTTAATCCCTCTAAACCTCAATTCCTTTATCTATAAAAGAAATTCTTAGTACTAGATAACTGCCAGGTATATTTCCAGCTCAGAGACTCTGTCTATGTCTTTGGCTGTATGCCTACACCAGCTACTGCTACAGAATGAACGTGTGTGTTCCTCTGACATTCATATGTTGAAACCTGATGTCCAATGTGATGGTATCTGGAGATGGGGCTTTGGGAGGTGATTAGGTTCTGAGGGCAGAGCACTCAGGAATGGGATTTGTGCCCTTATAAAAGACCCCAGAGAACTCTCTCATCCCTTCTACCATGTGAGGAAACAGTGAAAAGACAACCATTCATGAGCCAGGAAGCCGGCCTTTACCAGACACCACATCTGCCGGCATCCTGATCTTGGACTTCCCAGCCTCCAGAACTGTGAGAAGTAAATGTCTGTTGTTTAGAAATCTTCCCAGTCTGTGGGATTCTGTTATAGCAGCATGAACAGACTAAGACAGCTGCTATGCCACCGTTTTAGTCAAAATTGTTTTTTAAAGTTCTGGTAAATCTAGAGTCTGAGCAGACACCCTCCTTTACTATGATCTATCTGGCTTCTTTGGCTTCCTACTTCTTCATTTTTCTTTCGTTCCTTGGAACTCCGTTTTTTGGTCATCTGCTTCTAGTTAACTCAGACATTCAGCAAGTCCTGCTGATTCTTCCTCTAGACTCTTCTTTTCATTCTTTCCTGCCAGATAATATTCCATTCCTGATCTTTATCACCTTTCCTTCAAGTTACTAGAACAACTTTCAATCTAGACTCATTTTGACTGGACATACATTCAGGTAACCTGAGCTCAGATTCTCACTCTCTCATTTTATTAGTTCTGAGATTTTTAAAAGTCACTTGTCGTTGTACAACCACATTGGAAAGTGATTTAGAATATCGACTAGGGTTAACCACAAGCATACCTTAGGGGAACTGTGTGTGCCGTCTGTGTGCAGAGTGAGGAAGAAATCTTTCTTTCCCTTTCTTTACTCATCTTTAAAATGATTCTACCTTGGGTGGATGCATACAGCCAAAAAGCTGCCAAAAATCATTATTAGCAGTCTGATTTGCTAGTAAGATCATGCTAATTGTCTCAATAGAATTTCTCTAAGATTAATTTTTAAACTAGGAAACAATTTTCACTGAAAGTGTTGTCACCGACATTTCTCTCAACATTAAGTATGTAAATATTTGTTTTTTCCTAGCTGTCTCAAACTATAGGCTCCTTGAGTGATATTTAAAATTGAATAACTTGAGTTCTATACTTATGAATTTTTATATATTTTCAAATTTTATGCCCTTTGCAGTTTATAAATCGCAGGATTCTTTAGCTTAAAAAACCCAGAAACTGAAATGGTGCATTGCTGTGTCTACAGTGTAATAGTTAAGATAAATTAGGCTGTAAAACTTTTACAGATAATTCAAGAGGTAAGAAAATTAAACAATTTATACTTTTAAAAAATATTATTTAATAGGAAAGTAAAAATAATCATAGTGACTTAATCTTAGCAGAGTATATACTATTAAATACTCAAAGACGGTTTAATATGTTATGAAGATTACTTAGGAGTTAGGTAGCATTTCAGAGGATATGAAGCCAAAATTGTACCCTCAACAGGGATTAACATTAGGCCCAAGAGAAAATACTATATCTTCTATATATTTTAGAAATTCTATAGTGAGATAAAATTGATAAAAAAGGTTATGCAACTCTATTTGCTGAAAATATGTGGCTCTGCTATCTAGGGTGAACTGTTGATGCTTTGCCAGAAACAATAATGGATGAAGGTGAATTATGCCTTTCCCTTAAATGTCTTCATATACCAACTCTAGTCATTTAAATTTCTCTTTATTAAAATGTATCAGTAAAAAGAAATAGACAGAGCGAAAAGAGCTCTGACATATGAACAGCTTAGAAGTCTTCACTCCCATCCACATAAGAAAGAAGCTGAACAAACTGAAACGAATGACTTTTTGTAGGTACATCAGGGCATTGAGTTCACAGGGCAAACTCTCATCTCAAAATCGGGAGAGACAGGCAAATATAGAGAATCACAGCCAAGGTCATCTTACCTGGGAAGAGTAAGTCCATTTAGGTGGTAATTTTTTATTTTTATTTTTACTTTTTTTAAAGATTGGCCTTGAGCTAACATCTGTTGCCAATCTTCTTTTTTTTTTTTTCAATTCTCCCCAAAGCCCCCCAGTACATAGTTGTATATTTTAGTTACAGGTCCCTCTAGTTCTGCTATGTGAGACATTGCCTCAGCAGGGTTTGAGGAGTGGTGCTAGGTGCGCACCCAGGATCTGAACTGGTGAAACCCTGGGCTGTCAAAGCAGAGCATACAAATGTAACCACTCGACCAGTGGGCCGGCCCCTAGTTGGTAATTTTGATGAATGCTAGTGGCTGAGAGTGGGCTGGTGTAAGAGATGAAATCTCCTACAGGCCCAGTCTTGGAAGGATCCTCATACTTTCATGGGTTCTGCGTCCGGCAACCTCATCAAGTTCTCGCAGTAAAGATCATACATGATTCTCATCCCAATTCTGTCACAGAGGGGAAAGGTAACCATTTGAAGTATTCCCAGAGTGTTCTCCATAATAAAACCTGTCCTCTAAGGGAAAAAATTTTAGCAAAGCATTATCTGATCTCTGGGAAGGGCAATTAGCCAACTCACCCCCTTTCTAGACTTTCTGTCTCATGTAAGGGTAGGGAAAAAAAGGCTAAGAAATGATTCTGCAGGTCACAACCCAGAGATTCAGACCCACTTAAAAAACTGAGAATTAATCATAAGATTGTAGAACACTTCCCCTCCCCAATACTTGCCACCACATTCAACGGGATTTCAGTGTAATGACAGCAGATTAGAACAATGAGAGCTGCAAGACAATGACTCTACTTAGGAGAGAGATTTTAGAGAAACTCAAAGATAACAGAGAAGAAAAGAACAAAAGGGAAATTAGAGAAAATGAAGCCTTTGGCCTCTACAGCACTGTACTTATTAAACACAGTCCAACTACTAGGCAGATTAACATAAATTATCACAGTAAAGCTCTAATTGCCTCAACTCCTATCATCCAAAACATCATATATAGCTTTCAAATAAAAGTTACAACACAAGCTAAGAGGAAGGCAAGACAGACTGAAGACGAAACAAACATCAGGATCAGCTTCAGGTGATCATGTTTTGGAATTACCAGATAGAGGATTTAAAATAAATATGATTAATACGTTAAGGGCTCTAATGTGGAAAACGAAGTAGACAACATGAAAGAACAGAGAGGTAATGTAAACAGAGAGATGAAAACTCGAAGAAAGAATCAAAAAGAAATATCAAAAATCAAAAACATTGTGCCAAGTGAAGAATGCCTTTGGTTGACCTATCAGCACACCTGGCATGGCTGAGCAAAGAGTCAGCGAGCTTGAAGATATGTCAATAGAAACTTCCCAAACCTACAAGCAAAAAAAACAACAAATGAAAAGAGAAAAGAATATCCAATATCTCTGGTATAATTCCGGAAGGTGTAATATATACATAATTGATATACAAGAAGGAGAAGGAAAAAAGGAGCAGAGGAAATATATGAAGTAATAATGGCTGAGAATTTTCTAAAATTTATGACAAACCTTAAACCACAGACCCAGGAGCACAAGAAGGATAACCATAAAACAGCAAGAAGGATAAATACCAATAAATTGACGCCTAGGCATATCCTATTCAAACTGAAGAAGAGCCAAGACAAAGAGAAAATCTTGAAAGAAGTCAGAGCAGGAGGACAAGTTACCTACAGAGGTACAAGGATAAGGACTACACCAGACTTCTTGTCAGAAAAAATATAAACGAGAAGAGAATGGAGTGAATATTTAAGGGAAGAAACCCACAAATGTAGAATTCTTTATGCAGTGAAATTATCCTTCAAAGGTGAAGGAGAAATAAAAACTTTCTCAAACAAACAAAAATTGAAAGAATTTGGTGCCAGTAGACCCGTCATGCAAGAAATGTTAAAAGAAGTTCTTCAGAGAGAATGAAAATGATATAGGTCAGAAACTCAGATCTGTATAAAGAAATTTAGAGTATCAGAGGAGTAAATGAAGGTAAAATAAAATATTTTATTATTTTTATTTTAAATTGACTTAACTGTTAACTATTTGTTCAAAACAATAATAACAACAATGTATTAGATCATTATAGAGAATGGATAAGCGAAATTCACGACAGCAGTACTATATAAGATAGAGGGATGAACCGTGAATATTTTGTCGTAGGGTATCAGGACTTCCCATGAAGTGGAACAGTGTTCTTTAAGAGTGAACTTAGATAAGTTTAATTGTATATTATAAACTCTAGAGCCATCACTAAAATGTTTTAAAAGAAGTGTAGTTGATATCTGAGAGAAGGGACAAAATGTTATCGTATAAGATGATCAATTAAAACAAGTGAAGGCAAACAAAGATGGGGAGATTAAAAAAGAAACAAAGAGCAAGTCTGATGACTAGAAAACAACTACAGTTATGAATGATATTAACCCTTCCCTATCAATAATCACTTTAAATATGACTGGTCAAACTACATCAATTAAAAGATCCAGATTGTCAGAGCAGAAAAAAATAGCCAATGTATGTTGTCTACAAGAGACCAACTTTAAACAAAAAGACACAGATAGATTAAAGGTAAAAGGATGGATAAAGGTATACATTTCTAGCACTAATCAAAAAGAAACTATTGTTCTATTCATTTCAGACAAAGCAGACTTGAGAATAAGGGAAATTATCAGGGATAAAGGGCAGTTTTATATAACGGTAAAGGCATCAGTTCTCCAACAAGGTGTAACAATCCCTAACCTGTATCACCCAACAACAATACACCAAAATATGTATGGCAAAACTGAGGGAACTGCAAGAGTTTCAGAGAAATCCACTTTTGTAGTTGAAGACTTCAACACTTACCTAGCAGTAGCTAACAGATCCAGAAAGAAGAAAACCATTCATGATATAGCGAACTGAACTGCACAGTGAATCAACTTGATCTAATTGCCTTTTATAGAATACTTCATCCAACAACAGCAGAATATAGCTTCTTCTCAAGCTCACATAGAATAGTCACCAAGACCGACCACATCAAGGGTAATAAAACATATCCAAAAGGATGGGAATCATACAAAGTATGCTATCAGAGCACAATGGAATTAAACTAGAAATTGATAACAGAAAGAACCTGTAAAATGCCAAAATATTTAGAGATTAAACAACATACTTCTAAATAACCCATCATTCAAGAGGAAGTCTCAAGAGAAATTTAAGAAATATTTTGACTACATGAAATAAAAATACAACTCATCAGCCTTTGTGGGATATAGCAAAAGCAGTGCTCACACAAAATTTGTAGTATAGAATGCACATATTAGGAAATAATAAAGATCTAAAATTGATCATGTAAGCTTCCTTCTTAGAAAACTAGGGTAAGAAGTGCAATGTAAGCATAAAGCATGACAATGAAAAGAAATAACAAAAATTAGAGCAGAAATCAATGAAATTGAAACCAGGAAAACAATAGAGAAAGTCTACAAAATGAAAGACTGGTTTTTTTAAAGATCAATAAATTGTTAAAACGCTAGCCAGGCTAACCAAGAAAAAATACAAATTACTAATGTCAGAAATTACTAATATCAGAAATATATTATCAGGAGGATTGTTCATCACCATAGTTTCCGTGGACATTAAAAGGATAATAAAAGAATATTATAAATAACTCTATGCCTATAAATTTAATGTTAGATGAAGCCAACCAATTCCTTAAGAAACACACACTAGCAAATTCACACAAAGAAAAATAGTTAATCTAAATAGATCTATTTCCATTATAGAAATTAAATCAATAATTAATTATCTTCCAAAACAAAACACCAGGACCAAATTGTTTCACTGGTGAATTCTGCCAAACATTTAAAGAAGAAATGAAACCAGTCTCCTACAATTTCTTCCAGAAAATAGAAGCAGAGGGCACACTTTCTAACTTATTTTATGATTCTGGAATTAACCCAATAGCACAATCAGATAATGACCTTACAAGAAAGAAAAACTGCAGAAAAATATCTTTCATGAACGTAAATGCAAAAATACTCAACGCAATATTAGCAAATTAATACCAACAATGTATAAAAAGAAGTATATGCCATGACTAAGTGGAATTTATTTCAAGTTACATAAGGCTGTTCCAACACTTGAAAATTAATTAATGTAATCCATCACATCAACAGGCTAAAGAAGTAAAATTATATGCAGAGAAAGCATTTAACAAAATCCCAAATCCACGCATGATAAAAATATTCAGCAAACTAGGAATAGAGGGGAACTATCTAAATTTGATAAAGAATGTATGTAAAAAATCTACAACTAATATAGTACCTAATGGTGATAAACTAGATGATTTTCACCTAAGATCAGGAGCAAGGCAAGGATGTTTCCTCTTAACACTCTTACTCAACATGATACATGATAGACATTATAGATAATAAACAAGAAAATGAAATAAATTTATGCTTCAAGGAAAAAATTAAACTGTCCTTGCTCACAGATAATGTGATTGTCTATATAGAAAATCCCAAAGAAACAAGCAAACAAAGTAAACAACCAAAAAATATTCCTGGAACTTATGAAGACTTACAGCAAGGTGCAGGATACAAGGTAAATACAAAAAAGTTAATTGCTTTCTTACGTATCAGCAGTGAACAACTGAAACCTGAAATTAAAAACATTTATATTAACACCAAAAAATAAATACTTAGCCATAAATTTAACACAATATATATAGGAAATATGTAAAGAAAAACTAACACACAAAAAAAAAAACTAGTGAAAGAAATCCAAGATCTAAATAAACAGCAATATCCCATGTTCATGAATAGGAAGACTCAATGTTGTTGTCAATAGTTGAATCTAAAGATTCAAGGCAATCTCAATTGTAATCACAACATTATTTTATGAATACTGACAAATTGATTCTAATGTTTATATGGGAGGGCAAAAAATCCAGAGTAGCCAATGAAATACCGTAGAGGAGGAAGAACAATGTCAGAGGACTGACACCATCAGACTTCAAAACTTACTGTAATGCCATAGTAATAAAGACAACACGGTATACATGAAAGATAGACAAATAGACCAATGGAACAGAGAGCCAAGAGATAAGCCCTTACGAATATAGTCAACTCATCTTTGATAAAGGAGCCAAGGCAGCTCAATAGAAAAAGAATATCCTTTTCAACAAGTGGTGCTAGAACAATTCCACATCCATATGCCAAAATTAACTAAAAAGGGATCATAAACGTCAATGTAAAATGCAAAACTATAAAACTTCTAGAAGAAAGTCTCAGGTAACTTTGGGACTGGTGATGAACTTTTAGATGTTACACTGCAAGCGTGATCCCTGAAAGAAAAAGAATCAATAAATTGGACTTTATTAAAATTAAAAACTGCTGTGTGAATGACGTTATTAAGATAATGGAAAGACAAGTCACCGACAAGCTGGGAGAAAATATCTGAAAAAGAGATATCTGATAAAGTGGTTATATCCAAAATATACAAAAAATTCCTAAAACTCAGCATTAAAAAAACAGCCAAATTAAACAGTAGACAAAAGATCTGAACAGACACCTGATCAAAGAAGATATATATATACGGCAAATAAGCAGGTCAGAAGATGCCCATAATATGTCATTAAGGAATTGGAAATGAAAACAACGATGAGATGTATTATACACTTATGAGAATGGCTGAAATCCAAAAAACTGGCTATACCAAATACTCCTAAAGAGACAGAACGAAAGAACTCTCACTCCTTGCTGGTGGGAATGCAGAATGGTACCGCTGCTTTGGAAGACAGTTTGGCAGCTTCTTACAAACCTAGACATAGTGGTACCATAGAATCCATCTATCACATTCCTCGTTATTTATCCAGTTAAGTGGAAAACTGATGCCCCCACACGAATTTGCACATTCATGTTCATAGAAACTTTGTTTACAATTGCCAAAACAGAAAGGAACAGAGATGTTCCCCCAGAGGGGAATGCATAAACAGACTGTCGTGCCTCCATCCAGTGGAGTATTATTCAGGAATAAAAAGAAATGAGCCGTCAAACCACAAAAGACACAGAGGAACCTTAAATTTATATTAAATTTAATATTGAGATTCATATTTATATTTCAGTGAAAGAAACCAGTTTGAAAAGGCTACATACTTTGTGATTCTAACTGTACGAAAAAAGGAAACTACAGAGATAGTAAAAAGATCAGTGGTTAACAAGGCTTGGAGCGGGTAGGGAATGAATAGATGAAGCACAAGGGATTATTGGCACACAAATGATCTGCTCTGTATACCACTGGCATGCTGGGTACGTGACACTATGTATTTGTCAAGTCATGGAACTGCAAAACACAAAGAGCAAACCTTAATGCAAGCCATGGACTTCAGTTACTAATGTGTCAATATTGGTTCATTCATTGGAACAAAGGTACCGCACTAATGCAAGATGTTAATAGTAGAGGAAACGGTGTGTGTGGAGGGAGGACGCTACATGCAGCTAGGCATAATCTGCTCAATTTTTTTGTAAATCTGAAACTGTTCTAAAAGATGGGGGGTTGGGGAGAGAGAATTGGAGCTGGGAAACCTGGGTTCAAGTTATTTTCTTCCAAGTCCCAAGTGATCTCAGGAGGAAAAATCAGAAAATCTTATTTTGCCCTTATTTTCTCTTCCTCAAAAGAATCTCTGTCCTTTATGTCTAGATCCAGCTCCTCTGAGGTCTCAATTTCCATGATCCTTTCCAGGAAGGAACAGTATGTATGTTATGTCTGTACCTACTGTATTTGCACATCATGAGACTGATGTCAGCTTATTGACACACACAAATGAGATATTTCCTAATGGTGTTTATTAGCCTAAAATCATCTTCCCACAGCTCCTGCAATTATCTTAATTTTTTAACTCATATATTGCAAATGGCCTTAACTACAAATGCAAGTGTCATGCTGAAAGTAAGCCCTGGGGGAATAACGAATGTGATAAAAGAACTGTATTTGGAGAACCCATTGTTTTCCAGAACAAAGTACTTCATTGACACAGAATAATGAAGTGTGGTGTATAAACAAGTAAAAAAACCTTTTAAATTTAATTTAAAATACTATTTCCCCCTCAATTATGAAGATTACCCCTTTAGTTATTAACATAGATAAATTAAAATTTGTATCAACAGTCTTATTCACAAAGCAAGAAAAAGAGTAGAAGGAAAGAATGTTTAATTGTGTTTAGGAAATGAAATAGTCAGAAATCCTGATTAGTGTGGGAGGAATAAATTATTAAACCTACCCACACTTTCCATTTTTAATCTCTACTCTTCAATTTTGTATCCATAAATGTCCTCATACAATCACTGGTAAAGCACTAATTAGTATTTAAGAACTGATTCATTTTATACTTGACCTTTAGCTAATTTCAGTTTGTGAATTCTATTCCTTCAGTATACAAATATCTTGGCTAAACTGATTTCTTTCACTTCTGAAAATCTAATGTTTAATTAGAATAGTTTTACTTTTTCCTATGCATAGAGAAGCCACATTTCATCATAACTTAAAGTGTCTTCATTAATTATTTTGGGAGTAAGAAGCATTCCTCTTTAATAATAATTCAGTTTTAATGTAGACTCCTTTTAAATGGTTCTTGCAGAATTGAGCAAGATTTTAAAACTGTAATTATGTCATACTATCTTTTCATCATAATTAGAAGGTAGAGAGTATTGTGATTATACAGATGAGGAAACTAACACAGAGATAATTAAAATAATATTTGCAATTAACAACAATGGAAAATGGGAAACCAGTAAATGTGTTCTGTATCTTGCTTACTGTTATTCAGTTAGAGGCACCACAGGAAGCATTTACTGCCTTCTTAAGAGTGTGTGGTGCAACTCTGGATATCATACAAATGCAAAGTTCACACTTGCCTGGACTTTTTACCCACGTCCTAATTTTAATCAAGTAGTACCTTTCTGCTCTGTATGTGGGTTCCGTCCATGCCAAGCCTTTGGTTTGAGTTCATTCCATGAGAGAGCGTAAAACAAAATCTCTCAAGGACAAAGACACTTGTTTAAAACTTAAGGACTTGTTGCAGTGCCTTCTACCTCCCAGCCATTTGTCTACTGTTTCCCCTGAGTCAACTGTCAACTCCCCAAAAGTCATCCAGAAAATCCTGCCGATCAAGCAAAGCCAAGTTTAGTAGATTTATTTCAGGAAGGGAGAACACCACATTGACTAACTTCGATCGTGTTCAGAAGGGGAAGTCAGGGGAGGATGTTGTGGGGTTTCAGAGTCTAGACTGGATGGTTTTTAGGCATGCCTTGCAGAGTAGGAAGCTGGTTAGATTGGACAAAGTTCAAGAGATACTAACTTTGCATTAGAGAACATGGCAATGAAAAGGTCTTGTAATGATTCTTAATGAGTAAGTTTGGATAAGTACGCTGTTTAGCTGGTTCACAGTCGTGTCTTCCAAGAGAAAATATTTCTTGGAGCTAGCAGCTAGGTTATTTTCACTTATTCTCAGCAGGGTTTAACAAAAGGAGCGGAGAGGATTTTCAGCATTGATTAACACAGGGATAGGGAAGATGTTCCTTTCATTTCTTATTTTGCGGGTATCAATTTGTAGCTACTAATCTGGGTCTGGAATGGAAATATTTGGTCAGCTTAAATCTAACTCCCAACTTCGCAGGTTAGTAGACAAGTCGAATGTTATAATTATTGATTGGGGCTTCATCCTTTTCACTTGACAGAGTCACGCAAGAATCTCAGTGTCCTATGTGGTACTTGTAAACAGTGGGAAGGGCCTCTACTTTGTAGTCCATAGTGCATGTTGCTGATATGTTTATTGTCTGCATCCATGTAGTTCTCTTAAATTCCAGGGATTTTATAGTGCATAGGAGTGCTGGTCCAGTTTTGCAAGATCAGAAGTGGATTTGGGGGTAATTAATGAAGCTTAAGCTTTAAGGTCCGTCACACGCACAGGCCCTTCTGAGGCATTTTGAGTGGAACTAGCAATTTGTTAATATGGCCAAAAAGATTTTTTAAAAATAAATACTGTAATTTGAGGCTATTTAGCAATAGCTGAGTGAGATTGCTGTTGTTCCCCACTGTGATGTCTCTCTATTTCACTTCCCCTCTTGTCTGGTGGTGTCAAAACGTCACTCTGACGAAGGTAAAGGTAAGTTGAGGGTATTTGGTTTGGGTTTAGTAGGCTATACTTATGTGGTTCATAGTCACTTGCCTGGATAATTAAGTAACTGCGTGTCACTGCATCTAGGTATGACTTCCAGAATTACTATTCCCATTCTCTACGACTCAGCTGGTAGCGTGACAAAATAGTTGTCGTGGGTGAAAAGGGTCAAATGTGTTCCAGGTTGCCTGCAGAGGAAGTATGTGGGTGGTGGATAAGAAACAGGGTTTAAGATGTATGGAATCATAAATTAGATAGTCAATGATCTGATATATAAAACTGTAATCAGAGGATTCACTTCTCTTTGGATCACAGAATCTCTCTTTCATCAGAAATACACACAAAAATGCAGTAATGGACAACAGTATGAGTATTCAATTGTAATAATTTTATTCCTTGTGCCAGTCACTGCATAATATTTTTTCAATTTTATTGTGGTACAATACACATAGCATAACTTTATCATCTTAACCATCTTTAAGTATGCAATTCAGTGGTATTAAGTATGCTTATATAGTTGTGTAATCACCACTGCCCATCTCCAGAACTCTTTTCATCTTGTGGAACTGAAACTCTATACCCATAAACAGCAACTGCTCATCCCCTCCAACCCCCAGCTCCTGGCAAGCCCATTATACTCTCCATCTTTATGCTTTGACTATTCTAAGTACCTCACATAAGTGGAAGCATACAGTATTTGTCTTTTCACGATGGGCTTATTCCACTTAACATAATGTCCTCCACGTTTATTCATGTTGCAGCATATGTCAGAATGTCTTTGCTTTTTAAGGTTGAAAATATATTCCATTATGTGTATGCTGTACATAAAATTTTAAATAAGTTTTATTCGTATAGTTTACAAATAACAAACTGTAGCCATTTTTATGGATGTATATATCTGTGAAACCAGCACCACAATCCAGATACAGAGTATTTCTATCATTCCCAAAAGTTTCTTTGAAACTTTTGCAATTTAACAATCCTGCTGTCAGCTCTAGGCAAAGACAGATCTGCAGTTTGACACTATAGATTAGATTTTGTCTCTTCAAGAATTATACATATGGATATACGGGATCATACACTATGTATTTTTTTGTGTCTGAAAGTTTTCACTAAGAAGATGATTTTCGGATTTATTCAGGCTGTTGCGTTTATCTGTGATCCATTACTTTTATCCTGAGGTTTGGTCCATTGAATGGATGCATCACATTTTGTTTTAGCGATTCATCTGTTGAAAGACATTTGGATTCTTTTCAATGTTGGACTATTGTAAATAAAACCTCTATGAGCATTTGTCTACACTTTTTTTATATCTCTTGGATAAATGCCTAGGAGTAGCCTTGCTAGATCATTTCATAAAGAAATGGCAACTGTTTTCCAAAGTTGTATATCATTTTATATTACCAGAAGTAGCATATTCTTCCACATCTTTGTCAACACTTGATATTGTCGGTTTTTATAGTTTTATCCATTCTATTGCATACATGGTAATGTCTCATAGTTTAATTTGTGCTTGTCTGGTTACATATAATGTTGAGAACCTTTTCATGCACTTTTGGCTATTCATGTGTCATCTTTTGTGAAATGTATATTCCCTCATTTTGCCCATTTATTATTTGACTCTTATCACTGAGTTGGAATATCTTCAGGAACCAAGCCCTTTTTCTGATATGTATATTGCAAAAATTTCTCTCAGTTGGTGTACTATATTTTAATTTTATTAATATTGTCTTTTTTCGGATAAAAATTTTAATTTTCATTGATTCAAATTTATTGCTATTTTCCTTTTGTGGTTTCTGCTTTTGTGTCCTACCTAAGGATTCTATACCTACTGCATGGTTACCAAGGTTTCTTGCTGTGGTTTCTTCTGTCTGGATATCCAGCTGTTTCAGTAGCATTTACTTAAAAGACTTTTTTCAACATTGAATTGCATTTGTGTCATTATTAAAAATCAAGTGATCTTATAGCATGGGTTTATTTTTGGATTCTATTTTAGTCCATTTATCCGTATGCCTGATTTTTACCAATACCACATTATCTTGATTATTGTAACCATAGAGTAAGTCTTAAAGTCAGGTAGTATAAGTCCTTGTTATAATTATGTTCTCCTTTGCAAAACTGCTTAAACTTTTCTAGGTTGTTTGCATTTCTATAAATATACGAGCATCAGTTTGTAATTTCTACAAAAAGTCTACTGGAATTTTAATTGATATTTTTTGGATCTGTAGATTAATTTGTGTCACTTTTGGAAAGTTGTATTTTTCAAGGAATTTGCCTATCTATTTTATTTGATACCAAAGGTGTCGTGTCTGTCTCTCTCACTCTCACTCTTTCTCAACTTAGTCACTTTAACCAGAGGTATATCAATTCTACTGATCTGTTCAAGAATCAGCTTTTAAATGTATTAACATATTTATTTTTTCTTTCATTCCTTTCTGCTATAATATTTACCGTATCTTATTTTCTACTTATTTAGATTTACTCTACTTTTCTTATCAAGCATCATAAAATGATATTCCAAACTTCTTTTCTTTTAGAACTTCTTTTGTTTTTAAATAATCATTTAAACTTAGAGATTTTTTCCCCAAATGCTCCTTTGAATATACTGTATTTTCATTTATCATTTGGTTTTATAGAATGAGAGCTGAAATAAGAAGTCTCAGAATTGCCTTGTTTTGCCTTATCAGAGAACAGCAGGAAGCATAAGGTGACTCAAAGTTGTCACTGTTCTGCACATGTCTATGAATGATCATGAAAGCACTGTAAGTATTGATTTGAGCAATACAAATAAATTTAGTGAGTAGGTGAGTTCACAAATACAGAATCTGCGAATAATGAGCATTGATTGTATATCTTTATATATGTATGATTTACTTTTGGTTTTCCTAGAATTTTATATTTAAAGTAAATATTAACAACACAGAATTAGGTCTTACTTATTTATCCATTTTGGCCATCTTTGCTTTTAATTAAATCAATAATTAATTTATATTTAATATAATTGCTGATATGTTTGTGTTTAGGTTTATTATTTATCATTTTTACTTGGCTTGTCATTTTTGCTTTTTGCTCTTTCCTCACATTTTGGATATCTGATTTTTTGGGGGGGATTTCTATTTTAATTTACCTCTTGGCTGTTTAGCTGTACATGTCTTTTATTGGTTGCTCCAAGGATTACACTATGAATCCTTTAATTTCCACAGTCTATTTAGAGTTAATATTGTAACTTTTCAAGTAAAATGTAGAAAATCTTGCAATTCTGTAGTCCACCCCACCTCTTCAGCCTTTATGGTATACTTATCCAAGCCACGATATCTCTGCGAGAAAAAGAATGTAGTTTTTGTTTTACATAGTCAAATTTACTTAAATTTCTGATGCTTTTTATTTGTTGCTTAAAGTCTGAGTTTTTATTGCAGTCTAAAGAACTACATTCACTATTTCTAGTAATCCAACTCTGCTGTGAACACATTCTGTTGGTTTTCTTTTACTTAAATATGTCTTTACTTTGTCATCTTCTTGAGAGATGTGTTGCCTGGATACATAATTCTAGGTTGACAGTTTTCTTTGTCTTTAAATGCTTTAAAGATGCTTTATGAATGTCTTTTGGCCTTCATCATTTCTGAAGCAAAGTCCATGGTCATTTAAACCACTGTTCCACTGTGTTCCACTTACTTATTGTTGCATCAAAACCATTCCAAAACACAGTGGTTTAACGACAACATCTATTTTCCTCATGAAAATAGCCCTCTGTGCAGGGCTTCACTGGCTGTGTGCTGGCATGGCCAGGGTTGGAATTGTCTGAAGGCTCCCTCAGGCAGTGTCTGGTGCCTGCTCTGAGAGGACTCACATAGCTGGGGGTTGAAACAGCTCGAGCTCTCATGCCTTTCCTCCTCCTAAGCTGGAACTTGCCTAGTTCATCACATCATCTGTTCTCATTGTTCCTGTGTGACCCAGGCCATTATGATTCTTTGCAAACTTCACTTACTGTGGAGGCTGGCATCATGAACTTCATAACTTTCTGTGGAAGTAAAGCAGAAATACAATGAAAGGGAAAATGCATAGAGGAGTAGAGAGAGTTGACTGAGGTACCAGCTCACACACACGTTTCGAGGAGCGTTGTTACATGTTTGTCATGCTCGGGCTGGAAATCTTCACAAAGCACAGGTTAGAGAAATTGTGATTTTAAATCCAAAATAGAACTCATTTTTACCCCCACTGGTTGTACAATAAGAGATGAATTCCTTAAATTGTTATACTTCCAGAAACCACTCATGTCAATTTTGCCATGAAAAGGTGACCATGAAAAATTTCCATCTATTTATCAAAAAAGCGGGATTGCCTTGCACTTTTTCTTCATTTCTGGTGTTTGTATCTGCTCTTTGATTTACTTTTAGTTTTTCTATCTAATAAACTCCTCTGGCTCCTTTCTATACATTTTGCTCTTTAAAACAAAGAACAACTAACAGATATTTTTAGTTTTTACTAGCTTTTTTTCCTTTGCAATTTCACCTTCTATAAGATTATCCTGCCTCCCTTGTTTGGCATGAAAAAATCCATGGGGAGAGAGGACTACCTATATATGTAGTGGATTTTTCAGATTTATTCTATTCCCAGAAAATGGCAATGTACTAGGAAAAACAATTAAGATTTCACACGTCTCCAAAGTCTGTGTGTGTATATCAAAAGTTACACTTAAACATTTACTTAATATCTATGTTCTAGGCTTTGTTAAATTTCTCTAGGTGATATAAACAATTATTAGAACAACTTATTTTGAGGTCATTACAATTCAGTTGGAGATAAGATAATTTAAACACTGTTAAATAACAATATTTGAAAAAATGCTAAAATGAATGCTAGACAAAATGGCGTAGAAGATCTCTCTCAACTTTTCAGTTTTAGGAATGAAATAGCAACAGCAGTAACAACAAATTATAACTCAGTTCCTTTAGTAATTGCAGAAATATAAGTCACATGAAACTATTTCCCAGTTAGCTAATACAGTTCTCTATGCATTTCCCTTATATGCAGATGCAACTCAAAGCAATAAATATTGATCATTGATCATAATGTTTGTTTTTCATAAACCGCTATTTCTCATTTGCCATATCTGGAAATAAAGATGTGTATTCTGAGCAAAATTTCCTGATTGTTATCTAATTCTTACTTTTATAAATATAAATATTTTCCAAATAGCCCTGACTCTTTGAGTTTGATGTCCTACTCTATGATATTGATGATGGCGCTCATAGCCCTCCTAAACGTATTACATATAGTAAGGCCTTGTCGTCATGACTTTGGGCCAAAAAAGCAGCAGCGGGCTCATTTGCTGGCTCACCTGTGTTTGCCAGCTGATTCCAGGTGTGAAAGGTAAGCCCCCCTGGAACCGCAGGACCCTCTCTGTTGCTGTTTGGTAGAGAAGCTCAGCCTGCAGCTGGGCCCTTTGAAAATCTCACCTGGGGACAACATGTAGCTTCCTTTCTCAAGTTACTCAGGAATGCTGTGAACTGATTTTCCATCACCTTCTATGTTTAGGAAGAAGGGACTTGCTGCTATGTAATCCTCAGGGTTTATTTGAATTTTATTGTGTTAACTTTAAAAATACTTTTCTTGCTTTCTTGAAATGGGCAGCAGCATATACCAATAAATTGGGAAGACATTATGTCAACTATGTATTTTTAAAAGATTTAAGAGCTACTCCACCCTCTCCAATGGCTCCTATTTCACTGAGAGCTAGTCCTTAAAACAATGTCCTTCATGAACGGCCTGAAAGGGCCTGCGATATGGCCCTCGGTTCCTCCTTGACCTCATCTCCTCTGTCCCCTGCCTCTGGCTTATTTGGCTCCAGCCACTGTTTCTTGCTGTTCCTCAAACACGGTGTTGATTTTCCCACCTTAAACCCTTTTTTGGTGGGTCCTTCTCCTTGCAGTGTTCTTTCCTCAGATAGCCTCACAGCTACTACCCTGCCTCCTTTAAGTCTCAAGCATTCACCTGTCGTGTCCACCCTATTTAAAGCTGCAATGCACCCGCCCACCTCCCCTTACCTGCTCTAGCTTTATCATAGCTCTCACCACCTTTTAACACACTGTATAATTTTTAATTTAGTATTTCCCTTGTTTATTGTCTGTCTCTACTGTTAGAATCTGAGCATCTAGATTAATGTCTGGGATATTAGGTTTTGAGCAAATGTTTCTTTAAACAATGTTTTTAGTGCTGGGAATGTATTATGATCGTTAGTTTTTCACAGGCCCTCTAAGAATTAGGAAACGTGCTGCAGACAGAGGCTATTCCTTTGATCTAAATTCACTTCTTTGCAAATGTGGGCCTCAGTATAAGGCTAAGAGTCCATGCCTAAAAAAGATAAAAGGCTTTTCTTGAACATAAAAGAGATTCTCAGACTGTCTGAAGGGTTGAGAGTGGGGGGCCCATGGCAGGAGGGCTCACAGGCTTTGCTGTGAGAAAATGGTTGGACCTCAGGGCAATGGGTCCCCGAAAGGTCTCATGTCCCCATCATAGTACAGAAGAGGCAGAGAAAGAGGGCAAAAGAGATAGAGCTGGATGGGCCTGAAGAAACCCTGTAGAAGGGGAGACCTCAGAGTGTTTTCCAGGTTGAGGAAAACACAAGGGATGGAGCAAGGATCAGGAATCAGGAATTAGACTTCCCACCTCCTAAACAAAATGAGAGTTCTGAGACAAAATTAAGTTAATTTAAATATTGCAATTATTGGGTTTTGGCTTTGTTTTTGGCACAACTAGTTTTGTGGACTGAATTTCCCCCATCCTAGTGAAGGCTAAACATATATCCCAAAGCAGTAAGTAATAAGCAAAATCGTAGCACGATGATGCCTCAGTGCGGATGATGGCACATTTTCCTCTTTCCTTGCATGGTTTCTCAACATGCTTCCTTCCCCAGAGTGAGTGTGTGTGTATGTGTGTGTGTGTCCCTGTGCTTTTCATATCAGTGTGTGCTACTAATGCTATTTATTGTCTGGTAAACTCCTTAATCTACAAGACTTCAAAATCCTTATTTCCACAGCTCCAGGTTGAAGCCAGGTGCCTCACTTATTTTCCTACAATGCTTAGATTATTTTGAAATGATTTCCTTCCCTGACTCCTAAACTGTAGTCATCTTTATAGTAATAATTGTGCTTTTGTTCTTTGCTTTCTTGGTGCTTGGAGCATAGATACTTGGTGATGCTTCTGAGATCCTTCAGTTGTCAATACTTTGAGAAGCACTGTTTTTTAGAATCAGCATCAACGCATTATTTAACAGACAACCAAACAGAAGACAAGTAGCTTGCTAAGGTGACACAGTGGCAGGCTGTGTTTCAGTCAATGTACATCTACATTCTAAACCCATGCACTTTCTTCTCTGTCAAGCTGTCTTTTGACATATGAGATGCCTTAGGAGTATGATTACTATGTTAGAAAGAGTTTTTATTTGAAAATCATACTAGTTTTAGAAAGCATAGGATTTCTTGGTGGGAAACTGGGATAATTCACGCAATGAAAGTTGAGGAATGAACCAGGAGAAGTAGAGACTCCCAGAACTGGAGAGGCCTAGAGACAACTCGGTGGCAACACAGCCTCTTTTAACCTCATATTTCTTCTTTCTTAGTATTGTTTCAATCTCTCCTACTGGCATGCTTTATGTTCTTATATGGATGGATCTCTAATCAAAGAGGGCTTAGAAAAATCCCAAAGAAACATTCTGATCACATGGCAAGCACAGCCTCAGTGTGAGAGGACGTTATGATAGCGCGGTCTCAACTACTTTCATAACCTGTGAGCAGGGGTCCGGAGGCTGGGGAATTGGAGCCCTTCACATTGCTTGAGTGAGGAGTAGCAGTTCCTGCAAACAAAATGAGGTGCCATTACTGGAAGAAGGAGTAAAAGATGTTGGACAGATTAAAACAACATACATACATTCCCAGAGATGTCAAGATGTAATGCTCTAAAATGTTTCTAGAGGTCCCAGGAGCAAGACACGTTTAGGAAGTTTAATTTAGAATTTCTTTCACAGTAATCTGCCTCAGCAATAAATTGAATGGCTTCCAATCGAGAGAAAGTTTTAAAAGGATTATTTTATTTATTGTTTCCCAGATCCTGTCTCTACATGGAAGTTTAGGAGGAATTGGAATGACTCCCAGTGAGAACAACACTGACTGAGTTACTCTACTTTTAAATCCAAATATTACTTTGGAAATAGACCTGAATAAAATCCTATAGTCCTCCAGTGGAACACCCCTAACAGGGTAATTATAACACCTCCTGAGGCTACCAGGAACTGAATCTGTTTAAGCAGTTACTTGAGCATCTAGATCTTTATAATAGAAAACAATTAGTTAGCTGGGCAGCTATAATGCATCTTTCCAAATATATCGGTTCTCATTTATAAAGCCAATCTTTCCCACTTGAAGCCGTGTCTGAAGGAAACTGCTGTAAACAATGATATGTTCTTCTCAGGTCAGTATCCCTTAGTAATCTCTGTTTACTAATATAGTCCGAGAAATTCCAAAGGTATTTAAGTTAACATCAGAAAAGTAAAGGGCATTTCTCCTCTGCTCCCTTTGCTTCACTACAACAATGGGCATGGCAAGCTCAATGCGTTGTTTTCCAAAATGTCTATTTTCTAATTTGAAACAAATGAATGCTGGCTGGTAACGAGACTAATGAAGAGGATACTATGAAATCGTTGATAACAGGGCAAGGCCCAGTAGAAATGGAGAAGAAGATGTAGTCTAATTCTTTATAAAATGATGTGGATGTTTCTACAAAATCTTACAGTGACAACGAGCATGTCATAAAACACATATATTGATAGGGAAAGAAGAGATTTAAGAACTACTGAGATTCTAAAGTGGAAGATATTAAAAAAACAAAATCTTAATAACTATGAAATGCATTGCTAGAGAGAATACCCACCTTACCAGTGAATAGTAAGTAACAATTCTTCCTTGACAAACATGAATGCACGACCAAGAGCAACAAGAGGAAAAAACAACAACACAAAAAATATGGACCAAGATGGACAAAGGACAGACTGAATACAGAGGGATCAGATATCAACCAAATGATTCAATCAATCATGAGAGTAAAACAGAGTTAAAGTCGACCTGCAGGAACTCAGATACCATACGACTCACAGGTGTTTTCTGTTACATTTACTTAGGAAGTATTCTAGCTGTTGTAAGGAGTGCGAGGCATCCAAGAAACAAGGCCTAACCAAGGAGGGCAGGACAATTCTAAGACGAAAACTGGGAATCTGGCCTAGAAAGCAATTGGTACAAATTAAAATAGGAATTCTTTGGGCTTCCAGAAAAATGCCTGAAAAATGGATTATTTATAACAAATAAATGATCAAGCAGCCAGAGGGCCGTAGGCATAAAGCAAAGGTAACTATTAGGAGAGTATACAAGAACACAAATAAGCAAGTGTATTAGTAAAGAATATATAAAATGAAAAATCCAGTATGCTTCCTCCCTCTCTCTCCTTCCTTTCAAAAGTTAGCATACTCTTTAAAAATATTTGAGTAAAGAAATAGATGTTTAAGTGTGTTATATACAGATATCAGGGTTATAATAGAATAAAAAATAAAAATAAATATGTATATATATTGTCAGCAAAGATTTAGAAGTGTAGAAGGAAAGGATGGAACTGTAACAAGATGTGTCAACTTTTATGGAAGGATAGATCATGTTCAACTGTGACAAATTAAGAAATAGATGTGTGGCTAGAACACTCATGCTTACTGAGATAATTGTCTGAAGTCCTAAAAACAGACTATGTAAAGTGCCTCTGAGTGGAAGGGAGTAGACTTTCATTTTCACGTCACATCCTTCAGGACTGCGTGGGTTTTGCTATCTAGCACATGCGTTGCTCTTATGATATAGATAAAGCAAATTAAAAATAGCAAAATGAAGTTATATCCATAAAGCGTCATTGAAAAAATGATTACTAAACTGAAAAGATGATTACCAAGCACATGATTACTTTTCACTATCGCTTGCACTCATTACTACCAGTTCTACTGGCCTAACACTTGTAGGTTCTCATCGACTGTCATCACCTGTCGCTCCGCTAATGCAGAAGACAACTGCTTTACCCTTTCGACAGCTTTTCTTATAAGATTCTGGTTCTAGCTCCAGCCACTATCCCTTTATAAGCAGTAATGATCTGCGTGAAGCAAGCAGGTTACTACCTCTAGATGACAGATCTCGTTATATTCCTTTTTGCATTGAAACATTCACAGTAAAGAAGATATACCTATTCTGGTGAAGTTAAAAATAAGTGTTGCGATATTACAGATTTCTGTAACATAAACACACTAGGTATGAAACTTAAAAGGACCAGATAGAATTTTGCTGCAGCATTCCGGGGGAGGTTTCCTCACCACCCTTATTCCATCCTTTAGGACACATGTTTTTCTCTGTGATTAAGTCTAGGACCAGGAAAACCAGCCAGCTTCTCCTTTTCCCAGGAGATAAAAGAAAAGGGAATAAACTGCAGCTGGACTATTTCCTGCATCAAAGAGAGTATGGGGAGAATTCTTAAGGAGTTTTGTTATGATTATCTCTCCTTGGGAAAAAGGGAAATAAGATTCATGAGAAAGCTGAAAATTTGATATCTAAAGCACACTCTTGATGAAATTTTACGCATATTACTACTTATTTCCTTTTGATATTTTAGGGTTCCACATTTGGCTTCACAAAACAGTTGAGCCATCACCAACAAAAAGACCTCCGGCCTGCAGAGAAATAGACTTAGAAATGATAAAGCCATTAGGAGTGCTGACATAAGAACCATAAGGAGGGGGCCAGCTCCGTGGCCGAGTGGTTGGGTTCACACGCTCCGCTGCAGTGGCCCAGGGTTCGGATCCTGGGCGAGGACATGGTATCGCTTGTCAGGCCACGTTGAGGCGGCGTCCCACATCCCACAACTAGAAGGACCCGCAACTAGGATGTACAACTGTGTACGGGGGGGGGGGGTTGTTGGGGAGATAAAGCAGGAAAAGAAAAAAAAAAGGTTGGCAACAGTTGTTAGCCCTGGTGCCAATCTTTAAAAAAAAAGAAAAACAGAACCATAAGGAGATGAACTCATGTGCATTGACTGCCGTGGGTGGCGATGACCTTAAGCGAGTTCCATTGTGTGAATGGGGCCTTGGTAGCAGGCTGGCACTGCCACCGTGTACACTCTGTTTATCTAAGCAATGCCAGCTCCAGACCCAACGTGCTGGTTTCTCCCCTTGAAAGAGATGCGGAAGCAGCTCTGCACTGGTAAAGTCAGGTTTCAAGGGGAGTTGCTACGCGTCCTCAATCATCTCAAGTCGATGCACTTGGGCTGTGAAAGTGTATGCTGTCTTGGGTTCCAGGAAGGAGAATTTATTTTCCTCTTTCTTTTTTTTTAGTAAAGGAAAGTTGGAGCACTAGAGGGTTGCTCACTATTTTCTATGCAATAATTCGCTATTTTATATTTCCATAAATAGTTCATTATTTTCTTCTATTCCACTCCTGATGGCCATTTGTTTCAACAGCCTGAGTGTAATGAGTATTGAATTTGATCTTGCCAAAGTACTCACGAGGTACTTTCACTCTTGCTGTCTGATGAGCCATTCGAACCAGGGTGGACAATCGGGTTGTGGCAAGAGCACAGAGAAAGCTGCGTTGTGTGATGACGGTGAGCCAGGGGCGCATCTCAGTGACAAAGTCGGAGGCATTCCAGAGCTGGGGAAAAGGGTGAAAATATTTGAAACTCTGTGAATTCAGATGGAGCTGGTTTCGAGTTGCTACGTGTGGATCTCATTAGGGAAGTTGAGCCTATCCACAAGCCATCAACTTCTCCGTACAATCAACATATTCTTGAATAATAATTGGTACGTATTGGTCACTTTCTATGCCAGAAGCTTTTAAGAAATAATCTCTATATTTAGTCATCTTGTAAGGTAGATATTATTTGTCCAATGTACAGAAGAGGAAACTAAAACTCAGCAAGCGTATGCATGTGCTTACGGTGCCACAGCTTCAGTGTACCTAATATAAGCTTCAAGTCAGGTGACCTGACCAGAAAGCCCTTTGTCTTCTCACTATGTACACTGTTCTGCGTATCAAGTAACATGTGTTTTAACAATGGTCTTTTGTGTGTAACGCGTTTTTGTTCCCCTTGAACTTGTAGCAGCATCAACTAGTCTGGGCCATGGAAAGTTAGGCTGTGAGGTACCTGGGAGTCGTCAAAATTTGAGCTTTGTATGCCAGCATTCCATGAAGGGTGGCTCCAGATGACATCTGACGCACCTGTTCTCCTCCCGCTTGCTTCTCTCATATTAAAAACAAGTCACTGAGTGTGATAATGGTGAATCTTAGAAAACCTAATTTATACATTCAGTGCTAAGGTCAATTTATGTTAAAAAGTTCAAATAGTATTTAAAAAATATAAACTTAAAATGTGTTGTATGTTAATTGTGTTCTTGTGGTTGAAATATTTTTTTTTTTTAAAGGTTTTATTTTTTCCTTTTTCTCCCCAAAGCCCCCCGGGTACATAGTTGTGTATTCTTCGTTGTGGGTCCTTCCAGTTGTGGCATGTGGGACGCTGCCTCAGCGTGGTCTGATGAGCAGTGCCATGTCCGCGCCCAGGATTCGAACTAACGAAACACTGGGCCGCCTGCTGCGGAGTGCGCGAACTTAACCACTCGGCCACGGGGCCAGCCCGAAATATTTTGTTTTGTTGTTACTGTTGCGTTTAAGAGAGTTCAAACCTCATCTTGACAGATGTATTTTAATAAGGCTCTTCCCCACCTGACCATTTTATAAATTCTTTATTAATCTGTTTATAGAGATAAGATTTAAAAGTTGAAGTGTATTATGTAGTGAGCCCCTATCTCATAAAGGCAGGTGTAATAGAAAAATGGATAATCTGCATATAGTCCTAAGAATTGAAATATTAAATTATCCATTATTTGGAGACAATTTAACTGACAAACTTTTTTTAGTTAAAGGTATTCTATATTTAAAAGTCATTCTTTTTTATTGACATATTTGGAAAAAGCGATTTTCGTAAAGGTTAATACATTTATATAAAACCAATTTCCACAAAATATGATTATGTTAGTATGCATAAAATTGACATTAAATATACTTATACTTCCATTTTCATTATATATGGAGACTTCTCTGTTAAAATAATGAAACACCAAAATCAGTTATGGAAAAATTCTCAGTTGTTCCATGAAAACAATTTGGTTCTATACTGAAAAACCATAAATAGATGAATCATCCAAAATAAAAAAAGTTAAGTTTAAATTTTAATAATTTGTAGCTTTTTAACATTTTTAAAACCTGATGAAAATGACTTATATAAGACTTATCATATTTTTGTTTAAAAATACTGCCACCATATTTAAAAAATAGTTGCATCATTTTCCAATAAACCATATAAAAATGTTTCATTCTTCTTCTAGTATCTCTGGAAGTTCACAGAGGCAATATCTTCTAACATGTAGTATTAAAACTACAACCATATAATTTCAAGGTGATTTATTTATAAAAATGTATATTATCATCTAAATATTCATTCAATGACAATTACAAAGAATAGGGATCCTATATAAATGGCCCCAAGGCCATTTACATATTGTAAAGCTATAGGTAATTGCCAATAATAAAAATTATTTGTACAAATTTTATGAGTTAAGTTGTCAAAGAGATAAGTGAATTCTGACTAAAGAAATCTCTCTTCTTAAGTGATTTTAAGTGCAAGTGACTTCTATTTTTATGAGGTATTAGCTCAGAAAATCAAACTGCCATTTAACTTTGCTCTAGTGAGCCTATTGTCTTCATTTCATGCCCTTCTTGGGATACATTTTTCTCTATTCTTAAAGATTTATTCATGAACTTCCATTAGCATTAACAGAGATTGTATAACTTTATCCCCTACACAGCCAATGCTAAATGAAATCCCTTTGGCATAATTTTCTGGCATTTAAGTGAGTCTTGGGCTTTATAAAATACAATTATGGTGCAAAGTTACTAATGTAAATACCAAGAAGATGTGGCAAAGGGAATTAAAGGTGCCCTTTACACGTGAGAGGCCATATTTTCTCAAACTGAAAGACGCAATTGAGAGAAGTCCTCGTATTATCCGTCCGATCATCACCAGTTTGGGGAATAGTGCTGTCTCTCGTGGAATTAATAGATATTAAATTCAAAATCTGACTTAACCATCAGATCACATAGCTTTTTTTGTTTTAATACTGGAAACAATGGCAAAGATTTTTCCTGCTAGTACTTGACATTTTAAACTGTAGGTATAGTATTTATAGCTCTCCTTGTTTGCAAATGTCTAATCATTTACAGATTTGTTTAATTTGAGTAGCCTCAGTGTTAGGAGAGTTACATGATTTCCTGGGGGAAGGTCACAAATAATGATAAACAAGGCATCTGGGAGTAGGTCACATGCAATTCATGGTGCTAAAAAGTTCCCAGCTCTTGACGATATCAAGAATGGGAACTTTGTGTGTGTGTGTGTGTGTGTAAGGAAGATTGGCCCTGAGCTAACATTTGTTGCCACTCTTCCTCTTTTTGCTTGAGGAAGATTGTCTCTGAGCTAACATCTGTGCCAGTCTTCCTCTGTTTTATATGGGACACCACCACAGCACGGCTTGGTGAGCGGTGCCAGGTCCACACCCAGGATCCAAACCTGCAAACCCTTGGCCGCCGAAGCGGAGTGTGCAAACTTAACTGCTACGTCACTGAGCTGGCCCCAGAATTTTTTCTCTCTACTCAAAACACCTCTAGGGACCTCACGTGAGGTCAAGTTTGGCTTCCCCTTTGTAAGTAAATGGACTGCATATTACAAATATAATACAGATCACGAGATTGCACCCTTCACAAATTTTACCCTATGTCATGTCACTGTTCCTTTAATCCCACTATTAGTAATTTGTCTCTTTGTATCTCAAATGAATCTTTTTTTAAAGATTTTACTTTTTTCCTTTTTTTCCCCAAAGCCCCCCAGTACATAGTTGTATATTCTTCGCTGTGGGTCCTTCTAGTTGTGGCACATGGGATGCCGCCTCAGCATGGCTTGATGACCAGTGCCATGTCCACGCCCAGGGTTCGAACCAACGAAACACTGGGTCGCCTGCAGTGGAGCGCGCGAACTTAACCACTCGGCCACGGGGCCAGCCCCTCAAATGAATTTTTTAAAAATATCTTCCAGATCTCTTTATAAAAATCACTCCAGAAGCACCCTACTGGTTGCTTACAAGTCAGGAAGGAGGAACATGATAAGTCATTAACAGTTTAGTGGAACTTTATTTTCTACCCAGCACCCTGAGAATCTTTCTTTCTTTGAATGGAACAAGCTGCACACTGAGAGAAATGGGACCACTGAGTCAAAGGAATAGAGAGGATGTAGTAAGGGGGAGAAGGGAATATCTCTGAGTACTTCACAGAGAGCTTGAAGCTGGTTCTGCTCTCGGGGGTTACTGGAGATTACAGTGACAACCCAATCTCATTGATTCAGTTCAGTGATTGCTTGACTGTACTGGGATATGTAGTATGGGCTTTAGATTTAGACAGACCTGGATTGATGTCCTTTATCTTTACATAAATAAATTAAACTTTCTGAACTTCATTTTCCTAATCTCATGATCCTTGTTAGTCGTTAGCATTGAAGAAGACGATGAATAATGTGGGAACTGGTCTGATATTTGGCATGTGGTAATGTTCCCCCTGCATCAAGGCAGAGGGGATCCTGCGACTGGTGGCCACCATGACCAGGAGTGAGATCTTGCTCTTTTATGTAACCACAGATTCAAGAGGAGGGGTAGCCTGAATCTGGGCACCAACCACCTTTGAACATCTGTTACTTAAGCTCAGTTTTGTCTTATGAATAATTTAAAATGATTTTACATATATTTTAGTGTTTAAATGGAAAACTTGAGTTGCAGTGGTATTCTTTCCATATGTGCTGCCCTACCCCAGGGTGGTATCACTGTGGTTCTTCATCTATAGTAGCTATCTGAAATCATAATATTTGGGATGTAGCTTGAATCACAGATGTCAGTAGAAGTACAGGATACTATAGGCCCAGAGTGTTGTGAAGAGTATGCATAAGACGCCACACAGTGATATCTTATAACTTGTTTTTAGATCAGGTAAACTCGATTACATTTCATATGGAAGAAGCTGCATTTCTGTTACATTTGTGGTCTCATATTTATTTTCTCCACTCTGCTATTAGGAAACCATGATGTTTGGAGAAATCTCATCTGTCAGCTTTTGAAAGGATGAATTGGAGAGTAGAGATATCTGTTTCAAACAATGAGTATTGAATTCTTATTATTTTTCAGCCCAAATACAAGTTCTTGGTGTACATTTAACCAGAACACGGAATGTTTCAGTTGTTTTTAGAGTCCTTTGATTCTAGGGAATACTCTCTGGGTCACACAGGTAACATATGGAAGAACCAAGATATGATCAAAGTTCTATTAGGCTTTTCTATGGAAATATGTTAATTTCTGCTCAGTCCACTTGCAGGCGAGAAGGAAACATACACATACACAAAAATAAACTTGCTAACAAACACATGAGAACCTTGGCACTCAGGATTTGGCTCTTAGGGCTGGCACAGTTTTACTTGTAACACTAAACAGTTGCTGCAGGATCAACAACATTTAAGGAGAACACTACCTCTCTTGCATATATCTCTTAACAAAAGTCAACTTGCTTCCAGGGGGCTGGCCCTGTGGCCTAGTGGTTAAATTTGGTGTGCTCCCGTTTTGCAACCCGGGGTTCAGATGCAGGGCACAGACCTACACCACTCGTTGGCGGCCATGCTGTGGTGGCAACCTACATATGAAAAAGAGGAAGATTGACAGAGACATTATCTGAGGGAAAAATCTTCCTCAGTAAAAAAAAACCCAAAAAACTCAATTTGCTTCCTTAGACCACCCAGTTTTGTAGGCTGTGCTGCTCCTGCTGAGAGACAAATTGGAAGGATTTGAACAGCCTAAGTACTTATAAGAGAAAACTCAAATTAACTACTTTCTCAAGTCCCTAATTTCAGTATACGATTGCAATAGACTCTCCCATTTATTTTCTTTTAACCTTTATGTCCCAATTTGTGGTCATGGAAGTGCTCATGAATTACTGTGGCATTTTAACCATTGTGTATGATGACTGGAGAGACATATTCCAATATTAGACAATTAAAGCTACTTTTAAATTTGTATCTATTTAATGCTAGACCAGAGGTCAGCAAATTATGGCCCACAGGCAGATCTCACTTTCTGTCTGTTTCTGGAAATAGTTTCTTTTGGTAACACAGTCATACTCATTCATTTATGTATTGTGAGTGCTACTTTCATGCTACATGGACAGAGCTGAGTAGTTGTAACAAAGCAATATGGCCCATAAACCTAAAATATTTACCACCTGGTCCTTTATAGAAAAAGTTTGGCAACCCCTGAATGTACATGAGGAGTGCTACTGATCTTTATATTGGCACTAGATATACAACAAATGTTAAAATCACAGATAGTTTAGTCTTTCTAAAATATTTAATTTAATCTTAATAGTTACATCAAATTCAACTTCATATAAATAATTGTATTTATATTTTTATTTTCCTCAATTATAATTTTTATATAGCCTATTAAATTTAATAGAAACTTTTGAATATTTTGGAGAAAAATGTTTTCAATATTAAGAATTTCAATTTTTAAGTTAACTATAGTATTAATTTTTTTAAAAAATATATTCAAGTTTTTACCCTGTAAATACAATTAAATTTTGTGTTTAATCCTTTAAATCAATGAGAATGAGAACAAGTTAAAGAATTAGAGAGAAATAAAAAATGTGAAAGTGGTGCTTAGAAAAGAGTAAAAGGTGAAAAGAAAAATAGTAATTCTGACATTATGACAATGTATTTTATCAAGGGAGGAGGTAGAACAGAATTATGAAGTACTGGGCTGTTGGCTTAATTTATCACTTTGTTTATTTAGGCCTGTGGTATGTGGGCCTCCATTGGCGCTCTTGGCTAGGCCCTGCAAATGTCTGCAATGAGCCTCATCAGTTCCAAGCCACGCAGTAATTAGGTGCTTTGGGGTACCTATGTCTGGATAAATCACCCTAAATTTCATCAGCTTTTCTGTCTAGTAAAGAGTAAACCAACCCAAATCCAAGCAGGCTTGTTGATCGCAAGAAAGGGCCTCTCCACTTCTGGTTCATAGTCATGGCATTTGAAGCTTTGGTCCAAGACAGGATTGGTCATAACACATCATAGTTTCCCTGTTTTTCTATAATTATGCACCTGCTATTTGGGTAAAGGCATTCATTTTTAGTAACTAGGATTTATACAGCCTTTCTAAATAGACTGTTAACTTGTGATTGAACAGTTATGTTTTCTAAGAAAATATACAATTACTACAAAATATATTTAAATTAATGCATCTGGTTGCTTAGGTATAATGTAAAAAGCACATGGAACAATTTTCTTCAATAAATGAAGTTAAGCTTCCGTTTGCCTATTTATTTCAACATCAGGAGAAAATGACTGGATTTAATTCAACCAAATATAGAGGATGAAATTAAAATACAAACCATGGTTATTTGCAAAATTCACTCAGTTGCGGGAGGGGGGCATTGGAAAGCACGTCAACGAGATAGGCAGTCGTGCTTCAGAGGCGAAACCGAGGTAAGAGAGGGGCCTGTGATTCCTGATAGGGAGGAACATGCCTCATGTATGTGACAATGTGAAGCAAGAAAAAGCAAGTCGTTTTGAAATTGCAGAAGCTGACCTGCAAGACTGAACTTGCGGGTGAACTTCCTAAGCCTAAGCCAGGGTCGGGCAGTAAAGTTTATTCACTTAACAACAATTGATGTTTCTCCCAAGCAACACTGCTTATCAAACTAATCTGAAATAAACCCAAAATTACATGCTCCCAACAGGGACCTTTTAGAACTGCAGCTGCACACATTCTCTGACGTACTTTGAACAGCTCCGTTGAAACTATAAGCTTTTCTTAAAGACTTTCTGTAATCTTCTCCTTTGGTCAATTCATCTGCTTCTGCCTCTAGCTGGGCTCTGAAGCTTTGTACTGATTGGACTCATTGAATCAAAGCACATAGCCCTTTCAGTGTAGGGATGTGTTGCCCTCCTTGTCTAAGTGAGTGCTTCCCCGCTGGCCCGAGTGCTCATAAAGGTCGTGTGTCTCCTCAGCACATGGTACACTGTGAGCCCAACTCTTGAGCTTAAGCATGGGTGATCGCCCTGCTTCTTCCTAGGACTTTTTTCTCCAAACACAGGAAGGACCAAAGAAGTTCCATCTGTGTATTTCCAGCTTCTACGTGACATCTCTGAAGTCAAGAATATGGAAAATGAACTTGGTAATCCTTTCTTATTTTACTCCTGACCTCTCTATCTAATTGGTCTGTTCACTAGTTTCTGCATTCTGTTTAATTCGGCAAACTTCTCTTGCTCACTGAAAGCTTCACTCTGCCCCCTTCTTTCCATCTCCAGTGCCTTCAACTTGCTTAACCAAAGCCAGCATTACCTGCATCTCACACCACTGCAGTTGCCTCCTGACTAGTTGCTGGCTTCCATTTTTGCTTCCATTCAGCCTATTTCCATATGGCACCAGATGGTGTTTAAGACATTATCTACCTGCTCTCTTGAGCTTCAGTGTCGTCCCATCATCTCCCAAATGAGACCTTTAACATTGAGGTGGACTCTTTAACTTTGTCTGCTGGGCCTCACTGCCTCAGATCCTGCATCTTTTCTAACTTTATCTCATACCTTCTTCCATTTCGGAATTATGCTCCAGCTGAACTGGCTTTTCTCACGAAGATTTTTCCTGTCTCATGCAGCAGGAAGCTGGGGTTGCCTAACTTTCCCAATCTAAAGGGGATTCTCCCTTGCCCCTTTGGTCCCTCTCACCCTGTTTACTTAGAGCACTTATGATAATTTTCAGTGAGATAGTTTTTGTTTGCTAATTTGCTCGTGACCTTTGTTCTCTATTATAGTCTAAGCTCCAAGAAGGCAGAGACCTCATTTCTTTTGTTTGATACTACAGTTCTTGCTAGAGCTTAGTACAGTGTCTGACACATTATAGGCACATGATAAATAATTAGTGAATGCATAATTGATGGAATGACTGAATGAATTAACCCACAAATTATTTATAGGAAAACAGATAAGAAAACTCCTAATATTGCTTTGAAGGAATATTTTTCTTCCCAGGGAAAGAGCTTAAAATATGGGTAATATTCATCAGATAGATAAGGATTTAAAATATTAATATTCCTGTGTCTGTGATATAGAACATTCTTAAAGAAGAATGAAAATGTATGTGTGTTTGAAGTTGAGAGGAACAAAAGAATAACCACAGATATGTCTGGAAAGGTTTGTTGGTACTGAGTTTGAAGGTGCTAAAGCATTTGAATTTTAGCTTATGGGGGAATGAGGAAGAATCACTGAGGGCTTTTAAGTAGCAGACTGATATGGTCATGTCTATGTTTTATTAAAATGACTTCAGTCATGTGTATGTGTGTGTGTGTGAGAGAGAGAGAGAGGATTGGTTTGAAGAAGGCAAATGAACTAAGGTAAAAGAGAGTATTTAGCAGGACACTGAAATAGTTTAGAAAGAGACCATGAGAGGGTGTATCAAAGAATAGCATGAAGTGGAATTGACATCACAATAATGTTGGAAGAAAGAATGAATCAAGGATGAGCTGGATATATCTGAAGCAGTTGAAAGGTTATACATATGTATGAACTAAAGTATATATATATATATCAGATACACTGATGTATATGATAATTAAGCAGTAGAGTTTTATGCATACTTAACATACTGTCTCTAATTGATATATCAGTAGCCAAGTCTTGTCATCTAATTTCCATCCTGCTATTGCCAAATATACACCAAAAAGAGTGGCGAACCCAGAGTTCTTGCACCTGCTACCCTGTGGACACCACTGGGATGAGAACGCTGATCTTTCAAAGAAATCCTGACGTATAGTAGCGGCAAAATTCTTGCCTCTTAGAAGAATAAATGAATGAATGATAATACCAGACACACTTTCACCCCTACCATATAAAGTATCTATGATACACTAGCTAAGTCAACTAGTTGACAGTAAGAATAAGAACTCTAAGCAAGACATTGAGTCGTTTTAAATTTACATTGAATCAGCCACACCCAAACTTTTGGTGTCCAGTCGAATACTCCTAATATTAAACAACACAAATGTTTGTTTTTCCAAAGAAAATAAGAAGACAAAGAGAGAAAATATAACAAATCTGATGCTACTCAGCAAAAAATGTCGATTGATTGCTGTTTACATATAGTTTAAATTTTTAAGTTTTCACAAACTCATTAATTACTCCATCCGGGATATTGAATGGTTCCTGAACAAGGTTAAAAAGAATTATTCACCTTCCATAAAGACAATTTCAATCTATCTTTTGAGATTCTATTTTTGTGGATTATAAACAGTGGGGGGATTAGAAAGGCCTTACTATTCTACTCCATCCCTCACCCTTCCAAAGCCGTTGCTACTTACAGCCTTGAATTACTAAGAACTGATTAAACTTCATTAACGAGGCACTGTATTTAACAGTAACTGAAAGGGAAAAAATGTCTTTAAGGGTTTCCAGATAGTGAGCTTAAATTAGCCTCAATCTTTCACAAGCAATGATTTATATATTTTCTTAAATATATCTGCAGCCCTAGAAAGGTTTGTGTTGGTTTGTTATGTTCTGAGAAAATAGGCATTTCATCAACTTGATTCAACCACCAGAATGCAATAAACTGGAGAAAGTAGAGACTTGGGGCAATGATGCATTACACTTAGGCTAGCAAAGAACTATCCTGAGCATTCAAATTTATTACATAGCAGGGGAAACTGTATCTTGTTATGGATTATCCAAGACAACCAAACCTCCTAATAAATTTCTGAAGTGTTTCAAATCCAGAAAACAGACTATAGAATCTAGAATTTTATATCATAGTGCTTGAAGAGATTCACTCTAGAAAGTAAGCATTTGTCTTTAAAATATGCTCTACCTACCAGATTTCTCAGATGTGAATTAGTTTCGAAAGCTTTGCCAGCTCTTAAGCAGGAATGATGAACTAAAATTAGAAGTCAGTCAGTCTTGAAAGCTGACATGCCTGTGAGCAACAAAATCCTGCAGTGGTTTTGTGATAAGTTAAGCAACTAGATTGGAATTGTCACATTTACACTGTTCATTTTGAAAACATAACTTAAAACGTCTCTTTAGGGGGCTGGCCCCATAGCGTAGTGGTTAAGTCCAGCAGTCTTTGCTTTGGCAGCCCAGGTTCATGGGTTTGGGTCCTGTGTGTGGACCTACACCACTGTCAAGCCATGCTGTGGCGGGGACCCACATATAAAGTAGGGCAAGATTGGCACAGATATTAGCTCAGAGTAAATCTTCCTCACCAAAAAACAAAACAAAAGTGTCTCTTTAGTGTTGATTGAGCTGATGACAGAATGGCCACAATGATACACATGTTCTTTAGTTCATAATGGCATTGGCAAGAGGAAGCAAGTTCATCATTGGGACTGAGGTATCCTCATATTCCCAGATGCATATAGTGGAGATACCAGACTTTACTCTTAGACTATGAAACTGTATTTTTAATTGTATTTATTTTATTTGGGGTAGGGTTGCACAAAATGTTAGTTACTGAAAAATTAGAAGTAAATCTTTAAGAAAGCTTATGAATGATATTCTCTTTGAAGTATATTTTATGAAATTAAAGACAATTAATGTGACAAAAGCATAAAGAATGTAAATTTCGTCTAGGTTTTACTTGCAATATGTAAACGCTATTTATCAGATCTCTTTGAAATGCTATTTTGCATATCTCATGTGCTACCCAACCCAATGTTCCATTTGAAAGTGTCATGGCATAGTTGTTGAAGAATGGGAAGTGTACCTTCCATGTAATAATCCTAAAAGATTTTGGATTTATCTAATAACGTCATATGTGAAACTTCTTTACCAATTCTACAATGCTATGTAAATCTAAGAAATTACCACAGTTTTTCCCCCCAGCTTCCTTTACATGGGAGTTATAAAAATCAGTGGGCTCAGTACTTCTCAACAGAGCCAGTTTTCTATGATAGGCATGTTTGAGTATGTGTTGGGGTGCACGTGTGTAGCTGTTGTTGAGGAGATTACGTCTTCCCACAGCTCATGTGTACACATGGAGGGCCTCCCCCAAGGTAACACTCTTGGTCTTTGGTTCCACTCCTCACCACACCACTCCATGTAAGAATGAGTGAGCTCCAATGCTTGATTAGGTACAGCTCATTTACTATTATGCTTTAAGCCTTGAGGATGCGCTCAGAGTGAACTGTCCAAGGTCTAGACTTGGATATAATGGGGAACTAGGAGGGCTGAGGCGCCCATTTGCCACACACCTAGCTGCATCCTACAACCTAGGTTTTATTGGTAACGGTGCTGATATGTTGATCTCTACATGTTTGTTTCCTATATTCTACAATTTAGTTCAGACAGGATCAGGAGGGCTATAATTTACCTGACTACTGAGATCTATTTTATAAGCAACAGAGCTCTGCATTAAATTACTTCGAAGAGCTTCTCTGCTATCTGATTCATTTAGTTCTCCACGAAGAAAAGTAGAAACAGCACAGTGGAATTTCCCTACAGTTATGTTTGTGTATTGTGCACACACATAAAACTTACTGCAGTTGTCTCTTCCAATTCTTCTAGTTTCTAAATCAGAATAAAATGGAGAAATTATAAATGTACCATCAATGCTGCTAATGACTTGTGATCTTGTTTCCAGCTGGTGCTGACTCCCTGGTTCCATTTCTCTTTTTCATTTTTATTTTTAAAGAATTATCAAGTATTAAAGTGCCAATAAGGACAAATTGCATTTGAATGACTTTTATATTTCAAACTACTTTGAAAACATGATTGAATAATTTGGCTTATCTTTGAAAGATATTCTTGTGAACTCTTAAGCCCACCCCAAACTCTAAACTTCATCTCCGCCATGGGCATTGATTCCATGAGTTCTTACTGATGAAAACTGCGTTATCTGTTAGCTTGTCTCCCATCACCATGGGTCAAACTTCTTTGATTCTACTTCAGAATTTGCTATAGTCAATAAAATAGTTTCTTTACAATAAGTGCAAAGAAGAGATATAGGAAATTGTCTTTGGTTAATTGCTTTTGGTTTTACATCTAATATTGGCAAACAATGAATTTGTAATTGATTGGTTTTCTCTTAATCACCTTAAATTCTCTAAGATATATTTTTAATGTTTTACATTAGCATAACATTTTATACTTTTCAAAGGACTTTTAAACACATTTTCTCATCTGATACTCAGAGAGTGGAGTATTCTCTTTATTTTATTTAGATACACACTGAGAGAGGAGGAAATTATGGGAATCACCAAGGGTTCATGACTATGCCGGGGGAAAGGCTAAGAACTCTCTTTGAGCCTGTTTCATGGAATGAGACTTGCCTTAGAGCATCCCAGAACTATTGGCTAAATTAGTAGAAGCCTTAAGCGTAAAAATGTAAGCACTTTGTTGAATGTTTTTAGTGTGGGTTTGAATTTTGAACAAGGTTAATTGATTAGTTGGGGTGAAGGGGAGAGTGAAACAGCTGAACACATCTGGTGTCAACTGATAAGAACCACAATCACACACTCCATTTCCCTCCTAGGAAGGGAGGAGTGCCCTCTACTTGACAGTCAGTAACGTGCTCCTGCCTCTGCTGCTTATGTCACTGCTGGGAGCCCCTGATGGAAACAGTCTCTATCCACAGATAGAAAAAAGAAGGTGGATTTGTGACTTAAGGAAACTTTTAGGATGCTGAAATAAGCTCTCCTCTTCTTTTCCTGCACTAGTGTTCACTCACTGCTGATGGGTGAGTGAAGCTGTGGCGTGGGCCCCCTGCCTTGAGAAACTGTTTCCCACTTCTAGAACAAGGCATCAAATTAAAAAAGCCCATGTGTTTAACACTAAAGCCTATGTATCTGTATGATTTCTCTTTCTTTGGGAATGTTCATACACACATATATACCCTTAGAGGAAAGAGACAAGTCTGAGCAACAGACATTATTCCTTGGCTATTGCTTTTGGCCTTATTTCAAAATGGGAAGAAAAATACTCAGATAACTAAGAAACTCTTTAAGGTGAAGGCAGAGTCCAACAGGTGTGAAGAATGATTATTTAGACCAGACTTTGCGACTTTAATGTGCGGAGGAATCACTTAGGGATCTTATTAAAATGCAGATTCTGAATCAGCAGGTCTCAGGCGGGTATTCGAAGTCTTTCTGACGAGCTCCCATGTGATCATTCTTCGGGTCTTCAGACTACACTTTGAGTAGCAAGAGTCTAAAGCATGACTATGGAATGACAGAATGGAAAGAGAACAAAACTGTGAACCCTTTTCCTCCCCATAGTTTACATGCAAGTAACTTTTGCTTTCCCATTTTGGGTATGCTTTCTTGTTTTCATCTGGAAGTCTTGAAAAGAAAAAAAATAATATCCCTGAGGGCAAACTTACTAGGTTTTGTTTTCTGCATGAACACAATATAAAACTTTTAAAAAATCATCTATATGTAAATAACGTTTAAATTAGCATATTTATCTAGTTAATGGTTTATAAATGTTTGCACTGTACTAAACATCTATTATTTGTGCTACAGACTAAAATTTTGTGTTTTGTAAATGCAGTTGAAACCAAGATTTCCTTAATGCAATAATTAAACATTAAACCCCAGTAGTCCGCAGCAGGGGAATGGGGATGCATATTTATAGTGGGTGGGAAAAATATGCTACAGTGTTTAGCCATCCATCTCCATTAGACTCAGTCACTGTCAAGGGCAACCTGTCTCATGGCCAGGAGAGAAGCGGTAAGACAGGCTATTCCTCTCACAAGACTAGTGCCTATAAAATCTAGCAGATTTCCCACACATTTTTGATGCTTTGAAAATCTATTGCAAAACATTTCTATGAGGACTCTGGTAAAAAACATTTCCCCTCAGTTCTGCAATACTATTCAGTAAAGTTTTTACTACTCAGAACGCCTCATTCATTAATTTAGCGAATGTATTTTAAGTGAATATTTGCTAGAGACACAAAGATGGAAAGAAAGATCTCTAACCTCAAGGTGCTACAGTCAGGGCTGCAGGTGTGCAGGCAGCTCTATCAGATGGAATGAGGTCATGTCTGGAACAGGTTATGCATGACATACAGTGGGAGCCCAAGGGAAAGCGACAAATTAGTGACGGCTTAAGGAAGATATAGTTTTCAAACTGGTGCTGGAAGACAGAGCTTAAAAGGATGAATTGGCCAGGCAGACAAATTAAGGTTGGGGAGGAGAGTGGGAGAGAGAAAGAGAACATCCCAAGCAGAGGAAGTAGCTCAAAAGGCCGGGCTGTATGAAAGAATGTGACCTATTTAGGCATCTCCACGTGGCTCAGAGATGGTGGGGTGATGTGTGAGGGGAGAGCGATGAGAGGTGAGATTGAGTAGGTAGACAGAAACACAGTGTGAAGAGTCTTCTGTCTTAAAAAAAATAAGATCTTGTCTTTAAATTGAAGGGAGTCATTTAAAATTTCAGCATCTGTAATATCACAGTCTTATATTCGAATGAATTCCATGTCATTTCTTGTCTCTGCTAAACTAAATATGTGAATAAACATCTTTTTGGACATACCTGATTTTTTCACACAGATTGGTTTAACATTAAAATTAAAATGTTGGGGCTGGCTGGGTGGTGTAGTGGTTAAGTTTGCCTTCTCCACTTCAGCTGCCTGAGGTTCACATGTTTGGCTCTCTACACGCCACTCATCAAGCCATGCTGTGGCAGCATCCCATATACAAAAAATAGAGGAAGATTGCCACAGATGTCAGCTCAGGGCTGATCTTCCTTACCAAAAAACTATTAAAATATTTCCGGTTTCCCCCTATCTTTCCTTCTACCTTTTGTGTATGCAGGGCCTGCCTCTTCTTGCAACTCAAGCCTGTCTCTCTCTGTTCTCCTGGTTTCCTTGCTGTGGGAGTAGAAAGAACATGTTTCTACCAGTATTCCCATCAATGCCTCTCCCCACCCACTAAAGATCTCAGATGTAGCACACACGTTTCTCTCTCTTTTATTCAAGTGTCACAGTTACTCACACCATTCTAAACACTTGCTTTATTCTGTTGGGCTGAAGTTCTGAAATACATATGTGTGTTTGTGTTATTTGAATATCAGAGCTATGCATTTGACCTTTTATTAAATGCCAAGGACAAAGGGGAAAAGATGAGGATTTGCAGATATTTAACAGTCATTGGCTGGAAGTGTAGCTCTGAGTAATTTTCTTTGAGCACTTGAAAACACAGGATGGATCTCCTGTGGCAATCTTGGTTCACTAGCTTTTTGAAATGCATGCATTTGGAAAGCTGCTCTAAGTTCACATCGTGTTAATTAAGGAAAGAGCACATATTACCAGTTTCCATTACATGAGTAGCAGGATATCTTTATTTTTCTGAAATTAGAGATTTGGGTGCTCGCTTTGGCAGCGCATATACTAAAATTGGAACGAAACAGAGAAGATTAGCATGGCCCCTGCACAAGGGTGACATGCAAATTCGTGAAGCGTTCCATATTTTTTCTGCAAGGCATATAATAGTAAAAACGGCAAAAGTTTGTGATAAAGAAAAAACATTAGGAGCAGCAAGGCAGAAGAAAACAACTTACAAAGGAATCCCTATCAGGCTTTCAGTGGATTTCTCGGCAGAAACCCTATGGGATAGGAGAGAACGGAATGATGTACTCAAAATACTGAAAGACAAAAATTTTCACCCAAGGATGCTCTATCCAGTCAAACTTTCCTTCAGATACAATGGAGAAATAAAATCTTTCTCAGACAAACAAAAGCTGAGGTTGTTCATCTCCACTAGCCCTGCCCTACAAGAAATAATTAAAGATGCCCTCACACCAGCAACAAAAAGGCAAAGGTCTACAAACCTCTGATCAAGGAGATAAATAGACAGACCCGATCAGAAACCCACAGCTCTCTACCAGCACAGGGAGGCAAAGGCTCAGTTACAACTTAAAAGAGAGAGGAACAGAAGGCATCAAAAGTAACGACAAACACTTCAACTCAGCCGCAAACTCACAAAATTAAAAACAGAACAATTTGTAACAGCAGTGACTCAGAAGGGGAGAGGAAAGGGAAGGAACCTACTTAGGTTAACAGAGATAAGAGACTATAAGAAAATGGACTGTCTCATCTCCAACATCTTTCATACAATCGTCACGGTAACCACTAAACAAAAATTAGAGATTTGGGAGAAGGTATTTATGTAACATGGAATTACTGAAAGAATTTTGGATAGTTGTAATTAAAATACAGATTGTTCTCTTTGTAAACAGGCAGTTTACTGGGGGCATCTTTCCAATGACGTACCTTATACTTTAGTAAAAGAACCTCATTAAATGTGATGCTTGGTAGGAATCGCAAAATTTAACCTGAAATATTGGGAGAATGAGGCTTAGTTTGGCTGTTTCTTCAAATCGACTCAAATGCTTAAATAGACATTTGTGATGAAAACTTCTAATTTCTAATTTCTAATTTCTAATTTCTAATTTCATCGCATTACCTAACAGGTAATGTTAGGTAAGCAAAATGCCTATTAAAGTGGTTAGATAATTTTGCCTTTTGTGAGTATAGTATGCTGCCTGGTAGATCCTGTTTTCTTTGTATAAGAAAACATCTTTCTAAAGGACTTTCCAGTTTAGTTCTGCTTCATTGGTCATACTCTAAGAGTTTAGAGAAAGGATGTGGGGGCACCTATGACGAACTAAGCATCTGGATAGGACCGTAAAGAGTGGATAGCTGACTCTCAGACATCTATGTGATGTACAAATCAACAGAAGGAAGAAAAAACCTGTCTTAAGATTATGAACATATCTTTAAACTAGACAGAGCATGAGAGAGGGCTGATTTCTGAACACTGTTTATTTTGTAAACATGATCATGTACACACAACACCTTCTTGATCTCCAGTCAATGACAACAGTCACTCAAAGGGTTCACAGGGAGCACAGGAAATTTCTGATCCATGCTCTCATCTGGAAAGTGCTAAGAGCACATATTTGCTGTGCAGTTCTACTGTTCTGACTCAGTTCTCATGGTTCAGAATACAGCAGGCTGCAGGGAATTTCGAGACTTGGATAATTTTCCTAGTTTTCACCACAGCTCACCAAATAAAATTAAATTAGTGACAAAGAACAGTTGTTCTCAATGTCCCCAAATCCCAAAATGGACTGGATTAAAATATGACATAGAGTCCTTCTGACTCCACTTGTTCTCTCACCTACTCCAGAATCAGTTAATTATATGCCCTCTTCCAATAATACCCTACCCCCCATCCTACCTGAATTCCCCTAGTGATTGTGGTCTGGTTCCAAAACCTAGGCCACTATCACCAAATTATTTGTTTGTTCTTTTTCATACATACAGTATATGGAGGAGGTCCTTGCTATACAGTCATAATGTCAAATTTTAACTGATTCCTTGAGGTTAGACAACAACCTCATTTTTCATGGCTTTTTCATACTTTACTATTTTCTATGAGAATTATTCCATAATTTCCATTTTTATGAAGTAGTCCCTCCATTTCCAGCAGCTTTCAGTAGATAGCCTCATTTTCTACTTTGCTTACTATGATTGTTAACTGCCAAGTACTACATTAACTAATATGAATATAACCTAAGGTAGGCACTATTGTTAATTTAATTTTGCAGGTGAATTAAATGCATATTTAAAACGTACGATATTTAGAAAATGTTGTTTTTTAATATCCTTTTTGATATCCCTTGCAATTCTCTATTTCCAAATGAGAGCAGTGAGATTCTCTGCCCCTGGTGAGGCAGAAGGTGAGAACTATCAAGAACACATCAGCTGTAGCTCAGCTTTCAGTCTCAGATCTGAGATTCTTGGCTTTTTTGACTAGACAGTCATGATAAAAGCCAGCGTAGATGAGAGAGATGAAAACGTCAAAAGTATCTTCATCGTCCACTTTTAATATATCTAGAGGCAGGTCAACGGACTTTATCGTAGCTGTTTTTTAAAGAGTCTCAGAACAATGAGAAGAACAAGGGAAAAATAGCCCAGTTTCCATGAAAATGACCTGTGGGAATAAATATGAGTTGAACTGCATTTTCTAATTGCTTCTTCTGGCCTGAGTTCCAGAGAAAAGAGTCCTGTTAGGAAGATTCTCAATCTGACAAGGTCAAGAGGTCTTTTATTTCCTTCTGTTTGGGATTTCAACAAGAGTCCCCTTTGCATGTGGTCACATTAAGCAGGGTGCACCTTGTATAGGGAGCAGATAAGGATCTGTTCAGCCCTCCTAAGCATCTCTTGGCTTTCTACTGTTGGAAAATTACCTACAAGTTTCTTCGTGATCCTGGGCTGTGTGTGTGTGTGTGTATGTGTGTGTGTGTGTGTGTGTGTATGTGTGTGTGTGTGAGAATGGGGTAGGTAATGTGGCTGTTAGCCTAGTCTGCTAGCTATCAGAGGCAATGTTGCAGGGGCTTAAATCCCCTAGAGGTGAAGGCTGAAGGATGGGCTTCCTAGACCAGGTGCTAAAGAGAAACCAGAGCAGAGATATCAGTGGAATCAGTCAGCAGCACGAGAGGGATGATTCAACAGGAGCATAGGCTAAATTAAGAACATAGACCATGTGTTACATTAGCATCAAATTTAAGCAGTAGAAGCCAAAAGAAGTCTCTGGAATGGGCTCTATCACACCTGAGCAGAGACTAGCAAGGGTCCCAAGGATGCTGAATAGACCTCAATAGCTCCTCACTTAAATTTCATATGGTTATACCCCATGCGTACCCACCATGCCGCCATATACCCAGATAACATCATAAAGAGGAGAAGTGGAAGTGGGAATACTTCCGAAAGGATGTGCATTTAACAGAGTCATCTGGGGCAGATACCAAATTCTTAAAGCGATAATCCGAATTACTGAACTGGGCTGAGATTGCCACTTCAGAATCCATGTAGTTCCCCTCAACACCAAAACATTCCTGCCCTTTGTCAGAAGGTTAGGAGGATAATTTTAGTCATAGTGAGATAAAGAAGCTATTTTTCTTTTCATGTCTAAATGTAGGGTAAACAAACTTTCCTTAACAATTACAGCCTACTGTGCTATGGGCTATGAAACCAAAGACCATATTTTTGTTGTTCACTGTCTATGGCACCAGTGTCTGCTTGGCCACTCATTACACACTTTTGGAATGTAAAGATAAATTAAAGAACTTGTTATTTTTCCTTTAAGGCACAGAGGCAGAAACATAATTATGACTTTAAAAACTTAAACTTCCACTCTGATCATGAATCCATTTACTTTCACTTTTTTGGGTGCTCTTGTATCTGAGACACTCTGCTTTGTCCCAACATCTTCAATCTTGGTTTTATTAGTCATTTTTCCCTATATCTATAAACATGCAAAAGTTGTCTCTTCTTGAAATAAGGAACAAAATTGGACTAATATGAACGTTCCACCCCTTTGGGCAATTGTCCATATTTTGTCTCTTTCCAAACATTTTGATTAAGACTTACAGTATCTGCAGCCATTTCCACACCTCTCTCTCTCTCTTTTTCTTCTGTGTTCTCTTTGCCCCTCACTAGCTTCAGGAATTTTACTCAAGAACTAAGGACTGGTCTCAGTAACTAAGGATACCATTGATTTCCTGTTGATAAATGGAAAAGAACACTTCTATTCTCCTTTCTCCTTCACATCTCTGGAAACCTTGACCCTGATCACACATCCTTATTGATGTTTTCTGCTCTCACAGAGTTAGTGAAACACATTATCCTAATTCTCTTCCCACTTCCTTGCTACCTCTATTCTTTTTGTGTTAACGGTTTTGCTTTACTCCCTTCCCGCTCATCGACCACACAAACCTTTTCTTTTGCAAAACCAGTTTATTAACTGCTTTTCAAATATGCTCTATACATTTCCACCTCCAAAGCTATTAGTCATCTAAAGAGCATCACTGTGAGAGCTGAAGAGCACAGGGTAGACTCTTAGTTCAGCTACTTAATGACTGTGTGGCCTTGGATAAGCACTAACCTTTCCAGGTAGAAGTTGTATTATCTGCAAGAGTTGGGTAATTATATTTACGTAAAACTATTGCTTGGTGATTAAAAAATGAACCTTAAAATTGGTACTAATTGCTGGCATATAGTATATACTAATAAATGCTAGCAATTATCATTCTTGGTATGTCTGACTATGTATTTTATTTTCCCTCTAAAATCATAAACCTTGATCAGGACTTGGTTAATGTCCTACTTCTTTCAAGAAGCAGATCTTTTCCATTCCAGATTTAGGGTTTTACTTGCTCCTCTAAACAAATTATAAAATGTATATGGTCCATTAATTACGTCTTACTTTTTTACAGAGAGTTATTATTTGAAAGCTATTTCTATTACATCATAAAATGATCATCATAAAGACTGTGTGAGATAAGAATAGGTTCTTACAGTATGAGAAGCTTCCAATATATATATCAATTTCTTCCCTCTTGAATTTGGTGCTGTTATAATACATTTTATTTTCATATGTATTATAAACCACACAATACATTGTCATTATTTTTGTTAAAATAGTCAATCACATTTTAGAGAGACTTTTATATACTAACCAATGTAGTTACTATTTCCAGTGCTCTTCTATCCTTTGTAAAGATCCACACTTGTGTCTGGGATAATTTTCCTTGTAACCTAAAGGACTTCCTTTAATATTTCTTGAAGTGTGGGTCTGGTTAGGATGAATATTTTCAGGTTTTGTATGTGTACAAAAGTTTTTATTTCCTTTTGTTTGGGAAAGATTATTTAACTGGGTATAGAATTCTAGGTTGACCACATTTTTTTTCCAGTATGTTGACTATGTTGCTCTACCGTCTTGTCGCTTGCATTGTTTCTGACAAGAAAAATGCTGTCATCCTTATCTGCCTTCCTTTGTATATAACAAGTCTTTTGTCTCTGGTGCTTCTAAGGCCTTCTCTCAAGACTTGTTTTGAGCAATTTGCTTTTGACGTGCCTTAGGGTAGTTTTCTTCTGTTGCTTCTTCTTGGAGTTTGTTGAGATTCTTGCATCTGGGGATTTATAATCGTTCAATTTGAAAGAGTTTCAACCATGATTTCTTCAAATAATTTTTCTGTGTACTTTCTTTCTTCTCTTCTGGTGGTTCCAGTTACGTGTATATTGGTCCACTTGAAATTTCTCTGAGTTCTTTGATACTCTGCTCATTCTTTTAAATTCTCTTTTGCTCTGTGTTTCATTTTGAATAGTATCATTTGCTATGCTATCAGGTTCATTCGTGTTTTTTATGCAATATCTAACCTGCTACTGATGCCATTCAGTTCATCTTTCATCTTATGCATTGTAATTTACCTATCTATAAGTTTAATTTGGGTATTTCCTATATCTTTCATGTCTTTACTGAACTTTTGAACATAGAGAAATAGTTTAAGAAAGTGTTTTAATGTCTTTGCTAATTCTAACATCTGTTCTGAGTTTCTTTCTATTGACTATATTTTCCTCTTATTATGTGTCACATTTTCATGTTCTTGTTGGCAAGCCTGGCAATTTTTGATTGGATGTCAGACCTTATGGATTTTATCGTGTTGGGTGCTAGATATTTTATATTCCTATAAATATTCTCCAACTTCATTCTGAGATGAAGTTAAGTTACTTGGAAACAGTTTGATCCTTTCAGATGCTGCTCAATATTTTTTTAGGTAACGCAGAACTAGCAATCAGTCTGAGAATAATTATTCTGCATTACCGAGGCAATTGTATTTTTCCCAAATACTTATGAATAATAGGATTTTCTATTTCTGGCATTAAGAACAAGAATTATTCCCAGCTGCATGTGATCACTGGACATCAATACCTCTAATTCTTTGAGAGTGGTTCCTTCTTTGGCCTCAAATAACGTCCTCACATATATCTGTTGGTCTGTACTCAGCTGAGTTCTTGACAGGGACCTTCTGCAGATCTCTGAATCTCCATCTCTGTGCACTTTTCCAGTACTCTGCATGTGAGCTCTTACTAACTTGGTGTCCCCAGACTCTTAGGTCTCAGCTCTCAGCTCCATCTATGTTCTAACTCACAGGACGAAATGCTTTCTAGGCAGTAAGCTGGGAGCAATTATTGGGCTCATCTCATTTGTTTCCTGTCTATCAGGGATCACTTTCCTTTATTGCCTGATTATTCATTGTCTTCAAAATTGCTGTTTCTTTTATCTTATCCATGTTTTTTTTTTCAGGTAGAAATATCTTGACCTGTTACTCCATCTTGACCAGAATTATAAGTCCTGTTCAAATGTGTTTTGATTTATCCCAGTTTATAATGTTTAAGGTGACTGAGTAGAGTTTTAAATATGTTATTCTGGCTGAAAGCTAGGTCTATCTTTCTTAATATAAATTTGCATAATTTAGAAAAATATGACATTATACACATATAGCACACCAACATGTCTAAACACACACCCACCTCCCATTTGTGTATAACTGTATATACACATATGTATAGTCTTCAATTTGAATGATATATTGCTAATTTGATTCACTAATTCATTCATTTATTCACTTTTTAAATATATATTGAATACCTCCTTTGTGCTGATCACTCTGATAAACATGGCATGCTGCAGTAAACATACAGAAAATTTTCTGCCCTTAAGGATTTTAGTTTAAGATAGAAGAAGCTACTAAAAGGCAACACAGTTCATTCTTTTATTTACCTCACAGATCCTAGTACATTGTAAGCCTGCAGATAGGTAAATGTTCACTGAAGATGTAATTTTAAATTTGAGAACATTCTCAGATAAATGAAGTTTTCAAATTCTGTGTCTGCGTGTGTGTACTTAGAAATAGGGGTAATTTTCCTACATGCATAACTTAAAGGATTTGGAATATTTTTTTAATGTGGATAAAAGTTAGCTTAATATCTAGAATCTTTCCTCTATATGCTACCTCCCCCACATGCCTACACTCTTCTAAAATTCCTTGGTTTATCATGCATTTGATGATGCTTAATTAATTCCAATATTTCTTAAGCCAGTTTTTCTCTTACTAAGATAATTTCAAGTTTGCCCTGTTCTAAGGGTATATACAAAATATGAATAAACTAGTATTTTTCTTAACTACTATCATGACATTGATCACTCATGAATGTTAAAGTTTCTGTTAAAAAAAATAACAAAAAGCAAACAAATCCTCTTTATGTAAGTCAGTTCAAATATATTTTGTCCATAATTGTGTCATTATGGAAACTCTAATATACTTCTGCATGATTTAGATAAGATGTAGTTACTTCAATATCATTATGGTATGATTATAAATAGCCATTGAAATTGCCTTTCTATTTCCAAAATTTTAAACAAGTATATTTTATTTTCATTTGCTTTAATTTCAAAGTTTCCATATACATACCAAACTAGAATCCACATTTGAAATTACCTTAGTTCTTAGAAGGCACTCTTTAAATTGGGATTATTATTTCTATAATTACGTATATATACATACAAATTATATACATAAATATACATATATATACCAACTTTACAGCTTCCTTTAGTCAAATCTATACGAAATATATGAAGGCAGATATTGTGGTTTATGTACATAATTGGAATTCTCAAAGTTCTTTTTCTTTTTTTGGTGAAGAAGATTGGCCCTAAGCTAAAATTTGTTGCCAATGTTCCTCTTTTTGCTTGAGGAATATTGTCACTGAGCTAATATCTGTGCCAATCTTTCTCTCGTTTATGTGGGATGCCACCACAGCATGGCTTGACGAGTGGTGCTAAGTCCATGTCTGGGATCTGGGCCTGAAAACATGGGGCTGCCAAAGAGGAGCACATGAACTTAACTGCTACACCACCAGGCCAGCCCCCAGAAAGACTCAGTTTCTTATATAAATCTCACTACATATGAATGGGAAATGGATTTATTAGTTTTTATTTTGTTGTTATTCAAAGACATCTTTAAATAAAAGCAGGACACATGTCTATAAACACAAACTTTATAAGTAGGCATATTTCACCTTAAATATTCAGAAAAAATTATAAGAATATTCTATATTAGGGACAGATGAATGCTAGTATTCTACTAATCTAAAGATTTCCATCTCTATTTTAGTTAAAATATACAGTTTTTTGTCACAATCTTTCACTTTGTTTTATTTTTCTCCCATGCTTTCATCAACTTTAAAAAGGCCAATTTTTCCTTTTCTGAACTGATGTATAAAGTTTTGTGAAAATGCTCATCAGGAAGTTTAGTCTGACATTGCTTCTTACGTGTTCCACTTTGTCCCTCTTAATTTTAGATCAAATTGGAGTTTTTAATGATTATTTCAAATGATCACGTTTTCATTGTGAAATAAAAATTTCCTGCAGCAAGATTCATTTCCTCCCTTGTAACAGCAGACTGAATTTCATGTATAATCTTAGAGTATGTGAAAATACTGGTATTTGTCTTATCACAGTTATTTTAATGAGTGAGTAACTGGAATTGTTGTGACTCCCCAGCTCCCAGGGATTTCTCCTGTGGCCACGTCCATTCTTCTAAGCTCTCCCTTTCATCCCCTTGTCCCCTGACTGTGACTACATGCTCCAAAGTTCAGCATTAGTGTCCCAGGTGGATTAGTTATATCTTCTCACTTAAGGGTTGAGATTTATGCAAAGAGACATAAAACTGGATGTGCAAGTTGACTTACCTCATAGCAATGCCCTTGAGTAGAGATCTCTAACTCCCACTAACTTTGGTCTCAGAACTTGCCTGGTTTGTGAGGATTCAATATCATCTCTTTTCAATTCTTTGAACTACTCCACTATTCTTTAATAAATGTTCTCTTTGCTTAAGTTAGGGAAGGTTAGTTTTCGGGTCATAATCAAGGAAGTTGGTTTAACATAGAGATGATAATTATAAATGGATATGTTGAAATCTAGTGTACACAGATGTTAAGTGTTAGTTTGGGTATGTTGAGTGTGATATTTCAAGATTGTGTGTACTATTTTTATATTTGTAGTAATTGTATTTATGTGATTTTTTTTTTTTTTACAAACTATCATGGCAGCATGACTCATGTCAGAATAGATGTCTTTTGTTTTGAAAACAACTTTGATGAATGCATTTTTAGTTAGAGTTTCATGATGTAAAACATGAGCACTCTTCCTCTTTTGGAGTGTTCTGAAATAGAGGACAAAACAAAAGGAGAAGTGAGTTTCTCTGAATAACATAAAAAGAAGAATTTTGAGATTTAATGATCAACCCTGCAGGAAAGAGCAAAAGATGGAGCAAAAATGTAAGGGAGAGATCTTGTGACTTAATCGTTATAGCCTGAGATGAAAGTGTTGGTTTCTAAGAAATCCCTGGCAGCCGATAGATGGCAATTGCCAGGCACACTGAAATTGAAGTTCCATTTTGTTTTCTATTACACGGTACAAAGAAAAAAGACGTAGTATTGCTTTTGCCGAAATGAAGTAAGAAGAGTAGTGTCCAATATGGAGTAGAGTGGGAACAAAACGAGGACGGAAGCTGGAGGAGGGAGACTGACGGAGGGAGGGGGCAGGCAGTGAGAGGAGGAGGCTGCAGCAGGAGCTGAACCAGAAGACGGTCCTCCTCTAAAGTCCCGCTGAGAGAAACAGATCTCTGGGTCTCTCACGGCTCGGAGGATGTGCCTTAGCTCTCTCATGCGGATATTTTAGAAGTGGCTCCAAATACCGGAAGACTTTAGGCTACTCGCACACAGGGCTTCCTCTTCCTAATGTGGAAGCTTCTGGGCAATAAAAATCGGCAATACAATGACAGAGATTAAGCTGTTCTGTCATTGAGACCAGTATAGTTTTATAGCACTTCAAATAAATCACTTGCTATTTTTTCAGTGCTCTCAAATACATTAAATGCAACTAATATACCTTTCCTGCTCAAGTTTATTCTTGATTTAGCTTCAGAATATTGACCAACATTACTTTTTTAACAAGCTTCTTATTTTAGAATAGTTTTGGATTCACAGAAAAATTAAGAAGATGGCACAGCGTTCCATATAACCCTGTATTTGTTTTTATAATACTATTATTATTGTTGTATCAAATTACCACAAATTTAGCAGCTTAAACAAACTCATATTTATTATTTTACAGTTCTGTAGGTGAGAAGCCCAGAAGTCCAATATGCTTCTCACAGGGCCAAGATCAAGATGTCCACAGAGCTGGAGGCTCTAGAAGAGAGTCTGTTTTGTGGTTGTTCTTAGCTTCTTGTGGACACTCATATTCCTTGGTTCATGGTCCTCTTTCTTCCGTCTTCAAAGTCAGCAATGGTTGGTAGAGTTCGTTTCATGCCTCAAATTAGTCCTGCTCTTATTCTGTTGTCTGAGCTTTCTCAACACAGCTAGGACTTTTAAGGATGTATGTGATTATATTGGGCCCACAGAGAAAATCTAAGAGAATTTCCCCTCCTCAAAGTCCTGAAATGCTATTACAACTGTGGTTTGCCATGTAAGGTAGTATGTTCACAGGTTCTGGAGATTAGAACATGGACCCCTTTGTGGGGAACATCACTCTGCCAACCACATCCCACACCGAGGTTCCATTATTTTTATTAGTATGGTATGTATGTCACAATTTATGAACCAATATCTACCTGTTATTATGAACTATATCCATTCTTATTCAAATTTCCTTAGCTTTTAACAAATGTTCTTCCTCTGTTCCAGAAGAACACATTATGTTTAGTCGTCATGTCTCCTTAGGCTCCTCTTGGCTATGACAGTTTTTCTGACTTTCCTCGTTTTTGATGGCCTTGACAGTTTTGAAGATTACTTGTGTTGTCCGCAGCCGCAAAGGGCGAAGAATGACAGGTACTGCCAAGGCTGCTTGGTTGTTTAAGCAATCAGAGTTTACTGATAAAGGGGAACAGAACAAGGAGCGGGGAAGCAAACAACAAATCAGTACTTACAACCTCCACGTGACAATCAGCCGAGGAAGTCCCAATAGTTGGTAGGGCGGGCTGGAGTGTCGATTGTCCGGGTCTGAGGCAAAGCGTCCTCTCCTCAGTGAGATTCCCAATTGTTCCATGCTTGTGACTCCCTTTTATCTTAAGGTTTCTCTAGGTTCTGACTCAGGGCTTTAGACATTTGGATACTTTGAGTTATTTTTTCTTGTTCCCCATGGTTGGGGTACTTCTATCTTTTTTGTTCCCACAGGGGGGATGTTTCTAAAGTCCATCAGGGTGGCCAGCCCAGACAAGGAACATGATGCAGGACATATTTTTTGCAACTTACACCTTAGCGTCAGGGCTGAAGTGGCCATCTTAGGCCCTTAGCCCAGACACATTCCTTCACGCAGCGCCCAGGCGCAGTGTCCTTGGAAGGCGGGGAAGTCAATGAACTGCACAATTGGTCAGATATTTTGCAGAATGTCCTTCAATAGGGACATTTGTTTGATGTTTATATCATCATTACACTAAAGTTATTTGGTTTAGGGAGGAAGACCACAGAAGTAAATGCCATTTGCATCACATAATATCAAGGGTACAGAATATCAACATGACTTACCGTGTTGACGTTACCCTGGACCACTTGGTTCAGGCAGTGTGTGAGGTTTCTCCTCTGAAAGTCACTCTTTCATCTTCCTTTCCATGCCATACTCTTGAAGGAAGTCAGTATGGACAGCCCACAGGAAGGAATGAGGAGTTGCACATCAACTCCCAGAGGGCGAATTATCTAGATAAATTACTAGAAATTCTATTGCATAGATTTGTTTTCTTTCATATTTGTAAAATTTACTCAAGCATTAACTTATATAAGTATGAGCTCATGGATGTATATTTTAAAATTTGGGTTATAATTTAATTTTAATTCACTTGCTTTGTTGCTCAAATCATCCCAAATTTGAAAATTGGGAGCTCTTTCAGTCGGCTCCTGTGCTCTTTATCATACCTCATCTCTGTATGTGTATGTGTACGCATGCATGTCTGTGTCCGTGTGGATGTGTATTTTAGCACTTTCTTAATTTTTGGCACTACAAAAAGCTCTGGGCTTTTTTTGTATATCCTACTCCAATTCTAGATTCTTCATTTATCCAAGGAGCCCAGGTACCTCTATCGAAAAAGGGTGTGGAAATGAAGATTTGGGTGCGAGGTATGCTCATTGCTACACAGAGGCATTATTGCTTCTAGGACTTTTCAGCTGAGAGAGTAAAGAGATATATGTGGGTATACTAATTTGTGTATATACACATATCTATATATATTTCCATATGTAACTGCCTCTGTATTAGGCTAAACATGAGTTCATACTGACATCTCTAACTCAAATCCTTTGCCACATGGATCGTTCTAGCCTGCTTCTCTTGCTTCTCTGTAACCTCTCATTGTGACAGTGTGACACTTGGCTCCCACCATCCACTGCCCATTAACTTAATTCTTCAATTCCACTGTGCATGTAAAGGTGTTTCAGATTTATTGACTCATACCTTCATGGGGAAAATTTTATCAATTAGAACTCAGTGCTTATATATACTTTCTTTTACCTTTAAAATCTGGATTCTGCTCATTTCCATAGTGACTTAGGTTTACATCTTTTTCCTCCACCCCATTCAGTAAGATCGCTTCTTACATTTGTAATGCAGTTAGATTGTTTTGTTATATTCTCCTTTCCCCCCGAAATCCCCTGATCTAATAAATGATTTTTCTTTTGATTTGCATAAAGTCACAATTTTCACTGTAAAGTTCTATGGATACGCATAGTATCATGTATGTGCCATCATAGTATATACAGAATATTTTAAACGCACTAAAGAATCCACTGTACATCATTTATTCACCTCTCCCCTGCACCCCAGCAAACACATCTCTCTACTGTATCTATAGTACTACTTTTTCCAGAATGTTATATAATAGGAATCATACAGTATGTAGCATTTCAGACTTTGTCACTAAGCAACATATATTTAAAATTCATCCTTATTTTTGTGTGGCTTGATAAATCATTCCTTTTTATCTCTGAAAAATATTCCATTGTATGAATGTACCACAATTTGCTTATCCATTTACCTACTGGAGGGCATCTGGGTTGCTTCCATCTTTTGGTAATTGTGATTAAAGTTGCTAATAATGTTTGCATGCAGGTTTGTGTGGACATGTTTTCAAATCAGTTGGGTAAATACCTGGGAGAATGACTACTGGATCTTATGGTAAGGTTATGTTTAGTTTTGTAAGAAACTGCAAAAACTGTTGTCCAAAGGAGCTGAACTATTTTGCATTCTCAAAAACAATGAATGACAGCTCCTCCTCCTCTGAATCCTGACCAGAAATTAATTTTGTAAGCTTTCTGGATTTTAGTCATTCTAATAGGATGTAGTGGTATCTCATTGTTGTTCTAATTTGCATTTCCAAATGACAAATGATGTTGAACATATTTTCCTATGCTCATTTACCATCTGTATATCCTCTTTGGCAAGTTGTCTGTTCAGATCATTTTTAAAGTAGGTTGTTTTCTTCTTGTTAGGTTTAAGTATGCTCTGTATATTTTGGATCTAATTCCTCTATCAGATATGTGATTTGCAATTATTTTGTCCTGTCTGTGTCTTGTCTTTTCATTCTTTCACAGAGCTGAAGTTTTTAATTGTAATAAAGTCAACTTACCAGTTTTTTCTTTTATGTATCATGCTTTGGATATTGTATATAAAAACTCACCACCAAAACCTAGGTCATAGATTTTCTCCTGGAAATGTTGTAGCTTTGCAAGTTATATTTAGGTCTTTGATCCATGTTAAGTTTTGTGCAAGCTATAAATTAAGTGTCTAGATTCACTTTTTTTTGCATATGGATATCCATTTGTTGAAAAGATTATCCTTTCTTCATTGAATTGCCTTTGCAAATTCTTTATACCTTTATAAAAACCTTTATTAATTGATTACATTTATTTGGGTCTGTTTCTGAGCTCTCTGTCTAGTTCCATTGATTTCTATGTCTCTTCTTTTGCCGATAGCATGATCTTGTGAGTCATGTAGCTGTGTTCTTCTTCAGAATTGCATTGGTCTTCGGGGTCTTTTGCCTTTCCATGTGAAGTTTACATCAGTTTATAGCTATATCTACAAAGTAGTTTGCCATCTTTTAATTGAGTTTGCATTAAATCTCTGAATCAATTGAGAATAATTGTTGTCTTAACAATACGGAGTTTTTCAATCCATGAATATAACATATTAGACCTTATAGATCTTTGATGTCTTTAATCAGTATTTTGTAGTTTTCTACATACAAATTTTGTTAATTTTAAGCCTAGGTATTTCATTTTTTAGAGTACTACAAATGGTATTTACATTCTTTTAGTTCCATTTTTTCATTGCTGGTATATAAGAAAGCAATGGACTTTTATATATTGATCTTACATACTGCAAACTCTCTGTACTTGATTATTAATTCCAGGAATTTTCTGGTAGCATCTTTGGAACTGTCTACATAGTCAATTATTTCATCAGGGAAAGAAAACAGTTTTATTTCTTCCTTTTTAATCTATAAACCCTTTCTTTCTGTCTTTCTATCTTTCTCCTCTCTCTTTCCTTCCTTCCTCCTTCCATCCCACCCCTACTGCCTTCCTTCTTTTTGTTTTTCTGTCTCTCTCTCCCCGCTCCCCCCATTGTCTCTCTGTTTTCTTTTTCTTTCTTCTTTCCTTCCTTCCTTTCTTTCTTTTTCTTCCTCCTTCCTTCCTTTTTCTTTCTTTCTTTCTTTCCCTTCCTTCCTTCCTCCCTTCCTTCCTTCTCTGGAAGGTTATTAATTAATGCTCAATTTCTTTAATAGATATTGGACTATTCATAGTATCTATTTCTCCTTCTGTGTGTTTTGGTAGATTTTGCCTTTCAAGGGACTGATCCACTTCATCTAAATTATCAAATTTTGAGACATTGAGCTATCATAGTATTCCTTTATTATTATTTTAATGTAATCAGTAACAGAGACCCCCTTTTCATTTATATTATTGGTAATGTGTGTCTTTTCTCTCTGTTCTTGGTTTGTTAGGCTAGAAATGTATCAATTTTATTGATTTGTTCAACTTATCAGCTTTTGATTTTGTTAATTTTCTCTATTGTTTTCCTGTTTTCAATTTTATTAAGTTGTGGTCTAATTTTTATTATTTATTTTCTTATTCTTGTCATGGCATAAAATGCCCTTATTTTCCTAGGTTCCTAGTATAAAAGTTTAGATTACTTATTTTAGACAGATTTTTTTAAATTTTCTAATATACATATTTAACACTATAAATCCACTTCTAAGCACTACTTCCACTGTATCCAGTATTTAAATGTTGTATTTTTATTTTTGTGTTGTTCAAAATAGTTTTTAATTTATCTTCAGATTTCTTCTTTGACATTTGTGTTATTTCAAACTATCTGGTTAATTTTCAAATATCTAAAGATTTTCCACTTATTTTTCATTTGTTTATTTCTAGTTCAACTCATTTGTCATCTGAGAGCATACTTTCTTTGATTTCTAGTCTTTTAAATCTGTTAAGTTGTGTTTTATGGCTCAGAATGTGGTCTCTCCTGGTGAATGTTCCATGTGAGCTTGAGAAAACTACAGTTTGCTGTTGCTGGATGAAGTATTCTATAAATGTCAATTGTATCCAGTTGATTGATGGTGCTGTTCAAATTAAACTATCTCCTTACTGATTTTGTGCCTGCTGGATCTGTCAATTACTGATAATCCAATTTCTCCATATTCATTAGTCAATTTTCTATTTCTCCTTTTAATTCTATCAGTTTTTGCCTCATGTTTTTGATGCTCTGTTGTTAGATGTATACATGCTTAGAATCCTTATGTGTTCCTTAATAATTGACCCTTTACCATTTGAAATGTCCTTTGTCCCTGACAATCTTGCCTGTTCAGACATCTTTTTCTGAAATTAACAAACTAGCATGCTTTTGATTAATTCTAGCATGGCATATATTTCTCCTATTTTCCATCCCTTTACTTTTAAGCCTTTTGAGTCTTTATATTTTAGGTTGGGTTCTTGTAAAGAATACATAGCCACATCCTTTTTTTTTTGCCCAATCTCTGTCTTTGAATTGGTATATTTAGCTCTTCACATTTAAAGTTGGAATAGTTGGAATAATGTTTATTCTTTGTAATTGTTTCTATTTGTTGGATTAATTCTTTGTCCCCCCCCCCCCCGCCTTTTATCTGTCTTGTCTGATTTTAATTGAGCATTTTATGTGATTCTATTTTGTTATCCCCTAGTGTATCACTTGCAGTTCTTTAAGAATTTTTTTTTGGTTGCCCTACACTGTCCAATATACATTCCCAACTAATGTAAATCTTCCTTCAAATAACATAGTTACTCCTCATGGCAGTGGAGCTACCTGTCACTTGCGCATTCCCAGTTCCTCCCTCTTGCCCCTCATGGCCCTGCTCTCATTTACCTCCCTCAGCCATAGGCTATATCACCCAATATATGGGGACTTCTATTCATTTAAACAGTTACGTTTTTTAGATTCATTAGAAATACTGAAAAGAAGAGATTTCCTTTTACTTCATTATTCCTTCTCCAGCATTCTTCCTTTTATGGTAGATCCCAGGTTCGGACCTCCACCATATCCTCCTGCCTGGAAAACTTCTTTAACATTTCTTGCAGGGCTGTTCTGCTGGCAACAAGTTCACTCAGTTTTGTTTGCCTGACGGTATTTCTCCTTCCCTTTTGAAGAATAGTCTCACTGGATGTAGGTTGGTGTTTTTCTTTTCTTTTCTTTTTTTCTTCCAATACTTTGAAAGTTGTCTCCCCCCCATCTTCTTTGTGTGGTTTCTGGCGAGAACTGTGCTGCAATTCTTCTGCTTTTTTCCTCTATAAGCAGGGTGGTTTTCCCCCTCTGGTTTGTCTCAAGGTTTTCTTTCTGCCTAAGCTTTTCTTCAATTTGAGTATGGGAAGACTAGATGTAGCTCATTTGGTATTTATCCTGCTCGGTGTTCTCTCTGGTTTGGTGTTAGTCAGTTTTGCAAAGTTCTCCGTCTTTATCATCACAAATATTTCTTTTGCTTTCTTCTTTCTTCTCCTTCGGTATTCCAGCTACATCTATCTTACATCTTTTGAAATTGTCCCAAAACTCTTAGAGGCTCCCTTTTGCTTTTTCATCCTTTTTTCGCCTTTTGCTGACCTATCTTTAAGTTCCCTGATTCCCTCCGTGCTGTGTCTAGTCTACTGATTAGTTCACTGAAGGCATTCTTCATTTCTATTTCGGAATTTTTACTGCCTCTCATTTCCTTTTAAAACCATTTCTTAGAGTTTCCATCTCTCTGCTTATATCACCTGTCTACTCTTATATGATGTCTCCTTTTCCATCAGAGTCCTTACTGTGTTAATCATAGTTATTTAAAATTACAGCTGAAAATTCCAACGTGTGTTCCAGCTGAGTCTAGTCCTGCTGCTAAGTTTGCCTGTTCAGACTATACTTTTTCTTGCCTTTTGGTATGCCTTGTAAGTTTTTGTTGATAACTGGACATGTCATGTTAGTGATAGGAAATGAGGTAGATTAGTGTGAGGATTTATTTCAATCTGGCTAGGAGCTGGACTGTGTTTAATGTTTGCTACGGCTGTGTGTGCAGAGGCTTCAGATTCCGCTAAGAGTCTTATTTTTGTTTCCCCTGGTGGCTTCGATTTCCTTCAATGCACCTGATCAGTGAGAGTCTGCTTTCTGCAGCCCTATCAGCTGTAAGTCACTGAATGTTTGAGGGCCTTATTGGTGTGGGGGTAAGGTGGGGGAGGGCAAGTGCTCTGCAAGATTATGATTAAATCTCTGTCTTTCAGTGGGTCTGTGTCTCCAGGCTTTGAATTCCACAAGTGGTCTCCAATGGTATAGCTTCCCCCTCCCTTAATGAGACAAGAGGGCTAGAAAGAGCTAGAAGGGGAGCAGTGCTTTTTGCCCCACCTGAGATAAGGCTGTGCTCAATCTGTTCCCCAAATCTATTACATTGATTTAGAGAATACTCTGCGCATATCTCACAATGATTACTCTTCTCTCCTTGCCAGGGGCCAGGAGAGGATCTTTCTCAGATCTTCACCTTGAGCATCTGGAGATAAAGCCCATGAGCATGTTGGGACTACTCTATGACTGTAGCCCCAGGAAATTCTCACTCTAAGGCCAGTCCATACACAGTCTCCAGCAGTTTGTCAAAATCGCCAATTACATTTTCCCACCACTTTATGGCTCCAGCAATTTCTGCTCCAGGTAAGCACATAAGCAGATCTTGGCTCTGACTCGTACGCTCGTACCTCCAGATTTTGATGTGGCAGTTTGCCCTGCAACATCAGTTCTCTCTCTCTGATGAGTCAAAGAAAAGTCCTTGGTTTAATTTTTTTCCAGCTTTATCTTGTTGTAAGGATGAGAGTGATGACAAGTGATGTTCTGTGACATATACATCTTAAATCATATGCTTTGCTATTTTAAAAAATCCCTTTTTGAGTTGAAAGAAATGGATTCAAATCCATAGCCCATTAATTACCTACTATCTGATGTCTTTGCAAGTCACTGACCTTCTTTTCACCTTAATTTCCTTTGTCTATTGAATAGAACAAATTCTGGTGTCCATGTCTGAGGTAAAATAATAGGGCTTAGCTGTCAACAAGCCGTTAATGTGTTCCCCATAATGACATTAAATTTGACTTTAAAATTTTCCTTCCTAATTATTTTTTTGCTTTTTATTATTTTAATTTGTGTTATAGCAGCTATATCAACCTTATTTTGCACTCCATAAAAGGCATTATCCCAACATGTAGGAAATATCTTCACCTCTACATGGGTTAAATACTTACAGCATCTTTCCTCAAACTATAGTCTTTGGGTTGCTCTTCTAGTGAGATGTTTCTTGGTCAAACAAATGTCACCCTTGCTTGCCATGCCTTATCTTTACTTCATGCAGGTGATTTGTCGTCTTGTTTTTATTGCACTGAATTTCTAACTCATCATTTCTCCATATTGATTTGGTAGATTTACATTCTACTTTTGTTTTTCTGGTGGTTATCTCTAAAGATTTTACCATCCATATTCAATATAACAAGTATAAAAATGTAATTTATTTCCAGCTATATAATACAAGGCTATTAAAATGTTTTAACTCCAAGCTGTTTTTGCTATTATTTTCTGAAATTTTCATTCCATTACATTTTGAGTCCTTTTTAATCTTAAACTTTTGTTCTGTCTCTTTCTCTCTCACTTTAATAAACACAAGTTTATATTTAACTAACTTTCTACCCTTTTCTTAGCTCAGCATTTCACTTTTATTTTTTTGTGACTTTAAGTTTTAATGGCATTTTTTGGAAGTTCTTTCTGTGAAGGACTAAGAGAGAGAAACTCTCAATCTTTCTCTAAAAATTGTGTTATGCCCCCTTCATTCTTGATTGATGGGTAAGTTGGATATAGAATCCCATATTTATTGCGATTTCCCCTCAGCACTCTGAAAAAATGATTTCTTTAACTTCAGGTGTCTGCTGCTGCTTATGAGAAGTCTGGGGAAAGTCTAGTCGTAATACATTTACAGTTCATTTGACTTTTCTTTGGACTGTTTGTCCTGGTGTCCTGAAATTATTCCATGACACATCTATTGATTTTTATTTCTCCTGAACATTACTCTGCTTCCTCCAGCTAAATACTCATGGATTTAATCAACTTGGGAGGCTTCTCTTCTGAGTCATTGTTTTTTGAGGACTGCCTCTCTTCTATTCACTTTTTGTCTGCTCTTTGGGGTTTTATTGTGTTTTTTTTTTTTTTTTTGAACTCCCATTCAACATATGTTGGACCTTATCATTCTATTCTCTGAATCTTTTGTCTTCTCTTGAATGGGTCCATCTCTTATGTCTCTGTATCTCTGTTTTATATTCTGTGTGATTTATTTCCTATACTTATTCCTAATCTATTTCCCAGTTCACTCACTTTCTCTTTAGTTGCATGTAATCTGTTGTTTATTATGTCCAAGGAGGTTTTAATTTCAGTGGCCTTAAATTTCATTTTTAGAAGTTCTTACAACTTGGATTTACTTAAAATATGCTTCCTGTTTTTCCATGCTGTCCTATTCTTTCAATATTATTTCTGTTATATTTTTATATTATTTTAATCCTTCTTAACAGCATTTTTTAAAATAATAATTCTTTGAGATTGTTTTGTTGTGTGTATTTCTGATGTTGTATAGTCACAAGTTTCTTTGCAGTGACTTTTCTTCAGTTATTAAGTGTTTCAGTGCTAAGTCATTATTGCTTGGGCTCTTATTTCTGTACACCTTGAACTATGAATGTCTCACTACACAGAAATTTGTTTGCTGCTTTCTGAGGCCCTAAAAATTTCCACGGTGCTAACTTGGTTGTATGTTAATTTCTATGTGGCTGATCCTATGCCATGGAGATAGTATAAATTTTTGCCTCATATCTTACAAGGTATAAGTTTAGTTTCTTTGTTTAGATGGCCACACTTCTCTACTGATGTCAGAATTAATTCTTCAACCATATTCATATGCCAGTTGGTGTGTGCCTCTGTTCTACTTTCTCTGAAACTTTGAAACTGTTTTTGCCACTGTCTCCCTAACTTTTATGTAAAGTAGCTTCAGACAACAAAGTTGTCATTTTTATCTCTGCATACTTACTTAACACCTTCCTTTTCACAGTAGCTATTCAAAAATGTTAAGAGATGGGGCTGGCCCCGTGGCCTAGTGGTTAAGTTCACGTGCTCCACTTTGGCGCCCAAGAGTTTCCCTGGTTCTAACCCTGGGTGTGGACATGGCACCACTCATCAAGCTATGCTGAGGCAGCGTCCCACATAGCAGAACCGAAGGACCTACAACTAGAATATACAACTATGTACTGGGGGGGCCTTGGGGGGAAGAAGAAGAAGGAGAAGGGGGAGGAGGAGGAGGAGGAGGAGGAGGAGAAGGAGGGGAAGGAGGGGAAGGAGGAGGGGAAGGAGTTAAGCTAATAGTGCATGTGATGATCAAATTTCACATATTGGCTAAAGGTGATATTAGTTGAGTAAAACTAGAAAGGAGCAAGTATAATTCAATTATCTAGGCAGAAACTACTTTTTAGATTTGCTTAAGGAGGAATCATTTTTCTTTGCCATATAATCTGGAGCTGAATAACGTGTATGTTACGGGTTAAGCCCAAATTGTGTTCTTTTTTAAAATGCAGAAGCAGCATATAACTATAGTACATAAATATCAAATGGATATATAAAATGTGTAAATATTCCAAAACCTATTTGGTAAAGATGCATATAAAACACATATATCTATATGTGAGAAAAAGTGAGTTTCTTATTTCAAAGAGAATATCATAAAATTTAAATTTTATTTCCAATCAATTTCAAAAACTACATGAATTCACAAGCTTTGCTAGAGAAAAAGTGTATCCATTACAATTATGCAAAAGAAAAAACCTCAAAATGCTGTAAATAGTAAATGCTATGTGAATTTTATGACAGTTTTGAGCATAATGACTCATCATTAAATATTTTGGTAAGTTATTACACTTCCATTTTAAATAAATCTTCTGGAGAAAAGGTTTTCTTTCATATCTTCAAGTGTCTGGAACTATTTAAGTATATGTCATTGTGCGTAACATATTAATAATTGGAATAACTACTCCATTAGAATAACTTATTTTAGTATTCTTTCTTTGCACTTTGTATTTGCTTAAAGAGAGATCGAAGGAAAGCAGTCTATATTTTGAATTTGCTGTAGAGTAGACTTAAAAGACTAATTATCCACAGGCTTTTAGCAGACGGAAATTCTGGCATCTCCACGTAATTTAACTTTTAATTTAATTAGCATATTTGGATAATCTAGTAAAAACCTTTTAAAAGTATTAGGTCCATTTAGTGAACATGTGGTTGTATAAAACATTATTCTAATTACAGTTTTCAAATATTCCTTTTGTATGATTTTTTCTCTGTGACAATATCAATTTCTTTCTAATTATTGTAATTTAACATGTTGGTTTTAATTAGCATGTACAAAATAGGAAAGACACTTTAATTTAATAAATGTAATCAATAAAGTTAGTGTTTCTACATTTTGTATTTTAAATATAAATAAAACAAAACCAAAACTTTATAATATTGCAATCTCTTGAAAACTTCTTTGAATCATTAGACATGAAATGTTACTTTAGTGTTCATTGCTTTAAAATAATCCAGAACATAATTTTGTTTTGCTATACATTGCTCTAGCATGTCATTAAACATAGCAATGATCTTTGGAAAATCAAAATATCTCACAATATGTGTTCCTTTAAATATTAAGAATTAAAGTAATCTTGTTTTTATGAAAACACTGCAATATTATTCCAGCTACTCTAAATTTTATAAGTAAAATGTTTATTTGAAAGCAAACAGTAATAAGCTCACAATTCTTTGGTGGAATTAACAGCCACATACTAGATTTCTATTAGATCTTTAAACAATTAACATAATATGTGGTTGTGATTGATTGGACATTTGAAAATATTATTCTTATACATAAATATATTTGTAGTATAGAAAGGAATTGGTTTGTTTTTCTACACGTTCGTGTAATC